>NC_084607.1:24328440-24959690 GCF_033807715.1 Cololabis saira | reverse complement strand
TACACTAACGGCCGTACTCGATCTGTCGTACATGAGGACAACAAACTTCTCCAAGATCTCTAGCTCACCATCAGTCAATAAAGGAGGGTATTGACCTAGTTTGCTGAAGATGGGAGAGGCCTCAGGGCAAATATCCCAGGTTTGCCAGGCAGTCTTTTTGCCTTTGTTCCGAAAGGCTGATACAGTATCGCAATTGTCAATTCAGGTGCGGCTATCTAACTACATCTAACTAGTACTACCTAATTGACATGGGGCTGTTAGACAGCATTTGGGACACTAAACAAAGCTATACTATCACTACTAGACAACAACTACAGTATTAGTACAACTAGATCAGCTGGCACTGAACCCCATGCTGAGTTCCACAGCAGTAATGTCACCAGTGTGCCCTGGTTGTGTAGTGAAATTAACTCTACTATACTCTACTATAATGAGAATTTGATGGCCATCTTGAAAAAAGGGCCGACATCTTTAACTAATAAGACAACCCCCAGGTTGTCTTAATAGTAAGTAACCCTACTGGAAATATCAGGTTATGAGAGTAACATTTTCATGAATCCATGTTCTCGTAACAACAATCAATCTTACAAAATTCTCACTTTTCCGGGTATATACAAGTTTCTGTATGATGTATCTCAAGAACCGTAATGGATACAGACATGTACTTGGTACCAAAATGTCCACAATACCCAACTTTATATTCAGCTTTAATATATCTATGGGGCTAAAAATCAAGGCATTTTGAGTTATAAAGGAAAAAGCACGTTTTTGGGCGGTCATCTTGGATTTTGGGGCCGCCATATTGGAATTTTGAGTGGCACGCGCCTGTTCCCTAAAGAGTAGACCTTGGAGAGTATCTGTGCCAAATTTCATGCTTCTATACCAAAGTGAAGTATCGTGTTGATAAAATGAGTTAATCTGCTGCACTACAGGTTGACTGCAGACGGATGACGCAGAGGCAGGATGTACGCATTGGCACGTATCAGATTTCCAAATAAGGATCCAAGTCGGGCGCGTAACGGAGACGAGGACCAGGTTTCACTTGGGATCGAAACTAAACAGACCTCACTTTTTGCAAAAAGGAAGTGAAAATAAGGATGAATGTTTTACCACAAATCAGTGACTTGGCACCATTTCAAGAGGTCAAGTTCACCAGTAATGGATTTCAGATCATAAAGGTGTTCTTCATTAAGACCTGCATAGAAATCACTTCTCCCTGAGCAGTCAGAGTTTTGAAGTCAGCCGTAAACATAAACTAGATTAACATAAAAATAAAAAGGCAGAAATCGTTATATATCTGTAACCCAATGGATGTGAGCTTTTATTTTCAAATGGATTTTCAACACTTTGTGTTGGTGAGATCACTTCTAACAAATAAACCTGCCAGTCATTAAATACAAGGCATGCAAATATAAAAACCTTCAATAAAAGATAGAATAGAAATATGAAGCAGCTTCAGCTGATAAGAGTTGCAACACATCTAACCCATAGTACCAGTATTTCTCCAGCAGGGGCAGTATTTAGTGTAAGAAAAAAACACCAAAATGAATCATTCTTGGCTCATGAACAGCTACTACTAGACAACTACTTTTAATTACACATGACCTGAACTTTTACTCTTGATTATGACTAAAAAGTTACAAGTTAAAATAGTTTTTGTTTTTCCATCAGCAAGTCCCCCTTTAAAAACAGAAATACAGTCACACTCCCACTTTCTCTCTCCAGCTAGAATAATCACTGCATATGGTTAAGTAAGAAATCTGAATTTAAAGCTGGATGGAAAGGTAAAGGAATTTGGAGGAATTTGAAGTTTGGCCCAAAATAGTAATGAGATCATCAAACGCAAACATTATCTCGATAAGACATTTTGCTTTCAAATATCTCCTCTTCTGAGGCAAGGCTGCACCGATGTAATATATTTCTGTGATAATAAATGTGTAAACTAAACTTTGAAAAAAACATTTTATCAGGAAGAAAAAAAATAAAATCCAATGAGAGAGAAATATACTTTGAAGGAATTTTGAAAAGGTTCAGGTGAAAATAAGGACAGGTTTGTCATTCCCTCTTCTCCCAAAAGCAGAAGTTGGTTTCAAAATCCTCAACAAAATCAGTCCAGAAAAATACGGTAGTTGGAGATTTTGTAAAAAAAAAAAAGAAGGGAAAAAGAAAATTTGGGCCATGTATGCAAGTCTTTTTGTTGTTAAACTGGCTGGAAAAACATAGAATTTTTTAGGACTCCACATCAAGAAAAATACGAAAACACAAACTCATAATGTTGGAGACAATGTGGTTCAATGACAGCAAATCACTTGCATATATTCTGGGGTTGCCCCAATGCCCCAAGCTGAACAGTTTTTGGAGTGGCATCCACAAATCCACAAATACAGTGTCCAAGACTCAAATATCATTAAACTTCGAAAATATTTACCTGGGTCATGTCAAATGCCTGGACTCAAGGAGGGATAAAAGCTGCTACAGGTTCTATTGGCCGCCAGTAAAAAATCCATTACTACAAAGTGGTTGAACCCTGCACCACCTAAACTGGAGGAATGGCATGGGATAGTCCTGGACATTTTTAAAATGGAAAAGCTGACTTATTCTTTGAGAATTAAAAAGGAAAGATTTGACCGAATTTTGAGTAAATGGAGTGAATTTATAGCTCCATTCCGAACAGACTTTGTATAACCGCAACAAAGTTTGAAGTCCCCTTCCCACCGAAGTGAAGTTAGTTTTAAGTTGGATAATGGACAGACATTGCTCTGGAAAACCTCTCATGAGCGAGCTGCAAAACATTTCAAATGCACACATATATCGGACTTTACAGTAAACAGAGACACAAAAGAGGGCTGAAGTGTGTGCCGACTTCATGTTTTCAAAATGAAATGTGAGATATAAGCATAGATACTAGTGGCGTGGAAAAAAATCGATATTGCAATATATTGTTGCGCTCTCTGTTGCAATAAATAATCGATAAACTGACGGCAAATATCGATATTTTATTACAACACACATAATGGATTTACTATTTATCTATTGTTCATTCAATTTAATTTGTCCAGCTGTACAGTGTTTACATTTACAAGACTAGGAGGCAGTGAGGTATTATGCAAAACTAAGTTGCTTACTGACTTTTCAGTATTAGAAACAAAGCAGTGCACTGTCCTGGTTTATATAAAATATGCTATTAATGTTCATGCACTTTAATTTTTTCCAGCTGTACAGTGTTTACATTTACAAGCCTAGGAGGCAGTGAGGCTCTATACAAATGCACTTTCTTTCTACATTGTATGAAGTTTTGCCATTAAATAAATGCATAACTACAGACGTTTTCCTTTTTATGGGTATTTTTTCTATTTCAGTCACATATATTGTGATATATCGTTGATTAAATTTATTACAATATACCGAATATCGTAGATATCGTGTATCATGATTTTATCGTTATCGTGGGCCACATATCGCCAAAGTATTGAATCGTGAGTTACCCGTATCGTCCCACCCATAATAGATACTGTATTTAAAGCTGTTGAGGAGCTAACAAGCTATATATCATATACAAATTATGACAGATAAGAGATTTTAAATATAAAACCAGGAGGCGTATCTCATGCAGCCAGAGTAGTAGCCTATGATCCAACACTGTTTTTGAGTCAATTAACCAAATGACCTGGAAGCTATTGAGCTAAAATGCTAATATTGTTCATGAGATACATTAAATAGGGGCCTGCAGATAAGACTATTGGGTGAAGGGGTAGATTTGTTTATATTTATGTACAGAAATGGGCAGCTAATTATATGTGTATGTATGCATGTGTATATATATATATATATATATATATATATATATATATATATATATATATATATATATATATATATATATATATATGTGTGTGTGTGTGTGTGTGTGTGTGTGTGTGTGTGATTATGTGTGTAAGTAGATGTATACATAGATATAGAGCAGATGCAGGTAATAGAGACAGTATAGTGTAAATAAGAATATTTATATAAATATTTATATGGGCATGTGTGTACAAATATATAGAAATATTCAACTGTGTGTATGTATATATGTATAGTTATATGTGTGTGAGTATAATTACAGTATATAATAATAATAATAATAATAATAATAATAATAATAATAATAATAATAATAATAATAATAATACTGTTATTTAGCAGTGTGAGTACAGTGTGTGAGTATTTATAAATACGGGTTAAATGATTAGTGAATTTAGGAGTAAATAAGTTTACGCTTCTTCCTACTCATTTTTTGCACATGTAGATTAAGATATCAAGTGTAAAAAGGATGAAATTCTTTGTTTTGTTGTTTTGTTTTCTTAAACTTCTCTTGAGGTTTTTTACATGTACAAAAAAAAAAATATATAAATATATATTTATATATATATATATAAAATCAAGGGGCGTATCTAATTTATATTTCAAATCAGTTCATAATTTGTATATGTAATATATATAGCTTGTTAGCTCCTCAACAGCTTTAAATACAGTATCTATCTCACATTTCATTTTGAAAACATGAAGTCCGCACACACATCAGCCCTCTTTTGTTTCTCAGTGTTTACTGTAAAGTCCGATATATGTGTGCATTTGAAATGTTTTCCATCTCGCTCATGAGAGGTTTAAACAGAGCAACGTCTATATCCAACTTAAAACTAACTTCACTACGGCCCCTTCCTTTTCTTTTTGAAAATGTTGAAAATGTAAGCTTCCCTTAGTTAAAAAAATATTAATATATATAAAAAAAACTGTCTAATATCTTTACCACTAAACTTAAACATTTTTTTTTAAACATTTTAGTAAATAAAAGCTGTCTTTTCCAGCGCAGTGAACACATTTGCTCCCGGGTGAGTCATGGGTCAGTCCGCTGCTCCGGGTGCGTGTTTCTGTGACAGGAAGGACGTTGACGTGTTTTCCGCAGGCACAGACCGGGGAAAGTTGTTTCCTGGAGTTGCCTCCCGGCTGATAGTTTTCACACGAAAGCCCCGCGTTTGTACAGCATGATCAGGCCGGATTCCTGGGACTTGTGTCGGGTGCATTAGTGCGTTTGTGTCCCCGGTGTTGGAGCTGCAGGAGCTGCGGGGAGAGAACATGAGCTGCGGGGATGAAGACTCGGGTAGGAAAACACGGCGGCTTTGCCTCCAAACCTCCTCCCTAATGCGGGACTGCTGGAGTTCTGCTCGGACCTGTTGCTTGTGTTGGCTGACCCGCTTGTTGCGGCCCTGCTGGCCTCTTAGCTCCCTGCTAACAGGCTTATCTCTAAAGCTGAATTATGGTTCTGCGTTAAATCGACGCAGAGCCTACGCCGAGGTCTACGCCGTACGGTACGCGGCGACGCGCACCGTTCGGCGTAAGTTCTGCGTCGGTGTAACGCAGAACCATAAATCAGCCTTTACTTCACATGAACTCCTCGCCATCATCAGCGGCTGAAATCTAAACCAGAATCAGAATCAATGTCCCTGAAAGTGAAAGTACTCAGAAAAACAGTTGAATTACTATAATGTTTCGTTATTACTCAGGTGTAAACATGTCATCAGTCTATTATGGGCTGGAGCATTTCTAGTCATCTTATCAGCTACAGGTAGGTCGAGGAATAACTTTTTTCAATAATCAACTTACAGGTTGATTACCATCTTCTGATTTCTTATATATGTTTTGTAATTAACCTAATAATACAGTTATTGTGACTTTCAACACGCATAGAGTATCAGAGTAATCAATCACTGTGCAATAATAGTAATAATAATAATAATTAATAATAACCACAATCATGCTGTAACAATGCACCTTTCAATAACCATGTCTACCTCAAACTGCTGCACCTTTCACTTTTTTTTAATTGTTTATGTTAATAAGAGCTGTCATTTGTCTATTTACTGTACAGTGATCAAAATAACCGAGTCAAATTCCCTGTCTTGTTTGACCTGACTTGGCCAAATAAACATGACTCTGATTCTGATTCTTATGCCCACATTTGAATTATGACATTTAGGTCCAGTTGATCAGAAAAGGCAAATTAAAACGAAATATAACATTAGATGTGCATTCAAATCTAAATAAATGGTGAAGGTACACTTTCAAAATTCTTGGTCATGCTTTGCAAACTCATAGCACCTTATTAAGGTGGTGCAGACCTCCATCACTTTTCCTCTTCAGCTTAACCTTCACTTAAGGCGGGAGTTCTGCTTTTCTTCCCAGTGGAGATCTTCTCCAGACCTCAACACTTCCCCTAAATCGATGCGTCATGACTTTTGTAGCTGTGGAAATTGCAAGCTGAAAGACTTCTGATGTGTTTTTTTATGGCATTTCTTCGTCAGTCAGTTACTTCATGTGCAACTACGTATCATCGTACATACTGCTAGAAACATCTTTTGAACATCACAATTAATTCACATCTACGTGTCATTTTCAGAGGCGAGCCTGCAAGCCCAGTTAGCTGATTGCCGAGCTCAGGTCGAGCACTGGCAGGGTGTGGCGACGATCTGTGAGCTGAGCAAACAGGAGGAACTGGCAGAGCTGCAGAAACAATGTGATCAAGAGATCCAGTCTCTGCAGGAAGCCCTGAGAGGTCCGTATCAAGTGTTTGGCTGTGCCGTCACTTTTACTGTTGAGCGACAATCATGCTTCTCCTGTGATGGTTGATGTTTGCACAAGGTCACGTTTTTTATCGTAAGAGAAAAGTTTTATATTTGATCTGCTTGTCCTTACAAATAAATGAGTCCTTAGACGTCTTTAATCTTCGTGTTGCAATATTATGATAGTGTAAACTTTTATTGTTCTGTAATTGTCTAGTGAGTATTGCAGTCATTGTAAACTCTGTTTAAAGCTGCATCCATGTACGCAGTTGGTTTTCAAACAAAACTGATCCAAATCCACATGTTTGAATCCCAGCCTGTGGCTCATTACCGTGCATCTTCCCCTCTCTCTATCCAGGTTTCTTGTCTAGCCACTTTAAAAATAAAGGCCACTAGAGCCACAAAAAATCTTTAGAGAAGGAACAAAAACTAAGAAACTCTGTTCAAAACAGTCTCCGTTCACACTACCCACCATGAACCTATATCGCATTATATTTACTGGCTGGTCTCATACGAAACCAGCACTCCATGTCTGGTTAGAAACACTGCAGAATATACCCACACTGAGTTCGTAAGGCACCATTCTGTGCTTCACCTTACTTTTAGTGTAGTGCATGCTCATATCCAACTGTGATGAGAAACAGTCGTGTCCTAGTCTTAAACAGCCTTTGTATTGATTGGCCTGTGCAGTTCAGTCTAATTCAATTTGATATCATGCTTATGTAGTTTAAGCTCAGCAGACTGAGATAAATGGTTTCATGTTTATTCTGTTGTCATGTCATGCCTTCAGAGACGGCAGCTCAGTATGAGGCCAGGATCTCGGTTCTGCAGGCGCAGCCTGTCGACTGGAGGAGATCCAGCGGGCAGAACATGGTCAGTGTGTAGCCGTGTTTCTCTTTCTAAAACCGTCTCCAGGCGTTTCCGACTCAGCCCTGTATTCTGTTCTGTCTACCTGGTAGATCAGTAGCAGGAAAGGCAGGATGGATGCAGAAGCCTCCTCTACTGAGTCCCCCCCGTCTGTCGTCCACAGACTGGCAGAGGACGAGACGGCGTCGTCAATGGACAGAAGGCAAAGTCAACCGGCAGAGCTGGACGCGGCGGCGGAGGGGGAAGGGACCCCACTCTCAACAGAGGGGTATTTTTCACTACAGAACTGCGACTCGGCCTCGTTGTCCTCCTTCTCCCTAGACACGCCCTCTCTGCCCAGAAAAATCCTCCATCAGGACGACACCGACTCGCTGGTGTCCACGGGAACTCTGGTGCCCGAGGCGATCTACCTGCCGCCGGCCGGACACCGGCTGGTCACGCACAGCGACTGGGATGCTCTCAATGCACAGGTCAGAGGTGTCAAAAGTATTCACATTCATTACTCTAGTATAGATACTAGAGTTTAAAAATACCCCTGTAGAAGTTGAAGTATCAACTCAAGTTTTTTACTCAAGTAAAAGCATAAAAGTACTGGTTTCAAAACTACTTAAAGTATAAAAGTAAAAGTAATGTAAGGGGGAAAAAAGCCATTAAGGACAAAAGCCATTGAAAATTAATGCATCTTAGTATAATGCAAATATATTAAAGAACCATATATGTGTACTATCGAGCATTAACATGTGTTTCAGAGAGCAGGAGATATGATGACTAGTTGCCTATAAGTATTGTAATGGTGCAAAAAGTCAAACTTCAGAGGCATGTTATCATTTATCCTAACCTTTATTGGAATGTACATCCAAGTTTAGTTGCAGGAATCTGAGGGAACGGATGTAAGAACAAAACTGGACAAGAACATCTGAAACAACCACAACCAAATTCACTCTATCCGGATGGAGCAATTTAACTGGATAGTTTTTTTTTTTAAAGGCCGAAATGAAATAGAGTAACGAGGCTGTTTTTAAAATGTAAGGAGTAAAAAGTACAGATAATTGCGTGAAAATGTAAGGAGTAAAAATAAAAAGTAGTCTGAAAAATAATTACTCCAGTGAAGTATAGATAACCAAAATGTATACTTAAGTAAGGTAACGAAGTATTTGTACTTTGTTACTTGACACCTCTGGCGCAGGTGGTGATTTAAAAGAATAAAGTCTTTCTACTTCAGCTTCTGTAAGGAAGAGAAATGACAGCTTTTGCATCTCTGCACTTAACACGGTGCAGATTTTTATCTCAGAAAGTCACTTTGTGCAGTTTGTGATGTCGTACATTTGTGTTGTTTTGGGCAGCTGTCAGAGCTGCGAGGGGAAGTGAGTCGGCTGCAGGTGGAGAAGGAAGACCTGGGGAGAGAGCTGGAGACGCAGACCAACCACACACACAAACAGGTGGGCAACGCCACACTGTGTGCGTCTGGGCCCTTTGAGGCTCTGAAGGCAAATTAATTATGCAAACTTTGAACGTGTTTATGTGTTTGTGTGTGTTTAGGTTTCAGTGCTTCAGTCTCAGGTCCAGACTTCAGAAACTCTCCTCCAGGATTTGCAGAAATCTTTTAGTCAGTCGCAGAATGCAGTCCAGAGCCGACTGGTGAGTGACGTCGAACAGGACTTTACAGGAGGCCAAAATACAAATCAGAAAATGATATAAGTTATAGATGCCGTTATGTTGGTGGATATGTCTGATTACCAACACTGATGCAGTTTAACATTCACCATCAAATCTGTCAACTGTTTGGACTTTGAAGAGAGCAGGAACTTGTTTGTCTTAGAAAAGTACTCACGACTTCCTGCTTTTTTATTTAAACTATATTAAAAGTTATCAAGTCTATGCCACTTTTGTAGAAATGACCTGCTTTTATTTAGAAAACAATTTTTTCGTGTTACCCATCATGCTCTTCTTCACTTCAAATAGTGAACGTCCCCGACTCTTATTGTATCCCATTTCCTATTAAACACGTGTGATTGGACCCTGGTGTGTGTTTGATGTGCTTACTATTGGAAAAACACCAGACCAGATGTTTCCTTTGGTTTGTTTCCCCCAGCCACCAAAAAGTGCATATCTCAAATTGTGATTTGGGGAAACACCTGGATCAGTTTAACTTCAGTCATTTCACCAAAGTCGCACAACGACATTAGAAATTAGTTCAGTTCAGTTTTGTTCATGCAATGTTACAAATGTATTGAGTTGCAGGATGTGTTCATATGAGTTTGTTTTTCTTTGTCCAGGCAGAGTTGTCCCTTTCTCAGCGGAGGATGTGCAGTGACCTGTCCAGACTGAGAGGAGAAGAGGTTGACGAGGATAAACCAGACACCAGCCCATCGTTACCTCCAGCTCTGCATGTACAGTTACTGTTTTACACTTTACTTGACCAGCTTTCTCCCCAACAAGTGCTGCATCAGGACAAATTGGCAGTCAGATGCATTCAAACAACTACCTCTAACATACTCAAATCAGAAGTTTTTTGCATCTTTTTAAAAGGAACAGAAACCTGCACATGTACGCCTGAGCTGTTTAGTGAAACTCTGCATTTCCTTTTGTTCAGTAGTTGTCAGAAATGCAACCTCTCGCATACTGACCTTATACGTCTTAAAGGAGCCGTCTGTAAGAAATGTCCAAAACTGGTACTGCAGTCACTTTCAAAATATTTTTGAGTGGCGTGTACCCTCCCCCTCCTCCCCCCGACCAGAGGTTGCCAGGTAGGCTGCAGAATGCAGCAGGAACGTAGGCTGTCATGGCTGCGATAATTAGAGCCGAGCTGGCAACCCGGATGCCGAAACAATACTGACTTGGTGATTGGGAGATAGGTGGAGGGTGGAGCTTCAGAAACAATACTGACTTGGTGATTGGGAGATAGGTGGAGGGTGGAGCTTCAGAAACAATACTGACTTGGTGATTGGGAGATAGGTGGAGGGTGGAGCTTCAGGCCAAAACAAAAAATGACAACATAAACATCAGTTGAGGGCTGCAACTCCTCTTTTTAAACTGGAATAATCCTGGCTTGAGTGCTGTTGTCAGTGACATAAGTATTTGAAATGAACATGATTTTTAAATGTCTGTTGACATATTAGGGTCATTTTATGATTCGTTTTATTATTGCTCTTACATACAGCTCCTTTAACATTTATTTCATTTTCAGTTGTCTAGTGACTAATTCGTAAATGTAAAATAACATTTTGCTGCATCCTACTATTGAGTCTTTGTTCAATAAGAATGACAGAACTGATGGCATCATGATAACTTTTCTGAATCAGAATGAAAGGTTTCACAGTAGATGGGTGTGTGTGTGCATGTGTGTGGATGTGCATGTGTGTGTGCACTGCAGACATCTTTGGGAATTCACATCTTCTCTCGACTCTCCAGGGTGCGCACTGTGAAGAGCGCCTTCGAATTGAAATCGTCAACCTGAGGGAGCAGTTGGACACCCGGACGGACGAGAACGGTCTGTGAATTATTTCACTCTGCGTGGAAGTTCCCGTGTCGACTGTCATCACACTGAAACTCTTTTTTATTCTCCTTTCTTTACTCTCGCTTCCACACTGCTCTCCGTTTGCAACTGCTGTCATCAGAAGTTTTAGAGGGTGAGTGAAAAACTCATGCCTTATTAATAGACTGTTAAGCCAATTAGTGTGTGTTTTGATTGGGGCCTGGTGGCATTTCACTCAGATTCATTTAACCTTTGGCATTTGTGTCCTCTTTGGTGGGATTGGTGATGTCACAGCTGATGGAACTGATGGCCAAACCAAGCCAGATGGTAATAAATGTATGGTTTTGTTTGTGGTTGTGTGAACAGTGCAGCTTGCCACTCTGAGGACGGAGACGGAGAGGATCCAGGCTCAGAAAGACCAGCTGCAGGCTGAGCTTCTGGCCTGCCGCGCCGAGCTGGAAGCCCTGCGGGTGGCGCTGTCTCACGTGCAGGCCACCAACAAAGCCGTCAGCAGTGATAAAGTAAATCTAGATTGTTTTTACCACAAAACAAAGATATCAGAGATATAATGCTTAGGTAAATAAATATGGGACTATATGACATTGTAAAAACATGTAATAATGTCTTATGTGATGGTGTAGACCAGGGGTCGGCAACCCTGGTCCTGCTGCAGCTCTTTAGGACCAGGCAGACGTGGGTAGAGGAGCCAAAAATTGTACTCAAGTAAAAGTACTGTTACTTCAGAATGATATGACTCAAGTAGAAGTAAAAAGTAGTCATCCAAATAATTACTTGAGTAAAAGTAAAAAAAGTACTTGGTGAAAAAACTACTCAAGTACTGAGTAACTGTTGAGTAACGTCTGATTTATTTTTTAACACAACCATTCAGACAGACAAAAGTACAAAATAATCATCTTCAGGCAAATTAAATAAATAAAATAATAAAATAAATTAAAATTAATAGAAAATAAAAAAGCTTAAATTAAAATAATAAAGTAAATTCAAGTACTTTACTAAATAATAAAATAAATAAAATAATAACAGAATAAAAAAATAAATTACGCACAAGTAGCACAAAATTTCAAACCTTTGTACTTTTCTTTTTTAACCAGGCAGAACTAGAACAAGCCCATGAATTCATAGAAACTGTGTGTATTTGAGTCTGTGTAAATGTGACAAAACATGCAAAAACAAACATTTTTCCCAAAGAATCACCCAGTGATGTCATGAGATTGACGTGTACGCGGATAAAAGGGATAAAAGAAAAGTAACAGCTCAATGTAGCCTAATGTAGCCGAGTAAGAGTAACAGTTTTTTCTTCACAAATCTACTCAAGTAAAATTAAAAAGTATAGTGATTCAAAACTACTCCTAAAAGTACAAAATTTCCCAAAACTTACTCAAGTAAATGTAACAGAGTAAATGTAACTCGTTACTAGCCACCTCTGGGACCAGGGTTGCCGACCCCTGGCCTACATCATCAGATGTTCACAAAATCCGTGGATCATGTGATGTCTTATCACCGTCGTCTCTGGCTGTCAGGCAGCTCTGAACCAACAGTGTCTGGAGCTTCGTAGCCAAGTGATCAGTCTGCGCTCTCAAGTGGACACCAGCCAGGCCGTGCAGAGAGACTTTGTCCAGCTCTCTCAGTCACTGCAGGTACCGCAGGAAACATTCACCAGTGCCGGATATAAGGATTTGCTTCATTTTCAATCTGTAAAGCATCAGTATTTCTCTCCCCATCGTCCTCTTTCTGCCTCCAGGTGAAGCTGGAGTTGGTTCGGCAGGCGGAGAGTCTGGAGCAGGTCAGGGTAGTTTTGGGGGAGGAACGAAGTGAGGCTGATTCCCAGCCCGCTGACACCTCATGAGTTTTAGAAAATGATGTCGGGACCAAAGAGAGCAGGGTAACATTAATCATTCCAGGCGTGACCGGGAGGCTTCAGCCGGCCACGTGAAGTTCAGACCCCGGGAGAGCGACCACAGCTGGTGCTGCTGCTGTTTCTATGATAACACTGGAAATACTCCCGGACAGAAACGTTATAATCTTTTCCAAATGTCATGTTTTCATGATAAACCTGCTACCAAACAGTGACCAAAGCAATACAGAGGAACCATGAACATGTTGACGGCGCTCTTTTTACACACTTTCTCACACTTATTTTGTATTATTTCAGATAAATCATTCCTCTCTCTACACTACAAATGCATATGCAAACAGTTTGTTTCTAAAAGAAATCACTCAGAAACCTGCTCAACTGTCAACACTTGACATTGTATCAGTAATTAATATGCAAATGCCATTTCTCTTGCCTCTTTGTGAAGGAAAAAAACAAAAAACAACCCTTCAGGCACTCAAGCACAGTGCAATAATGACTTATGACATGATGCAAGATAGAATAACTGCCTTCAAATGTGATTTTTATTAGATCTTATTTTGACATAATGTAGTTATAAATATTATATTTGTCATTTTACATGTTTAGAGTTAACATTTGTGTCTTAACTGTAATCGTGACAACCTTTCAGGAGAAGAAAACAGAGGCGAGAAATATAAATAATTGTCTTATCTTGTTATTTTGTCTCGTGTTTTGTCACCCCCCCCCAACGAATGGGAAATGAAAAAGCTAGAACTCAAAAATTCTTTAATACACATCTTTATTCTTTAAGAATAGAATAAACGGAATAGCTTTAATACAGCTTCAATATATATTATTTTCAGTACATACACAGAAAAAATTTATTTTTCAGCTTTTTTTTTTTTCTTTATGGAGCATTTTCCGATGGCTTATGCAGTGCTGTTGGTGTACGTGCCACTTGAGGTTTTGATCAAGACTTCTCAGGTGCGTCGTTCATTGGGAGTGCTCTGCCTTTCCCTCCGTCCACTGTCTCTTAGTGCTCTCTTTTCTTCAGACACTCTTTGTTGCATTTAGCATTTAAACTTTGCCTGGGTGGACATAACAGATGCTGGTCAGTTTCAAAGTCAAAAGCCCCAGAGGGTCTAAATGCATTCCAAGTGAGTATTTTATTCAGTTTAAAGAAGTCATTCTGAAGAACAAAGTTAATTTGGTTTTTCAAGTGAAGTGAAGTCGTGCATGAGCTGATTTTTAAAGAGCCTATTATGTCCAAAAGAAACAAAATTGCCCTCCAGTGGACGTATAATAAAGTCCTTGTGCAATCTTGAGTTGGAAGACAATTCAGACCCAAAAAGTAGCTCCACTTATAATTCTTGTGCATTCATAGAATAAGAAAGAATGCTCTTCACAATTTTTTATATTTAACTCTTGATGAGAGAGCACATTTGTGTACAGGACTGTTTCAGAAAATTAGAATATTGTGATAAAGTTCTTTATTTTCTGTAATGCAATTTAAAAAAAAAAAGTCATACATTCTGGATTCAAATATTGCAAGCCTTTTATTATTTTAATATTGCTGATTATGGTTTACAGTTGAAGATTAAGATTCCCAGAATATTCAAATTTTTTGACATATGATATTTGAGTTTTCTTAAGCTGTAAGCTATGATCAGCAATATTAAAATAATAAAAGGCTTGCAATATTTCAGTTGATTTGTAATGAATCCAGAATGTATGACATTTTTGCATTACAGAAAATAAAGGACTTTATCACAATATTCTAATTTTCTGAGACAGTCCTGTATTTCCAAAATACCCTGCCAGCTTTTATATTTTAAAGACACTCTTTGTGGCAATACCACGACTGACCACAAGGGGTCAGCAAGTTACAAGAAAATCTGTATTAGTGCAGTCCTAGTGGGACAAAGTGGAATTACAGGACATGCCAGACAGTCCCCTGTCATTAACAGTCAGTTGCTCTTTTGTCATCTCAGCAGACCTGTATCCCCCCATGTGGACAGAGATGGTACTGCTACACAGAGTGGCTTTAAGGAATAAGTTACTCGTTTTTAGTACATTATCATCCGCATTACTTAAATTCTTGTTACCTCTTTCCTACCTAGTGATGCATCAAGAAGGGAAACTTTAAGGGTTATTCTAGTAGCAAGTTGGTTTAGTAGGCTTTCTGTTGTCAAGTAATGCAGCAAATTGTCATTCAGGATTATTATACTTTACCTTGTTAGTAAAGTGCAACATATACATTTTTAGGTACAGTAAATGCATAGTAGTACTACATGACCTATGTGGAACTACTTCTATGGTAAGCTAACGTTTTTTTTTCACTTCCATCAACAAGCATTAATGAAAGCTACAAGAACACTTTTTAGATCTCTACGGCTGAACTGAGATTCATTCACTTGCAGAGGCATGTTTCTCTTTTCTCTCATTCTCTGTTCATGATGCAGAGGAAACTTCAAGTTGACCCAGGGGAATACCTTGTTTTGTTATGGAGGGTGGAAAACGGGTTTAGACTGGATTGTCAGAAAGGGAACGGTGAAGGAGAGCATCCAAGGAGAGGAACATTAAATCAAAGTCAGCAGAGTAAAAAGAGATTAGGAGGAAAGGAAGGAAAAGGGTGGGAGATAATTAAAACTGTGGCAGCAATAAAAAAATAAAAAGAGAAGTTAATAGGAATAGTAGATTACAGTTTAATTAGGAGGACAAAACAGTTTGTAACATTCCATGTATCAACTCTAGTTTGATTTTGATGAACAAAATATAGAGTTCAGGTTTAAATGTGAAAGAGAAATCTCATGGTTTCTTGACAAGGCATCTTTTTTACATAATGTGTTACTTTTTCTAATAATCAGTTTACCACACCTGTATTTGGTTTCTGCATCTCCATCCAATTTGTTGAAGAAATTAATGTTTTATTCAGGCTGGTATTTAGCTAAAAATTCATGACGGTAAAGGAAATGTCATACAATTTAGAGGATGCTGTTGAATTAAATATGATTTCCAATATTTCACGTATAGGCCAAATCATGAATAATCATGAATAAACCCATTGTTTAATCATCATGATACTCGCTACTATTTGCTTCAGACTGCACACATTTCCAGGGTCAGGTTTGTCAGGTTGAGCTTATAAATCCTGCTCTGACAGTATTTGTGTGTTTGTCTACACACAATTAATAAATCTGATTTATGAAGAAAGAAAAACAGAAAGGTGTATGGTGAACAGGTCACACTTGCAGCTTACCCTCAAGATATGTGCGAGCCACAAACTTAAGAAGCTCATCAAAAAGAATGACGGGGAAGGACAGTTTTGCCACCATCAACCACTGCTCCACATTCAGATGTGTAAGCTTGAAGATCATCTGTGGGTGAAAGCAGCAATATTTGAAAACAGATTATGAAACCCCTGAAACTATGTATTTATTTATGTCAATGTCAGTGATCTCTTCTAATCAAAGTGTGCAGAGCCGGCAGAGACGGTGAGCTGTGTCCAGCGTGGAGGTGACGGAGGCCTGAGGCTCGGGAGGCCAGACTCACGGGGAGGGGGTCCACGTAGATGATCATGAAGTGAAGGGACATGGAGAGGGTCATGGCAGACAGAAGCCAGCAGTTGCTCCAGGGGGGCATGCGCACCAGGGACTGGTTCTCAGACAAGCTGAGGGAAGAGCCGGGAGAGTGCAGGGTTAGATACAGAGTGTGTTATTGCTGACTGAAAATGTGCAAAAACATGTGAGCCCAAAAAGCATATACCGTATTTCCTGGACTATAAGCCGCTACTTTTTTCATAGGTTTTGAACCATGCAGCTTATACAAAGGTGCGGCTTTTCTGTGGATTTTTCTTCCACCGCTAGGGGGAGTGCTAACCGGAATTAGAATAAAAACTAAGACAAAATAAATGCAAAGAAGAATACGCTACTTCTTCTTTAGCAGATAGAAGTAGAAGCAGATTTCAAACAGATAAATAGATGAATAAATACTGGTTATTTTCTCTTGGTTCTGTCCCGTTTTAATCAGCAAAGTTGCTGCCGTGTTAAAATACACTGTTAGGAAAGGATCTATTTAGGTACAAACATGTACATCATTTACAGTTCAAAAACGTTCTGTACATGTAGTAAATATCTAATCTAACAACATAAATATCTGCGGCCTGCATATCTTTTTTTCTAAATAGAGCGGATGCGGCTTATATACGGGTGCAGCTCATATATCTTTTTTTATTGTTTTTTTTTAAATAGAGCTGATGCGGCTTATATACAGGTGCAGCTTATAGTCCAGAGAATACGGTATGTTTATCTAAAACTATATATATAAAAAAAAGGATGAGCAAGAGGATGCCAATCTAAATTAAGGACACGTGAGGTTCAGCTCAACATTGCAATGAAATAATCTTAATGGTGTTTAATTCAATCAGTACTTCAACACTTTGTTAAATCCAGTTGCTCTAAACTAAGAGGAATACGGGATCCACTAAAGGCTCTTAAATTACCAGTGAGGGGCTGTGACATTAATGGCTCTCGCAGTTATAACGTTATTAATTATGGTGGGGTCTCCTTTAGAGTTATAATCATTAACAAAGATATTGAATTGTACCAAAACATTCAAATTAAATCAAATTCTGCATTAATCAGGGGTCTGGCAAAGTTTCAGGAAAGCAAATAAAACCAAAAACAAAAACATTTATTTGTTCCTTTCGTGTAAAGTAGAAACAGATATTAAAAGTCTTCATCTTCAGTACAACCCACCAAGAAATGATGCATTAGACAAAAGTAGCCAGGATGCTTTGTGCGTTTGCACTGTAGTCCTACCTGTTGAGAGCGTTGCACATCTCGATGGTGACCAGCACGGACAGAGCCATGGTCATAGGGGGAGAAGACTCAAACACATCACAGCGGATGGACGCAAAGTCCTCGTTGTCCTCGCTGCACTGCATGAAATGAGACTGACACGGGACAGAAACGTGAGTTTTAATGCTGTGGAGTCTGAGGCCCGGACATTGTAAAGAGCTGTTGTATTTGTGCATGAAAAGTCTTTTTCCATTTGTGCCTAAGGTTTTGCAAAAGGTGTCGTTCAATACTAACCAGCTGGTAGAAGCTGACCATCGGGCCTTCATCACAGTACAGGAACCACCAAGCTGCTGCTGCCACTGTTGCGGCACCAACGTAACCTGGGAGAGGTGTTACTGCATTAGCCCCAGAACTCAAATCTTTCATTCATTATTAAGATTAGTTATTAAGCCTAAATGTTTTGGTGAATATTAGGGATGGGCAGTATGGACTAAGAAATGTATCACGATAATTTCTGGCATTTATCCTGATAACGATAAAAATGACGATAAAAAAAATACCAATTCAACTCCTTTTTCACCTTTTCAACTATAAATCTATCTCGCTCTCAGATCCGCCATGTTTGTTACACAAAAACCTCATCAACGGGAATCTATCCTTCTTTCTTTCTTTCTTTCTTTCTTTCTTTCTTTCTTTCTTTCTTTCTTTCTTTCTTTCTTTCTTTCTTTCTTTCTTTCTTTCTTTCTTTCTTTCTTTCTGGCTCATTTCCTTCCTTCCTTCTTCCCTTCCTCTTTTCTCCCTTCCTTCCTTCTTTCCTTGTTTTCTTCCTTCCTTCCTTCCTTCCTTCCTTCCTTCCTTCCTTCCTTCCTTCCTTCCTTCCTTCCTTCCTTCCTTCCTTCCTTCCTTCCTTCCTTCCTTCCTTCCTTCCTTCCTTCCTTCCTTCCGCTTTACACAAAAACATCAACGGGAATTTATCGTTTTTATCGCGAGATGAGAAATTCTTATCGTGAGGAATTTTTTTGACGGTATATCGTGAACGGTAAAATATCACCCATTCCTAGTGAATATGGACAAATGAAAAGAGTGTGAACCTACCTCCAATGGTCAGATATCTGAAGAAGAGCCAACCGGAGATGAGGGGCTCTCTGGGGGAGCGGGGGAGTCTGCCCATGATGTCCAGGTCGGGGGGGTTGAAGCCCAGAGCCGTGGCGGGCAGACCGTCAGTGACCAGGTTGACCCAGAGAAGCTGGACGGGAATCAGAGCTTCAGGTAGACCCAAGGCAGCGGTCAAGAAGATGCTGAAAGAGTGAGGGTTAGGAGTTGAAGGTACGTTTAATCCTCAAATGCTAACGTAGGTTGCAGACAGAGGTGTCAAAAGTATTCACATTCATTACTCAGGTAGAAGTATAGATACTAGAGTTTAAAAATACTCCTGTAGAAGTTGAAGTATCATCTCAAGTTTTTTACTCAAGTAAAAGTATAAAAGTACTGGTTTCAAAACTACTTAAAGTATAAAAGTAAAAGTAATGTAAGGGGGAAAAAAGCCATTAAGGACAAAAGCCATTGAAAATGAATGCATCTTAGTATAATGCAAATATATTAAAGAACCATATATGTGTACTATTGAGCATTAACATGTGTTTCAGAGAGCAGGAGATATGATGACTAGTTGCCTATAAGTATTGTAATGGTGCAAAGTCAAACTTCAGAGGCATGTTATCATTTATCCTAATGTTTATTGGAATGTACATCCAAGTTTAGTTGCAGGAATCTGAGGGAACGGATGTAAGAACAAAACTGGACAAGAACATCTGAAACAACCACAACCAAATTCACTCTATCCGGATGGAGCAATTTAACTGGATAGTTTTTATTAAAGGCCGCAATGAAATAGAGTAACAAGGCTGTTTTTAAAATGTAAGGAGTAAAAAGTACAGATAATTGCGTGAAAATGTAAGGAGTAAAAGTAAAAAGTCATCTGAAAAATAATTACTCCAGTGAAGTATAGATAACCAAAATTTCTACTTAAGTAAGGTAACGAAGTATTTGTACTTTGTTACTTGACACGTCTGGTTGCAGCTGGGGCACTCACCAGACGACCTCGCCTACGTTGGAGGAGATGAGGTAGCGGATGAACTGCTTCATGTTGTTGTAGATGGCTCTGCCCTCCTCAACGGCAGACACAATGGAGGAGAAGTTGTCGTCAGCCAGGACCATCTCAGAGGCAGACTTGGCAACGGCAGTGCCAGAGCCCATGGCGATGCCAATCTCCGCCTTTTTCAAGGCAGGGGCATCGTTCACTCCGTCACCGGTCTGGGTGAAGGTTAGGAAAGAAGAAACGGAGAGGAATAATCTATCGACCTGAGAAAGCTTAACATATTTGCCCGCCTATTTTTCCAAAATCCAACATTTGAGCTCTGTCATCAGGTGTGTTTTTCCTTCTCACCATGGCAGTAATCTCATCCATTCCCTGGAGGAACTCAACAATCTTAGATTTGTGTGACGGCTCCACTCTGGCAAAGCAGCAACCCTTTCGGACGGCGTTTTTCTGGTCATACGGCGAAAGGTCATCAAACTCACGACCGGTGAAGGCTTTTCCATTGACATCCTCATCCTCAGAGAAGATGCCGATGCGGCGGCAGATAGCCACAGCTGTGCCCTTGTTGTCACCTGGAAAGGAGAGAAAATCCATCATTTCTGTCTTATCTTTGCTTGAGTTCTTCTACACTGAGATCCTGGGTAAGATGCTGACCAGTAATCATGATGACACGGATGCCGGCAGCTCTGCACAACTCGATGGAGCTCATGACCTCCTTGCGAGGAGGGTCAAGCATCCCAACGCAGCCAACGAAGGTCAAGTCAGTCTGGAGATAAGATAAGATAAGATAAAGTGAATGACTCAAAAGCACGTCCAAGCAAAACCCTGCCTGCAGTGATCTTATTCACCCACCTCATAGTCTACAAAATTATTTGAGTCCTCCAGGTTCATCTCCTCCTTCCTCAGAGGCGAGTCACGGGTGGCGAGGGCCAAGCAGCGGAGGGTGTCGCGTCCGGTGCCCCATTCCTTGATGACCGACAAGATGTGGTCTTTGACTGGACCAGTCAGTGGTACGCGGTTGGTGCCAACACGGACATAAGTGCAGCGGTCAATCACACCTTCTGGAGCGCCCTGAGGACACAACGGACACAATCATTTGCTTGCACAGAAAGCACATGTCGTCTTTTAAAATATTTATGATAAAAGGAAACAAAACTGGCACCAATGTTTTCTTGCAAAGGCCTTTAAAAACATATGGGGGTCGCAAAATGCCATCATATTCCAGGTCAAATAGGGTCAAGGCATTGAACAAGCTCAGAAAAAAATTACAGATGACTTGTGTGTTCATTGTCAGCGAGGTAGCAAAGGAGCTGACTAGTTTGCCAGCATTATGGGTAAACATTGTGTGCACATTGTGAGGCCTTTTATGTATGCAAAAAGCAAAAGTATTGGTCTCTATGTATAGAGGTTCAACAAAACAACTTGGTATGCCTTCTTCAGCCTCATAAAGGAGCAACACTCTCAACTATTCTCTGTGAGAGTCATTCTGAGTCCCTGCATCAGAGTTTTAAATCCTTCTGCCTCGAGATCAGGATAGCTTAGGCCCGTTAGTTAGAAAACAATACCTACTAAGGCAAATTCGATGACGCATCTCAAAGGCCTTTGCATGGGAATGTGCACGTTTCTGCAATTTCTGAAGTTTTCTGAAATAAGTGGGTGAAATTGATGGATGGATTGATTAAATTGATCTGAGGCATCAGTCATCAGTAACCTTGTTTGTAAATGCTTTCTTCCATACACGAAACAGACTCTGGTTAACCGCTTTATATCACTTCTGAGGCGGCACAGCCCCTGGTGTAAGACCCAATAACATGAACTTACTTTGGTTCTCTGTTCAAGTGAGGAGGTGCCGGCTCCATGATTGTGGTGTTAGACATGTTTACATGCAAATGTGTAAGATTGCACGGGACCGTGGGCTAATATAAAATGCTTCAACAGCAAGCAACACTTAATTTAATCAAACACTTGTGGGCTGGATGCTTTAGGGGCAGACCAGTGGTGCACCGAGGGGCTACATGGAATTGATTTTTTTTATCTTCCTCTTTTTTAATTAGTCTTATGTTAATGTCCTATGCTGCATGCTTACCTTGATAAACATTTTATTCCCCACAGGAGACTTGGCTGACTTGGCAGGTGCGCAGTAAACTGACATGGACTTCCTGTCTCTGGAGAACTCCAGGGTGAACTCCTTCTTCATCAGCTGCTTGATGACCTGTTGGACAATGA
Source organism: Cololabis saira (assembly GCF_033807715.1). NCBI lineage: Eukaryota > Metazoa > Chordata > Actinopteri > Beloniformes > Belonidae > Cololabis > Cololabis saira. Next base: position 24,937,771 of record NC_084607.1, on the reverse strand, counting down.
AAGGGAAGATAAAGGTGAAGGAGAGGGCTGGAATACGATAATCACAAATGGAGCTAAACGCCATCTTTTTAATGCAACAAGCTGCATCATAATCACTAGCCACATGCTGGTTTTGTCCGTGTGCAGTTTGGTGCTAAGAAGGTGCTGGGAAGACATTTAAAAGAGCTTTTTGATCTGGAAAAAAAAGCTGAATTTACCTATACATTAATCAAACCAGAACAATAAAGTGGCTGAAATATGTTACAGGACTGTCTCAGAAAATTAGAATATTGTGATAAAGTTCTTTATTTTCTGTAATGCAATTAAAAAAACAAAAATGTCATACATTCTGGATTCATTACAAATCAACTGAAATATTGCAAGCCTTTTATTATTTTAATATTGTTGATTATGGTTTACGGTTTAAGATTAAGATTCCCAGAATATTCAAATTTTTTGAGATAGGATATTTGAGTTTTCTTAAGCTGTAAGCCATGATCAGCAATATTAAAATAATAAAATGCTTGCAATATTTCAGTTTATTTGTAATGAATCCAGAATGTCCAGAATCCAGAATCCAGAATTAGTTTTTTGTAATTGCATTACAGAAAATCATAATATTCTAATTTTCTGAGACAGTCCTGTACATTGCTCCTCAGATCTGAGAGTTTCAGAGATGTGATGTTCACTGTTGACAAAGCAAAGATATGCATCTCACCTATTGGTTGTAAATAATACTCATATTAATACTCATGAACTAATTTTTCCAAATTTGTAATTTCTTGTAATTTGTTAACCTTCTTACTATGAAAACAAATGTAGAAAATCACTGGTGAACTTACTGAACAGCAAGCGTTGGCCCGCTCCACCTTGGACAGACCACGCACTTCAGTGTTGAACACGTTCATCTTCTCCACCAAACAGGACAGGGCTGTCTCCGTGGCCTCGCCCACTTTCTCATAAATGCCCTTGGCCTGCACCACAGAGAGAAAGAGAGTGCCCCTTTCTGTTAGACTCAAAGCAATCAGTAGCAAGCGGACAAGTAATGAAAGCTCTGCACACCTCGTTGTAGTCTAAAGATGAGTCATTGCAGAGGGCGCAGATGGTTGCCAGCTCAACTAACCCATCGTACTGTCCGCACTTCACAGACCCATTATTCCTAGTCCTGGTGGAGACATTTTTGTTTAATTCAGTTGTGTGAACTGGGCTTGGTGACTGTTTTTTATATCCATATGTTACTTACACTTCTCCTTCAGGTGTGTACTTGGAGCCTGAAATGTCAAACTGACCCAGGGAAACACTGTCGCCATCAACTTTATCAATGATGAACATCTGCATAGAAACATAACAGGCAAAAAAAGGTCAGCGGATCTGGTTTCCCTTCCATTTACCAAGATTTGGATGAAAATGCACACATGAGCCCCACCTTGGTCACACACATCTGGTTGGTGGTGAGGGTGCCCGTCTTGTCGGAGCAGATGACGGAGGTGCAGCCCAAGGTTTCCACGGACGGCAGACTTCTGACGATGGCGTTCTTCTTGGCCATACGACGGGTCCCCAGCGCCAGGCAGGTGGTGATGACAGCGGGAAGACCTATGATGAACAGGGGGATGGCACAAAATACACCAGCAGTTCTCTTTCAAACACAGAGGACAGATCAAGCGATGGAAATACATTATTAATCCTTCTTTTTTTCCCCAGCCTAACCCTGGTGATGATCCTCCCACTTCTCTCTCCGCAGCACCTGCAGGGCGCCCAAACTATTGTCTTCATAGGTAAAGAAAGAAACTATCCCTGTGGGACGGCTGTTGCCAGACATTCAGTCCCCCTGCACCTGGTATGAGATTCATGCTGCAGTTTTGACAGCGGTGGAGAGTCCAGATGCTCTGGATAACGTCCAGTTTACTGGCTTTAGTGGGGATCCCTGTTTTGCAGGTGATCTTATGCTTTTGGCAATGTCAGTTTACAATCTTGTGCTGAGTGCTCACATGGTTCAAAGCTGATGGCTGTGTGACAGGTAGAGGTGTGAGCCGTAGTCAAAAGTGCTTTGTCCCAGAAAATTCAATTAGTTGCATTTGAAATACAGGACTGTCTCAGAAAATTAGAATATTGTGATAAAGTTCTTCATTTTCTGTAATGCAATTAAAAAAACAAAAATGTCATACATTCAGGATTCATTACAAATCAACTGAAATATTGCAAGCCTTTTATTATTTTAATATTGCTGATTATGGCTTACAGTTTAAGATTCAGATTCCCAGAATATTCAAATTTTTTTAGATAGGCTATTTGAGTTTTCTTAAGCTGTAAGCCATGATCAGCAATATTAAAATGATAAAAGGCTTGCAATATTTCAGTTGATTTGTATTGAATCCAGAATGTATGACATTTTTGTTTTTGTAATTGCATTACAGAAAATCACAATATTCTAATTTTCTGAGACAGTCCTGTATAAGAAACTCAGCTAATGCAGATTCTTCAACGTTACAGAGCACTGAATTCAGTTTCCCAAAAAAGGCCTTCAATGGGCAGTTTAGCCTTTTAAATTCAACTGACTTACTGAGAAAATATCTCTGAAATCTCTGATAAGAGAACATTTATGTATTCACCAAAAAGAAAAAGAAAATTGGACATAAAAGAGTTTAACCTGGCGGATACAATTAATAATCGACTGGAAGCCGCCTCAAGTAGATGAACAACACAGTGAGTATTTTGTGTGACAACCTAAGTCATCCCTGGGGTTTACCTTCGGGGATGGCAGCCACAGCCAAAGCCACAGCAATCTTGAAATAGTAGATGGCACCTCGGATCCAGGACCCCCCATGGACGGGGTCATTGAAATGGCCAATGTTGATGATCCACACGGCCACGCAAATGAGGGAGATGACCTGGAGGAGAGGCCGTCACGGGGACACGCAACATGTTAGTGATTGTTTTGTTTTGTATGCTGATTTCTCATCCTGAGTAAACAATATTCGTTTTTTAAAAAGCTTATATGTGGCTCATTTCCAGGTCTATGGGTATAATCTTGGTCATTTGTGGCTTCTTGAGCATGTTTGATGAATTTTAGTCCACAATATTTTTCTCACACTGTGCATTGCTCTATGAGCTCTGGTCACCTTCTGTCTGTAATACTGAAATACAGCTGTTCATTTTGTGTTGCAGGTTTCCCAAACTAGCGATGAAGCAGTATTGAGGATGAAGATGTATAAGAAATTAAGAGTCTACATCGGGGCAGTGTCCTTGGTCAGAGGGAACAACTCTCTTCGATGTGGAGTCTGGTAACATTGAAATGCATAAAAAATCGGGGGGGATAAAGAAAGCACATGTCGTCTTTTTAAATATTTATGATAAAAGGAAACAAAACTGGCACCAATGTTTTCTTGCAAAGGCCTATAAAAACATATGGGGGTCGCAAAATGCCATCATATTCCAGGTCAAATAGGGTCAAGGCATTCAACAAGCTCAGAAAAAAATTAAAGATGACTTATGTGTTCATTGTCAGCGAGGCAGCAAAGGAGCTGGCTAGTTTGCCAGCATTATGGGTAAACATTGTGTGCACATTGTGTGGCCTTTTATGTATGCAAAAAGCAAAAGTATTGGTCTATGTATAGAGGTTCAACAAAACAACTTGGTATGCCTTCTATAATAACATGGAGATGCACATTGGTAGGTAACAATAAATACAGACTGTTTGCACATGATGCAATTATTTTGGATTCTGAGTTTAAAATAGTCTGGGACGTCCTGATTCTGTCTCAGATATTGCTGAGACCTCGCAGGTCCCTGCTTACATTCTGTTGCAAGCTGTTTTTATCCCTCTAGAAAGTGCTTTTGCAACAGAGTGGAAGCTTCAGAGAGGCTTCATGCCAATTTGTCTCACCCACCTTGGATAGCTGCTCCCCAAACTCATCAAGTTTTTGCTGTAGAGGGGTCTTTTCCTGCTCGGTCGCTGCCATCTGGTCACGAATCTTTCCAATCTCAGTGGACACACCGGTTGCAACAGCGATGCCAGTGGCTCTACCAGAGGCGATGTTGGTGCCCTGATGACGAGTTTCAAGTCAGAAAGAGGCAGCTGGAAGACCTTAACAGTTACCTAAGGGTTTCATTTATGATGCCCAGTGGGCTAATTGTATTCCCACTGGTGGTTGAGGATTCAGAATCATGTAAAAAAAATCTTCTTATTGTTTTATGTGTCAGGACATGATGAAAAGGTTCCTGGTTACCACATCTTGGAATTAAATAAATACAACCTCAGATGAGGAAAAATACATACTAAACACTAATTATTTATTCAACAAAAACTATGCAACTTTTTCACACTGCGCGCGGTCAAAGAATGGAATGAACTTCCAGAGGAAGTCGTGCAGGCCCAGTCTGTGAACTCTTTCAAGAACAGACTGGATAGGTTTTGGTCAAACAAAGACTTTTTGTATGATTTTAGAGCTGATAGGTGATGCAAAATGGAATCAATTAATCTGTGTGTGATTTTATGAAATGATTTTATGAAATGTTTTGAATGTAAATTTTAGTCCTTTGTATTTATTGTAAGTTATTCTTGATGCCGATGTTTAGGACACATGTCCTGTATCGGTCAATTTATTAAACTTTATTAAACTTTAAACTATGCACTCTTTTACCACTTCCATAGGAACTAAGTAGACAGATAACAGCCAGAAGCTGCCGATCAAACACACTTGATTAACTGATCATTTGAGAGTGAGAAGAAAAGATTTCTTTCTTCTTCTTCTTTTTTTGCTTATTGAGCCATCATATTCAGGTGTATATTTACACAATGCTAGTGAGGAAAGACGTCAGTAAAGGTCTTAGAGAGGCAAATGTTCCTGCCCATCAAACTTGGAAGGGTTATGAGTCTTTTCCAAACAATTTGGAGTCTCTGAGAAATATTATTCACAAGAGAAAAACCCTGAAAACAGTTGCTATGGCAGTATAATTCAATCAAAGTTTGAGGATAATAGATAGCAGCACTTCTGGAGGAAACACTTCATGAAGACCTAATAAGGACCAGCTTTGTTAAATGTTGTGATGTAAGACCTGAGCCTCCAAATGACTTTCAGAACAGTTTACCCCCAAATGTTCCTGCTGGGAAATTTAAATGTGCTCCATGAAAAAGCCTCATTAAAGAAGCTCTTTTAACTGCTTAAAATCTCTGGGCTGCAGAGAACATGCAGAATGATGAAGATGGTGATAAAAACACCACCTGGATTGTACATTAGCAGTTAAAATCTCTCATTGTTATGAAGGACTCCAAGTATCCCATCAAACACTGCTACTGAAACAGTCATGAAGTGGAGCCAAGATGCCCGGTTAAAGACGTGATAAGAGAACAGATTGATCCGCCGGGTTTGTCAGGTGTGATGAGACTCACAGAGAACAGCATGTTCTTCTTGTCCTGGTTGACAGCTCGGGGGTCGGGGACGGCATCGGTGTGCTTGATCACACTGACCGACTCGCCTGCAGCACAAAGGCAGGGCGGAGGTCAGGGAAGGTAGTGGACGGATACAAAACACCTTTATTTTCCTTTCTCTTTATCTCCCGTCTGTGAGGAGAAACATACCAGTAAGAATGGACTGGTCCACACGCAGCGTTGTGGATTTGATGGAGATGATCCTGATGTCGGCTGGCACCTTGTCACCAACTACAATCACACACAGAAATGCACACAAGTCGTTTCTTATTGTCATTTTCCTTTGAACATAATGCTTCTTTATATTGTTTTTGGGGTGGTGTATTCATTTATGAGCCTTATGGACAGTACTTGAGTTGAGGGGGGATGAGGGGGGATGGCATCCCCCCCTGAAATAAAAATGGTCCAAATCATCCCCCCTGAAAAACTGTCCTCCCCCCTTTCCATTCCTTATGTCATTTCTTCAATGAATGTGGTTTTACTGCTATTTCAACATTTAGAGTCATCACCAGAAAAATAACACTCAGAAAAATAACTTATTTGACAATTTTCACCTGTTTCAAGTACATTTTTACTTGAAATAAGTAGAAAAATCTGCCAGTGGGGCAAGATTTATCTTCTTACAAGCAAAAAAATCTTTTTCCACTGGCAGATTTTTCTACTTATTTCAAGTGAAAATCTACTTGAAACAGGTGAAAATTGTTGTTTTTTCCAGTGATGAGTCTTGTTTTAAGTGTAATGAGATTTTTTTACTAAAATGAGACATTTTAACTAGAAATAAGACAAATATTCTTGTTAAGATTTAGAGTTTTTGCAGTGATCCATTTTACTTATTCTGTGAAGAACAGAGGTATATTGATAAGTTCAGAAAACTGTTTTTTATTGTAGTGTTTTGATGTATTTGATGTAAGCCCAGTGGATATTTAAAGCTTACAGAAGGCTGCATTTAACTGCTGCTATGTCATTCCTGCAGTATTTCTGCAGGTGTTTTGGTCACTGCTATTATTTGTAATATATTATATTATTTGTAATCAGCACAGATTATCTGTCCCCATATGATAGAATCCACCATCCCCCCTGATTTTTTTTTTACAACTCGAGTACTGCTTATGGACAATAGTTTGTAACAATCTGATGTGAAAACAGCCGTACATAAGGATGTGGCGACGGGTTGGGGTGGGTGGTATTTGAGGATGAGGGTGGGGGGTGTCAGGATTGATTGACTGGTTTTAACACTCTGGATGGATAGTGTTGTTGTTGTAAACTGATACCAGAGAGAGTCCTTGGGGAGATCATGCAATGAAAAGAACAGGTGGACTGGGGGGTGGAGGGTGGGGGGGTATTAAGAGCATTCATGCTTCAGTTGATTTTTTTTTCATTCCCATAGACGGCTCTTTCTCCACCTCTTTTTCTCTGTGATTGCCTTAGAAGGTCGTCACTGATTTTCAGGGGACACAACGACCCGCATACTCAATGGTTTGCACGATGAGACGCTCAATCACAACTTTATGACAAAAGGCCCCCCTGAAATGATTTGTAGAGTAAGATTTGCTGACACAAATTTATGTTTTCTGTAAAAAGGATTGGTCTGCTCTGATTGGTCAGCATGTTTAGGCACCGCTCACTGTTCAGTGTCAGCTCTGCTGAATTATGTTGAATCATTTAGATTGGATGGAAAATCATCAAAGGCCCCCCTACCATTCACAACATTTTAAATACTATTTCCAGATTTGATACTTTTGCCACTGTTTTGCTGGTACTGGTGGGAAACTGGGAACCCCCTGCAATCTGTATTTACTACAAGTTCTTAAACACTTGGAGAAAAACTGTGTGTGCACCAAAAGTTAACTATTTTTTATTACTTACTACTTACTTATTTTTTTATTTTTTTTACTATACCTGGACCCCAAGATTAAAGTTTGCTCCTAGGTTTAGGTACTCAGAATACTGAAAAGTAATTTCACATTGATATTTCCTGATGCTGGCTGCGTCTTATCTTCCTTACTGAACACCAGAGTTACACATTCTGTCTTTACTTGTTTCGTGAACCAGTTTGTGTGTGGATATTGTTTCAAGTTATCAAGTCACTTCTTTGGCATTAAACAGCAGTTTTTGAATCTTACCAGAAACCTCCACCACATCTCCAGGAACAATCTCCCTGGCCTTGATTCTCTGCACACTCTTCCTGTCCGACCTGTACACCTTCCCCATCTCGGGCTCATACTCCTTCAGGGCTTCGATGGCACTCTCCGCATTGCGCTCCTGTTGCAAAAATGCACATAAAGAAAGGATTCCTTCATTTCAGCCACCAATGAAATGCTCTGAAGTCAAGTTGCTCCTTTAAAATTAAGGAAGGGAAAAAAATAATCACATATCGACTGCAGTCAGGAGGAATAAACCTACGATTCATAGAAACTACTATGACATTAAAAATATATTACAAATTAAAAAGGAAGGATTCGGAAAAATAACATATTATAACACGTAGACATTGGCCATAATATGATTGGCATGATTGGTAAAAATGATGCAGATGAGGAGGCTGTTGTTGCTTGGAGCCTGCTCTTCCTATCAGGAAACTGTATCAGATACATCAGCTTTGACTAGTTAAATCTTTGTATATTTCCACTTATACACTGAATCAAACATACCAGATGTTGTATTGTTTGATGACTCCCTTTTTCTTGTTAGCCATCATCTTAAATATTGATAAGCACAATTTCTTCCTGTGATTTTTGATGGAATTTTCTTGACCTTGAGTAAATTATTTGTAACAAAGCTGCACTGTGGTCCAGGAGGTGGACTGAGCACCAGACAGATTTGAAAATTCATACAAAACATACTGATGTCCAGTTTAGTCTGTGATTTCTTCCAAGAGTGCTTCCTCAAAGTGTAAAGCCCAATTTATGCCAGCTGCCCTCCCTTTCTCCACTCTCCTCCATACCCCTCATGTGTGAATCCTTGTGCATAGTTTCCAAATGACTGCCGCAGGGATATAAACCCTCCTCAAATACGCACACACACACCTCGGCGTTCTGGTAACGTGATCATCCCTCTGTATTTTTACTGTGCACAGCGCGGACCCTAACAAAGCAGCTTAAACCTTGGAGGCAGCACAGCCCCCTCCCCCCCCCCCTCACCCACCCGGCCGTCACTGACTTCCCTTGAACTTTAAGCCCCTGGCCGGACCGCTGCAAGGAGTGCGTGCTCTTCATAAAGGACACAATCACCCAACGTGTGTGATTTATTGCGTGTGACTGTTGCTAAGTTTAAGAGTCTATTTAGGCGTGTGTAAAAGACAGCATTCAGGCGCAGGTATGTGTCCTTGCGGTTCCAATTGTTCCGGCGTGTGCATGTGCTCGCTGACCTGCCACACCCCAACGATGGCATTTGCAATGAGGATGAGGAGGATGACGAAGGGCTCGACAAAGGCAGTGACCGTTTCTTCACCTTCCTCGAACAAGGCCAGCACCTGAGACGGACAGAGATGAGACAGAGAGTTAGTGCACATCAGCACCAACGCCTGAATATTGTAGATGCTTCCCAGCGTGGAAGATATTCAGTGGTGGACAGTAACGGAGTAAATTTACTTGAGTACTGTACTTAAGTACATATCCAGAGGATTTGTACTTTACTTGAGTATTAGATTTCTTTTGTACTTATTACTCTTACTTGAATACATTTCCAAGACAAATATTTTTACTTTTACTCGAGTAAATTTCTAGGAAGGCTGAAAACTACTCGTTACTTTCAGGTCTGCTCTTTTTTCTTCTTCCCTAAAGCTGGTTTCAAAGAGTTAATTCTCAGAAACAAGAGTTAAAAGATCCTTAAATTAATTTAGAAAAAATATAGTAATTTACTGATGTGGAAAATAAGAAATTTACTCTTACTCTTACTTTTACTTAAAGTAAATTTAAAAGCATTTACTTTTGGATACTTAAGTACCTTTAAAAGCAAGTACTTTTCTACTCTAACTTGAGTAATATTTTGACTGAGCTACTTTTACTTGTAACGGAGTAAATTTTGACCGGTAGTATTTGTACTCTTACTCAAATACTGGGGTCGAGTACTCTGTCCACCTCTGAAGATATTTAGGTTTCACACCGTGACATTGAGTTTTCCTTCCAATAACAGTTAAAACAATACATCACTGCTGTTGTTAAGCCCGTTCAATCCCACTTGTTGTCACCAATTCCTTTAAGTCTGTCGTGCACCTGTTGATCAGGGTGACCGTATTATCTTTTAGTGCTGAGTAGCACAAACAGACGTTTGTCACGACCAGCAGTTATTTGTGACAGCTGTGATCCGTCGGGGGATCAGATGACAGTTGACGGTCGCTCTTGTGTCTTATGTCATCGTATGTGTGAGGTCTCTCCTCTGCGGTACACGTGACTCCTCTCCAAACCTATAGCCGGACACGTGCGTTCCTCTCCGACTGGGACACCCGTGTTACTAAGGCGGGACTGTTTTCGGAAAGGCTCCATGTTGACATTGACACAGATTAGTGGCGGACCAGCGGAGCAAAGACCTCAGCTTGGAGAAAAAAGAGTCCCATGTTTTCTTCTTGAAGCCTTCAGGTTTCCATCTTACATCTTTTAAATAGACTCAGTTGCTCCATCCATTCAGTCTAGCTTCACTCTGCTTTCCCTTCAAGGACACAATCGATCTCCAGAGCGAGCGCCAGAGCCTGTCAGCACGTCGTAGGGCTAGAACATTCCTGCGTGTATGAATAGGATGAGCATGTATTTGCAGTATTTAGTGTTCTCTCTTTTAGAAACTGTATACGACTCTCAATCTACCGTTCCTGTTTGTCACTGCAACAAACAATGCCATTGTGCAATCCAATCCCCAGCCACCCCTGCCCTTGTCTCCTGTCTCCCCTGCTGCTACAAGCCATCCCTCGTTCCTTCCATCCTTGACCTTTGTCCAAGTATACGGTTTCTGGTCCCAGCTTGAGACTGTCTTAAAATAAAGCTTGTTCCATCCATATGTGTGCCTGCAGACTTACACTCACACACACATATTTCCACTCACTTTCTGTCTTTGTATTGCTTTTCTCTTCTCTTTTTCCACACACAGCCACCGGGCCCTCTAATGCCACAGTGACAGGTGTTCAGGGAGGCCAGAAGGCACAGACGGAGGATTAAGAAGATGTGAGCCAGTTATTTTCCCTTATAAAACGGCAGGAGGGACACAGACAGGGACTCCATGTACAAATGAATGTTGGTCCGCATGTAATTTGATATCCCAGTGATGCTCGTCATCCTGAGCGGGTGTTTGTTTCATCAGGGGTAACAGACGAGGACTCAAGGTTGCATTGTTACCTGAATGTGCTCTTTTGTAATGGGGCGTCTCTGTCTTTTGACTCATAACCACTTTGGCCTGTTTTGCTTCTTTATCAGTGTTTCAAAATGGACAAAAAACACACTTTGATATGACTTTGCATGGCTTTAGTTGGACTAAATATTATATGATAATATAAACAAATGATAACTATCTGAATGGTGGAATTTCTTGTTGATGGTCTTTAATTAAGGGTTGCGGCACCACACTCTTCAATGTGCTTTTTGTAAATCCTTTTTTTCTATACACTTACGATAAAAATAATTTCATATAAACAAAATTTAACATAATGTTCAAGACTGGTTTTTCTGGTTTCCATAACTTGTATTTTCATTAGCATTACAGTCCCATTTACAGGTTTGGACATCATTAAAAATGAATGGGTGGAGGTGTCCAAACTTTTGACTTTTAATCTCCATGCTGCTGGAATTAAAAGGAGTAACAAAGAAGCACCACTACTACAAAATGTGTGTAAACAACAGTTTTAGGATGATCATGGTTTTTTTAAATTATTATTATTTGGGAATCTTTTTTTGTTACACTGAACAGTACAGATAAAGATGCTGTAATCTTATCAAGGAAAATGTGAGAAGAACTCACAAAGGAGATGCAGGCAGCCAGCAGTAAGATTCTGACCAACAGATCCTCAAACTGCTCCACCACCAATTCCCAGATACTCTTTCCTGATGAAAAGAAAATACACCAAATCACATGCATTTATTCAACAATGTATGTTTATACGCAGTCACAATATTGCTTTTTATTGATGCTTTGTGCATTGGTTTCGTGATTCTACATGTGAGATTGGAGAAATGTACCACATGCCGTCATGTTTCTTTGCTTCTCAGTTAAAAAGCACAGCGACGGTACGGGTTTGGGTTTAAAAGCATTACGGTTTAGGGTCAGTGTTCCCAGCACCGCTGTGGTGAGCGGTGTGAGCGTTGTACTGGCTGTGTGGCCCAATGGGGATCTCCATGCTTGTGGCACATCAGGGGAACACAGCGAGAAGGTAATGAGGGGTGTTAAACAAATGGCCGTGTTACTTTTCAACACAGGAAGTGAAGAAAACAGGTGTGTCTGGATCACACAGATGCAACTCTGGCAAGACATCCGGTTACCAACTAATGAGAAGCAAGCGTGCAAGGTTTAAGCTGGACTCACCTTCTTCTGCTGGCAGCTCTGTTGGTGGGGACAGACGGAGAACATACACGAAGGGCATCTGTTATTGACTACAGTTTCAGGTTTGGCAGGACTTAATGCAACAGCGGGACAATAGGAAGCCCTGGTTTGTAGAGATGTCCATGTTTAAAGAGTGTGGCTAGCAGGGATGCTCAGTCCCAGCAGTTCACAGCAATTACACCAGTCTTTGTCATGTTTAGCAGATGTTTCTCTATCTGTGTCATCATGGAGTCATATTTACTCTGTTTTTGACTTAGAGTGGCGTTGACAGGAGATTTTACAGCCTCTCTCCGTGCACAGTTTCTATATCGGGATCTTAGAAGCTCAAATGCACAAATGACAGGTAACAATCAATAAGCAAATGGATTTTACTCAATTAAAACCACTGATTCACCTGCTCCATGAACATTACTCCCCCTTTTGTCACACACAGAGGAGGTTCATCTGCCTGTCTTGAATCCTACTACTTCTCCATCTTCATCCTCTTTCTCCCTCACTTGGTGTCTGATTCTGACACTTGTTCAACCTGTTTCTGCTCAGTCCCATCTTTTTTCAAAGCTCAATCAAATACAGAAAACTTTACTTCCCATTCTTTCCACTCTCCAATGCTCCATCCATCCATCCATCCATCCATCCATCCATCCATCCATCCATCCATCCATCCATCCATCCATCCATCCATCCATCCATCCATCCATCCATCCATCCATCCATCCATCCATCCATCCATCCATCCATCCATCCATGCATCCATGCATCCATCACTTGTTCTCCTCACCATTGTAGCCGTACTTGTCCAGGTTCCTCTTCACCTGCTCAGGTGGCAGGCCGGTCTCTTCGGTGACTCCGAAGTAGGACAGGACCTCGGGCGACTCCTTACTGTGTGCGTTCTCCATCCTCGCTGAAACGGCGAGGCTTCAGGAGAAAGTGATAAAGAAAGAGAACACATCAGTCTGAGAGGCTCAGCTGGCCCTGACACTGAGAGTCAAACAAAGGAGGACATGTTCACCCACCACTTTCTTCAAAGTGTGGGATTGGGATTAAAAACTTGCCGACCCACCCCCGCGTTCAACCGTGCTGACTTTCTTGGCTGTTGCTCTCCTCTCGGAGCTCTGGACTGACAGAAAGTGCAACCCGGCAAACTGTCCTGAAAAGTTTTATACAGATGAAAAGGTGGTCTCATTGGTGCTTGCTCAGCATGCTCTCCCCCCTCATTGGTTGGGAACGTCACAAATAGGTGGGCATGGACGGCCCTGTGGTAAAGAATAGGCAGACGGGGAGGTGAGGGGGGCGGGAGAGGGCAACAACTGCAGAGGGGTCCACCGCCTGTCAAGCTGGACAGAGATGTGTTGACAGAGCATGCGTGCTCAGGACAGAGAAGAAAGGGTTCCTTAGCGAGAGGAAGCCAACAGGGATGGGGACGTCTGAGGGCACATATCTGCAGACACACACACACTCAGGTCAGGAATGAAGGTTTTCAAAAGATAGGAACATTTTTACACTTTCAAGAGGTGGAAAGACATAATTCCGGAATTTATATTGGACCTCTCCGAGGGAACATTCAAGACTGAATTATCTAAAACTAATGTTGCCGTGCAAATAGCACCAATAACAATCAGGTAGTTACATAATATCACAGCTTAATATAATATGTGCATAACATTTGTAATTTTAGCTGTAATTTAGGAGTTTGAATAAAAAAAATGTAATTTTTTTTTATTTATTTATAATGCACTTTACATTACTGAAAATCTCAAAGTGCTAAAGTTTGATAATTAAAAGAAAATAGAAATAACAAAATCAAGATAAGAGATAAAAGGGATAAAAAGTCAAGACATGGCAGAAAAGAGAATAAAACAATAAAAAACAGCAACTATGGGAAAAAAAACAACAGCATTGTTTAGTGATAAAATGCTTTGCTAAAAAGAAAAGTTTTTGTCCTCTTTTAAAATGGTCCGTGGTTTGTGGTACCCTTAGGTTGTCAGGGAGGGCATTCCAAAGACGTGGGGCAGCGACACTAAAAGCCCTAAAAATGAAACCCAAAAAATGAAAAAAAGAAGGATGTTTATACATTATTGTATTTTTTGGTGTTTCATTTCAATTACTAGTAAAAATTTGACACCATTGAAATTGTCAGAATGAAAAAAGTCATAATTTATTACACAGTTTTAGCCAAATGCATTATGCACAACAATTGTTGTTTATATTGAATAATAAAAGAGACATATGCACTAACACAGAGAAGGGGGGATCGTGGTTTGGGACTGTATTGTTACATCATGATTAGGATAGTTTATAATTACTGCGAAGGCCATGAACTTTAAATTGAAATTTTAGTTGCAGAATGTAAAGTCATGATAAATGAGCCAAGGCTTAGAAAAGGCTGGGTGGAAGACAACAACGAGTCAAATTACAGAAGTAAATCATCTGTAGATTCACCTGTGGACGGTTGGTCACTAAAAACATTCTGGAAATATTGATACATTGAAAACAATTATAAGGACGAAGCACCAAAATTAATCTGCAATGCTGCCTGATTCACAAAAACAGCTACAGGGATGATATGACTGAAGTTGACATCACTACAGGATGGTCCAAAGGATGCTAAATTCCCTTCTTGCAGCTACTACTGTAAGTGATCACCCAACATGAAATCTGTAGCTATAGTTTATCATTTAGTCAATTCTGCAGATTGAAGAAATCAAATTCACAAAAATGCAGACAGTTTGCAAGATAAGGAAGCAAAAAGCCTTGAAAGATGAGCATCAAGGAGGGAAAGGAGGGAGGCCCTCAGGAGTAAATGAATGAACTACATGTGCAGTTGTCTTCTTTCAAGGTTAATTTATTTCCCATTTCCCAGACAGGCAAGAACTGTTGACTTGTATTGACAAAGAACACATTTAACCAGCTGTTAATCATCACACACAAGAAAACACCTGGAACCTGAGCTGCCGCTGTCAGCGACCTGCGTGGCGGATATGAAAGCAGCTGAGCTTCCCTCTGATCTCAGTGATGTCATGGTCCTCACTGAAGCAGCGCAAAGCTCAAGGTGGCTCACTGACATTTAGCTCAATCTCCCGCCGGGATCAAGTTCCTGTGGCTCACTCTCATCTCTGTGCTGTAACGCTGGTGAAGCCCAGCAGCACACACCTCCACCTGTGTTCTTGCACAGTCAGATGGCAATTCCTGAAACTCAGTTTAGGAGGATTACTTAAAGAGAATGATGCAATTATTCAATTATGTGTACCTTTTTGTAAAACAGACGACTCCTTTAGGCCCATTTAGCGTAACCCTAACCCTATACTGTAGGTTGACTTTTATCTTCTTTTATATTCTGGAGCTGAAGTCACTCCCATTGTCATGCTGTCTATCTTAGTTATTGATTTATGGATATTTAGGTCATAATGCATCTTGAATATTAAGGATATATCAAACGTAAAACTGGTTGATATCAAACTGATACTTAAATGACTGCTATCATAGCATTTACAGGACTGTCTCAGAAAATTAGAATATTGTGATTAAGTCCTTTATTTTCTGTAATGCAAAAATGTCATACATTCTGGATTCATTACAAATCAATTGAATTATTGCAAGCCTTTTATTATTTTAATATTGCTGATCATGGCTTACAGCTTAAGAAAACTCAAATATCCTATCTAAAAAAATTGAATATTCTGGGAATCTTAATCTTAAACTGTAAGCCATAATCAGCTATATTAAAATAATAAAAGGCTTGCAATATTTCAGTTGATTTGTAATGAATCCAGAATGTATGACATTTTTGTTTTTTTAATTGCATTACAGAAAATAAAGAACTTTATCACAATATTCAAATTTTCTGAAACAGTCCTGTATTTGATGTGTTTGGTCAAATCTAAACACTGGCTGCTGATGCTGCGGTAAAAAAGAAGTGGAATCCTGTTTTTAAAGTTATCATTTAGGCTGTCAAGGAAACCCAAATCTTTCACTTTTGTCAGCAAAAATCATATTTTAAGTTTGGAAACTAAAGAGACCAGTGGGTATAGAAATGTTTCTCATTCAACTTTGATGTAGCAATTAAGCTGCACAGCAGTTCACCTGTTGCAAATAGACACAACTGTTTTAAAAAATACTATTTTTTGTTGAAATAAGGACAGTTTACAGACTAAAAGGACTAAATAATTAATCGTCTCAAAAAGTTAACAGGCAGTTAGCTGCTTTCTACTTTCCCCTTCCCCATGTTGATGATGTGAAGAATGATTTGAAGCTTGAACGACTCATGTGCGAGGGCTCGTCGGCCTCAGCGGCCTCAGCGGCCGGCTGCTGGGTGTGTGGGCACATCAGGGCGGCCCAGGACAGGCATCAGTACGGTAGTAGATCACGTTGAGAGATGGGTGGGGAGCAACAACAACAGCAATGCCAGTATGCATGTGACTGTGTGTGTATGTACGTGTGTAAGCTGCATTATTTTGTTAGCTGAGGCTAGGCAGCTGGGGTTTTAATGTCTTACTGTAACTGTACCTATAGCAGCAGTTGTGCTCTGCTGGTATAAATAGTGTGCCGGGAATGTGAACAAGCTGCTATGACACAATGGCAGAATATGTGTTCTTTCAGGAAGGTTTAAGAATGTGACACCTTTTGATGGGGGACCACCGTCGATGCTTGAAGGTTACATTAAGGTACAGATGATGGTGTGAAGTAAATACTAATCATTAAATTTACTAAAATTACTAATAATTTAGTAAGATCATTCTTTTTTTCAACCAGAAATGTGCCCATAATTTCTTATAGAATAGTAAAGTAATTGCTTGACCTGTTGTTTAGGATACCGGCCTCACTCACAAAAGTTCTTGGTATGAGTTTGAATTAATTGCTCCAGAAAACTCTGGCAGATGAAGTAGAATAGTCCCAAACTATGATACTACCGCCACCATGTTTCATAAATGAGAAAAAGTTCTTACGTTAAAGTGCAGTGGATTTTTTTCCCCTTTAGGATAAGAAAAAAAAAATCTTCATTTGTCATTTGTCATTTAAACATGATCTTTTTGATCTCATCTGACCGCAAAATATTTTTTCCATCAGGCTCCTGGCTCGCCACATGACAAGCAGCACTGTTCCGTCCTGTTGGCTCTCTACTCTAGCTCTGCCATAAACGCCATTGTTGTCAGTGCTTTCCCGTTTGTGGACATGGAGCCGTTTGAGATGGACAGAAATTGCCCCGTTGACACCTGAAGGGCTGTCACATACCGTTCTCTTGGAGTGATCGTAGAGCCACACTTCATGAGGTAACGTCATTGAATATTCCTCCATTCTTGTCTGTCTGACTGTGGACGGGTGGGATCCAAACTGTCTTGTCCCAAGACAACTTCCAGCATATGTGTTATGAAGTTTAATCAGTTTAGGTTTAATATCAAATCAAATCAAATCAAACTTTATTTATAAAGCACCTTTCATACATAAAATGCAACACAAAGTGCTTTACATAAAACAAATACACATAAAACGTATTAATGCCCTGCCCCCCTCCCCTCTCCGCGCACACACACAGACAGACACAAGCACACCACAATTCACCCAAGTTACACACACAGACACACATGCAGACACACGGTGTAGACATGAAAACAACATCCCTTTGACTGAAAACACCTACAGTAAATCGTGCCTCAAATAAACTGCTGAAATGTATTCATTTTTGCAGCTTACTTATGTAATAAGTATAATACTTTTGTAGAGTGTTGTGATTGGGCTCCTGCAGTATATGTGTGTACAGTTTGTCTCTCTGACCTTAATAGTAATGTGCAATTAATGAAATATCCTGTCCTCTAATTCCTCTAATACCAGGAAAGTCTCTAAAGTATATATTTTAAATGACTTTTTGGAGTCAAACCATGGAATAATCTCAATGACCTAACTCAGACTCTTTGAAAACCTGATCTGAACATCCAAAAGTAAAACTGGAAGCCTTCACAGTAGTGACAGATATTCACGCATGTGAATATGCGCCCGTCTCCTGCCATCTCGACAATCTCTCACCTCAAATCTCCCTGTTCTCCGTTTCACCTGCCAATGATACCTACCCTTTCCTGCACTCGCGTCAACACTTGGCTGCCACGTGCCCTGAAAGTCACCACTGGGAGCAAATCAAGGCCAGGCTCTGTCTGAAATAAGTGTGTGCTTGAGAACACACACTCTCACGTTGCTCTGTTATGTCACCAGATCTTGGGGTGGAGTTCCAATCATACGTCTTCTTTGATCCGAAAAGATATCGGAAAATACTTAAGAGGTGCTTCCTCCTTTGATCTCCTTGGGTTTCGCTGCGAATCAGAGCCAATGCTCAAGGCAAACACACACAACGTTACAAGACCACAACTTATTCCCCCCCCTCGATGCCAGGATCTGTGTTATGGTCCAACAGAGTTGTGATTTATGGCCTCATTAAAACCCAGTGACTGGACTCCTTGTGTTGTGCATCTACTTGACTTACGATTTGATAAGTCGTCTAAAGAAGTGTCAGAACTTTTCAGGCTTGGATGTAATTTCAAACTAAAGCAAATGCAAATTTGGTCAAACTTATAATATCAAGTGTTTGTCACAATGGCCAATAATTCTCCAGATAATTCTGTAATAGTTTATCACCTCTTTAATCACACTGAGTCTTCGACTGAGACTGAGACTTCACTTTGGACTTATGGACCGAAGACAAGTGCTGTTCACACTTACAGAGTCTTATTTTAAATTGTAGTCAACATGCCAAGATTTTAAAAGCAGCAGGATGAAGCTTTTGTAGAGGACACTGAAGCTGTGTTTTGTTTTTTATATTATTATTTTATTTTATTTCCTTTTTTTTTGTTACATTTTCTTTAGTTTTTACACTGTGATACTGGCAATGAAATTATCATGAATTCATTACATTTTTTAGGCTTTATATTAATAAAAAAACAATAATAGCTAACATAATTTCCCATAAATATTACTAAGGAATTTACTAATTTGCAAATTATGTAGATAGACGTATCACACTCTTCCCAGACATTATCTGGATTCATGTGATCTGAGGGCATGCTTCTAGGTTTTGATGGAGGTTAGAATAAAGAGGTTGAGTAGTTTAACTGCTCATATTTTCAAAATGTGCTCTCATAAAATCAATTCCCAAATCTCCCAAGGAATTCCCACTCCAGCTTAAATTTTCAGTCGAGAAACTGCAACTTTTCTTCACTCTTTTACTCAAAAGTTAGAATTTTGGTGTTTGGTTCCCACCATGGTGCTACATCACCATTGCTAGTGTGATGATATCCAGGAAGTGGGTTTGGTCAGAGTTTAGTTGCAGTCTTGTGGTGTGAACTGAGTGCCCACATTCTAACTTCCTGTTTAAAACGTATGCGGACCAAAGGAAAGTTGTAGTTCCTCAACTGACCACTGGGGGCTGACCCCAAAAGAAAGTCAATGTCCAATCAACTCCTCTTCAAAAGTTCAGCTTTGTAGCAGAAATAAACATATTTACAGCCTTGTTCAATAGGGTTTAAGGGGTTTGGTGTTTGTAGCCAGATTTCACATCCATGGCGACGGTTAGTGCTGTATTGACTTCTTAGCAAAACTTCTGAGTTGTGAATAAAGACTTAAGAGAGCACAGTCATTCATATCTCAAAGATAAATAGGTTTGGTTTTCCTGTTAATACAAACCACCATGACTGGTCTAGGATGATGCTTATCTAAGCAGCCAACAACTTGTGCTAACAGTGCATTAGCTTCACATGCAGTCTCTTCTGATGTTGCCACTGATACGACTTTTGAAACCAGAGGTCCCTTTTCAGAGGACTGCCAACTGATCCAAAGGTCCTAACATGTGTGTTGTGGAAAAACTCATTAAAGACTCTTCAATATGTTCTTTCCAACAAGGTGAATAGCTGGACTGAAACTGGGTGTCTAAGTTACTAAGAATTTCAGTAGATTTAATTAAACAATTGCATGCAATAGGGTCAAAACATACATGAAACAAAGGAAGCGTACTGATTTTAGACATAAACGATGATTCAGTGTTACGATTCGAGTGGACAAAAACATCTTTAAGGTCAGTGTTAATCTCTTTTGAGCAGACTCCCAGTCTGTACATTTAGTTGGACCGAGGCTATATATTGCTACTCTCAGCAGTTTTGGTTTAATCAAGTGGCCAAGGCTAAATTTTCCATCACAGTGTGGCTTGGTTGAAGGAGCTAAGAGTTAAAATAGATAATTTCAGGAAATCCCCACGTGAAACTCTAATGGGGCTGCAGTTGATCCGTCTCTGAATTGTGGGCTAGTGCCAGTAGGCTTGCCCGACTCCACTGGGTCTAATGGGAGGCTAAACATCGGGGGTCACAGCAGAGCTCTGCTAGTCCGCACTTCAGTTCTGGCAGCACTTGTTTGCGACGTAATAATGTTTAAAGTTATGGTAGTTGTTAAAATATGATCAGAATGAATGCAAAGTAATATTAATTAGTATAATAAATCCGCCCAACTTAATTCAGCCAAGCTAAAATAGTTAACTGTGACCGACCTTAGCTGAATGTGTTCCAGTGAACTTCCAGCTTTGCTCTTTCTGCCCGTTTGCAACATAGACCACGCAGTATAAAGGAGGAAAGAGGCTTCAAAAGCAATCTCCAGAAAAACAGTGTGATAAAAACATCCTCTTATGCAGCCCATTGTTCAAGCACAATTAAAAAGAAGAGGTGAAGAGGTGATCATATCGCTGCTTGTAGAAAAAGAGTTTTTTCTACAAGATATGAAATCCAACAGTGTGGAGACTTGCACCTGGATTATCCAGAGCAATTAAGGTATTATACAATGAAAGCAATTGTTTTAAATATATTATATATACCAAAGAGACCTTACAGATGTGACTTCAATTCAGGTCGGAAAATGCTTTAGCTAATGAGACAATAAGCAAATGTGCCCATTGTGTGGCCCTCTGTGCCTTGGTGCAAAACCCTTTGGCAGGTTAGTTGGAGGAGTTTGGCATTCTTGGAGCTTCAGGGTATATTTAACCCTGTGGCTCCCCTGCTGGATGGCCCCTCCATATACGGGCCTGACCATGGGCAGGCGGAGAGCGGCTGTGTGCACAGGCTTGGAGAAGCAGTAGTGATGACAGGGAGATGGACGAGTTTCCAACAAGATGAGGTGAAGAAGCAGAGAGAGAGAGCAACAGAGGTTAAACAAAAATAATGACCAGAATGACCAGTTTTTTGTAGATGATGGGCTCTAAGCTAAGCCTTTTTATATCTTCAGACAGACAAAGGAAACGAGATATCGAGCAGCACATATAGCTAAGAATATATACGTACATGACCAGCTGAACTATTAAACACAAAAATGCCCACGTCACGCAGTTCTCCACAAGGTTTGAGCTAAACTGCCCGGCAGTATCGATGCAGATTGTAATCAGAAGGCAGTAAGTGTAAGAGCAGCTGTGTGAGTGTATAAATGTGACCTTGCAGACACAAGTGTCAACATTTTTGTGCATGTTACAGTGTGTTGAAGAGAGAGACAGACAGGCAGAAATGCAAATGTAAGTTAACATATGTGTGTGTGTGTGTGTGTGTGTGTGTGTGTGTGTGTGTGTGTGTGTGTGTGTGTGTGTGTGTGTGTGTGTGTGTGTGTGTGTGTGTGTGTGTGTGTGTGTGTGCAAAACAGGTGTTTTGCTGGAACGGTGCTAAGCTGTAAGTGCTGTCCCAACCCAGGCCCTATTCCTGGTGTACACAGATGCACGGGTCTACACACACACACACACACACACACACACACACACACACACACACACACACACACACACACACACACACACACACACACACACACACTGAATGCTATGTTCACTATGAAAGATGATGTTCTCTGCATATAAAGTCTTTGGAGCCTCCCGTTTTTGTCTGCATGTAACCCCACGCATACTAAACCAGCTGGGATGAGCACACACACACTACACACCGTCAAAAGGTGTATTCTACCTGCTTTTTTTTGCACTGTTTTCTTTCCTTCGCACTATTTTTTATCTTATATTTTTATCTTTTATCTCCACCGCAATGTATATATTGTCCATATTTTGTAATTATAGATATCTTTTACTTTTTTACCTTTTTCACCCCCTTCCCTGCATGTGTGTGTGTGTGTGTGTGTGTGTGTGTGTGTGTGTACTGCTGCTAACTCGTGAGTTTCCCCATTGAGGGAGTAATAAAGGACTATCTTATCTTATCTTATCTTATCTTATTTTGTCTGCTCTAATCTAACCTGGACCCATTTTCGTAAGTATGTCATTGATCTTGGATGATATTGTGCTTCCTGCTGCCGGAGACCAAATCCAACTAAAAATCCAAGTCATAAATTCAATCTTAATTTAACTGAACCTAAGAACCCACGACTCAAAGTGATTGCCTGGGGTAAAATATGTTGCCATCCTTTTTATTTTTTCAATACTCATTTCAGTTTTTAGCAGGTTTTCTAGAGGCTATGCCATCTGTCACTGGGAAAGGACAGGGTACACCCATGGACAGATCATCAGTCCCATCAGTCCATCAATCCCTGGACCACAGGCGCTCTTGCTTTAAGTCAATTTATACTCCCCACTCAACCTAGCACCACATGTTTTTGGACTTATGGATGGAGGCAGAGTTCCCAGAGAAAACCCACGCAAACACAGGGAGAGATTTAAACTGCACATGTCCCAGCCGGGATTTGGACCAGAAAAATTCTTACTGTGAGGCATAAAAGTTAACCATCATACCCCAAAACTTATATACTGAAACAAGATAGTTTGAAATGTGAAAGATTTGACCAATCTGGCTTCTTCAACGCTGCATAGTTCAGCCATTTAACTTGATCAAGTAAGCTCCCAACAAAGCTAATACTTGTAAAACAGCATCTTTCTTCACAATACTTGAATACATTATAAAGTTCAAGGAAGTATTGTTTCATTTCCATGTCCTCTGTATGCATTATAACTTGAGGATGGTATTAAATATTTGCTTGACACATTTAGCTTTAGCATACCACAAAGCCATCCATCCAGTGCATTTCAGTTAATCGCTATCATTTAATGTCAGTTTTTTCTTTTTTTAATGGTAATTTAAGGACAAGATAAGAAACTAGCTCAAATAAATTGTTGATTTTAAGTACCATAAAGCGCAAGGAAGCGTAATCATGCTTTAGGCTTGTGTTGTGTTTGTGTTTTGTTTGATAGAAAGGAAACTGCAGTGGAATATTTAAGTATATGACTTTCTGTGTCAACTTTAACTTTGTGCTTTTTAAATTAGATCATCTTTTACCCTTTTTTAGTTATCAAAGTAAATGAAAAATAGACCCAAAAGTTTTCATTCCGCTGCAAAATCTCAACTTCTTCATACTAACTTTGTTTTTAAGCACAAGTAGAAAATGCATTGTCTCAGAAACAGCATTCCTCTCATTCACAGTACCTGCTTTTTGTGAATTGCTATTTATTTATACTGTTGCACTGAGGGGAGAGCAGAGGGCAGGACCACTGCGTGTCCACTCAATGCATATAAATCATCTGCGGTATGTGTGGAGTTTGATTACCACACTGGAGCTGGAACTACAAGAGATCAGTGCTGAAAGAAGAGCCGAGAAAAGACTATAACGCTGATACCATCCCTGCTGCCCTGAAACTGTCTATGTGTGGTTGTTATGAACAGAGAAGAATGGTTGAAGGATTTTATTTTGTCCACAAAAAAACGTAGATTTTGATGAAAGAATATTTTTTATATAGGGGGAAAACTTGTTTTTTTTTCATTAACAAGTTGACATGTCATTGATTTGCAATCTTCTGTGTAAAAACATTTTTTGTAGTATTTGTGGAACCAGTTTTATATTTCATAATCGTCTGGAAAACAGTTGTAATTGACAGTGTGAGGGGTCATGGGTACAAAGGACTGTAAAAATAGTTAGCTGAACAGAAGGTCCCATTTCTCCGCAGCTAGTTGACAACACTTCCTATTAATAGTGAGGATTGTCCTTGGGTATTTTTATAAAAGGAGCATGTGTGTGTCTTTGTGTATGCATGCATGAGGATACTAAGGCAGAAGAGGATGAGGATTTCTCGGAGAAGACTGACAAGAAGAAGCTCGTATTACAGCAACCTCACGCACCGCTCAGCTCATGCGTCATACTTTGCCTTCACACTGGGGGTTATAACAGACACCCTAAACTCTCTCCCTCCCTCCGTACAGTTAAGGCCACATATTCCTTGTGGCTTTGTTTTTGTCTCTAATTTTCTCCTCTGTGGCTTGACACCCCATACACATACTTCGGGTCTATTTTTAGAATACAGTGCGGTTTGAAAGTAAAGTTGTTTCGACCCCTTGTCTCGTCCCAGCTCCAGACCTTACAAGGAACCCCTCGGTGGACACGGTTGCTGAGCAACCAGTAATGTTTGCACCTACACTGCAAAAACAGTCGCTAAATCCAGTCAAAACTGTCCTATTTAAGCAAAATATCTTTGCCAATAAGATAAGAAAAATGTTCTTGGCTAAAATTCTTAAAACTAGCAAAATATCTTTAAATAGTATTTGATTTTCTTGAAACAAGACTTTTTTTACTTTCTTACTAAATTATCTTTTGCAGTTTTTGCAGATTGGTGAAGGCCCTGAGCACGTTGCAGACCTGTCTTTCATCATTTTAATCATCAACGTCACCGTCATCTGCTTCAAGTGTTTCATTTGGCCATTTCTCTGACAGACAAATGACCAAAGGCCGCTTAACCATGAGTGATCAGTTTTTTGGAAACTACAGCAGGAGGCTATCTTCTTTCATTTGTCCAGGAGATGCATATATCTGTTTACAGCAATTAACACTTTTATAACACAAGCAATGTCAGTAGAGTTACCAAACGTGGTATTCTAGTTTTCTCTTGGAATTACCAAAAACAATCTTGAGTCAGACAATCATTTAGAGCATAGGTCTTGCATTTTTTTTATAATATATCACTGCTGTTGCATCTTTGCCAGGATTCTCATAAATAGTGATAATAGCCTACTGTGGCAACCACTTTCATCTGCATTATTAGAATAATTCGTTCCCATTTTAACCAATTTCATCCTGATTTCCATCAATGTCAGGCAGCCCAATTAGGCTAATTATCCCCAAGAGAGACCCACTGAAGACCGGAGAGTGTGACATTGAGCTGTGATAATGATGGCAGTGCTGCAAGGAGAGAGAGCAGAGCGGAAATGTCAAAGCCATTAGTGAGAAACAGAGTGACATGTTGGGCGACAGAAGTGCAGCACAGACACCACTAGAACCTCGTGAATTGCATGATAAAAAAGTCCTCTGCAATCTGAAGATACGTATGTTCGTGGGAACAATCGATCTTTATTTGTGCACCGCTTTTCATGCAACATGGGCAACACAAAGTGCTTAAAGTTTACAGGATACAAACAACAAGAGGAATAGAAATAATTACGGAAAAACTCCCAAGCTGCACACACTAACCAGAAAATGACAAGTTTTTTTTTAAATAAGTCTATTAGATCTCTAAATAAAATCAATTTCTTTAGATATCCACTTCTATACCTAATTAATTGTGTCATCTTTGATAAGTCAGGTAAGGAAATGGACTGAAAGCAACATCATTTTAATTTTTTCCACTGTATACAACTGTTTTTTGAAATGTTTTGGTTGTGTCAGGGGTTCAGAGGTTTCACAAAACCAGTATCAAGTGATATTCATATAGAGTTAAACAAATATTTGTCCAAAAATGTGTACTTGGGTTGAAAAAAATACTTTACGGTATGATGTAACTCTACTGTCCCCATGAGGGAGACAGATCCCCTGAATATAACATTGTTGAACATATTTATAATGGTTCTTGAAAGTTGTCTTGCATATTTGAATGAATGTGATAAAAATAAGTCAAAGTATATTTTACTGCAGCAAAAAAGACCCTAACCATGATACTACCACAGCTTCACAGATAGGAAAAGGGGTTGTGCAATAATGCATCACTTATTTATTTCAATTTTTTTGCAAGAATATAGAAAGATGTAAAAGTTTTAGAGACTTTCAATAACCATCACAAGTAATTACAATATGATCATTGCTCACAGCAGCATGCAGAGTCCCATCAGTTATCAGAAGTTTCTTGTAAAACATAAGTACGAGTACTGGAGAATATTTCAATTTATTCTCAAATAACAGGATAAAGTTGTGATGACTGATACATTACAGAACGGAAATTGATCATTGCATACATAAACTTTAAAAAAATCTTCTTATGTCTAAAGACGTTCACTTTCCTCAATAAAAGTGTAAAACATTTCCTCAATCAGCTGAAGCACAGACATCCCCACTGGTGAACATGATAGAAACAGTAAATAAACCTTTCTTTATATTTTCTTTCTTTTTTTTCTTATCAGTAGAAACAAACAAAAAAATCTAAATAAAAAAAAACTTTCCTCATTTTGGTTGCAGCAATTAAAAACAAAAACAAATAAAATGAAAATGTGTGAACTGAGCAGCGGTGCACAGTTACAAGGGATAGCTAATCTGAGTGATGCAAATGTTTGTTGCACTATAGTTCACATGAATGGCATCAGTAGAATTTAAGACCAAAGTGTAAAAATATACAAGAAACATGGTACACATACATACGTACATATATTATATTAGAATGCTTATTAAAATATAATTATTTCCAGTTTAAAGCCATCAGTAATTATTTCCCACAACAGGAAATTCATGTTAAAAATAATTTTATGAGAAAGCAACGTTTTCCTTATTTTAGAATAATGTTTAAAATATCATAAGTTTGTCTCTCACACTTAAACACAAGAAAGTCCAAAAAGGGGAAAAACTGCACGAATAAAAATAAATGAAACTAAGATGCATGTCTGCCTAAAAATTTCAAAAGGTAAATTAGTGATAAATGAACTGATTGTCAGGTGGTTGGGGGTTCTAACAGATGACACCTTTTTTTTTTTGAATGACTGCGACAGAAGAAAGGCTCACTAAACTCAACATGACAGTCAACGTCTTCATGTTTCCACACGCACCGAGCTCAGCAGGAACAGCCAGCGTCTCTCACACACACAAACACACACACACACACACACACACACACACACACACACACACACACACACACACACACACACACACACACACACACACACACACACACACACGCACATTCAAAAGAAAACCATGTACAGAATTTGAACATGTCCTGATCTCTTTCATTGGCATATGCATGTCTCTGGTTAGTAGCACATCATTCATATACAGTCTAATATATGGGTTATAACATAGGAAGTAGTAATAAGGAAAATACTATATTTTACAAAACAGCTTCAAATTTGCCTGGTGTCTCTCTTTAAATGCCATAATAATTAAGGAAAAAATATTCTGATGCCTTTCTGGAAGAATCCCTAAACCAAAAACATGTGTGAGGTGTCCTATAGGTTGCTAAAGAGTTCGTTTTTCTTGGTCCAGTCCATGGGCGGAGCTCTCTTGTTGGAGCGCTTCTGGTGGGCGAGCTCTTTGACCTGCTGCAGGGTGAGGCTGAGCGCGGGGATGGCATCTGACATCCCACACTGAAGAGGGAAATAATGAAGAAAGTTTATTCATTCATCCTTTTCTAGAAACTTAAATAATAAGGCTGTTTTTAGTGGCGTACCTCAGGTGGGGTGCTTGCAGTGGGGGTCGTCAGTGATGCGTTGGATGAGGCGTTTGAAGGAGAAGGACTCACTGAAAGCTTGGAGTCTCTCCCCGGCTCTGTGGTTGCACTGCCGTTCACCTGAAGGCAGACACCAACAGATCGGTATAAGTCTTTGCAAAAATAATCAAGAAAACTGTGGAAAACTCAGGTTTTCCAGCCTTCCTGCAGTTCCAGACATCACCATGTGGGGGCAGGCTTGCATTTTATATATATAACTGGGATGATGAAAACATCTGGGGTTACTGTTTTAAACATCTTAAGATGTCTGAAGGATTAATGTCTCTGAAACACTGATCACAAACCTGTAAAACCTGCTTGCACTGAAGATTGTGTATCCTCTCTAAAGTCTTTCAGCTGAGAAACTACTTCTTACTGACCTTCCTCTCAGGTCTCCAGCGCGTGTTATGCAATGAAAGAGCATGTGGAACAAGTAACTCCACTGCTGCACATACACTTCCTGAGAAACAGGAAGTACCAGTCAGACGTCACCCTGCGTATCTGGACAAAAGCCCAAATCAAAGCTGCCAGAATAAACAGAATAGTTTATTTTAATTTGTTTTCTGTGTTTTCTCAACATCAGCTTCATCTTGACTCAGATCCTGATTCACATGCGAGTGAACGCCACTGACAACAGGAACAACCTGAGAAGCCCTCCCCAATCATTACTGAGAGGACAACACGTACTAATGAGGAGAAACAAAACAGTAGAGTTTGTATTATTGTTATGGAGCTGCAGTAACAAGCTGTACACAGTTTTCATTGTCATTGTCAGGCATATCATATATTTGTAGAAAATCTTTTAATTATTAATTTACAGAAGATCTTCATATGGCAATCAAGTCACTTTTCATTTATTTTTCATTTTGCAGTTCTTTCAAAGTATTACTTCTCGCTCTTCTGTGGTGAACATCTTTACTGGGGACATGGGGAAAAGAGCGTGAGTGAAGGCCCGTGTGTGGGTATCTGAGATGGGCATCAACTTGGAAGATTAGAAAAAACACCATTCAGACACTGTTAAATATGTCATTCAACTATTTGGACAGTTTTCAAAAGGACCGGTACGTGACTGAACCACCCCAGAATTACCCAGCCTCCTTATCTTCATCTTCAACATTAAGTTAAACTGCTGTTCCACTGAGGAGGAAAGCTTAAATGTATACAAGTGGGAATCAATGAACTTCAGCAGACACAAACATCCAAACAACATTAGTCACTACAAATGTTAATAAATAAAACAGAGAAGAATGCAGCAGCAGTGAAGCCTGGCGGTTTATCCAGTTTACACACACGTGATGCAGGAATCACGACTTGATTTTTGTGCAGGAACCAACGTCTAGCTGCTAACGTTACTTCAGGGTTCCTACTAGTTTTAATACAAGGTCACTCTTATAGAATAACTCTTATAGAACTGCAACAAAGGAAATGTTTTTGATGAGAAAAATGTAATTGATGTATTTTTCAATCAGCTAAGTGAAAAGTATGGGAGCTCTCTGGGTCGGTACTGTACGCTACATCTCTAATAGTCATTAGAGAACTGAGAGCCAATCTTTAACAATTAAAATGGTTTTGAGGTAGTGCTCTTAGATTTTATTAAGTCTTGTGAAGTTAATATAATATTTTAGAAGCTACTTAGCCTTGCACCCAGAGAAACGGGACAAAACGGCCGGTCTGTCCCACGTTTTAACTCTGAACAAATCCTGTTTCCATTCTACCAGGAAATAAAGTATTAAATGTCCTCGTTCCAGCCTCCACCAGAACATGAGTCATCATTTCTCAATATGTCAAATTACTTCAGAACAAAAGCGTTTTTACGTGCCTCCTGTTGAGGAGGCTGACGATCAAAACTGCTCCATGTTGCTTCAACTTTATCTTTGATATTTTTTCTTATTTTGCTTTTTATATGCTGTCTGTCAAACACTTTTAAATCATTCCAAACTTAATGGAGAACTAGCTGGGTGGGGTTTCTGTACAAAGAGCCTCACAATGAACACCAGAAAGATTGAACAATTACAGGAAAGCCTGTTCAGAGCGCGGCTCTGATTAATAACTCACTTCACCAGCGTCTCAGTTCCCTAATGTGGCTCACCAAGCATGGACAAAAAAAGAAAAGAAAAGAAAAGGAGCTGTATTTACTCCCAAGCTCTGTCTGACCTTGGCCTGCTGGTGTGCTCTACAAGGAATATTTAAGCCAGTATGATGAAATATTATTGTCCTCTTCTCTGCCAGGAAGCAGACTCGGCTGGTTGAGGAGGGATGTGGTCTTTGTGGAAGACTTACACACTTCAAAGTGCAAACCTTATTCTTGACCTTGCTCTAAAATAGGTTTTAACACCAAATCTGAAGTATCTCTGCGTGCAATTGTTGAGGGAATCTTACCTTCACTTCCATCCCTCCATTGATCACAGGCTCTGGCAGTGGACCTGTGGAGAAATAAATCACAAAACAGTCACTGATGGACTAAAACAGGGATATTCAATTGGCGGCCCGCGGGCTACATGCGGCCCGCCAGGAGCTTTTATTTGGCCCCTGGTCATATTTCAAAAAAGGGGGTGTTTGTTGAAATTTTTTTTTTTTTTTTTTTTTTATAATATTTTTATAACTGGCTACTATGGACTAAAATGGTTATGCTCAATGCTTAATATAATATTCAAATAAGGAAATCTTGGTGGAAAGTGGTGCTTTGTCATTATGGCGTGTTTTATTAAAAGTAGGTCAATATCAATTTCATTAAGTTTGCACAATGCATGGTTTCAAAATGATCTTGCATTCAAAATAATATTCCTCATCTCCTCCTGTGCTGATTCAGCCGCAGGGATTTCTTCTAGTGTTCTTTGATTATAAAAACACACTCCTAGTTATCCACGTGTTCCCTGTCTAAGTGGTTCTAACCACAGACAGACCCTTACCCTCCATCCCTCTTGATCCAGAAAAGTCCTTTAAAGTTTATGACAACTTCTCATTACAGCCAGCAGCTGGTCGTTGAGAGTTAATCTGAGATTTGAGTCTGCACGTCTTTGCCGTGTGTCATTGTGCTCTTGTGCCCCTGACACTGAGACGAGCCTCTTCAGGTCCGAACGCGGGACCGGTTCCAGGCCGAGGGGCCACTTGAAGCGGGAACCATGGAAACCAGACAAAGGTCCTGGCCGGCGAGGCTGCTTGGAGAGCGTATGCCGACGTGTGAAGGGAGTGTAGGCAGGTGCCCTGTGAGTGGGCAGTGACACAAGTGCAGGCAGTTACCTGGGAAACACCTCACAGGAATCCTTCCCCCACAACTAGTCATTATTTCCTGGACTGGAGGTTGAATAAATCTAAGCAGCGAGGAGCAGAAAGCTGAGTGCAATGACTCAACCACAGTCACCTTATTGAGACACTTCAAGTATGTGCTACATTATGCTTTTGTACTTTACTTTTAATGTTAATTTTTAGACTGACTTCAGACCTGAAACACTGAACATATAAGACTGAAGCTTTCAGATAATCAATCCACGAGCAAGGCATGTGTCCTCAAGCGCCTTGAGAGGCTTTCCTTTGAATATCTGCCTGAGGGCCACAAAACAAGCATCTGTGCTTCTTTAACCCAATGATGATGTCACGACCTTGAAGTGACACCCAGCCTACAAGCCGGGAGCCAGCAGATGATTACACCTCATATACAACCTTAAAAGGGTATATTTTATTTGGGGAAAGTTCTCAGAGCAGCTGATTACCTGGGTTTTTGTGAGATTGTTGAGGATGCACAGAAGTGGTTGGGGACCTTTTTTACTTTTTCCCCACTATCCTTTTTTTTTTCTAAGACTAGGTCTATATCTCTCAAATCAGTTTTATTTTGTCTGAACTTTTCATTTTTCTCTATTCAAGTGAACAAAGCATATGCATGGTGTAGTCATATTTATAGTTTTTAAAATTTGGGGTATTTTCGATGGTGAAACTGGTCATGTTGTGACACAAACAGCTTCCCTCTGAACTTATTTCCTATTTACATTGGACTACTAGTACCGTGTAATGAAATTACACCATGGTTCATTCACAAGTGTTGAGCAAAGACTGATTTACTAGAACTTATTGAAATCATTCTCCAGATATGCCATAATATTGATCACACACTTGAGTTTGAGTTCAGAGACATTGGGTCAATTTAATTTTATTTATATAAATTTGACACTTCCACCTCCTCAAATGTGAACATTTCTCTTGACACATGACAGTAACCTGAGCGTCTTTGGGTTCTTGACTTGAACTCACTAGCGCTATATCCACCCATGTCCCACATCTTACAGACAAAATCAACAGCGGGGTTCATTTCTAAATGTTCTGGCTTAGAGCCTAGGGCATCTTTATCCCCTTGTGCTCTGGTTGCCGTGCCAACAGGTGACATGTTTATACTTGAGGGTCTCTCGTACCAGAGTGGCACTCAGACGCTCCACTAAACTCAGGGTTGCAGACATCCCAAAGCTCTGAGGACCCGCTCCTCTGCTGCTCAGGGCAGGACAGGCCCCAAACAAGGAACCGGGAGATGGACTGCACTAGAGCCCCCCCTAGCGGTCCTGCTGGGTAAAGTGGGAACCACTGGGACGTCAGAACTACTCAAACCCTAATCATTTGAGAGAAGGAGGCAAAAAAGCTGATAATCATGGTTTGGAATATGCACTTTGACACAAAATGATGGTTCCTCTGCATCAGAAAACCTTGTATTGGTTCATGCATAAATGTAGGTATGAATCTGCTATATAATACTAAACTTTAGTGGGAAACAGCTCCACGTTTGAGACTTAAAACAACCCTGCCGGCCAGAGCAATCTGATCCTGATCCTTCTAATCTGATGTATTTATGCCTGAAAGGTTAACTTTCCCTGCAGGGCAGGAACAGTCTCAGCGCCTCCGTTTGTGATCCTTGGCAGGGAAAGAAAGGAGAGATTGAGAGGAATAAAGGCAGGGAAATAAATTAGGAGAGAGGAAAAGCAGATCCAAGAAACTAAGCGATGTTTAATTTGCTGCTGTTCACTAGGAAATAAAGGAGGTGAGGACGTGCAGCCTCTGTCAAGCGTCTTTAAATGTGGCCACTAGATGATAATGAACCTGCGGCGACACATTACAAGCTAATCATTCTGTCAATCCCTGCATGGCTTTGGGAGTTGAAGGATCCTGCACTGTGTCACAGTAAAGGTGTTAGTGGTCCTCTCACCAGTCAGGTGGTGGGCGCTGGGGCTCACTCTGCACCTCTTGAAGAAGGTGTCCGTGTCGGGGTCCACCACCAGCAGTCGGGTCTCATTACCGCCCGCTTTGATGAAAGCGACCACCTCCGAGTGCATTTTCCCTTCCACGGGCATGCTGCCCACCTGAGGATTCAGAAAAAAGAAGAGTTAGGATGTTATTAACCCTGCAGAAAGAGAGGAACTTTGAAAACTAAAAATGTCTCATTATTGTTTCTTGTGCGTCTTGGTCACCACACAGGGTTGAGTTAGGGCTGGGCGATATGGACCAAAAGTCATATCTCGATATTTTCTAGCTGAATGGCGATACTCGATATATATATCGATATTTTTTCTGTGCCTTAATTGGGGTTTCCCCCAAAGCATTATAGCATAGCATCTCTGTTAGCTTAATTTTTTTCTGAGGCAAACCCTTAAAAAAACAGTCAGTTTTAATACAAAGCCTCGTGCCAAATGTCACACAGGTACCTTTGTTAACAGAGGTCTGCACAATATCAAAATGTATAAAACAAATTAAATAAAAATAAACTGCCTGTATATATAGAATAAAAATGCTTCTTGAATAAAATAAAACAAATATTCCTTTCCTGCATAACAATTAAATTAAAATACACTGTGCAATTAATACAATGTAGACAGTAACAGGCAGACTTTTCCACTGAGGTTGACAGTTGTGCAAATAACAAAACATTTGTGCAAATCTCAAATAAAACATTCAAGTCAATTTGTCACAAAATAAGCTATATCAAAATCATTAAAAAAAAAGAAAAAAAATGTATCGATATAAACGATATTGTCTCGTACCATATCGCGTTTAAAATATATCGATATATATTAAAACCTCGATATATCGCCCAGCCCTAGGTTGAGTCTTATCACCGTCAGGGTTTCTTCTTCAACATTATCACCGTGTCTGCCAGAGGCAGGAAATCCTGCGTGTCCAGGGACAAACGCACACGTACTCCTTCAGCTATTTTGGCCCTTTTTTTATCAGCTATCGCCCCCTTTTCTTTTTTTACTTGTAACTAGCGCATCGCTGGTGTGACAGTACTGCGTAGTGTGGCAGCTGCACTGGGTTTGCAGGAACATGTCAGGTGGCTTTCCCTCGAGACCAGCTGAGTCTTCTGGTATAAAATCTCCATGGGAAAGCATGTGAGAAATGTCTCAAAGGGTGTGTGTGTGTGTGAGTGTGTGTTTAGGTCACAGGGTGGACCAGCACATCTAAGCCGGTCCTACAGAGGAAGCTGGACAATAGCAGCTTGGCCAGTAACAACAGTAACAATGGCTGTCTGCTCCTTACAAAGCCCCTGCTCCACAGTGGGTGGTGTGGCTGTCTGGGGCCCTCTCAAGGACTGGAAACTCACTCTGCCCTTCTTTTTTTCTTTTAAATACTTTTATTTTACTTTCTCTCTCTGTCCACTTTCTTTCGGCAGGAGTGTGTCGTTCACATGAGCCAACAAGACCCTTTTCTGATTCAACGCTGCTTCAAAACATTCATGTGCAGCATGGACACGTGAATGTGAGATGTTAATTTTCTTTCTTCTGCTTGTTCCCTGCTGAAAGTTCCCGATGCACACCTGAAGTCTGAACATTTCCATGTATATGCCGTACAAAAATAAAGCTGCCTCCACAGATCACTCTCCATTAGGAGGCCAATTATTCCTGCTGCAGCCTGGGGGGCTTAAGACCCCACACAGTCCCTGCTGGTTTACATCACATGGCTCCTAAAACTCTGTTGACTTTGGAAAAAGACATGAGCGCTGCTGCAGTTTTAAGTTCATTACCCATAAGTCCTGATAATGGAGACCAGTTTTCTCACCTTAAAACATACGTGCATTTTTGTACACTCATAAAGTCATACTATCATAAAGATTTATGAGACATTTTTGTGAGAGGACAGCGAAACATGCCAGAAAATCTTTGCCTAACTTATTTGCAATGATGCTAAACGGTTCTGTGTGCGTGGCCTCACTGTCCTCCAGCATCCTTTCAGTACCTCCACTCAGGGCTGGGCGATATATCGAGATTTTAATATATATCGATATATTTTCAAACCCGATATGGTACGAGACAATATCGTTTATATCGAAATAGCTTATTTTGTGACAAATTGACTGTACATCAACGCTGACCCCTCGCGCTGGCAAAAAAGTACCTTTGTGTGCTGAAACCTGACAGTGTTGACAGGTTAGTTTTCCTGGCACAAAATCTGTAAAATGTACAGTAGTTGACTTGTAATTATTTGAGATTTGCTCAAAGAGATGCAATATCTGTTTACATGTTTTATTTGAGATTTGCACAAATGTTTTGTTATTTGCACAACTTTCAACCTCAGTGGAAAAGTCTGTTACTGTCTACATTGTATTAATTGCACAGTGTATTTTAATTTAATTGTTATTCAGGAAAGGGATATTTGTTTTATTTTATTCAATTTTGATATTGTGCACACCTCTGTTAATAAAGGTACCTGTGTGACATTTGGCACGTGGCTTTGTATTAAAACTGAAAAAAATGAAGCTAACAGAGATGCTATGCTATAATGCTTTGGGGGAAAACCCAATTATGTTACAGAAAAAATATCGATATATATCGAGTATCGCCATTCAGCTAGAAAATATCGAGATATGACTTTTGGTCCATATCGCCCACCCAGCCCTACCTCCACTATCCTGTCCCCGGGCTGCAGGCCGGCCCTCTCAGCTGGAGAGTCCTCGTCCACAGCTCTGATGTACTGGCCCGGCCGCGCCCGCTCGCTGTGCAGGTTGAAGCCATATCCGTTGGGGCCTCGCTGGATCACGCAGAGACGTGGCCGCAGCTCGGTGGACGCCTCCTGCAGGAGAGAAAACAAAAGATGTCAGCTACCTGAATGTGACGGACTATCAAAGTGTCCGTTCGTTTTTTAGAATACCTCCACCATGGGTGTCTGCTCGGGGAGAACGAGAGGCACAAAGATTACGGACAGCTCCTGGGAATCGTTTACCATGAATATGAAGCCGAGGTTGAACATGCAGGTGGAGCTGCTGCATGCTGATGGGTTGTGGAGCGCGTTTTTGACCGCCACAAGAGAACTGCCGGCGCTGCTGCGAACCCACGTGACTCGAAGTGCTCGCCAGGAAGGAAGGGGTTCTTAGAAGCATGTGATTGGAGGTGATTGCTGCGAAGGTTTGAGGAGTATTTGTGGAGGCGGGGGCATCTGAGGAAGGGGCCTGTTCCGGTGTGGACCACAGCCCAGCTTGGCTCCACAAAGGACAATGGAAGCTGGGTGTTGACCTCTGTGTGTCCAGTTCTGCTCTGGGATGGCAGGAAGAGTTTGAGCTGTATTGTCATCAAGCCTGATCCCACCACCTCCCTTCCGCTGCATGGATGATGCAGTTTCTTTATTTAGCAGGGCCACGCTTTAATGGTTTTGTCATCAAACAGGTCAAGACTGAGTACGGTGGTGACATGCCGGACCTTCGGAGTCCCAGTCGGACCTGCCGCTCCCTTCACATCAGCAGGCCGCGCGCTCCCACCCACAGTCAACAAGTCACCGGGAATGTCTCACAATCTCCAGAACACGCTGGCCACAGGTCTGCAGATGAAAACCTCTCAGGAGCATAAATGAACTAAAGCGGTCTGACTCAACATTTATTTTCTCGTAACAGGAGCTGTAAGTGTTTTTTTTGTCTCCCCTTCACTGTATTATGTAAGCTAATTGTTATGAGGTTACACCCTCCCACATCCATCAAAAGTCAACTGTTCTCCTTCCTCGGAAAATTCGCCTGAAAAAAGGAGAATGGACGTTGAGTTTCACGGCAACAGTGATGGAAACGTTAAGAGGAAGAAGACACGGTGTAAAGAAGAAGCCACTAATTGCGCAACCCTCTTTTCCCAAGGTGTCGAGTCACGGGCAAATGCAAAATGAACAAAAAAAGACAACTTTTGTGGAAGACTGAGACACTGAATGTGCGAGCAGTGAAATGAAAAGTGATTTCCAATTAAATGTATCAATATCGTCAAGCACGCTTAAGAAGCCACCTGTATAACAAACCTATCTTACACTCTTTCTATCTTAAAATTAAGATTTTCCAATTAAAAGGCATCAAATATTAAGTAGAGTAATTCTTTCTTCCATACATTTGTGTCTTGAGGCTTAAGGGTTTCATTTCAGCATTTGATAAATGCTTGAAACCTTAAAACCTGCTCGTTCCATCCTTTGGTTGGTCTACGAGTTGAGCACCCAGACTAAAAGCAGCCTCACTCAGTCCAACCCTACAAGTCCGATAACAGCCACTCCTAATGTTCACAATGTCTGAAACACTTTCAAATGTAACTTTAGACTTTTTCTTGTTCAAAAACCACATTGTGAAACCTGCTCACACCCAGGAAGTTACTGCACATCAGCGCAACCTGATGTAAAACATGCCACGACGTGCCAAGTTTAGTTTTTACACACGATCACGGTCCACTGTTCATTAGCTACAAGACCTTAAACTAAAAATCATGAGAAAAATCTGCTGTATCACACACTTCTGCTGCAGGAGTGTGTGCTGAACACGTGATCCACTGATCAGATATGATCCTGAGCAGTGTTGTCACTCTCATTAAATGGCTTTACCTTCCCCAGGAAAAACCCTGACTAAAGCAAAGCAAATCTGTCTTTTATGAGTCTCTTTTCCAAGAAA
This sequence comes from Cololabis saira, assembly GCF_033807715.1. NCBI lineage: Eukaryota > Metazoa > Chordata > Actinopteri > Beloniformes > Belonidae > Cololabis > Cololabis saira. The sequence goes on along the minus strand of NC_084607.1, from coordinate 24,900,286 downwards.
GATGTAATCAAGGATGCAGACTAAGCAGAAAAGAGATGTCTACCTTTGACAGACTTGACTTTGACTGCCTTTTTTTTGTAATGGGTAGCATTTAAAAAGATCTCATTGCGTACTTTCTCTCATCTGAAAGGATGAAATAAGCTCTCATAAGGCTAAATTAAATACTGCAAAACATTATTTGCATGAGGATTAATGCCCACTGTGGCCACTGTTAAAAATCCAAAAGCTGATGGACAAGTACGGATGTCCTGAAGACAGACTCTTCATGACAGGCACTTGTCTGGCTGACACTCATCGGGGTGTTGTGCTGACGCTAGGTGCTCCTGCGCTGAGAGGCCGCGTGCGCGAGGCCCTGGCAGGAACAACAGAGGAGGGTTTGTCTCAGAGAGGAGTGGAAGGCCGAGGAATCTTCACGCGGGTCTGAAATCTGTGGAATCTGCTGAACACACACAAGCCAGAGGAGGAACCAGGACACACGATGTGCCATCGCAAACGCTTACTGATGATCAAAGTCGCATAGGATGTATGAGACAGAGCGCTCAGGGAACGTTCTGAAATACACTGACAGAACAGAGACTCATACATTCATCTGGAGCTGTGACAAAACAGAGGACTTACTGAAGTGTCATCTCCACACAGACAAACACTTTAAGCTGCAGAATGTGCACTAAAATATGCAATCCAGGTCTGAGGGCATCTTATGTCTGGAGCATCTCAGTCATTCCATCTGTTCCAGATTCATCTTCATCGACCCTAAAGCACAAGTGCAAGTACATGATATTTGGAAGGAAAACAGATGTTACAGATTTTGTTTGGTTATTGTAAGCTTGAAGAGGAGTGGTGAAAATCCCAAACTTCAAAAACCTCTCACATCTGAAGCTCTTCATCTTTCAAGGATCTTCACAGGATTTCAGATATTCGCCACAATATGTCTGTCACCATCTACTTAAGATCAAAGTAGCACGCTGTCATTGTTTTTGATAAAGTGAAATGTTCCTCTAGGCCCCCCACAGGACAGTTTTGAGATGAATACACACTCTGACACAAACTTTCCCTTTGAGGAGGGAAGTGAAGAAGAGCAGGAACTGTCGACACTTCTTCCCTCTAAATGCTTCCCTCTGTGTTGGCTCAACTTCCTAACATGAAAATGAAATCAGCTCACAAACACAAAAACATCTACTTTACTAAAGTCGCTGTAAACTGTAAACTCTTGATTAGTAGGTATACTGAGCATTAAGGTTCACCAAACAATAAGTCAAGGGTTTTTATGTTCCCAAAGAAGTTGTGTATGTTACAAAATAAATTATTACAATTACAAATCTACTTTAATGTGTATGACCAAACTACGAGTCTGAATAATGTGCAGAAACCTCATGAAAAGCTTTTAGTAACAAGTCAATAAAAACACTTAATGTACATTTATTAATATCAAAACTCCTGTACCAATTCACACATTACAGACACTGGCTGGGTGGATACACATTTAAGCAACAACAAACATATTGTGCCACTAAAATGTGACACGTACTGCACAGACTTGAGGCCGGTCCGCTGCAGCGTTTCTACCAGCTTCAGGAAAACTCACGAGAGAGAGATTTCAGTCTCCACTTCACAGAAAACCAAACAACATAAACAAAAATAAAAATCAGTCCATGTGAAGCTCTCTACTTTAAGATGCAGGATTCAGGGCCTCACCCACCCAGCCTGGCGTGATCCTGTTTCAGACCTGTTTCTGGATTTCCTCAGGAAGATGTGATAACCAGCAGATAAGATAGCAGGTCAATGTTCAACTTACAGCCCTCTGACAAAACAGCAGGACTAACAACCAAACAGGAGAATGCTGCTAACAAGATAACATTCATTTTATAACGTGTACATTGTAGACTCTTGTATGTTAAGGGCTTGGAATAAGTGCATAAGTCTGTTTCTTTTCTAGCAGACAGCTCAGTTCTAAATGAAATACAACCTTATTGGTGCAGCGCAGCAAACTAAATAACTGTTTCTATGCTCATTTAAGCTTTTAACGAACGCCCAATTATATAAACACAAACTGCAGATAATTTAAAACCGTATTGCACTCAGCATCTTCACGCGATGTCCAGTTTGAGTTGTTGCGTTAACACAGACTGACCCTCCTATAACCCGGACTCACGTCACTTCAATGGCATCACCTAACATTGAAGACACATATTTCGTGTCTCATAAATTAGTTGCACACACCAATGCCAACCTCCCTCTGCAAGTCACTGGCCCAATGTTTACGTAAGCACAAACTATCTCATGAGCCACTGTATTAAACTGGTACTAAGATGATAAACTAGGCTGATCGGTGGCCAGGCCCCGCTAATTGCCTTTCCATGGATCTTACAGAAATGACACCAATGGATCCCACCATAAACTCACGCAAGGTTGAGGAACCTTTTTCATGTTTCTATAACGTGCTTCACAGCACCAGACGCGGTAACAGTGATAACGCCACACTGGGGCAAGAATGTAACCATGCAATATCATCCATGTTTGCAAAGGAGCTTAGCATGTTGCAGGTTTAGAGATACTGTATACTGATATGTCTTATGACAGTGGTATTGTATACAACTTGGACTATACTGAGATATTGATATGAATTAAATGATGCTTTAATACCGTAGTTTCTTTTTCAGTAGGGCCATTTGCCCTTCACTTGTCCCCGAGTCCATACAAAAGGGTGTAACTACTACTACTACTGCTACTGTCATTTAGCAGACGCTTTTATCCAAAGTGACTTACATCTGAGAGCAGAGCCGTCTGGGAGATTTGCGAGGCCCTGTGCGGAATGGCCGGGGGGGGGGTCTCGCGCGTGAGCGTAGCGAGCTCGTGCAAAATTTTTGGGTTTTTCGGGTCGGATCGGGTGTCTATATGCGCAATTTTAACTCTCCAATTAGCAAAATACTGGATACCTTCCCCTGCCTCATCATCATCTCTTGCCTCGAGTCGCTGCCCCACGGCTGCTTGAGACCCGGGCGGATCGGTGATTTTTGTAACAAATTTATCAAACAAGCCTTTCAGAGAGGCATTAAACTTCCATTTTCTTTAGTTTTTTTCTTTTTTCATCCCCTGATGGAAATTTCCTGAATCTGTCTCGTTCTCTCGACATTGTGTGACAGTTTGTTCCAACTCCACCCGTCTGGATCAGACTAGCTTGTGTCTGCGCTTGGTCTGATCAGTTGTATTGAACAACAGACACGCGCATCATTGCACATATATTTATTGATACGCACAGACTAGTACACATTTAGGTCTGTAATGGAACGTGACTGTTGATATTTATAAGGGAAAAAAGTGAAAAAAAATAAAAAATTGAAAAAAAATTGAAAGAAAATTGAAAAAAAAAGACGGCCCATAGTGCGAGGCCCCGTGCGGTCGCACGGTTCGCACACCCCTTGCGGCGGCCCTGTCTGAGAGAACAACACAAGCAAGAAATCAAATAGGAGGGTAAAGCTGGATCAGTGCTGGTCAGACTGCTGAGAGTCCAGTTAGACACAGGTGTTGCCATGCTATATAATAAAGTCCTGACTATAAAGTTAATGCACAGTTCTGCTGGGGCAGAGATGTGTCTCTGCTAACTGGCCGCCCTTCCTGAGTCTTGTTCTTTCTCCGTGTTTTTCCTTTCCACAGTCGCCTGGTGCTTGTTCAGGACTGGGAATTGCATCGCAGAGAGGTTTTGATGCAATTTGTTGGTTTCCTTAGCGAAGCAATAATAATGACTGTTATTTTATTGACTTTGTATTGATTGATCCACTACTTTGGAACGAGTTAAACTGTATTGTTGAAGTGCCCTGAGATGACATTTGTCATGATTTGGTGCTATATAAATGCAGCTGAACTGAATTCAATTGTCTTTGTTTTTAATATAGATTAATCATTTTCAGAATTGTGTAAGGTTATCGTGTCAGTTACATGTTATTTAATACTGTGTAGAGTACCTGCATCATATCTGTGGCACCAGGTTTAAATTGACCATTTAAGACAGTTCATGTACTTTAATATAAATTGATATATATCGGTATGTGGGTTATGAATTTTTGTCTATTCCTTCCAGAGGTTGATGGATTTTTCCACCAGTTTTGGGACTAAAAAGGATTTTATGGAGAACCATTGGTTATTATGCGTGAAACATCTGCTCAGCCGTTTTATTTTCATCCACAGTGGCGCAACTAAACTTCCTTGAATAACAAAGACAGGTACTGTAATGTCCAATTTTTTTATTTCTACGGATGAACTGATTTGCATGTTCAGGGTTGTTACAAACACTATTACTGTCATGGTTAATAACCTTTGGCCCAACAGAGATTTTACCAGGCTTGACCAACCAGCTCTGTTCTTCAGAGCTGGAGCTGCCTGTGGTGCGAAGGGAGCAATCTGTGTGTGTCTGTGTGTGTGTGGGTGTACGCCAAAGAGAAGCTGCAAATCTGCCTCTCAGCATGCCAGTTCCTTCATATTTTCCTCAGCATTTGTCCGGCAGCTTGAGTTGTAACTGCTCGGCTTTACACTTCTGACATTCCTGCGCAGCTCCAAGTCCCCAAATGACCTAAAAACGTTTTTACTATGTGATCTTTCCATTAATATTAGTTTTATTAAAATGTGGAATAATTTCCACATGAAAAATAATCACAAATGTGACATAGGAAAAGTTCCTATAGCACCAACACTGACATAGTTCAGCTGTTCCTCTTTTTTCCTCCAAACAGCTGATTTTGGCTGCTGATGACCTGAGGCGATCTCACGAGTTCTGCAAATCAACAGCTGCAGCCTGTCACACCCAGCTGAGTCCTGAATGGAGAAACGTCATGTAAAGCAGTCTCCCTTTCATGTCCTTGCATCTCTCCCTCTCTCCTGCTGTTACCCCCCCCTCTTCTTCTAATGAGAAAGCCGCTCGAACATGAGCCAGACTTCGGCCTACGTACACGAAAAAAAGGCTAAAGTGGCACGCTGTCTCGGTGACGTGGCAAATTGTTGGCCTCCCAGTCCTCGTGACGGTCACGTGTAGTTATTGACGAAGATTAACAGCCTCATGGTCGGACTCAACACATGTCGGATGTAAACCTGGTTCCTTTTAGCCACAACACAAGTTTTGTGCTCGAGTGTGTGGCATGCACCACTCCGTCGGGCAGGACGGGGGTGTTGGGTTTCAAGCCGGACCACTGAACCAGCTGCGAGGCAAGGAGAAGGAGGAACAAAGCGCCCCACTGTCCCCCCCTCCAATGCATTTCAGGTTGGGACAAACTGGCTCTACAAAAGACACTACATAAAGATTCTGGCCAGAGTTCCCACTATAATACACTCTTTAGGGGGAAGGTCTGGAGATAGAAAACTAATGTCAGTCATCACAGCAGGGGTTAAGATGCTGATAAGACTGAATGGAGGGGGTTTCATTACCAGAGGGCCAGGGCTGTAACTTCAAGGCCTTTTAAAAACAGAACTAGTAGCCTTTACCGCATTTTTAAGACCATGATTGCGCAAGATCAGCCTGGGAGTTTCATCTTTATCTTAAACCAAAAAAAGTCAACAAGTTTTATCTCCTCAGCCAGTCTTCCTGTCCTTGACCCTCCACCCCTGCAGATTGAATACTCAATGAGTCCAACGAAACAAGTTCCTCTCACACCGTCCACGCAGTAAACGCTGCACAGATCAACGCCACTGTCATTCTTTCTGAGAGAGAAGGGAGAAAAACACAAAATATAGAAGTTGTGCCACGGAACACTGAAAATGTAACCTCGCACAACAGAACAAAGAGGCATTGTGCCGTGCACGCAGAAGTGACAGCATGACATGGTCATACTGTGTGTTACATTTGTTCTTGTGGGCTAATATATCCCAACTTTTGTGCCACAGTCTCCATGAGCAGCAGGATTTGAGCTGATGGATGGTTGGTTCACTTTTGCTGAGCTGACACTCGCCCTTTAATGGTTTCAGTTTTAGTCAGGTTTTACTGGGGACAGTTTGAGTGGTGAAATTTGCACATTTGGCCACATTTGGATTTAAAAAAGTCCACGTAGTCTGGAGGTGCATAAAGACACAGACCCGGTCACATTTCTGCAGCTGGATTTGGATCAGTATTCTAACTAATAGATAACCTCATACTGCGTCAGAAACAGCCTATTTCCTCTGGTCTGCTGGATCTGACAGTCCAATGGTGAGATGGTTTAATGGTGGTATGTCCATCTTCAGGTGTTCCAGCTGGGTGAACAAGGACTTGTAATGCAAAAATTATTTAAAAAAATTCCAGTGCTTTGAACTGCGTGCGGACATGTTGCAACGAGATGAAGTGCAGCAGCGTGGGAACTGGAAAGCTCTTCAAATTCATCCCAAACGAAACACCAGCTTACGTAATTAATGGGAGTCATCTCAGGCGTTGGAGTAAAACTCATGTTAACTCATGCACATTGTAAGTGTCTGAGATTAAGGTCACTCTCTATTTGTGTCATTGACGACCTAGGAAATGATGAAACTTGCGGAAGGCTAAGCGTTAAACCAATTGTGTGGAACCTTTGTGAGGAACAAAGCACACGTCTAACTTCCCTTTCATGGTCTTTGATCCCGTTTTAAACCCTCACTTTTGGGGACAAATGAATTATACGTGACTAACACTCATTCAGTCATGCAGAACAGCTGAAGATCGACAAAAAAAGACGATAAAAGCATGAAGCTCTGATCTAAAACAAGCAGTTTTTCTATAAATAACTTAATTGTATACTAAAAACAGCCCATTGAATCAGCGTGGAGGTTCGGGTGTCTAATCGTGCACACTTGTAATTAAAGAATTAGGCAACACAACAGATTTCTCTGCTGGTAACTTCCTCTGCTTGGTGAGATCACGGTTTACACTTCCCAGTAAAGTTTTCCATATTTATGTCTTTTTCCTCCCAGCTAATCTTGGGAGCTCACCGTGAAGATGTGAACGTGTCTACTGTTCATGAAGCATACGTGTGCTAAAATTTATAGTTGAAAAAATTTGATTCCATATTTCAAGCTTTTTCCTGCTGTCGTGGATTTAATGGTGAAACATAAAAAAGTACTTTGTCTTGGGACTCTTCCTGTTACAACTTGAAGAAGTCTATTTCAGGCCAAGCGGCGAGTCACTTCCCCCCTCGGCCGGGGCGCGGTGACGCTCCAGCTCATTGTCCGGCCGGGGTGGTGAACCTTTCGCAGAACGAAGTGGGGACGTGGAATGCAATGAGTCTCCGTCCTGGATCCCACGGGACCCGATCACCGGCGACTCCCTGCACCCCCACGCTGGCGGGGTTCAGGTTCCACCCCTGACCGGGACCACGGAGACCCCGGCTGTGGGGACAGTGACTCCGTTGTTCGGGCGGGGGTAGCCAAAGCTTTCAGTGGGAGAGAACGCCGATGACGATTCATGACACTCTCTTGGCATTGATTATCTATCATCGTCCCGATCAATACAACAGGGTTGAAATACAACCCATTTAATCAGAACTGACGACAACAGAGTCCAGGGTTGGAGACGGCCTCAGACCTTTGTTACACCCTGCCCTTGCTTCTTCCTCCCCTCATTTCCTCCAATAGCTCAGCTTGCTATCTAATAAACAAAACCCTTCTTAAACACTTTACAAAGGTTAATACTCTACGTTCACTGTTTCTTTTTTGTGTGTATGTTCACTGTTTTGGTGCCTTTTTCACCTATTTCATAAACATTGTAATGACCTGTGAGTCTTGCAGATTTTTGTAAAACTCTTGTTGACTTGTGTCTTAATATTAATATACTTTTGATTTACTTGTGATTCCCACCCATAAGACACACATGAGCTGCGTCAATGAAAACAGCATGACAAGAGAAGCGTGACTAAAGAGTATTTAAAGGGGACCTATTATGGCATCTAATACCTATTTTAAACAGGCCTTGAATGTCTAAAAAACAAGCTTTTGATTGTTTTTGCTAAATAAATTAGAAATTCAGCCTCTGAGCCATGTCTTTATCTTCCCATTCTCTAACCTCATTATCTATGAGGGATTCTGAGTGGGCGGGGCTATGATAATGAGGCACTGTGCTGATTGGCTGACTGAATGACGCGATACACCGCTACGAAAAAATGGCGGAAGCTCCGGCCGGCGGAGTTAGTTGTGGGCGTGGTTTCACGCATCAGAGGCCAACCTATGTAAATCGCATTTAACGACGGGAGCAGAATCTGAACGGCTCTTAGATCCACATCACACTGGACGGATCATCCGGGCGGCTGTACAGACACTGCAGAATTTGGTTGCTTTCCTCCTTCTCTGAGTTGGCAGGCTGAGGGGACACCACTTTATAAATGTTAAAGCAAGAAAAAACGTGTTTTTCATAATAGGTCCCCTTTAACTCACATTTGTGGTGACGGGTGCTAAAGCCCGGAACGACCCATGTTCCACTACATGCAGTAATAATAAAACTGACATCACTGAAAGAGTTTCAGATGTATCAGCGTTTCACGCTGGCGTGAAGAAACCTGAGCCAAAAGGGAAGACTCTTGTTAACAGGTCCAGCTATGTTCCTGCCTGCAGCTATGGTCACAAACTGTAGGTAAAAGAGCAAGAGGATGGAGTGAGTTTCCTCCACAAGGCAGATGCACGCTCTCAGAAATTGGGTGAGAAGTTCTTTTTAGCAGGAGAGCCGCTGCTCCTCCACATGGAGAGGAACCGCTTGAGGCGGCTCAGGCATCTGGTAAGGAAACCTCCTGGACGCCTCCCCGGGGAGGGTGTTGAGCATGTCCAAGGGTAAGGAAATCTGAGGGCAGACCCAGGACATGTGGGAGAGATTGTATCTCTTGGCTGGCTTTGAAAAGCTTTGCTATTCTCCTGAAAGGCTAGAAGATGTGGCCAGGACGAAGGAGGTTTGGGCCTCCCTGCTGGGCCTACAGCCCAACTGTCAGCAGTAATTCACTCTGCTGATCGTCTGTTATCAACATAACGTTTAAATGTTATGTAGAAAAAAAAACTTGTGTGTTTAGAAATATTTTAGTGTCTGAGGTGACATCAAGTTAGATAAAGTCAGGAGAAATAATGCAAATAGGTCTGTTCATTGTTTGTTGTGCAGATCTGAAGGGGCTCGGCCCCCACTAAACCACTTTAGAGCACAATTATTACACTTTCCCACTTCAACTTCAAATCATACTATTTTCACCGTATCTTACAAATGAGAAAATTGAAACTCTTTGCGTCATGTTTTGCCACCAACAGCGAAACTTCATCAGCAAGCAACAGAAATAAGCTAAAAGTGTTACACCACTAATAACCTACAATACTGACATTGTACAAGCTGACTAAGAAGTCTGACCAAGTGCTGCTCATTCATTTTTATAGTGTGGAAAGATATTAACTCTGAAATCCAACTAGTCAGTGAATGCACCGTCAGCAGCAACAGCAGCTCATTCAAGTTTATGAAATAAACTTGAAACAAGTAGTCAATATGTGAAATAGTTCTTACTTCTATAAACATTAAACACAGCAATGCAGCAACAGTGAATTCAGTGAGCAGACAAGGGCTGCAACTGACAGTTGTTTTGGTAACTGACTAATATGTCAATTATTGTTTTGATTAGTTAATCAGCCACAACTATTTCTGCCATGCAATAAAATTATAATTTATTACATAATGTCACAGAGATGTAATTAAGTGGTGAAAATGTATCAACTTGTGAAAGAAAAAACTTAAAACGTAAATTTAAAAATACCAAATTACCTGTTGTCAAAGGATGTCTAAAAGGTAAATTAGGTTTTATAGCCGTATTACAGATGTGTCATTCATGTTGACTGAGGGTATTTACTGATTTAGTCAAAGTTAATTAATAAAAGAAGTAGTTAATCAGGCTTATACGCCCAGTTACGATTATAAATAAACAAATCTCTCTGAAAACACAATGACTCTCATGACATCCTGATCCCTGAACTGGGAACCTTCCCAGCTTACTTTCTCGCACACAAACGTAGACATGCCAGTTCAGGCACATTCACAAATGCACGACAAGGCCCCCACAAAACAAATACATTTATAAATGCAGCACATGTCCAAGCGTCAGGCGACTGTGTGCAGCCGCTCGCCATGAATCATGGAGTAAATCTGGTCCTGTCAGACAAACATAATGGCCTGCACTTCATTACCCAAAGAAGGCATGAGTAATACCTGGCTTTGTCACAGCGGCTTCGATAAATAACCAGACTGACAAACATCAGCAGGACATACTGTTTACTTTAAACCACAACTGAGAGTCAGTTACTGGGAAAAAAAACACCATGTACCTAATATTGTTTATGATGTTATAGATGCGGCTTAATCTGTGAAGAAACACTTAGATCTATTCCCCAGTACCGTCCCGCTGGTTCTGCCCTTGTGAGCCCAGTAGACAGAGATCAAGAAGGAGGTGGGAGAATCTTCCACCACCAAACAATGAGAGGAAACCGGCCCGAGCGTCCTGAGGTCTGAGCAAAGGGCCACGGCTCCCATGACCATCCTGGCTCAAATACTTGCTGTAGGTGTGGCCATTTCTGCCTTGAATGCAAATATACAATTGTAGGCTGACGTCTGTGCTATTAACAGAGTTTTATCCACCAACTGATCCTTAAGGCATGACATCAGATGTCACTTTTAGTAAGATAGGGCTGTACCCAGACAGCAGTGTCACATGAATGATGTACTTCCAGGACTCAAGAGGAAAAAAAAAGGGAACATTTATGAAACAGTGGAAATACAAGCATTTTGATCTCTTAACCGTTAAAACACACGGTTAACTTGGCTGGTGTAACTCATACAACACACGTGACCGCTGAGGCCCATGCCGTGGTGAGTCCACAAATATAGATCCCATCCTCCCACACAACAGCTCCGGGATGATTTGTTTTGTGAAAACATGCCATTCTCTCCAGGCTTTCTACGTAAAGTGCTTGAAAAAAAGAAGAAAGTGCAGCATAAGCAGGGGGGGACCGTCAAAGGCTTCGAGCTCTTTGCAGGAATGTGCAGATTAAAAGGAGAAAAAGTGACAAAACAGCGAACCCACGGACATGAAGTCTCCTCCGTGGCTCGCTTCGTTCTGCAGACTGTGGTTTCTGTCCACTGAAGAGTCACACATGATCATAAACACTAAATGAGCGTACACACACCCACACTTTCCTGTGTATAAGATCCCATCTAGACACAGTCAACTTCATCTGACACGCGCTCTCTTCCTCTCCTGTAATTAGTGTTTAAAGAGAGGCTCACGCAAGCTGGCAGCAATAAAGACGGAGGATTTCCAAAAACTTCTCACAGCCTCTTTCATCAGTTGTAATCACTTTCCAAGAAGAAAAACAAGACCTATTCAGTCTTTTGTTGCAGACTCAAAAACACACCTTTACATAGTTGGATACCTGTTTTATTTCTCGTGGCTGCAGCTCAGTATCAATATGAGCCCGAGACACATATTCACATTGTTCCGGGTCCACTTCTGATCCGTTTTTATACAACTGGCTAAAACATCAACAAAATAAAATGATGCTCACAGCTCCCGTGCAAATCTGTGTGATAGAGTTGGGATGTTACGTAATATGTAAATATGAACAAAGTGCAATTATTTTAAAATCATCTAAACCCTAATGTCATTGGAAAATGGTCTAAAGATGACAATCAAGAGTCAAATGCTGAAAGTGAGAAAGTTGTTTTGAGAAAGAGATGCTCACTTTGACCTAGAAAGCAGTGTCATGTTTCTGCAGAGTTGGAACTTGTTCATCACGTGTTGCATCACTTTTTCTTTTAATAAAAAGAAGTTCTTGAGAAGGGCAGGTTCAGATCTCGCCTGAGGCGTTTTTATATTTGCATTCTGTTTTCCTCTCAGGATACTCAGCTTCCTCCCACGGCCCGACAGCGTGCATCTTAGGCTGATTGTTATTACAAACCTTTATATAACTTATATATGGTTTAAGATTCGTGGATGCACAGACGGTGTTCGTTCGCGGTGCTTTTCACGAGTGTTTCTGAGCTCATGAATAGATTTCTCCAGATTCTCCAGGGATATTATCCAAATACTTTGCATTTTTTCCACTGATAACCATGACTTTGAAATGTTGGAGCGTCTTTACTGCTGAACCCCTCCACATATTCACCCCTGAAACATTGCCTGGGTGGGCTCATTCTGTATCTAGTTATATTCTTAAAACCATTGTTATTGACCCTTTTTGAAAAGGACTACACAACTACCTTTCACTGGCAAGAGCTTCTCTTTGCTTACAAATATTTAGCTGAATTAAATGAAGAAAAAAAAAACCCAACATCTATATTTTTGGTTTCAACAAACAGTATTTCCAGAGATTTTTCCAGTGAAGTTTAGAGTTCTTGTCGTTTATGTTAGTCAATGGGGTTCAGCACAAACTCAGAGATAGCGTTGCTCTCCACTACACGATGGCGGAGTAACAGTTTGACTTCACGGTAAACAGCAGCCTGACCCTTGGAACCGGCGGCGTGTTTTGTGTGTTTTGTGTGTTTTGCTCTGAAGTGAGCGCGACTGTTATTCTTCTCCCGGGCCCTGCTGGTCGTTTCTACCTTAATCACTGCTCATTCGTTTTTCACACCTCCCTTGTGCTTTCTCACTTTCGCCTACCTTCTTGCTCGCACACGCTCAGCTGCAAAACACGCTCCATCAATGTAACCATGGCGACCCCGGGGGGGGGGGTGGGGGGGTTCTCAGGTTCTGGAGAGGGCGTCGCTCCTCGTACCCTCTTTTGTGTCATTTCAAAGGTGAGGCCAGACGAGAGGACGTCAGAGGGACTGTGTGTGTGTGTGTGTGTGTGTGTGTGTGTGTGTGTGTGTGTGTGTGTGTGTGTGTGTGTGTGTGTGTGTGTGTGTGTGTGTGTGTGTGTGTGTGTGTGTGTGTGTGTGTGTGTGTGTGTGCGTCACTGGCCGGGAGACAGGACCAGGGCACAGGAATGCCGGACAGGATGCAGGAAGAAAATTCCAGAAACAGTTGAGTCAATGCAAAAAGAAACACACACCCCGAGGTGCCTCAGACTGCAACAAAGATTAGAAGCATCCCCTTGAGTCCAATTTTCACCTCCTGTGAGCTCCTCCATGTCTTTCCGTCTCCAGGTTAACTCCCCAGCTTGGGAAATCTTGCTGTGTGGGTTCATGTAAAAGAAAATGTCCCATCTGGGATCACTTCTCGGACAAACTCACACTGGATTGCTGTCAAATGTTAAGCTGACAATCTGAAAATCCAAGTGGTGATAATTGCTTTGCAACAAGACTATTGTGTGTTTGGGAGCCACTTCCCTCTGGGTTGCGTGCCAGTGTGAGCTGAACCACCGCAACTCCATTAAGCCATCTGTAGAGCATCGAGGGTAAACACGGGAACGGTCGCTGTATATTCCTACAACAAACAACACAATCCTGCTGTGCTCCAGAGATGCGCAGGAGCAAGCGTGGGCCGCTTGCTATTTTCATGCGAGGAGGGAAAAAAAAGGAAAAAAAGAAAATTCTTAAATGCCAGGAACACAATTCAGACCAGACCTACTCACACCGACACAGCTGTGGAGGCATTGTTTTTAGTTGTTGATCAGGATGAATGATTACGTCAGACTTGAAGGTGTTTTAGACTGAATGTGGAGGAGTTTTGAAAAGAAAGGTGAAGATAATTTGCTGTACTTCTAAGGCCCCGTTTACACGGAGCAAAAACGGAGGCGTCTTCATGCGTTTTGGCCGTTCGTTTACACGAAAACGGAGCTCAAAGTCACCAAAAATGATCATTTCTGAAAACTCCGGCCAAAGTGGAGATTTTCAAAAACTCCGTTTTCACGTTTGCGTCTAAACAGAGGAAAACGGAGATTTAGGCTTCAGAACGTCACATTATGCAACAGAAACGTCACCACCGTCATGTGTGCGACCTGTGTTTACAACCGCCACCGTCAATATTTTCTTGTATTTTACCTGTTTTATATTCTAAAGTCACACTTAAAAGTAACTCCACTTCTCTGTCACTCCAAACGAAAGACTCTCGTTCCGTCTTGGAAGTAAGCCTGAATTATGGTCCCGTGTTAAATCGACGGCGTACGGTACGCGGCGGTGCGCGCCGTACGTGCGCGTCGCCGCGTACCTTACGCCGTAGGCTCTGCGTTGGTGTAACGCAGAACCATAAATCAGCCTTAACTGGAAGTTACACGTGTCATTTGTTGATGTTTTTTCCAGGATTCTGATTGGCTGGCATGACGTTAACAGCGTATTTATGCGGATTTGTGTAAACGAAGAGATTTTGAAAACGATCTTGTGTAAACGATGGAATTTTTCAAAACGTAGAGGGGGAAATATCCGTTTTTGTAAATACCCGGCTATGTTTAAACGGGGCCTAAGTAACAGTGACAACAATATTACAGATTTCAGAAGACCTCCAGGAGGGGGTGGAGTCTAAGGGCTGACTCCACCCTCTTCAATTGGCCGCTATGAACAATACTGTAGAAACATGTTAAAAAGGGAGTAGTTGTACTGTATTGTTGTGATATATTTCTAAAAGAAACGTTGTCACCTTTAAAGAAATTATAATAGCAAAAAGTAATATCTTATTTAAGCAACTTCATCAGTCAATCCTGATCTGCAGCTTCCATGTCATCATCACTTAACGCACATCTTCCCGGGGGAAATCACAACACATTCCCATAACAAAGGAGCGGGAGGGACAGGAACCCTTGCTTATGAGTCAAGAAGTCTAAAATCAAATAAAAAGAAGCTCAACAGGGTTTTTTTCTGTGTCTCTGTGCTGGCTGAGCAAGTTGTTGTGTACTGAGGACGAGTGGCGTACGTAGACAGAAACAGCCTCGGGGGTAAACATCCAGGACGCTAGTGAAGGGCACGGATGTTTAAAGACTGGAGGGATCCTCGTCTCCACAAGTGCTTAGGCTGCATTCACACACAGAAAGACACACACACACACACACACACACACACACACATAGGGAAAGCAGGGGGGAAAGCAGAAACCGTGACAAAATGACAGAAGACACCAACAAGTAAAAATGTGTCCATTATGTTTAGCAGACGAAGATGAAAGGGTAAAAGGAAGAAAAACACTTAGCGAGTATCCTTTTCTGAAGATTTAAAAGCTGGCACCGAAGCATTTCCTGCTGTTTCTTGTGGAGAGTTTATAAAGTTATTTGGTGGCTTTCTAAAGGACACAACACAAAGGCCCAGGGTTTCCTCTGTCCCTGCAGGCTTTGGTGTGAGCCGGACTCCTGTTTGTTGCCGACTTAATCATTAACCTTAGATGCGTCAGAAGTTAGACAAGCTCATACTTTCAAGTGAAGGGGCGTCAGAAAACAGCTATTTGAGAAGGTGAAAGCAAAGCACCACTTTCACAAAGGGGCCCCTGTTTATCGTGATCCCAAATCTGAACCAGGTTTGTCTTCACACCCACAGCAAATCTCCCGCTAGCAGGCCCCCCCCGATCCACCCACAGCCTGCTGTCCTGCAGTCCTGCAGCAGGAGCCCCGTGGGGGCCGCTGCCGGCCGGGGTCAACCGTGTTACTGACTCAGAGCTGGAGGAGGAGGATCAACGGTACTGGCTCTGTCAGTCAGTCCGGCCTCCTGGAGGGTCCTGCTCCAGCACGCCTGACCTACGCTGAAGGCCTGACTAGTCCTACAGACCCTGGACCCGGGTGTGTTGGAGCTGGAGGTGTGAGGGCTCCAGGGTCAGGACTAGTGGTGGGGGGAAAAATCCATATTGCAATATATTGTTGCACTCTCTGTCGCAATATATAATCGATAAACTGACGGCAAATATCGATATTTTATTACAACACACATAATGGATTTATGCGGTTGTCACCGCACTATTGTTCATGCACTTCAATTTGTCCAGCTGTACGGTGTTTACATCTACAAGCCTAGGAGGCAGTGAGGTACTATGCAAAACTAAGTTGCTTACTGACTTTTCAGTATTAGAAACCAAGCAGTGCACTGTCCTGGTTTATATAAAATATGTTATTAATGTTCATGCACTTTAATTTGTCCAGCTGTACAGTGTTTACATTTACAAGCCTAGGAGCCAGTGAGGCTCTATACAAATGCACTTTCTTTCTACATTGTATGAAGTTTAGCCATTGAATAAATGCATAACTACAGTTATTCAGTCACATATATCGTGATATATTGTTGATGAAATACCTAACAATATATCGGATATCGTAGATATCGTGTATCGTGATATTATCGTTATCGTGGGCCACATATCGCCACAGTATTGAATGGTGAGTTACCCGTATCGTCCCACCCCTAGTCAGGACTGACAAACACCTGCATCTGAAAGTGGAGAGATCAACTGTGGACTGGACTCACCTTCTCCGAGTTGATGCTCAGCTTCTTCTGGAGGAGCTGGTGGGTTTCTCCGTTAGTCTCTGGGACGGGCGTGGGCTCCCTGGGCTTCCCTTCCCGGCCCTGGTCCCGGCCCAGGTCCTGTTCCCGGTCCTGGTCGTGGTCCTGGTCCTGATCCTGGTCTTGATCCTGGTCTTGGACTTGATCCTGGTCTTGATCCTGGTCTTGGACTTGATCCTGGTCTTGGTACTGGTCTTGATCCAGGTCCTGGTCTTGATCCAGGTCCTGTTGCTCCACTTCCTCCACTTTCTCCACCACCACCACCTCCACCACCGCCTCCACATCCTCCACCTCATCCCGCTTCACATCCCCGTTCTGTGTCCTGTCCATCTCCCCCTCTCCATCCTCCACCTCCTCCTCTCCTCCTTCTCCTTCCACTTCTCCTTCTCCATCCCCGTCCTGGAGGGGCAGGGGCAGCCCCTCGGAGACGTACTCCTTGAGACACTTGAGCCGGTGCTTCTTGAGCAGCAGCTCCGTCTCGGGGTCCACCACCACCAGCTCCAGGCGGCCCGCGGTGGCTCGTATCCGGGCCACGACCTGCTGGTGGCTCTCGCTCTCCACGTCCTCCCCGTTCACGAACACCAGCCGGTCCCCGGCGCGCAGCCCCGCCGCCTCGGCCGGGCTGTCGGGCTCCACCAGGCGGATGAACTGGCCCGTCTTGCCCTTCTCCCCGTGGAGGTGGAAGCCGTATCCGTTGTCCCCCTTGTGCAGCGCGCACAGCCGCGGACGCACGACCTGGCTCCTGCTGGGCATGTTGGGGCCCCTTCAGCTGCTGCTGGGCTGCAACCTGTGGCTCGATCGCTCTGGAACTGAATGGGAATCTGGTCGGGATGCTGCTGAGTAGGGGGTGTGTGAGCGGAAAAGAAGAGGAAAAATGCCCAACCCCCGCCCTGTGGTGGGTGATGTGTCCGTGCCGTGTGGGGGGGGACGGTGATCGGCTCCCCGCACCGCGTAAAAGCGCACAAACGCACCAGGGGGACCGATGTTGCGGGACCGAAGCCGGGCCGGTTAAACTCCGGTCAGAAGTTGATCCTGTCTGAGTTTTTCGACCGCAGAAAGTGGCAAACGCCACTCAGGAAGAGGGAGGCGCGTTTTACGGAGCAGCCCAGCTGGCTGCTGTATGCAAACTAGAGCCTGGTTTATGGTCCTGCGTTAAATCGACGCAGGGCCTACGCCGTACGCAGCGCGTCGCTGCGTACTCTACGCCGTAGGTGTGCTTTGGTGTAACGCGGGAGCATAAATCAGCCTTAAGGATGAGTGAACAGAATCAAACTGTCCAGGAAAGTAGGCCTACTTACTGAAAATGAGAAACATATGGTTGGGTTTCAGAACAAATGAGCTCTGATCTAATTCATGCATGTGATCAGTATTATCAGCCAAATAAACACAGTCAACTTCATGCATTAGATCTGTTTTCTGATCCATAAAAGGTTTTTTTCTCCAGATTTGACTATTTAAACAGACAAATCCTATCTTGAATGGCTTATAACATAACATGAATGAATGAATGAATGAATGAATGAATGAATGAATGAATTTATTTCGAACATGTATATAAAAAATAAAAATAAACAGTAACATCTTCATATGCACATAGGCTCGAAAAAGCAGTAGGAAGAAGTATACACTTTTTCCTAGTTCCTACCCCTTTATAACTTTATGAATTTACATTATTGCTATTATTATATCTACACAATATCCATATAAACATAGTCTATATAAACACTACGTAAACATGCCTATTACTACATAATTATCCATATCAGTATATAGAAAATATAAATATTACATAAATATGATATCAATATATAGAAAATACAAATATTACAAACATAACAAACATAAATATCCACATAAATATCTAACATAACATAACATAACATAACATACCATAACATAAAACACAGTTTGTGATTTGCAAAACAGTTTCTGTTTCAGAAAATACAAAATAGTTTCATCTCATTTCTGACAGCTGGACCACCTTTTTTAGTTTCACAAACAGAATAAAGGCTTCCCAAATCATAAAATGTGTTCACTATATTCTTTATTATTATCTAAAACATAATTTCATCCAGGTTTCAGGAGTGTAGATATTGTGTATTTTAATTTGGACCTGGTCTAAAATGTTCTGTCAAAAAAGCAGTGAAATGGCCCTTTTTGACATTTTCAGACAAAACATATATACAACACACATAACAAACTGTGTTTTATATCTTCTTATCTTATTAAAACATAATTTAATCCAGTTTTGATCAGTGTAAGTAAAGTGATTTTTTTTAATTATTATTTGGACCTGGTCTTGCATTATTTAGGTTAGCCCAAAGAAAATCTGGGCATGGTTTACTTGGGTCAGTGGCCAGTAACCATAGACTGTAAATACAATGGAGGAAGCATCAGAAGTGAAGTGTCTTTTTCCTCATGCTTTGTCACCATGTTGGCCGGGATGCCGACTGCAACGCCTTCGGTCAATCAAAGTAAGCTGTGGTTACCAGCTTCTTCAGCCAATCCCTCCTGGAAGAGACGAGCTGCACGCCGACATTTACAGAGAAATATCTTGTTTCAGATGTTGTCTCAGTGGTGAAATCAGAAATGACCCCTGTGTTTAGCCGATGCTAGGTTTGTACAATCTGCTGGTTGCTTCGCTCAGCTTCACAGCAGAACGATGACTGATGAAGAGGTGATAATGGCGAGCCAATGGCTGAGCCAGCAGTCAATTAAAAAAGTCTACACCATATATCAGAAATAAATCTACTGGTGACTTGGTACAAAAATGTGACCCCCCTCAGAGTTGTCATGGATGTGAAATCAAATAGAGACAAAAAACGTTGTTTAAACCAGATTGTAAATACGTTTATTTATACGGTAAAGTTAAACATTTTAACTTGGGGTTCAATGGAGATTTAGTCACTTTACTATCCAGACTCCAGCGGCCAGTCAAGGAACTGCAAGTTTAGCTGCTTCTGGGTTGGCTTCAACACAGAAGTTAGATGGTTGGCGCTTGTAGCAACACAGCCTTTGGCTGGGATAAGTGCGCTGGATCTGAAGTCATGTAGAGCACTAGATGTGCAGTTCTGCTGCGCAGTAGATTGTGCTTTGATCTGCCACCCAAACCACCAATTTAATCATAACCATATATATATCTTGTTCATGCCCCTCCATAGTGTAATATTCAACTCCCATTTCAATACTTCTTGACCAAAGTTGGTTCTTTTCTGTCCACAATTTTGCCTAAAACATCTTGGGACAAGATTTTAACATCCAGTGATGGCATTTGGTTTGTTTTTTGCATCTCCAATGATCTAGTGGCTCATATGCAAGTTCAGCTAACCTCAGCAAAAAATGTACGATGGCTAACTAGGTTGTTTTCTTTTGGGTTTTTTTGCTGACAACTAGAACTTCTGATTAACAAATCTAGCCCATGTGATTGTTGAAGTGTAACATCTTACTTTCAGGGACAAAACTGTAAGTTTAACAGTTTAGCCATATGTGACCATTCAGACAGGCCTTTAAATACCATTAAATTAGCCAACATTTGTGCTTAAAGTGTATCGTCTTCTTCATTTTCAAAGGAATATCAGGGACTATTGTTAAAAGGTAACGGGCGTAAACTCGTGTGTGGTAGTGAAATGAAACGAAGCAGTTTTGACTCAAAGATGTTATGTACCTACAAGGTGACTAAGGTTATTTTATGTTTGTATGTGCACAAAAAGTACTTTTAGTACAGGAATGTATGCTCAGTGCTTCATTGTCCTTCAAGTCAAGTACCAATATCACACAAGTATTGCCAGGATGGACTCTGGTAACACTTTCTTATTTTCTCATAAATACATAAGTATTGATCCAGTTCTAGGTAATAAGTAATCGGTAATCAACGTGTGCAGACTTATGACAATGTACAAGCCAACGGTTAGAACATTCCTCTTCAAGCAGTCCTTTTATTTTATTGTTTAACACTTTTTGTGGACATACAAAAGTTAAAGTGACCTTGGTTTGTCTGTAGGGACTCTATCCACACCAATACTTAAATGGAGCAACATGTTTTTAGTCTTGTTATGGTCTTAAAATAGCAATTTGTTCTGAAGTCTTTACTTGCCCCCTGGGCTAACATTAAAAGCCATTATGAGTCAAACATATTTTACATTATCTCAAAACTGCTTCAATATTATTTCTTTTGGTGCTTAATTAAAGTCTGGAATAGTGTGAAAGCTGCGGTAGTAGATCAGGAACTTATCAACAGGTCCTGATTGACATGCACAAGTCAAAATATGTCCAGCTTCCACTGCTACCCCCCCTCTGAATCTGAATCGAGAGGCTAAATCCTTGTTCCATGGCTCGTAACCAGTAAAACGTCCTGTACGGACCTGCACCACTCCCACGTACTGTTCCTGGGGGTCAGCAGTTCCTGTTGCAGCAGCTTCCTGACGGCTGTCGTCCCCCTTGATACTCTGGTCCACTGCTGTGCTGAAGATCATTTACTTCATTGTGTTTTTCCTGAGTGTTCCTCTTATGAATCATTTGCAGTTCGCTTCTGTATGCCTCTGCAGTGTTCAGTCATGTGACAGTAGTTACCTGCATTAATATCCCTAATCCACTGGGAAATATCTTCCACAGCATGAGCAGCATACAGTTCCTTGATTTTATTGTCAAAACAGTTCCCCGTCATCTCTTTTTCTACATTTATCATATTCCTGAATGGGTACACTGATGCCTTTCGGTGATCCTAACTCCCCCATTGTCGTGAACTTTTACAAAATGGGATCCTCTATTACATTTTGCCCATGCTTCCTCCAAAACCAGTTTTCATGCATCCAGAGTAGCTGAACAAATTACCCTCTTAAATAACTGTATCTAGATGAATTAACAGATTTGAAGCTTCAGTCCCACACACAAAATGAAGCTATGTTCTGGCATCTATTCTCTCTTGCTGAGCTGATTTTGGTTCAGTACGTAGTGCCAGATTTGTTTATATTTTAAGTGTGGTGTTAGCCCAGTTAAGAGCTTAAAATATGGAACTTTAGTTGTATTTAGACCGACTATTGGCCATGCAGATTAGAGCAGGAGAAAGTCTCTCAGCCTTTCATATGCAGTATACTGTACATTTATGACTGTCTCAGAAAAATAGAATATTGTGATAAAGTTCTTTATTTTCTGTAATGCAATTAAAAAAACAAAAATGTCATACATTCTGGATTCATTACAAATCAACTGAAATATTGCAAGCCTTTTATTATTTTAATATTGCTGATTATGGTTTACAGTTTAAGATTAAGATTCCCAGAATATTCTAATTTTTTGAGATAGGATATTTGAGTTTTTTCTTAAGCTGTAAGCCATGATCAGCAATATTAAAATAATAAAAGGCTTGCAATATTTCAGGTAATTTGTAATGAATCCAGAATGTATGACATTTTTGTTTTTGTAATTGCATTACAGAAAATCACAATATTCTAATTTTCTGAGACAGTCCTGTATACTTCTTAATATGTAGGACACTGCTGAAGCCTCTAAATATGGATTTTCTTTTGGTATTTGCTCCAAACCCCTCACAACACACGTTACACCTATGTTATGACATTAGGTCCTGATGTGACCCGTATGACACATGCTTTTGAGCTTTGGGGCACATCAGGCCTACCTAACACTTGTCAGGGCTGCAACTGACTCATCGTGGCCTGAATAATACTTAATACTTCCCAAAGGGAAATCATCTTGTCACATAAATGTACTGAAAGCAGTCCAGGTTAGGTCCAAAAATGTCTGCTATCTGGTATAGTCGGGTCATGCTGAATTTCTGCTACCGTAAAATAATGTTTGACTGCTTTTTTAGGAATATAGTATTTGGCCAAATAACCACAGCTCCATCAACTGAATAAACAATCTAATATGAAACATGAGATAAAATGATTTTTGCTAACAATCAGCTTTTAATCTTTACAGCTTTGAGGAGGCTGCTGAGGGTTTCTCAACAGTAGTCCAAGTGCATACAATTGGGGCAATAAACTCATTATGGCAAGATATCTCAATTATAAATATTTTTTTGGCAGAGGACAGAAAATGCACACGTTCCTTGTCGTGTTTGCATCGTGACTCATGCTGTACATGGATTTGAGTGGGAGCGGCGGTGAGCCAAGTGCAGGTGTGCCACCTGGTACAGTAAACCACCAAAATGCTGCACAAAACACACTAAACCAATCTCAGCACGGGCACCGTATTAACAGAAGCATCATGAAAAAGCACTTGAGCATCCTCTCATTAACAGTCTGCCTGTGTAATGGCTTAAAATACTGAATAAACGTTTGTTTATACCTTCCTTGCAGAAATAAATGTTACTTTCTGCAGCGGTACATGGCAGAGGATTAACATGGTAGCTGGTGCCACACTGTGGCTCATCACCCTCAGCACACCCTGTCCTCCACCAGAGACTCCCACTCTTCTCCCAGATAACACACACTAAAAGCAGCACAGACGAGACGAACTTCAATAAAACAGCAGCACATACATTACAAAATATACTTTATATATACATATATGACAACAAAGTACTTTAATGGCACTTTGTGATCAACGCGACGCCTCAGAAGAGGGACCAATGTGACGCTGAGCAAGTTTGACGAGCAAACATTCAGAATGAACAGTGTACAAAGATAAAGGATGTGGAGCGTGAACAAATACAGTTTGGGCACAGTCTTGACGACAAAGTCCATCATTTAAGGAGACCACAAAAACACCTGGAGGAGGCGGGGGCACGTATCTGTGTGCACCTCTGTGTGTGAATGAGGAAAATGCAGAACCATAAATGAAGATTAAACATAAGAACAGGTGCAGGATGGTTCCTCCAGCGCAGGTGCAGTTGTTGGATTAACTTTCATGGGCCCTGAATTGAATGTACAAACACACACACGAAGGGTGAGCGCCCTAAAAAGTTGGCTTTATTCTATCTAACAAGAGTACAGATGTGAACAGATGGGATCATTTACCTACAATCTGACTGGGAGACTGAAGTCCACTTTTCAAACGTAACCAAGCTCTCAAAAAAGTTCAACATAAAGACTGTAAGGCCAAGGGGGTTCGGTTGACAGCCTGGTAAAACTGGGATGAAGCAAACTCAAGAGCTGCATGGCAAGATGCTATCAACAGTGGTGTGGACGGGTCATATAAAACTGCCGCTCATCAAGGCGAGAATGACAGCTGTGGCTCTCTCTTCATCCCTGCAAACGTAGCATTATCGATTGTAACTCCTGACTTGTATTTTGATACCACTGTCACCACAAAGATCACAAACATTTCTACACAGGACACGAACTATTTAAATTCACATTTCAGGTAAAGGATGGCAGCCAATCCAGATTCACTTTCGTTCAGGCAAAAAAAAGGCTCCAGGGAGAAGTCGAGGTCTTCAGCTCTTCACGGTTTAAGTGCTGGGATCGGCTTTCACAAGAGACCAGACCTGTTTTTTTTTCTCTTTTTTTTTTACCTCCATCCCACCCTTCCATTGTCCTTCTTCATCTGACAGCATCTCCCTCTGGCTGGTGTTCAGCCTCCGCTACACGAGGCTACAGCAGCCAGACTTGTGCTTTTGAGACTCGATGTAGTCGTGGAGCTTGAACTTGGGCTCATTCGGCTGCTGCGTCGCTCTGTGCCTCAGCTCCCTGACGGAGACGGAGAAAGAGAGAGGGAGACAGACACAGGACATTAGTGTGGGTGGATGTGTGGGAGCACAGAGTGAGCAAATCAAGTAAAAGAGAAAGGAAGAGGGACAAAAGGGCAGGATCACTGTGCAGACAGAGATTTTCTCAAAGGGCCTCTGGGACGACGCTGTTTAATTCAGCTTCCATTTAATACTGCCATCAAAAGAAAACATCGTCAGCTACGGTTAGACACACTCATTCATGCCAAATGTCTTCACGTCAAACCATAAATGGTTACTGGTTAAAAAATTAAAAAAAAAAAAAAAAACCTTTGACATTGCACCGATTGAATGTTCTTGTATTTGCTAACATGCTAACATGTGGACGTCTCTGTGGGGATGTTGGCCCACTCTGCATGTGTGATTCTCCAGATCTATGAGGTCGGGAAGGTTCATGGTCATTGTCCTTGTCACAGTTTGATCCATGGAGACCAGGTCCATACAGCGACCGCTCGCCTTCATCATGGTTCTCAGATTTCTTTTGGACAGTCACATGTCCACTTTTGCTAATGCAGGAGTGGAAGTGTGGGGTTACTTCTGGCCTTTCTCGGTATGGGGCTCCTTTTAAAAAAAATTCTGCTTTAAATTGTGGAAAATGGTACTTGAACAAACTCTGATATGGTTTAAATATAACGCCACTTCAGAAAAAATAACATATGGGAAAAGAATGTGGAAGAAAACTCACATCAAATTCTCATCATCATTTGGTAACAGACATTAATTCCTGCATTATGTACTATTATGTATTATTATGTACTAATGTACTATGTACTAACATTGACTGCTGAACAAGTAAGAGGCATATACCTACACTATACTGTAAATTCAGTACGCTGTGCTTCTCTAAAACCTCAATGTGCTTTGGTGCACAGATGCCGCCACCACAGAAGTGTAAATGACTCGGACAGGGACACTAATCACAGATCCAGGGCTTGTTGCTGTCAACCGTCTGGGTGATTGATTCTGTCATTACAGTAGTCTGAAGCGCATGGTGCCCATTTCTTCAAAAAGCACATCAGGGATACTGATTCATGTGATCAGGAAAGACGCTTCCACTCACTGTGTGACTACCACCCCATCTGAGCTCAGAGACCCTGATGCCGCGCCTTTATTCTTCACTGTTGCCCTTTACCCACTGAAACTCCTCTAGATCTCTTGGGCTGTTTCATTTCATGCACTATAAAAGGAGAAACATGAGTATGCTCCCCAATCTTTCTTTGAGGAACATTGTTTTTAACATTTCCCTTATTGTCTCGTGCCGACAAAATGAGATTCCTCTGCCCATCTCAACTCTCGTAGATATTGCTTTTGTTCCCAAGTGAACATTACAATCATCCTTTCAGGATATTTTGTTTTCCTTTCACATCCTTGCACTAAATTGCTCTTCACACCAAATTCTTGCTACATATATATATATGCCAAAGGCCTGAAACATTGAAATGGATGTATATAAAGACAAGTAAAGAATCTGGTGGGTTTATACAGTCTAAAAACAAATCAATCTCAAGCAAAAATTGAATTACTGCTTCTATTTTTTTTCACATCATCCCTGACTTGTGAGCAGCTCTGTTGTGATTTGTAGTTTACATAGACGTGGGAATGAAGCATAAATAAAGCAGCTCATAGTTTTTCCATCTTTAACATTAACAATTTGCAGTACAAGGGTTAATATAGCAGCAAGACATGACATCAGCAGTCCGACTTTTTAACTTGGACTGCTGATGTCATGTCTTGCTGCTATATTAACCCTTGTACTGCAAATTGCACTTTAAACTGCAGCCACTCTTTTAGAATGTCATAACTTGCTGCCATATTCTTTTGTACAGTGCTCTTTTAATTGCAGCTATATTTTTAGCTGTTTAATTTGCTGCTGTACTTGTCTTGCACATTGCACTTTTAAATGGATTGTATTCTTTTTCTCTTATCTCCCTTTTTTGGGGGGTCATTTTCTGGTTATTTTTGGTTGTATTGATCCACTGCTGTCCCTAGGTGGAGACGTGTTAATGTGTATTGTTGATTGTTTTATGTTGTATCGTTGTGGCCATGGGGGCAATGAAGTTTCCCCTTTGGGGATTATTAAAGTTGAATCTTATCCTATCCTATCTTTTGTCACTTATTTATATAATTTAAAAGGTGTAACAAACCAATTTGTGTAATTTGAATTTACCTCAAATGTATAATTGGCATATACTTGACTGATTTCATTCATGAATGTTTTTTCTTTCCTTCTGCGGCTCCAGGAAGATATTTTATAAACAGCAGTTTCTAAAACACTGAACAAGCTTGTAATGTCCTGTTATACATACGTGATGTAATTCAGCGTAAAAAGGGGTGCGCACGTATTTATAAGAAGAAATGACACACTAAATGACCGACATCCACGGGGAGCCTCAAACACACACACTGCAATCTAAGTGAGGCGACGGGAGCAGACACCAAATTAGCTAAAGACAATGATTATTCTGGACTCAGGAGCCATGCAGGAGTCAGAGAAGCGCTGAGTAGCATCCGTGCACAACACACAATAACACACTAACCAGGAGGAGGACAATAGTGAACTCGGAGAAGGTCGGCTGACTGCAGGAGATTATAATACGGTACCTGCATGTTTATTAGTATGCAGGCATGAGCCAAATTAAAATGACTCCGGGTGAACTTAGCTTTTGTTTTTGTATTACAAGCAGAGACCGAGATTACAATTTACACACTAATTAACATTTTCATAGATGACTCTCGCTGGAAGAATAGATGCAGCCCATGGATGCAAAATATTTGCTTATGGCAAAGGCAGCACATTAAATAAGGAAAAATAAGACAGAAAATCCAATTGCTACAAATTGTTTGCTCTGAATTATTCTATGTAATGTGTTACTTTCAGTAATTTCCTCTAATTATGGTATGTGATGGGAGGCAGAAGATGGTCTTCTTTTTGCTTTTTCTAAACAAATTAATAGGAAACAGTTATAAAGAAATATTAAAAACATTTTTGGGAGGCTAGTTGTGTTTCCCATATTAAAAAGTAATTTTTTAATACTTCGAATACAATCTACTCAACTGTTCCTGAACATGAAATACAAGAGAAAATACATAAAAATGAATGTTTGAGTTGTAAAAACTATTTATAAGGCCATAATTTGGTGCTGCACATCATCTCTAGCAATCCTCTCACGAGTTCCCCTGAATTTCTGAGTTTTTCATGTGTAATTGTCAAGAGTTTCAATGTAAATCGACCACTTGATGGCAGCACAACAAACTGATCAATAGAAACGTGTGTTGTTGAGCCTGCTGCCACTTCTGACAGATAAATCCTTATTTGTATGTTCTCTTTTTGAAAAAGACAACGATAAAACCATGGTGTGAGCATCGCAAGACAAACCCACTGTAGTAAAGCCGCCGTACCAAAACAGTGAGCAGAAAACTCTTAGTAGAGATCAATAGATTTGAAATAACTCCCCAAACACTTACATGGATGTCTCTTTTTTTTTCTTCTTTTGAATCCACTGACATTGTAGAAATACCTTTTTACAGCAGCTTTAAAACTTACTTTGCAATTGCGAGAAAAGCCAGCTCCACATTGACTCCCGTCTTCGCACTGGTCTCCATGAACGGCACTCCATATTGCTAAGATGAACAAACAAAACACAGTGACAGGCGGTGGAGGAGTCTGTCGTTGGCAGCATAACCACTTACAGATACTGTGCTTTATTTACCTTTGCCAGCCTCTCTCCATCCTCTTTCTTCACAACCCTCTCTGCTGCCATGTCTGACTGCGAAACAGCAGGAGGAGGAGAGAGTTAAGCAACAGCAGCAAGGGCGAGGGGTCACGGCGTGGCCCTACCATTAACTACAGTAACGCAGCATCCTGTCAGCCTTCTTATCTGACCGCCGGCTGCTGAGCCGGAGCTCCCTCAGACTGATGGGATGTCAGGATCTCCACCTCCGGCGGAAGAGCTGTGCTCTCGCAGACTGGTGCTGCCGGTCCTGCTGCTCTCACAGAAAATGATCTGAGCTGCCGCCGCGTGACACCCGCAGCCCCTCAGACGAGGGAGTCTGCTCGGAGCCACCAGAGGGAGCTTTTAGATGAATTAACAGCGACGGCTGGATGCAATGAGAGGAGAGATTTTCTCCTTTCATCGCCAGCGCCACTCTACAAAATCTGTTTTGTGCATCAGAAGCAACACCAAGTAATTAGGTGGGGGGGATGTATGTGCATGCACATTAAAAACACAAATCAGATGCTGCTTCACTTTGAAGGATCAAACTAAACCAGTCAGAGATCGCCTTCTTGTCTTTCTGCCGCTTAAGCGTCAATGTCTGTCTGATTGTGATAAGAGGGTGTTAAAAAAATTATCCTCCGGAGCCAGTTATCTTTTTATGCAACAGAAAAAGGGAAGCTCACCTTGTTGCCGAGCAACATGATGACCACATCCTTCTGGGCATACTCGTGTATTTCAGTCAGCCAAGCCTTCAAAAGTAAAAAAAAGACGGTTAAGTGGAGGAGACGAGGAAAGAGGAGACTGGTCAGTAACCAAAACAAATAGCACCACTTGAAGACTGCACTTTCCCCGAGCTACGGATTAGAGCCGGCCTCAAATCAATCACGATGACACCGAGGCACTCTTATCCCCCAACGCTTTTGTTGCTTTTCATTACAGACACGGGGAAGATTGGCGATAACATCGTGCCGCTTCTGAGCGGGCCTGAGAAGAAACCTTAGTGCTTTGCATGTAAAGAGACAGAGCGGCGTTCAAACTTGAGAGGATTTAGGAGCAGGAAGTGGAAATGAAGAGCGAGGACAGACACAGATAATGACAGTGGAAGGAAAAGTAATGCGAGCCGGTCTTACCCTGATGTTGTCAAATGATGGCTTGTTGGTGATATCGTAAAGAAGCAGCAGCGCTGTGGGAGCAAAGAGACCAACTGTTTGATTGCACTTCTTTTGTTGCCATGCTCACTCATGCATAAAAACACACTCTCCACTCACACTAATGAAGAGCACACATTTCATCAGTTTGCTTTCCTCCATTATCTATATAAGATTTTCCCACACACAAGCACAAAGTATGAGGAAGTGAAATGTAAAAAAAAACAGAGCAAAGGTTACCCTGGGCATCTCTGTAGTAGGCATGTGTGACGCTGCGGAACCGCTCCTGGCCGGCCGTATCCCAGATCTGAGAGACACAGCACAGATTTACCGAGCAGTCACCGCGGCAACAACATCCCAGCAAGCACTCGCTGAGTTAAACACAACCTTAGGAGTCTCCTGATCTACTGAAGCACAATGATGCTACAGGCATAAACGCTTTCGTTAGAAAATCATTTTGGCACGAGTCATAAAGTTCACAAATGAAGAATGTTCATTTTTCAGTTCAATTATTGACAGATAATTAAAAGGAGCATGAGGCTCCTTTTAAGAAATGATACTCTCTAGCGCCACCCTCCACCACGACGGTCGTCGGGGGTACTGCAGCCAACAGTGAAGCCGGCACGGGAGAACGGGGAGAACGCGCATGCAGCGTCATGTGACGTCACATCCGCCGCCCAGCGCGGGAAATTCCGGCCCGGAATTGCAGCACATTTTGCAGCACACAGCCTGTACAAGGCAACGGAGAGATACAGTAGAGGGCTCATTCTTTTGGGTTTGGAACGCTTCATCTGACATTATTACTAGAAAACTTAAAACGTATACGAATTTTTTTCATAAATCCTGCCTCTAGCTCCTTTAAGACTCCAGTATGTCCGGTGCATTTCTAATGGATTACGGCAATCAAGATGCTGATAAATCAAAGTGAAGATTTGATTCCACAAACAAAACATCCCTCAGTGAATATTTTGGATCGGATCCCTCCGAACATCCAAATATTTTCATGAAGAATTCACCTCAAATTTGAGAAGTTTCTTTTCTTTTCTCAATAGCATCTTCTCGCAGGCTGTTAGAGCATTTAAATGACATAATCACATTTATATCGGACCATACTGCTAATGCATATGGAACATAGCATATTAAATTAGGTTATTACAGATTCTCTAATTCTGAATATAGAAGTTCAGAAAAACTTGAAATGCAAAAAATATTGTCTTAATGCGGGAATTCTGTAAAGGACGTTTCGTGGTGATATAAATTTGTACATTTTTATGCATAGTTCTGTAATGTGAAACATGACTTACTATTGAGAAAAACAAAAGCATCCTCTAAATTTTTTACCATGCACTTAAGTCTTAAACAAGTGATTTTTGGTTTGAAAGTACTTTTTTTCATGAACTGAACTATGTTATACTCATCAACATTTAAAGTGAATCGAAAACACAGATGCAGGACTTTTGACAAATATCAATTTTTCTCACTAAAGGGCAGCAATGTATAATGTGACGAGTGTTAGAAGGAAGTTTCTAATACTTTTTGAGTGGTGGATATTTAAAGTTAGCGATTAAATGCTCTCCTGCAACATTTTATAGTCTTCTGTGAAGTGTTTGGGTTCCTGCATCTGAGAACGGTCCTGATGAATCGTCTAGACTGTACACAGTCTGCAATGTGGCTCCAGCAGCTATTCAACAGTAAATTAACAGAAGATAAAAATCAATAAAGACATTTAAAAAAACGAATATGGCTGAAAATCAAAAGCAACAGTTTTTTTCCATGAAAAAAATGTAACCTTCTGCTATTTTTTTGACTATTTCTGGCCCTTTTCTCACAGCTTCACCTCTTCTGCTCTTCTCTCTGAGGTGAGATACACATCCGTTGTAGCAGAGTCTTTTGGAATTTTGGAAATCCAAAACGGCAGCAGAGGCTGAGGATTTACTCGAGCTCCCAGAAGAGTCTAATTTGGTTTCCTCCCACTCAGTGTTGAATGAACAGGTCACGGCGGTAGACGGGTTTGTGCCTCAGATTAACAACGTGCTGCTGGCGCACAACCCAGCAGACTATCAGAAACCGCCTGAATTTGACTGGATCCCAACGCCAGCGACGATGGTTACGTTTAAAGCACGAGGGGGTTAATGAGTTGATGTGTGTTGGAAAGCGGGGGCTGCATCCTCTCACCTGCAGTTTGACTTTCATGTTGTCCACATCCACCACTTTGTTCTGCAGAGAGAAGAAGAACAGTGAGAGACCATTCACCTAATGCTTTGCAGACTGGAGGGTTGGGATAAAAGCACAGAAGTGAATGAAAAACAAAATGACTTAACAAGAGAGGCTCAGCATGTAGCAAATTAAAAAAAAAGAAAAGGAAAAAAATAACAAGGCAACTAAAAGTGGCTTAGGATTCTGGCTGAGAAATAATTTGCAACACCCACACAACAACAAGGTTCTGGGATTAGACTTAATTACACCACAGTGAGAAAGTCGACTGGCAGCATAACAACCAACTCCCCCATTAATTTCCTGTAGTCTTGCTGGGGTGCCTTCAGATTTCCTGTAGAGGAAACAATGCTGAAAAAGTTTAGGCACCCCGTTTATGTTCACTAAATGTTGGGATCACAGGTTACTGCAGTATTTGAACATGCATGCACCAGCGTTTAATGGCAGAAACCTGGGTTCACCCCGTGCAACGCCTGTGGTTTGTTGTCCTGCTCTGCTACAATCACAAATTAGAGCATTGACATGTTTCAACCTCGCAACATGAAAACCGCAAAAGAGAAAGAGGCTGAAGTGAAGGAAGTGTGACGAGCAAATGCACTTCCTTCATCACATCATATCGGTGACGTGTCATCACGGACTGCCCCTGCCTTTCCTGCTAAACGCACAAAAGCCCAAACATGCACGAGGACAAAAAACAGAAACCAGCGGAGCAGCGGGAGAAACCTCTGCCATGGGTGCACCGCCGTCAATGGCGGCTCCAGCTGCCACCTGCTGAATCTTCTGCCTTGGCAGAATGGACATGGTTCAACCCTTGCATTAGTTGCCATGGGTTTCCATCCCCCCCCCACAATTATGACGTGAGAGGAGCCTGCATGCTGAGTAACTGCTACAAGGAAGCAGGCCGAAAATAGACCAGCCATGTTACAAGCTGCCACAACAGCCTCCTGCCTGCCTAACCCTGCACTAAAGACATCCTCGGCATATTGACTCAACTGTTTATCTCAGATTACTTTGTTACTAGGCAGCTATTGCCCCCCCCCACACACACACACACACACTCCATAATCAAAAACAAACATGGAAACAAAAAGGTAATTACTGACATCATTAGCCATTTTTCTGAAGGAATGATGTAAATAAATTGTGATTTTTAATTAACTCTTTTGTACACCAGTGTCACCTTCCTTATTAATCAATTTTAATTGAATCCACCTCACAAAACCTGCAATCGGCAGTGTGCAAAGTGAGATGTCCAGGCTTCTTAATAGAAAACCTCCACGTATCTGTCAGACATCCATTGTGTTCCCGCGTGTCTACGCTGCCGTACAGAGAAGACAATACCTGCTTTCAGCAAATGCAACACCATTTCCTCCTAAAGCGAGCGCTCGTACGGCCTGGCTCGCAGCGTCTGGCTCTGACCGAGGGAGAACAGGAGGTTGAGGGGGAGTCACTCCACCTGGGGCAAACAACCTATTTGCCTGTTTGCTTTCCTAGACGAGCATGCACAGTGGGAATTTGCTTGAAATTCAGCAACAGCCACTGTGTGGGTTTGTGTGTGTGTGTGCGTGTGTCGAGACAGGAGCTTGTCCGACAGCAGGGTGACTCCTCCAGGGCTGTACTGAGCCGCAGCCAATCTTTCCAGGAGACAGGGACGTGGGCAGGCATCTGCCACGACATTTATGAAGCCGTCCAAGGAGCCTCGCAGCACAAGTGGTCTGTGAACTTGACTGATTGGTGAGAAGATTTGTACATTTGGCGCATCATGAAAGGATGATGAAGTGTTCGGCGTTGAAATAGGTGATAATTGAGCCAGTGTCACCCCTACCAATGGATCACTTGCCATCTTGTTGAATATGGGGTGTTTTGTTTCATTTTTTTGTTGTTGTTTTGTCAAATCCAGACAACTTCCTTCTAGGATTTACAAGACTACTGTATAAAAACAACTGAATAGTTCACACAGAGGAAGCGGGTCACCGAGAGAGGCTTGGACTTCTCTGCTGCAGCTTTCTCACCCTAAAGTCTATTCCAACGGTGGCTATAAAGTTGCCTCCCAGAAATGCCCCATCTTTAAAGCGCACCAAGACGCACGTCTTCCCCACCGCTGAGTCTCCAAGCAGCATCACCTAGAGCAAAGCCACCAGCAGAGAAGAAGGACAAGAGGTTACAGCTGGCCAAAACAAGACCAACAGCCTTGACACAAATGATTTTGTATCTGATAACGGAATGATATTTCGCAAGTAGGATCACATGATGCTATTATGCAATGCACTTTCATGCTGAAAAGAAAAATTAAACACTTTTGTCATCCACTGTGGACTCTTTTTGAGACATCTCCAACATATGCTAAATTTCCCCTAATCATTTCCAATATTTCTCCAAAACTAACCAACTAATATGTTGACATAATTATTACATGCCACTTGCATTGACCTGCAGGAGTCTTTGCACGTGCACGCAGAGAGATAATTAAACTTTAATGCAACTTTCCCATTTGTCTGCTTGTGTCTTTTAAAGCAGTCTGTGCATCCTGGACAAATACTGAGGAGAGGAGCATGTAAGGATCAACAAGTACACCCTTGACAAATATTTGGCCCAGTGACGGCAGCCTCCAAGATTCCCCACAAATTTAACTTAATCTGGATTATTTAACAATAAACTGGTAGTTAATGCTTTTGACCTGGATAATCGGTGAGTCTTCTTAACATCCCTTTTTTTTACCCCCTTTTTGCTGCAGGTACACCCAGTTGCACAGAAAATAACACACACTCATGCAAATACGGAAATACACACCTTGAAGGCAATATCATAATACTCGTTAATAGAGGCGCATCTCTCGAACACATATTTGGACGTGCCGTTTTTAGCCTGCTTGTCCGTCAACGATGTCTTTCTTGTGGACATCGCAACCGGTGAGAGGGGGGAAAAAAAAAAAAAAAAAAAGAAGAGAGCCTACTAGAGAGCAGAAGCACACTTTATCTCCAAGATGTGTCCAAGAAACAGCTCTCTCGGTGGGGATCAGTCCCGGGCTCCGGCGACCTCCAGCCCCGCTGCTCGCATACTGCGCCGCGCTACGGAGAAAAAATACTGTACCGCCGGACGGGAGGGGTTTGGATGGAGAAATAACACCTTGAACGGCACTCTGTCAAAGAACAGAGACGGGAAAAACTTGAGCAACAATGAGCGGCGGCGTCTACGTCCAGCAGTGAAGACGGCAGTAATGAGAAACAGGCGGAAACATTAGTGCGGGGTGGCGGAGCGGAGCCGCGCATCCTGGCGTGGGCAGATCATTAACCGGCCCCTGCGTGCACACCGACACGCACACACCACCACCAATTTAGTCTTTTTTTTTTATTTATTTTATTTTCATGATTGCCACATCTGCGTCCTTTAAAATGACATTTCCAGAAAAAAAAACGAATAATAAAAGATGAGAATAACCTGCAGGAGTCAAATGTGCCGCTACAGGTGGGAGTGTCAGTTGCACACACAAGAAAACCCAGCACTTCAGGAAAGATATAATGATTGATAAACTCTTCAAAGTCCTCTTATATTATTTTAAAGTGACCCTGATCCATTTTATAAAATCCTCCACGATCCCCCTCACCCGCAGGCAAAATGAGAAATTACCTGCTCTCCTTTATGATCTAAAATGGTTTCAGACTCAATTTCCTATTAAAGCCTGAGAATAACCCTTTCCTTGCAGTGTTTGTCGCCCCCTAGTGGCCAGACGTGAGCATCGCCTCCAGTTTGCTCGAAAACAGAACTGATGATGGCACACGCGCGGCGATCATTTACGTTATATAACTGACATGTAACCGCTGCTTCATGCACATTCATTTATCACTCTCACTATCTCTATCCAGCATGAACATAATGACAAACATTCATTTGATCACGGAGGAGACTGAATGTTGCAGTGAGCAAGATCCCAGATGGAGCCGTCATTTCATTTCAGCAGTTTACACAAACATTCCTACCAGTCCTACCAGAATGCAATATTTACTCCCAGACATGCTTTTCATTTCTAATCCTTACATATGAGAAGCTTTCTTGTTAAAATGTGGCTTAGTTAATAGAAAGGATTGTCTAGTTCTCACAACCCCCCCACTACTGACATCAAAATTAAATTTAGGAGAGCTACATTACTTGACAGCACTATCACACACTGAGGGCAAGTTCACGGAGATTCAGCAGACAAGTGGAAAAAAGGCAAATGACGGAAGAGAAAACGAGAGCTTGGCCAAATAGGTAAATCTTATGATGCGTTTCAGGGCGAACAAACAGACAAGCCTAATACATCCTCAAAATAAAAAAATAAAAACATCTGATCTTGAAGTCGGGGTAGGTGAAGTTTCTGCTACTAGCCGAGTTGGGATTCTTCAGGAGCGTTCCAGTTGAAACAACCAACATGCAACTCAGAGGTCACAATTAGACCTCATGCCTGCGACCCACTGAGCTAAATGTTGCAGAAGTTTGTTGCACAGTCCCAACATATTTCTTTTTGCCACCCATGCCAGAAAGTTCAGTTCTGTAGGAGTTTACAATGAATCAAATTCTTTCTAAGAAAGTACCAATGAAAAGAGACCAAAATGTCTTAGAAAGAACAAAGAAACTAAAAGACTTTCCCCCCCAAGCTTGAGAGAACTTATTTTGGGTGTCTGAAGTGACTTCTTAACCAAAACCCTGACATAACACAACCCTTTCACTTATTTTCTGTAAATATGTAATTCAGGGAACCTTTCAGTTTTGAGTTTTATGACATCACAGTCCCAAATGAGTAGTTACCCATCTTTCCCGTCTTTAACTAAACCCAGCTTCACATCATGCAGCATTTGTTGTCCCTCAGGAGTGGGTACCACAAAACTGTTACATCTATTTCAAAAGAGGCACAACCCATTGAAAAGGGGGCGGAGCCGAGTAAAGCATCCGACTCCACCCACTAAAACCCATCTGCTGTGAGCAGAGCTGTAAAGGTGTCGTTGAAAAGAGAACTGTTACATTGTGTTTCTGTGGGATTTTGACCAAACTGAGTCACAGACATTTCAAAAAGAGCTCGGTAAACTGTAAACTTGCCGAAAGCAATACAAGAAAAAGGCAGGGAATGTCTACTTTAAAGGTGAGCATGTATTCCAGCCAACAGAGAACAACTCATGCCACAGGCGGGGCTAAAGCTAGACAAAATGCCATAGGTTCGCCCATTGATAATCAAAAGACACCTGAGAGTCATTTTGAAATGTTTTGCAGGGGCAACTTTAAATCCAGTCGCCACATGTGTCAAAGTGACTTATTTTTTCCATTGTGTTCTTATATGCCAGCTTTTTCAGCCCTGAGTGACACATTCAAGCACTTACTGTATATCGCAGACTTGCATTAATGTGAAACGGCAAAGCCAATTTCATACTTTCTCTCTGGTTTCTGTCCCCTCGACTCATGATGACGGGAAGATGAAGCCACAGTTATCAGAGTTACAGCAGAGAAACCATTCCGTAAATAAGCCATGCACAGCTTCTGTTTGCCAACTTTTGTCACACTTGTCACAAAGCATACAATCATTCCTGTTCAGAACAGCTTTGTTACGCATATCCAGGAGCAAACAGCCTGCTGCCGTGACATTCATTAGTTGCGGTCTCTTCCCATCAATTTAATCATAGCATTGGCATCATTAACCGTAATAATCCCCCCCTAACAAAGTGTTAAGGATATTAATGAATGCAGCATCCCACTGATGCACGCTGCACCTTTCTGACACACTGAGGGAGTCAAACGCTTCTCAGCATACAAAACAGAGAGGATCTGCTTTGCTGTTATGTCACGACTTGAGCACAAACCACCCATCGGAGAAGCACGCCCTTCTCACTAGGGCGAAGTCAGCAGCATGGCAGGGAGTAGGGCACACAGGGGTGGGCGGAGGGGAGAGATAAACACGAGAGGGTGTGTGAGGGAGAGGAGGAGTGGACTCACGGTGAAGCCGATGCCCACGGTGGAGGTGAAAGACCCCGGGATGAATTTGCCCTGGTCAAACTGAACCAGCAGAGAAGTCTTGCCCACCCCGCTGTCTCCCACCAGGATGGTCTGTAGATAAAAATAACAGATAGATGCAAGACATCATGCACTGCAGTCATCGCCCGAGGCCGCAACACTGCACTACAGCAGGAGAGATGTGTTCATCGTCGTGCTCAGTGAGCGGCAGCGTGTTCGGTGATGCTTTGTGACAGCTGGAGGTCGGCTCAATGTCTCCGACATGGAATAAAACATAAAAACACAAAAACGTAAAAACAATAGAAAAAAAAGATAAAAATACAAAAAAAAACAATTAAAAAAACATAAAAATACAAAAAAAAAAAAAAAAAAATATAGGGGTTAGCGGTACTGAGCCTTCACGTGGCGACCCTGTTTTGACTAATTTCACAGTACCACACTGTAGTAGTCAATGGATTTTTTTAGACTACAGGTATAAAGAAAGCTCCTGAATACAGGATTAGAAATAGAAGTGAAACTGAAATGTTAAATGTGCATGGCTAATAATGTCACTATAATTTAAATATTCTAATTAGATGCTTTTATCAAAAAACATGGGGTTTGGCACCAAAAATGCTTGTCTCTGTTAAAGAATAAGGAGCAATGGTTATTTTATGCGAATTGGCGCATATTCAATGAGATATGCCTAATTTGCATAGTTACACATACAATTTCAAAAAACTTCCAATGCAATTTTTTTTTTGTCTTCATGTAAGTAATTAACTGGGGAAGTTTCATGATATCTGTTTGTTAAACATTTTACCCTATTCACCTGGGATTTCTTGGCCACCTTGGTCGCCATCTTGAAAAATACACCTTTCTGGTGGTCAGATTTTGGTAGACTTTTAGGATGTCATTAAGTACACCTAGTACTACAATAATCCACTGAAAAACCTTTTGTTAGAATTTTTTTGGGGTATGATGGTTTTTTTTCATATATGCAGCCGACTAGAAGGACAGTGTGACAATGAAAGTTGGACCACGACCAAATCAGTTGTTATGTCACAAAAAACTCTGCGAGCACACTCATCTTAGACTGAGAACTCAAAGAGGCTTTCCATATTCAGCAAGTGGTGATCTGTGTGGCCATCAAATGTCTGTCACCTCACACAGGGCTTAGGGAACCTAGAGCTTCTTTCTGAGCAGATACGTACTCTTTGGGATGAAAATTAATCACTTCCAAGCCTCCATCCTCGCACACGACTCCTCCTCTTCCTCCAGCAGGCTTGCAGCCTGTGTCTTATCTGTAGTCTCCAAGAGCCCACAAATACAGCACTGAGCGACAGCATGCAGGGCTCTGCTTTGTAAGGCGCTCTCTTTAATCACTGACATTCGTGTTTTTCTCTTTTGCCTGGCTGCTCCATTAAAAAAAACGGACTTGGTTCGCGCAGATATATAGGAGGAAAATCTGAGCGTATTTGATTCATGGAAGTAAATTCTGCTCACTTGCACTATGGGGATGCTTACTTTTAAAATGCTAAGTAGCGCCTATACAGCCAACAGAAATAAATGGGTTTCAAAGAGTAACAAAAATACATTGTGGCTTTTTCAAAGAAAAAAAAACAAACAATATTGGATATATAAGGGATAACTGCACAGTGACATTGGATTTCTAAGCTCCAAAACACCTTGATGATAATGCAAACTGTCGAAAATGACCACAAAGAGACGGAACAGGTAAAAAAGTGGTACATCGAAGGTCAAAAGGTGACATGAAAGCAACATTAAAACATTAAACAGACAACAGATTACCTGTATAAGACATAGCTATAACTATGAGATGACCACACGGATAAACCAAGCAAGCAGAGATCCAGATACAACTAAAAGTGACTCAGAAATAAAAAACGCAGACCAGCCAGAAGGACACAGAAAATGAAACAAAAGAAACTGAATCCTTTAATAACAGAGGTGGAAAATGACAAAAATAACAACATGAGACAAAAACAAAAAACATAAAGAGAATGATGAAGAGAATCTGCATAAAAAACAGTTAAGACACTAGTCTTATCTGCATCAGTGTGGGTGTCTTGGTTTTCAGAGGGGCTCGTTGTTCCCTCAAGTAAACACAGGGTGCTTTTTACTTGTGAATGAAACACATTAAGCAAATAGTTTGCCGAGGCGGATGGCTGACGTGCATAAACAGCAGGAGTTGGTACCAGTTGTGTACCTGAAGTTCCAACGATGCGGAGCGGAAGAGAGTTGCGGTGACTCAGCGTGAAGAATACGCTGTGCAGTGTTGCGTGCAGAGGCCAACTTGAAATCAACATATTACTATTTCATGCCTCCTCCATTAAATTTGGATTCTGGCACGTAAACATCCTCAGGACTGTTAAGCCAGGAGGGAGGCTGAAGTTTTTTGTGGCAAGGGCGTATAGCAGGGGTGGTATTGATAGAAACGTCTCCATGGCAACATGGGATTTCCCTTAGCTCATCAATGATGTGTCACAACCTTGGCACTGAGATAAGA
Source organism: Cololabis saira (assembly GCF_033807715.1). NCBI lineage: Eukaryota > Metazoa > Chordata > Actinopteri > Beloniformes > Belonidae > Cololabis > Cololabis saira. The sequence continues at coordinate 24,860,676 of NC_084607.1, read as the reverse complement.
TTATCTCATACACGTTTTAAAGTAATAGATGAGACATTTCCTGGGAGGACAGAAGAACCTCTCTACCACTACATGAGCACTTTTTATATGAAATGTAAAATTCAAAAGGAGCAAATCATCTCCTGTTCCTTCTTATGTAACTTCAACCAGTTTTGAAAAGGGTGTTTTTTATCATTTTTAGTTTGGCATTGAAGCATTTTTCTCCTGCACATTTTGATAAAAGAGTTCTCCAGGACATTTAAGGAGCTGAGAGGGCTGGAGCAGCAGCCAGCACGGAGCTGGAGCCATCCATATCTTGTACGCTCTGTTGTTACTGGCAGGCTGGAAGCGGGTTAAACAACATATATAACCACAAATTTAATCAGTGGAGACGAAGGAGTTTCATCCCTGCTCACCACAAAACCAATCCCTGTTTCGCAAATAATCAGTAATTTAGTTATCAGGGTCCTTGGGGCATATAGAGGGAACAAACCATTAGAATAGCTGCAGAGCTGGAGCAATAAAGTACACATTCTGAGAGAGAGAGGCATTTGCAGATGTCCGAGCAGGTTGTTTTATCAGTCGAGTTTTGCAGCACCAGTAAATGATGTATGTGTCATGCTTGCAAGTCAATTTGGACATTTCTGGGAATGCTCTGGAAGTTTTTCTGCATCCAGCAAAAATGCACAAAGTTGTAGACATTGTCAGGGAAACAGATCTTTAAATAATCCTCTGCTGTGTCAGGTCCACAAGTCTGGTTTAAAGTTTGGAAAATACAAGTAATATATTGAAATCATTACTTATAATCAGAGTGATTAATGATTGACATGGTATTAAATTGGATATTATTCAGAGATTTCAAGTGATCTGAAGTTTTTCTTTCTGTAATATGACAGTAAAAGTGTTGCTATGAAGTAAAACTGGTCATAAGTAAAGGCATAGATACTTTTAAAGTTGACTAAGTCATGAACTCACCTTATGTGTTAGTTCTTCATTGTAAGGGAAGACATTAGATGGGGACATTTGTCCATCATCTGTGTCCGTGTCCACCACTGACCCGTAAGCGCTGTCCAAGGAACCCATGATCAGTTCCTCGTGGCCATCCATCTCACAGACATCATCCATCCTGTTTATCTCAAACATTTACAGGTTTATGCACAGAAACAGCGTCAAGCCCACCACTGAACTAAACGTGCAAAGTTTTGCTCCTTCCTTTCCCTCAAGTTTATTACGGTACCTTTTTGTCTGCTCCTGTCTTCTCAGGGTTCCTTTACATCCAAGCAATTTATAATCCAGCACCAATATCCAAAATTACACCAAATCCCGTGGGTTAAGCAGGCAAGGGCTTTAATATTTATATGAGTTTTGTAAAGGGACAAAGACGGAAATGTTGCTTTAAGTATTTATGAAAACAGCCATGTTGGGCTTTTCTATAAGGAAGTGACAAGGAGACCGTCAGCACCCTGGAGAGCGCTCGCCCTCTTAAACTGCATCCTGCTGCTAAATGGACAAAACAAAACTCTTCTCATTGAACTCACCACGCTTGTTAAACAATCATATACAGGACTGTCTCAGAAAATTAGAATATTGTGATAAAGTCCTTTATTTTCTGTAATGCAAAAATGTCATACATTCTGGATTCATTGCAAATCAACTGAAATATTGCAAGCCTTTTATTATTTTAATATTGCTGATCATGGCTTACAGTTTAAGAAAACTCAAATATACTATCTCAAAAAATTAGAATATTCTGGGAATCTTAATCTTAAACTGTAAGCCATAATCAGCAATATTAAAATAATAAAAGGCTTGCAATATTTCAGTTGATTTGTAATGAATCCAGAATGTATGACATTTTTTTTTTTTTTTTTTTTTAAATTGCATTACAGAAAATAAAGAACTTTATCACACTATTCTAATTTTCTGAGACAGTCCTGTAATCTGATTTAAATACAGGCATGTTAAAGACAGAAAGAGAGAAAAAAAAAGTACAAGTCATAACTTGAAATGTATTTATTGAGTCATCAGTCAGGATGTCTCTCTTATGAGCTTTTCCAGAGGCGTACAGTGACAGAATTAAGGTCCCGACTCAGATAAGAGCCGCAGAGCCGACGATGACTCAGCAGCCGGACCACCGCTGGACGGAAACCTCAACCCCCCACCCCAAAGACACAGAGGAACTGTGATGTGGAACAGATCAACTGTCAAATTCAACACAAATTGAACAGTTAAGAGATAAACAGGATAGAAAAATAAAATTTGTCAAGTCATTATTCTGCTCTTTTATGTCACTCAAACCGGGGCTTCACTGAAGCAACTGTACTGCACAAGGTAAACAAGGTCACTTGAAAACTCACACGGTGGCCGACTATACTCTGAGAACACAGGTGTTTACATCAAACCGAGTAACACATCAAACTAAACCAGGAACACGGTGTCGCCACTGGTAATATTTATGGTGTTATTAAGCCTTGGTAAACAATATGTCCTTGTGACACAATAAAAGGCATCTTAGTCACATGATCCCACTAAAATAAAACCACAAACAGTGTTTACACTTGACTATTTGTGATTGGTGGAGTTAAAAAGTTAAAGAGAAATGCACCTGAAAATCTAAAACATGATAAATAACCAACCTGTGAGGAAGACAGACATGGAGTGAAAGTACTTCATAAGCACGTACACTGAAAAGGTATAATGCTCTGATATCAATGTGTTGCATTCAACAGAAAACATTGGACTTGTTTGTATAATTTTTACATTTGCTTTCTTTTCAAAAAAAGGCTGACACCCCTTACCTACCTTTCTTGTTTTATTATATACAGAACAAACACCTTTTTTAATTCTTTAGCAGAATGATCAGCTGAGACAACGGTAATTTGAGAAATATAAAATATTCCACTCCAACCCAACACAGAGTGGTTCTCTTCTTCATTTACTTTCTTTCCTTTTTTTGTTTTTTTGCAAAGACCAATAGTCAAACAAGAGATTTGGCTGGTTGATTAAATCTTGCCGGTTCCTTCTTATTTTCAGGTAATGAGCTTTGCTCAGCTAACATACAACACAGGAGAGTGATGTCGTTCATCTCACCGTCTCAAAAATGTTTTAAAACAAATACAAAACCGAATTAAAACATTGTCAAACTATTCCTGTAGCGCACAATATGCAAATTGTTATAACATTCATTATTTTAAAAAGGAAAAATACAAATCTAAACTCCAGATCTAATAACTTGTTCTGAATCGCATCATATATTTGTAATGATGTGCATGTTTTAGCTGCTGAACTTCCCTATTTTTACCTTCTTTGTCGATACTATCAATCTAGGCACTTCCTTAAGATAAACAACTCAGAGGCGTTTTTGTGAAAAACAAAAGGGCCAACATACTGTAACAAACACTTGCTCAGAGAACTGACAAATGGCCGACAAATGTTTAAAAAAGGTTTCTTGTTCAATAAAATGTCACGGGAAACAGAATTAAAACACTATACCTAGGGAAAGTCACTTTTTTTTTTAAATAACTCAAGGTGTTATCCAAGTTTTAACCGATGTGTCGGTGCAATGGGAGGTGGCTGTGCAGGTATTTGCAAGCAGCATTTTGAAAAATAACAGACATGACCTTATCTATTACCTCTCAACTTGTACCACTCACCGAGTAAACGAGTGACCTCCATGTAACATCATCATCATCTTGTATTAAAGTGCACTTCATCTGTCCGTTCCATGTGCTTACATAAAAATGCTTTAAAATAAGCACAATAATAAAATTCAGGTTCCACTCTCCCTGGAAATGAAGATAAGAGTGCAGAATGGAGCCAGTTTTTTTGATTCAATAATTTTCTTTGTTTCTTTCAAAGTAGAATGAAACTGAAAACTATTCCCCCAGAGTTCAAACATGTGCAGAGTACTCCACTGCTCAAACAGCTGTATGGATGAAAACCAGTGTGCCAGCTAAAAACACTTATACCCATTCTGAAGAATAAAATAACAATATTTTTGCACCTGCATTCATCTTTGTGCAAACTTCCAGCAGTCATACCTCATCTCTTAAGTCTGTTTAAACATCTCACTAAGAATGTTGTGATTCCTCAGTGCAGGACGACAGACGTTTGTGTGCCCTTGAGCTTCAAGCTGACCTCAGAGACGACACCGAGTTCCCACTGGATCTCCAAGAAGTCTCTGATGTTGGTTCAACCGTCCCAAAGTCTTCCTGTGGATGTTTAAAGTCTACAGTTTCTGTTTTCTCGGGGCTACCTGATTCGCCCATCACTTTTGATCGGGCCCAGTTCAGACTTTGGGTCTGGGGACAGGGAGCTCCAGGAGGACTTGGAGCAGGATACCAAGTTTGGACAAGAGGATTTCTTGGTGGCACAAAGGTTGTCCATAACCCAGAAGGTCCCCACGGCTCCGTCCACCCACGCGTCAAGAGCCGGGCCCACCAGCTGAGCGTTGCGCTTGGCCAGCTGCATGGCCGGCTGCTGGGGCGGCAGCTTCAGCACAGAGCTCAGCTGCTGAAAGTTATGATCCAGGTACAGGTTTCCTGGGGGCCCTGAGTGGAGCCAGCTGTCCTCTTCTGCAATTGAAAAATCACAAGGAAATTGGTTTCTAAACAATGAAGAGGGAATTTTCCAATTTAAACACAAAATATTTTAGCTTCAATGAAAGTATGGTGATAGTTAAGATCTTTCTTCAACTGCATTAAAATCTAGTACAAGTTTTCCTTTACAGGACTGTCTCAGAAAATTAGAATATTGTGATAAATGTCTTTATTTTCTGTAATGCAATTAAAAAAACAAAAATGTCATACATTCTGGATTCATTACAAATCAACTGAAATATGGCAAGCCTTTTATTATTTTCATATTGCCGATTATGGCTTACAGTTTAAGATTAAGATTCCCAGAATTTCTAATTTTGAGATAGGATATTTGAGTTTTCTTAAGCTGTAAGCCATGATCAGCAATATTAAAATAATAAAAGGCTTGCAATATTTCAGTTGATTTGTAATGAATCCAGAATGTATGACATTTTTTGCATTACAGAAAATAAAGGACTTTATCACAATATTCTAATTTTCTGAGACAGTCCTGTATATTGTTACACCATTATTTTCTATAACCTTTATTTATATCCTCACCTTTGCGCAACGGCTCCTTATTGTTAAAAGTTAAAGGCATGACGAGGAAGCGAACTTCGGCTATGCGCTCCCATTGTCTCAACACCTGTATTGTCCACATGCCGGGCCTCAGCGGATGCTGCAGCGGCGGCTTGTAGTGTGTGTACTCTGCATCTACGTCAGCAGTGATGTCATAAGATGCTGCCACCACCGCCGCTGGGTCAATCCAAACAATGGTGGCCGTGAGATTTGGACCGCGTGCCCACTTCTGGACTGCTAGTGGTTCGTCCAAGGGACCGATCACACCCCCAAAGTTACGGAAGATCCTTTCTTTGGGGTCCCACTCTGTTCCAATCTGTTGGGGAGAAAGATAAAAGTGGTTTACGTGATACAATGTTCCCAACGCACCTTAGAAGATACGTTTTAAGCAATTAAACTTTATAAATATGTTAATTCCCTAATTTGTTGCAAATAATCTTCTCATATAGCAGTTTCCTTGGGGTAACTTGATCTTAGAAGTGCATAAAAGAATTTAAAAAAAAGTTAAATCTCCTTCTTGGAGAGTGCTTACTTCTAGGTTCTTGAGTCTCTCAAACTCTCCAAGGTTTGTCTCAAAGATGACCATGGCTTGAGGGACAGCCCACACTTCTAGTATCTCCCTGTCCTGCGACCCAACAGCCTGAACTTCCTGACGAACCAGATACCCTTGGAAGTGGTCATCGTAAAAGTACAAATGCACAGCGAGAGGATTGTCTACGGGTTCAAACCTGCAGGGATGACAAAATAAAAATTACACACAACAAAGAAAAGAGGTTCGGTAACAAAATGTTCAGCGACCATGTCTAGGAGACTTAAGATGCTTTCACATAGAACGCGGTTTGCGCCGCGCACACCGCCGGGTGGGCGCAGCGTCGGTGCAGAGCAAGGCAAGCATGCGTGCATCGCGTACATATTTGTGGCTAGGCGACCGTAAAGTTTTACGGGCACAGCCCGGCGCTCTTGCGTGGCGGCAACACATACACAATGAATGGGAAAGCCGGCGGCGGCCGCCGCTTTGCGCGTTCTATGTGAAAAGGGCTTTAGACAGAATATCCACCTGCAGGCCTTCTTGTTGCTCTGGGCAGTATTCAGACTCCCCAGGCTTTGTCGGACAAAAGAAGAGTATGCAGTGAGAGCAACGTCACTGAGGGAGCCCAGTCCATCAGACTGGTCAAACACGCTCTCCCAGTAGGATTTGACAGCAGCGGTTCCTGGAGCATACTGGCCATACAAGTGCGTGTCCAAAATATCTATAGCCTCCTGGTTCACCGTCGACTCAAACTTTCGGGCAAAGAATGTCGGGCGGCTCAATTGCTGTGGAAGGAAAATTGGAAAACAGCAAAGAGACACTTTTTTAAAAGATGCTTAAAAACTTTGAGAAGAAAACATGAGAAACTGAGACTCTACAAGATATGTCGAAAAAGAAAAGAGGAGCTAGTAATCCCGGCTCTACACCCCCCCTGGTGCACCCACCTGAATCCTAATGAGGTCTTGTGGTTTGAAGTCGTTGGGAGAGCAGCCACACCAGTCAACTATGTGTTTGTACTGACACTTGCAGCCCAGCTTCCGATTCCAGTTGGTGACACGCAGGTTATTGTCCACCAGGGTGTCACACATGCGACTGTTTCCAAGCACTGTGTGGAAAAAGGACTGAGGAGAAAACTCAAGGGTAAATACTATATTTCTCCAGGGTGGTGCAAGAACAATAAGGAGATATTGTGTTATTTTCAAGTTATTGTAAACTGTGAAAGACATAAATGAACCGTTTCCAACCACAGACGCAGTGAGAGAGCTCACAGCTCATCTGTAGAGAAACGACTGCAGCCCCTCTGTTGAGACTACACAGCCGGATAAATTATAGTGAACCCTCCTCTCATCTGGCACTTATGCTCGGCACTGTGCCGCAAAGCTTTAAGTATTATATTATCTCTGCTGCGAGGCTCTTCTCGCTTGGCAGGGGAGGGCGAATCTGAGAGAGGCTTGTATATCATTCTGTCAGTGTCAGGTACGGGGGGATAAAGAGATGACCTAAGGCTTTCGTACCTCAGCGGGGAGCAGGGCGTAGGTATAGAACTGCTTCAGTCCTAACACTAACTCATCCTGGGAGTTTATGACGTAGTCCACAAAGTGACGGTTGAGCGCAAACCAGTCAGAGCCACCCGAGACCTCCAGGCCGTCTGGGATGCTGCGCTCGCCAAGACGCCACATGTGGTTGTCGCACTCATGGAAGAGACGGTCAAGGCCCTGCTTCTTAATGAACCTTGAACGCAGAAACACAGATAACACATGTGACGGCTGACAAAGACAATTTAATCCTATTTCCAGTATTTTTCAAAGCAAACGATCTTACAATTATATTTAATTCCAGGAGAATTACGCTGCAAATTGAGCTTCTGCAAGTTGTCTATCTTAAAACTTGAATCCTCACCTGGCATTCTCTCTCCCATGAGACTTGAGGAAGTTCTTGTCTCTGTGCTGCGACAAAAACGCCACCAGCTCATCATTGGTCCTGTGGAGAGAGATTAAGGTGAAATTAGAGAGGATGAATGGAAAGCACCGGCTTAAGCAACTTCAGACTAAACGTGGTTCATTTGGACAGGGTTTGGGACGCACCATCTTGTCTATTTGTGACAAAGCACATGCAAACTTTTGCAGTCTAGTAAAGTTCAGGAGGACTTTCAGCTGCTGTGATTCAAAGTTGCTCCAAGATATTCATGCATGAAGAAGGCTATTTACTGCTCCCTCTATGATTCAGTGATCAAACCAACCCATTTATTAGAATGCTCCTAAACCACTGATCTTGCCATCAAACAAACCCAAGTAATATTAGTCAGCGAGGAAACACATGTGCCTACAGCTCCACAAACTACAGGAGGTGATGTAAAATTATATACAAGTTTGAAAAATTGTTAAAGATTTTGTATCCCAAAACTGAATTTAAGTAACTTGCATCAATCATCTGTAGCTGGCATGAAAATTACATCTGCTTATACAATAAAACACAACAAAGATTATATTTAGCATTTAATTGCCGGGAAAATCCTAATATGCTGCTGTGTGTGTACACTTGTGAGTCACCTGGTTGGGAAGTCTGTTGCGCTGAGATTGATGAAAAAGTCCCACTTCCAGTCGTGCATGGCCAGCAGGTCCTGCATGCTGCGCAGGTAAGCCTTCAGAAGGCTGGCTCCTCCCCAGATGGTGACCATTCGCCAGGGAGTGGAACGTACATTTGGGAATTTCTGAGCGATCTGCAAGACCTTCCGATGCATGTAGCCTGATCGCTGGAAGATTTCAAAGCAAACTGTCATTTAAAGAGTTAAATCAGGTGGAGCTGATTGTGAAACAACACTAATCTAGTTTCAGCTTGCAATGATTCCCATAGAGCTGCAGCTGCCACTCTGCCAAGGTCACCACACAAAGTTGGCTCATGTTAAAAGAGAACGAGAACAGCAGGTGCTGTGTACTATAAACAATCACAATAAAAAAAAGATTGTATTGCCCGTTTCTACTCCTTTTAGTAACATAAGCCAACAGATATGAAGATAAATGAACTAAACTGAAGGATAATTGAAACAAATGGAGAAGAGATTAGCGTGAAATAAAGAATGACATTAAAAAAACTACACATTACTAGAGACTCCACAAGAATTTCAAGATTGATGTGAAAATTTGTGATTGTACAGATAAATTGAATGATCAGCAAATCAGCAATCAATATTTTTTCCCTCAAAGTTATTAAAGGTTTAACTTAAATAAAATGTGCAGTTTAAGAGCCGTATACACCAGTAACTTAACTACAAATGTAGACATAGTTCAACCGTGTTAGACAATGAATCCACCATGCATTTTTAATACATAGAGTGGATGTTTAGTCCAGTAAATGTTTAGAGAGAAAATAAAAAAGAATAATCTAAATTCATAGTGCTGATCTGTAGACTGAAAGGACAGCAGCTTGGGTGATAAAGTGTGGAGCAGCAGGTAGACAAGACTCCAATCCCGCCTGAACAGTTTTACAGCCTCATCTCTCAAACGGGGCTTTGCCTCACAGATGGATGAATTAGGGCTAGCTAGGTGTGTAAGACGGCGTCCGTGGCGTGTCTGTCCCCCTGACTTATTGTTCATCATGGCCTCCAGTGAGCTGCTTCATTGTGCCTTGGCAGCAGAACAGAAATTCCCTGTGACTCAACAACCTCTACAACAGGTGCATCGACTACAGGAACACTAAAGCTGCCAACACGACTGTCTTTTTCCTTGCAGCTACACGCTACACACAACACAAACCTTTCCTGCACTAACTCCAGCCCCTGAGATAACCAGTCAACTCTATCCAGGCTAATCTCCTTTACCGTCGTGCACGAACTGCAGGATCAATGAAACCCTTGTAATGCAGGGAGGCCGACTCATCTTGGTTTCAGCGGGTGCAGAACAGCCCTCTAGAGACCGTTTGTCTATAAACAACTTCCTCTGAGCCCAACTATGATGCCGCCTGTGAACTACGAATGGGTGATATTTTACCGTTCACGAAGAACCGTCAAAAAAATTCCTCACGATAAGAATTTGTCATCTCGCGGTAAAAATTATAAATTCCCATTGATGACGTTTTTGTGTAAAGCTTATTTATGGTTCTGTGTTAAATCCACGCACAACGTGAAGGAAGGAAGGAAGGAAGGAAGGAAGGAAGGAAGGAAGGAAGGAAGGAAGGAAGGAAGGAAGGAAGGAAAGAGCAGGAGGAAAAAAGAAGGAAGGAAGGAAGGAAGGAGAGAGCAGGAGGAAAAAAGAAGGAAGGAAGGAAGGAAGGAGAGAGCAGGAGGAAAAAAGAAGGAAGGAAGGAAGGAAGGAAGGAAGGAAGGAAGGAAGGAAGGAAGGAAGGAAGGAAGGAAGGAAGGAAGGAAGGAGAGAGCAGGAGGAAAAAAGAAGGAAGGAAGGAAGGAAGGAAGGAAGGAAGGAAGGAAGGAGAGAGCAGGAGGAAAAAAGAAGGAAGGAGAGAGCAGGAGGAAGGAAGGAAGGAAGGAAGGAAGGAGGAAAAAAGAAGGAAGGAAGGAGAGAGCAGGAGGAAAAAAGAAGGAAGAAAGGAAGGAAGGAAGGAAGGAAGGAAGGAAGGAAGGAGGAAAAAAGGAAGGAAGGAGAGAGCAGGAGGAAAAAAGAAGGAAGGAAGGAGAGAGCAGGAGGAAAAAAGAAGGAAGGAAGGGAAAAAAGAAGGAAGGAAGGAAGGAAGGAGCAGGAGGAAAAAAGAAGGAAGGAAGGAAAGAGCAGGAGGAAAAAAGAAGGAAGGAAGGAAGGAAGGAGAGAGCAGGAGGAAAAAAGAAGGAAGGAAGGAAGGAAGGAAGGAAGGAAGGAAGGAAGGAAGGAAGGAGAGAGCAGGAGGAAAAAAGAAGGAAGGAAGGAAGGAAGGAAGGAAGGAAGGAAGGAAGGAGAGAGCAGGAGGAAAAAAGAAGGAAGGAAGGAAGGAAAGAAGGAAGGAAGGAAGGAAGGAAGGAGAGAGCAGGAGGAAAAAAGAAGGAAGGAAGGAAGGAAGGAAGGAAGGAAGGAAGGAAGGAGAGAGCAGGAGGAAAAAAGAAGGAAGGAAGGAAGGAAGGAAGGAAGGAAGGAAGGAAGGAGAGAGCAGGAGGAAAAAAGAAGGAAGGAGAGAGCAGGAGGAAGGAAGGAAGGAAGGAAGGAAGGAGGAAAAAAGAAGGAAGGAAGGAGAGAGCAGGAGGAAAAAAGAAGGAAGGAAGGAGAGAGCAGGAGGAAAAAAGAAGGAAGGAAGGAGAGAGCAGGAGGAAAGAAGGAAGGAAGGGAAAAAAGAAGGAAGGAAGGAAGGAAGGAAGGAAGGAAGGAAGGAAGGAAGGAAAGAGCAGGAGGAAAAAAGAAGGAAGGAAGGAAAGAGCAGGAGGAAAAAAGAAGGAAGGAAGGAAGGAAGGAGAGAGCAGGAGGAAAAAAGAAGGAAGGAAGGAAGGAAGGAAGGAAGGAAGGAGAGAGCAGGAGGAAAAAAGAAGGAAGGAAGGAAGGAAGGAAGGAAGGAAGGAAGGAAGGAAGGAGAGAGCAGGAGGAAAAAAGAAGGAAGGAAGGAAGGAAGGAAGGAAGGAAGGAGAGAGCAGGAGGAAAAAAGAAGGAAGGAAGGAAGGAAGGAGAGAGCAGGAGGAAAAAAGAAGGAAGGAGAGAGCAGGAGGAAGGAAGGAAGGAAGGAAGGAAGGAAGGAAGGAAGGAAGGAGGAAAAAAGAAGGAAGGAAGGAGAGAGCAGGAGGAAAAAAGAAGGAAGAAAGGAAGGAAGGAAGGAAGGAAGGAAGGAAGGAAGGAAGGAAGGAAGGAAGGAAGGAAGGAAGGAGGAAAAAAGAAGGAAGGAAGGAGAGAGCAGGAGGAAAAAAGAAGGAAGGAAGGGAAAAAAGAAGGAAGGAAGGAAGGAAGGAAGGAAGGAAGGAAGGAAGGAAGGAAGGAAGGAAGGAAGGAAGGAAGGAAGGAAGGAAGGAAGGAAGGAAGGAGAGAGCAGGAGGCAAGAAGGAAGGAAGGGAAAAAGAACGATAAATTCCCATTGATGACGTTTAGTAGTATTTAGTATCTTTTACAGCAGTGTTTTGGCTCCAAAGACTGAATGTGGTGATAGATTTATAGTTACAAAGGTGGAGTTGAATTGGTATTTTTTTTATCGTCATTTTTATCGTTATCGGGATAAATGCCAGAAATTATCGTGATACATTTTTTAGTCCATACCGCCCATCCCTACTGTGAACATTACTAAAACATTAAGTAAATACCTTATCCACATGGATGTAGTAAAAGTGGTCTCTGTGGTAAATCACTTTAATGAGGCGCTTGAGCTGTTGTACAGAGCGGCCATGGACCATCAGGACGAAGGCCACCCTCACCGGGTTTTCTACCTTGGACAGGCTCAAGTTTTCTTCGCCAACAGGCTGAACAGCTAGTGATGACCCTGTTCAAAGGGAATGGAGACAAAACAAGTGATTTGGGAAGCACTGGGAATGTACTGGTTTATTTTTAACTTAACCAACATCTGTGGAAACATTGAAGTTTTCTCACCAAGCTGAGGGCAGAACTGAGGGAGCACATTTGGCATGAGCTGTCCAGCTTGATGTTGACACACAATGTTGGCGATCTCCTGCCTGCACTGCTGCGACCCGGCGCGGTGGAGAGCAGACAGAGCATCCTTGCCTACGATATCGCATTTAGGCGCAAAGTCGCTGCTGATGGCTTGGTGTGCACCGTCCACGCTGCCTGGCTCCCCGGGCATGGCAGCAGCTGGAAATTTAGCTGCTCCATCTAGTCCACTGCGGCTCTCAGTGAAGTTGCGGCTGCTGGACAGATCGTGAGGGACCAGGCCGTCTAATCCAGCTGCCGTCATTCCCCGCTCCTGGGGAACCTTCTGCCTGACGCTGGGCTTTCCTCCTCTGCGGTTGTTCCCTTTCCTTTGTGTACTTGCAGCCGTTCCCCCTGTCCTCTCGAACCTGGTACCCCATTTGCCTCTGTTCCTCCAAGATAAAGAACCTGATTTCTCCCAAACGGCACCATCTCTCTTGGGGTCCTGGTTATTGTGGTCAGGCAGTTTAGACCTTCTTGTCTTTCTCTGAAGGGAAAAAGCAAAAAAAAGAAAGAAAAAAAAAACATTTTAACTCAGATGTACTGCCAGTAATTCCCTAACAATATATATTGGTTCTTCATTAAAGAATCACATCAGGAAAAGTAGAGATAAATGGGAGGCAGAGTTGGGCGAGACTTTTCTGGACGAATGGTGGGATGGAGCTATTGATAGGATCAAGACATCAACGTCGTGCGCTAGGCTAGGCCTTATCCAATTCAAAAGCTTTCATAGACTTCACTATTGAAAATCTAAACTAGCAACGATATATCCCGAAGTTGAAGATAAATGTGATAGGTGTGCCCTCTCTCCGGCTAATCACACTCATATGTTCTGGTCTTGCCCCAAGCTAGTAGGTTATTGGACTAATATATTCAAGATTTTGTCTGATGTATTTGAAATTCGTTTGGAGCCATCACCCCAGATAGCCATTTTTGGAATACCACCGGAGTTTGGACTTTTGACCGCAAAACAGTCTAGAATGGTAGCATTTACCACACTGATAGCAAGAGGAAGAATATTGTTGGGGTGGAAATCCCCAAAGCCTCCTTCTACTACCTTATGCTCAAAGATATTATGGATTTCTTAAAATTGGAAAAAATAAAGTTTACAATTGGAGGTTCATTAGAAAGGTTCTTCTCGAGCTGGCAACCATTTATTACCTATTTTGAAAATTTGAGGGTACTTCCAAAGGACTGAGCAGGGGCCTGTACTACGAAGCAAGTTCAACATATCCAGGATATCTTTTCCTTATCCAGATTCACTAAGCGGGACAATTGCAATCACGCTAAGCGGTCACACGACGGTGGTTATCAACTCGGTATATCAACCCAGGTTTCTCCAATCTGGATATGAGCGCGTGCACATAAAAGGGGCAGTGTTTTCAGCGCATGACCAATCGCAAGCATGGAGAAGTCCGCTGTCAGAGCCGCTTATTTCAGTAGCGAAGAGCAAACAATAATTTTACGGAAATATGATGAGTATAGGCATAGAATACAGGCAAAAAGCAACGCAGTTGCAGCTGCAAAATGCAGGAAAGACAGCTGGCAAAAGATCGCTGACTGTATAAATGCGTAAATTCATAGGGATATAAACATATATTTGAATATTCTGGGAATCTTAATCTTAAACTGTAAACCATGATCAGCAATATTAAAATAATAAAAGGCTTGCAATATTTCAGTTGATTTGTAATGAATCCAGAATGTATGACATTTTTTTGTTTTTGTGTTTGCATTACAGAAAATCACAATATTCTAATTTTCTGAGACAGTCTGTATATATTGGTTCTATAACTATTGTTGTTGACCGATAACTTGTGCTGATGCTGTACCAAAGAATTGGGTTTATTTATTTATTTTATTTTATTTTTTATTTTTTCAGGAGGGGGGTATTTAGTATTTTAAAGTGACTTGAATGTTCGAGGGACGAAATTGAAAATCCCTTTTTTCCTATCCCCTTACAAATGCATCTTCTTTTTGATTTCTTCTTGATTTATTTATTTAATTGGTATTAGTTTTGGATTGACTGTACATCGGATTTTGGGTGATGATTTGTTTTATTTATTCATTGATTGATTTATTTTTTATTTTCTCCTCCACCTCTTTTTTCTTTTTTTTTGGATCGTTCATACAGGTACTCATCAGGGAAAGCAAAGGGGTTTTGGTGGTCCCTGAATACGCGTTCTCTTCGGAGGGATCCTCTCACGATCCGCGCACCAAGCTCCACTGGATTCTCTTCGAAAGGGCATGCCATTTTCCAAGAGAGCTGATTGGTCAGTGGGCGGTGCTTTTACACCCGGCGATCTGTATCTCGAACATAACCTGCTCCGGAGCAGGTTAGCTGTTCAGCATAAGTTACCATGGCGATGTGCCCCGCTAAGAAGTGAACCACCGTCGTAGTCCTGAAAACCCAGGGTTAAACCTGAAGTTACCTCGCTAACCCCAAATCCCGCTTCGTAGTACAGGCCCCTGATGTCTTTGTTTCTTGTTGTTTTTCATTTTTCTATCCCTAAAAATAGTAACAGCCCAATTACATTGGTATATAACTCTGGAGGTGATATATGACAACATTCCGACTCAAGTGTTTACTAGTACAACTTGTTACTTGTACTGAAATTGCTAATTATTGATCTAAGAAATAATTATTAATCTCTAGATAACCCATCTCGGTTTCGTTCTCACTTTATTTTCTTATTTAAGTTTACAGTCATTGCACTACTACTACTTTTATGTCACTATATTAGTATCTTTTTATTTTTATTTATTTACTATTTTTTTTTTATTTTATTGTTATTATTTGTTTTATTTTTATTTATTTTTTGCTATTCCCAAAGGAAACTTAATGATGATAACCATGGGGGGAGGGATGGGGAGAGGGAGAAAAAAAAAAAGGTATGTTCATCTGTTTTGCTCTGTATTGTGGAAACAATCTACCAATAAAAACATATATATATAAAAAAAAAAAAAAAAAAGAATCACATAAGATAAACCGAAACTCCACTGAGACAATAACAGAAGGGGCCCAAGAGGGAAGGATTTGTGTACTTGCTTTCCTGCTTTGTCCCCCTCCCACCACTCTTATCTGAGCTATTTTTAACTGAGCCTTTGTGTTTTTAAGTGGAGCTAATCAGCAAAACTGGATAGTCACACATATTTAAAGACAAATCGGTGATTCACCATGCAGACATCAACAAACATTAGTGTGATCTCTGGCAAAAAAATTACAAATGCAGACATTTGGGAAGTATTAAAAACACCCCTAATGCATTTACAGGTGTGGAGCAACTCCATACCACAATTTTTAATTTTCTTTTTCAATAAACATTTTTTCCAACTTGTATAACCTTACTTGTTTTTTAAAATGATTAAATTGAATAATTATTTTCTAAATAAAATACATTACCACTGTGTTTATACTGACAGGAAAAGTATTACACTGTTTAACAAAGGAATAGACGGGATATACCATTATTATCAAAAATGTATGTGAAGATTGGTTTTAACTTGACATTCCTATACATAAGGATATGTTCAATCTCTGTGTTAATGTGAGGATCCAATATTACGGACACGTAGAGTCTCTTCGGGTTTCGTTTCCCACAGAACTGTGCAAAATTTAGCTTGTAAACTAAAGTATGGGGAAAGTCAGTCTCAAATGAGCACCAATTACACTTCCACAAACAGAAGGGTGGCTTTAAAAAACAGAGAACTTTAAGCTACTTTTAAATCTTCTAGCCAAACGGCATCAGAGCTTTGGCACAATGGATTACTAGATCCCACAAAAAGCTCTTTAAAACAAGCACATAGAGGAAGTAAAGGGAGAACAGTGAGTGGGCTGTGAGCTTTCTGCCTTTTTAAAGCAACATGGCAGAATGCGGACTCACTCGCCTCACACCGCTGGCATGCCGACAGCCTGGAGACGGTGGGAACAGAAGAAAAACTGTGGCAGGAACAGGAGCCAGATGACACACTGCCAATACGCCAGCTGCCAACCAATACAGTAGAGTCAGCTACTGATCACCAACTAAACTCTCTCACAGTACCATAAGAGGCATTGTGGAACAATTAATTAAAGAGCTAACTTCTTATAAGGAGTTTACATGCAGAATTATCCTGTTCTTCAAATCAACAAACCTGAGCCTCTGTAATATAGGTTGAAAAAGGTGCTGAAGAAACCTGGTCTCTTAGCAACATCAGGGTTCTGAGCTCAAACTGTTCATAGCACAAACCTGAGACACAGAAGTGCTGGTGTGACACATTCACACATGAATTAACCACTATGAAGTCCAGACCGTAATCTCTTTGTGTAACTTTGGGATACACTGGAGAGGACATCAAACACAGCTCTGTTGCTTACATTGTCAGTAAAGGTCATGGAGAAAAATTAATGCAACTCTGCACGAAAATATGTACTGTGACATTTCATAATCTTATTTGGCAGTGTATAAGACAATAATTGACAGCAGTACTGTCTCAATAATACTCATTAGCATTAACGTGCTGATGATTGTTTTAATTCGTTGAAACGTCCGTCCTGATTTGTCCTCAGACACAAAATGAAGCACTAACCAGACAGTGTGGACTGCTTATGATTAAGATCTTTTGTTTTAAAAATTAAAACACTGACTGCAAATTAGGAACCAAAAAAATACAGATGTTATAGGACTGCTAAGCCTTGTACCAACTAAGATTCAAACTCTAGTCTTTAGTCACCAAAGGAAATGTTCTTGTACAAAACCCAAGCATGCAGCATTGCCCAAACTTTTCCTTATCACTTGCTTCCACGGCGTTTAATTAAGACCGTCAAGTCAAAAATGTATTGATTCAAAGTCGAGCAAAGCAGCCTCTTTTACTTTTCAATTAAAAGCGGAGTGAAATCATATCAGCGTCACCATCTGCTGAAGTGGGAATGAGCAGCAGCTACTGAGTTCTGCAGGAGATGGCGGGTACCAGAGGGGATATGAGGATGACAGTTGTCTTCTTCCATTTTATTCACTTTTATGCACAAGGGATTTAATAAAAATGCATATGAATATATTCACATGTGCACAGCAAGCCACTGATTAGAGCAGATCCAAGATAATGCAGTGATTGCTGAGCGTGAAGGAACTGCTCATCATAAGTGATGACTAATAATATTCATTATTGATATTGATTCTGTATCTGTTAGTACGCAAACTCCTCAGGCTGACACATGCAGACATCTTTCCAACACGTTGAATTTAAGGCTGACATTTACATTCAGAGGCACTGTCACAAATATGAAGCCATAACTTACAGGAAGGAGGTGGTTAGGGGTGGTTAGGAAATCTGATGTTGTGAAAAATGTCTCATTTTGGTCTAGCTTCTTATAACTGCACATCCTCATAATTCCTACCAACAGATATGTCCAAGACACTGGTCAATGAGCCCTATGAAGCATTGAGATACTAGGTGTACACATCTTTCAGTCCCAGTAGAGCCGCAGCCGACCACAAAACCTGACATATTTCTTTGCATCTTTGCTGGGGCAAGTTTGAGCCTGAATGTATCTGATAGGGAAACCGCAAGCCTGAGGGTTTACTCTGCAGACAGTTAACTTAAGGGGAAAAGAAGAAAAGAAAGTATCTCTGGAGCATGATCGGTCACATAGCACATTACTTCAACAACACATTTAAAGGAAGCGAGCTCCCTGCACTTCGATTAGGTTTTCCTCAGTTACATCGATTGCATGGACAGGTGCCAGACACCTAGGACTTAGAGCTCACTAATTAGCTCATGGTTTAAACTAAAGTGATCCACAACAAATAATCCCCCTAGATATATACGCGGGAGGCTGCTGTCCATGGGACACTGATCCTTCTTTTCCCTTCACTGTGGCAAAGGTCACACTTCTCTTCCTCACAGGAGCCACCGTGCAAACCCTGAGGACACGGATCCCCCACCTGTCCTCACATTAGATACTCAGCCTGCATTCTTTCAACCTGTATTCCAGGGGTGACATCTGTTGGCAGCTCAGCTCAGCTAATTCACAAGGAGAAAAGGATTATCTCCTGCCTGCAGGTAGAGCGGTCCAGGTGTGCAGGGAGGATCCAGACAGAAGACGTGGGTTATGTTAAATACTTTCAGTGGTTTGTGGCGAGGAAACTTGTTGCCCAACTACACTTTTTGGTGTTGAGAAATGTCTCCTGTGAATTTAAAGCTAAATGCCAAAGGCAGAAACTTCAGACATATTTGCAAATGTCAATTGGTGGATATAGAGTCTAGACAATTAAATGATAGAAAGAATAAAAGCAGAGCTGCTTACTGACAAACAGCTCGCTATCAATAACTCTGTATCACTTTAAAACCGTTTTAAAAAAGCAATAAGAGCTGCATTCCTTCATAAATCATTTCCTCTTAGAGTAGGGCGGTTTGGTATGTTGGTTTCAAGGCGTTTTATAAATGCAAGCGACTCCAAATGAAATAATATTAGTTTCAAACGCCTCTGTTTGGACCAGTGATGTGACCATCCTCCCAGTCCCCTGATCATGCTGCTGCTCTCACACACACGGGTGTGTCCGTCTCGGGTGCAGTCATTACTCACACACAGGGGCTTTGTCTTTTGCTCTAACATTTGTTTTTGTTGTTTTTTCTCCCTTCAGCGCGGCTAACGCCTGCTAGCCGTCCAGCACTATAATACACGCGGAGCTAGGCTAAGCGCTAGCGGCGAGTCCTCCAGCCAAACGCGGAGAACCGCTGTCACGTCCACAAATACCCGGCGGGAGGACGTCTTACCTCGGCCTCGCCTTCCTCCAGGCTTCTCAAGCTCCACACCACCAGCCCCTGGACCAGGAGGATGGTTAATGCGGCGGCAATCGCGAGTTTGTAGCGCCGGAGCAGCTTCTGCACTCGGACGCTGGCCGCCATCTTTCCCACTCCGCTGCTCGGGAGCGCGCAGGGCTCAGTGCGCGTCCACGCGGGGGCGCTGTGACTGCCCGTCCTCAGGTGACTGAAGCGTAATTATGGTTCCGCGTTACATCGACGCAGAGCCTACGGCGTAGGGGACGCGGCGACGCGCACCATACGCTGTAGGCTCTGCGTCGGTGTAACGCGGAACCATAAATCAGAATTCAGGCTGAGCTCAAAACCATCCTCCATCGCGTTATGTTAAAGGGGACCTATTATGGAATTTAATGTATATTTTAAACAGGCCTTGAATGTCTTAAAAACAATCTAAAGCTTGTTTTTTTTCTACATAAAACAACACAGTTTCAAACATTTGATTTGCTCTCACTGACACATCTTAGATCAGATAAACAATCAATTCTCGTTTTACCTCTTCTTCCCAAAAGACAAAGATCTCATGCAGACAAACCAATAAAACTGTTTTGGTTTCATTTTTTTATAATTACAGAGGAACTTATTGCTTTCACATAATCAAAGATGAATCAGCATAATACTGCTGTCATTATGACAGTCGCATTACATTACTGCAAACAAAGCACTTTAAACCACTGGACTTTAACTGTTTTTATATCCTTTTTTTTGACTGAGCGTTTTTCTTTCTATGTTTTTTTATGTAATTTATTTATTATTCGTCTGTCCTGTTTATTTTTGTTCTGTGTCATGCTGCTGTGACAAATCTTACCTCACCTCACCTACCCTCACCTCACCTCACCTTACCTTACCTTACCTTACCTTACCTTACCTTACCTTACCTTACCTTACCTTACCTTACCTTACCTTACCTTACCTTACCTTACCTTACCTTACCTTACCTTACCTTACCTTACCTTACCTTACCTTACCATAATCTTATAATTTATTCACACATATATTTTATGTTGAACCTAAATTGTTTTTATAAACTATACATCAAAAACATAGATCAGGACAATTGTATGGTTTCTTGTTTCTTTTTGAAATTTTATTTTTGTCTCTGGTGCGGCAATTTTTTGATTTGTTTTTCAGTGTAATACATCTTTTGTAATAATTTAAAACAATCAATAACTTTGAATATCCATCAATTCACTAATGTATTCTTATTCCTCTTTAGGGTCACATGGATCTGCTAGAGCCTGCGCCAGCTCTCTTCAGGTGAAATGCAGGGGCTTAACCCGGAGAGGCTGCAGGTCAAGCAGGGGCACATACAGAAAAACAACCACATACATTAAAAATCACTTCTATGGGCAATTAAGAATCACCAATAAACCTAATACGTGTTTGAACTGTGAGTGTAAGCTGGACTAGCCCAAGAAAACCCACAGGGAAAACATGTAAACTCCACAAAGTCCCCGTCCTGGAGTTGAACCACAAACCTTTTAGCTGTAAGGCAACAGTGGCTTGTTATCAGACAAGTTCATACATTCACTGATACAAATATTGTGCTTGATCTACTTAAAAAAAATAAGTCAACTTTTTGCATGAGATTATTATGTAGATCAAGAAAGACTAGTTTTTGTATAAAATACTTAAGTTTATTTATGTAAATAATACATTTAGCCTACAGTCAACTTAATTGTGTTAAGTTTACTTTATTTATCAAATTAATTTGACTTTAAAAAGAAAAAAAAGAAGAAAAAGGGGAAAAAAAGGAAGAAAAAAACAAAAACAAAACAAAAAAAAGAAAAAAAAGACAAAAAAATTGAAAAAAAGAAAAATTAAGTTGACTTTACTTGCAAATTAATTTTGTACATACTAAAAATTGAGTAGTTTATAGTCTTTCTGTATCTACATAAAAATCTCATGCGAAAAAGTCGCCTTAATTTTTTTCAAAGTAGATCAAGCAAGATATTTTTTACTGTTGTGTTCTACATAAAACAAATAAAGTATGTTTCATCTAAACATTGGTCAATCTGCCCAATAGATTAAAATTGTAAAAGGAAAGGTAAATACAACAAGATCATTGCTTGTTGTTTGTGTGTAAATGAAAAGATTGCCTGGGATTACAGAAATACTGCTTGTTAAGGAAAAAATGCACAATGTTTGTTGAACAAATGCAGATTAAGTTCAAAACTAGATGTATTCATGTGAAGCAACAAACTTCATTTTTAATTGTTAATATCACAGATTTAAATATGTTATATTTACATTTATTTTTTTCAATGTAGGTCCCTACGCTTCCAAAGAGAGAGGGCATAAACCACATATTTAAAAGGCATATTTTAGAGTTTTGAGAGAGAGAGCTACCAGTGTCTCGACATGAATATGTCCCAATACATGGTAATATATTCCCTCAATTATGAATAATCCTGTTTAAACTGTGTGAGGAAGAGAGCTGACAGTTTAAGTGATGTTTTTTCATAGTGTCCATCCATGAATACTAATGCTACAATTTGCCTCTTTGTCTGTATTGAAATCCTCTCAGGATGGGACCCCTGGTCTCCCGGGTAACGGGACTCCGGCTTAGGCATCTCACTTAATTTACTAGTCTGGATACCATTAATTACATTGCGGAAGAAGTCGCTGAGTAACATATCTTTTTTTCCACATTACAATAAGGCAGATGCGGCTGTTTTATTAGCCGTGTCTACGGAGGCAGTAAATGGATAAACAAATAAACAAACAAATAGTAAAAATAATAACAATCCTTATCATTTTTTTTTATGAAACTTTATTTCAATTCCAGAAAATACAATAACATCAAAATAAATGGTAGGCATCACTCAATAATATAAAAAAACAAACATACATAGGCATCATTATAGTCCAAAAAATATAAAATTGTTCTCTTCACAAAAAAAGCTACAATAAAGTGCAAGTAGTTCTTGACATTAACAATTACACTAAATAATAAAAGGAAGGCAATACATTCAGATATCCGCAAAAAATTATTTCATGAGGTTGACAGTGGTATTACATTTTTTGTTATTAACCAATTGTATTGTCTCAAAATATATTTTGAAATCAACTTTAAAGGGAACTGGATGGACAGGATTTGGAGAATTTTGCCTTATGAATGTGAAATTTACAACAAGAATCATTAAGTTGACCAGTTGTTGAATTTTGTAATTTTGGTTTTTGTAATATAGTAAGATATCTTTAGCTTCTAATTTAATTACATTATTAGTTTGTACGTCAAAAACGATCCTTGTCAATTAACCTTAAGTATGAGTCGGCCGGTGACGTCACGCGCCCCGCAGATGGCGTCAAGCCTGATTTATGGTTCCGCGTTAAATCGACGCAGAGTTACGACGTAGATTACGGCGCACCCTACGCCGTAGGCTCTGCGTTGGTGTAACGCGGAACCATAAATCATGCTTTAGAGCGCCTTCACGTGGCCTGTCCTGCGTGTTTGGAGAGGAGAGTTGAGATGCGTCCTCTCCTCCAGAGCGCATGTGGGCTGTCAGCATGTCCCACACCGAGCAGATGATGAAGAGGAGCGACGCTAGAGCTGCAGATGGTCTCTTCTCTTCCTGATATGAGAGCCGTCGTGTTGAGGTCGATGAGTTTAGGAGGATTTCTGAAGGGAACCTTTAAAGTTCACACGGAGGAAATGTCCACAACTGCAGGTCCAACAACCCCCTCATTACAGCTGACATCGGACCAACTCATAGTCGTCGCTGCATCCTGTAAGTAAACCGTTATAATCCGCTTTTGTTAACCACTTATTTCATAAATCTGAAGACGTTAAATATTTTGGTAAGGTTTTGCTGTCAGTATTTATTACTAATATTGTGTGGCTTCGGTGAGATCTATTTAGGCTGACATGTTTTTCATGTTTCCATTAAGCTTCAGCATAGCTTTGAAAATGAGAAAATAAAGTTTGACTTTCTTGACATAAAGGAGGGAAATTCTTCCTGAAAACATTCAAATTTTTTTTGAAAAAGGTTGAATGAGAAAGCTGATCACAGAGAACAAAAAAATTATAGTTCTTTTAAAAATATAACTAAGTTGTTTCATACAAATGAACTTTGTGAACATTCATCAGGTTATAAACTGTGATTGCACTTGTCTGCTTCTTTCAAACAGTTTCTGTTCTGGTGTTCTTTGTGGTCTTTGTGGTGTTGCTGTCCATCGTTTACCGCAAGGATCTTCAGTGTTGCAAACACCACTCTTATCAGGAGCCCCGTGCAGATATGGTGAGCTGTTGGACAAAAAAACAACATGTTTTTAAAGTGGTCTGTACATTCAGTTCTGCAGCACCGCAGTTGAGAGGTTTGTGTGAACCCGGGCAGCACCATTCAGAGTTGTCAGACTGAACTTGCATGGCCATGGTAGAGGGACTTGAATAAACTTGCTATCATTGTGATGCAATGCACTTGCCTCAGTTTAAATTAGCTGGCTCTCGGAAAATATCTCCCAGTGCCACAATAACTCTAATGGAATTGGATAGAATTAGCCACGCATACTGATGTGAGTTCAGCACCGTTGTAATTAAGTCGAGCAGATCCCACTTTTCCTTCAACATTGGCACTGCACGTGAAAAAGCACTAGACTAATCTTTTATATCTTCACAGTGTGTGCTTATGTGTGACATTATTAATCAGATTTTTTCAATTTTCACACTTCTAACATCCCATATCTTTCAATCTAGTGCAGATAACTGCATGAATATCTCTAAAGCTGTAGGAGGTGGTACAGGATGAGGTGAAGAGGAAATGTAAACGGTCTAAAGATGTTAACTATTTATTGACTGTCAGTTGCCTCGGCTTCCTTTTCCTGCCTTGGTTCTCTCCTCCATTGCTGCCTGGGGTGGGGTATGAGCGTTATCTATGTGCTGCAGAGACCAAACTCGTACCCCCTTCTTCAACAGACAGGAAACTGTAGTCTTTGGATGGAAAACTACTGTTGTCCTATTTAAGGAGTCAACAGACCCTTTCCTTGCTACAACCTGGCCATGCAATAATTATAGTTTTGTTTTTACTTTTGTGTACCGGTACTTACTTACTCTCATACTTTCATTCAGATGCAGAAATGCTTTTATAGTTGTAAGTATAAGTGGATGTAAGTTCACTCTGGGTGGGAGATATAAACTGACTTTCTTTTATTGTGTTTCAGTGGGAGTTTTCACATCTTCAACTTCATAGTAGCATACCTTTCCCTGCTTCAGTTTGCTCCATGAATAGAGGACAGACCCCACCATGGGTGTTGGGGACACAAGAGGAACAATAGATCTCCTTTAGGTTGCGATGGTGGAAGAAAAAAAAAAAAGCGCGCCGCCGCTGGGATCCTCCCCCGACTTCAACACTGATTTTACACGGTTGTGCTTTTTCACACTGGCTGAATCAATGGCAGGCGACAAAAGGACAACCCTCCTTTTCTTTTTCTCTTTCCTGAGGACGTTCTTTTGCCTCTTTAAAGTACTAACCAGTGAGGGAAATGTGACCTTTGCCATCACCTTTTTTGGGCTGTCTATCTTTCTCTACAACGTCGTGAGGGGTTATGGCAAAGGTCGTCATTCTAAGTGCGAGTGATGTCATCGTTTCATCTGGCCTGGGAAAATTATAGATCTTTTTTTAATACCAGCCTTTTTTGTTTGTTTCAGTGCATGCTGCATTGCAAAAGTCAAAAGAAATGTCTTTAGTGTTAGCGGCAACTGCTCCCAACAACTCTTCCCCTCATGCTGGATTTAGTCTTAATCGAGCAACAAATTGACTTTGTTGTTATCCCCTCCCAAATGACAGACAATGCTGTAATGTGTACTGGAGTGTGCTCGTTAACAGGTACCTGCTGCTGTTACAAGGGGAACAGTGAGATGTTGAAAAGACCTCTCTGTGCCGGTTGTTGCTCAGGGACCCTGATGACACAGTAGGACATCTCATTGTTCTCCTCACAAAGGAGTTTCATTTAGACCCTGGGCAATTAACTGGTTTTACTGGCAGCCTTTTTTTTTTTTTTTTAGGATCCCTTCACCTAATACAGTGAGACTTGACAGGTCTTGTTTTTAAGGGAGGGTGAGAAAGGGAAGGAGGCCCAGATATCAGAGGGTGGCCGCCTTCTTGATCAGATAATTTATGGTGCTGTGAAACTAACCTCTGTCTTCAGAGATTAAACAAGGCATGACAATTGGTCAATTAGGTTAAAATTAATGGATCTTTGACTGATTGTAGATGGAGAAACAAAAGCATCTTGTGTTTAAATATAAAACCGACAAGTTTTTGTGCAACAAAAAATAAATCATAAACATGTGATTCACCACAGCTGCATCGTTGTATATGTGTGTGTATATATATATATATATATATATATATATTTTTTTTATTTTATTTTTATTTTTTCCTCACAGGATGTTCCTCCTCAGTACTACAGCAGCAGGCAGACCCTAGTGGGCTCCCCTTGTTTGGACCAGAGTCATATCATTGATGACAGCAGCACCCAGGTGAGAGAAAATCCAGCAATGCACTGCCAGCATCTGCAAGGCAGACAAAGCATCGGCCTTGTGTATGCTGTGTGTACACCTTTGCACAAATGCATAGTTTATAACTCACAGAACACTGAGAAGACAGAAAAGCCCTCACCATAAGTGATCAGTTCTGACTGCAGCTTGGTAGGTTTCTGTCCAGAATTGCTATTGTGGGGTTTATTTGGACCAATGGCTATCGTCAGTAAGTGAAAGTGTCTGTTCTCTGTGCCTCAGCAGGCAGGTGAGCTGTTCTACGTCGGCCAGCCCTCCAGCTACAGCCTGCCCACGCTGGAGGCCCCCCTGCCGAGGCTCCCCTCCTACGAGAGTGTCCGAAAGAAGGACCGCCAGAGGCAGATCCACATGATGATCGCAGACCGCTTTGGCCTCAATGGGCCCATTGTGACTGAGGTAGGATAAATCAGGATTAAAGACTGTGTCACAGTAATAGAAACCGACGCGAATGCTTCTACAATGCAGCATTTCAGTCGTTATCACACTTGTGAGAAATGGGTTTTTACTTCTATTAAAGTTTCAAGTAAGTCTAAAAGAATGCTGAAACTCCAGTAAAGGCCGCGTATTGTCTGTAGTTTAACAGTGAATGGAGATGATAATTGACAAAGTCTGTCTATTATTAATTTGATCCAATACAATGTTGTAACAAGAGCTTGTTCAAAGATTAGACTGCATTCAGAGAGCGCTGAACTGAATGCACTATCAGCTCATCTAATGCTTACTTCCCGCATTGTGCTGGCTGCAACTTTTCCAGGTTCTGCCATGTTGATCTTTCGCTGAGCTTTTGGTTCACACAACGCTTGAGTAAACAAAGTAATGAGAAAAAGGCACAACAAACATAATTAAAGCCTGCATCCATGAGTGCCAACAGGGCAAAGAATGCAGCTTTGTCCTTCTGCCGTTGTCTGTTTTTTGCTTCTTTGACCTCCTCGCCTCCTTTTTCTTAATCAAAGCCACCCTAACATGACACACAAGCACATGTGACGACATTGATAAAGCGTACTATCCAGCCATCACATTACTAGTCAATGAAAACAACACCAGCTTAGATATTGGCCACTTAATTTCCCCATCTGTGCCCCAGTCTGAGCCAGGAGGGTAGTAAAACATTTCAGTCTGGTGCATGTGGGTGGTGTGGGTATGGCACAGAGGGCTGAATTGTGCGGTTGCTTCTGTCGCTTGAGGGTCCCTATGCAATTAAAAGATAAGAGCTCAGTCAGGGAGTGTGAATCCTCTCAATTTGATCAGAAAGATAGTGAAGAGAAACACGTTCCAGCCAAATGAAGTGGGAACGGTGATCGGTAATGTAAATACAAACATGTACCATTCATTCCTGCATCCAAGTTCCTTCCAGGTATCGAAGAAAAATTATTGGCTTAATTAACCTGTTAAAGCATGTACATTTGGTCATTCAGATATTGGCTATGTTCATTTCATGCCATGTTTCCATTGCTTACACTACTACTACTACTACCGTCATTTAGCAGACGCTTTTATCCTAAGCGACTTACATCTGAGAGAACAAAACAAGCACAAAATCACATAGGAGGGTACGGCTGAATAAGTGCTGGTCAGACTGCTGTGAGTCCAGTTGGACACGGGTGCTGCCATGCCAGTGCTAGAACATATATATATATATATTTTTTCCCCCTTTATATAAGAAGGCTACGTCTTAAAGTATACACACTTCTATTACGGCGGTCCATTTATTATCGAATCTCCTTACTGTCTGACGTGAAACACCCCAAAAGTTATTTGCCTCTGCCGGGCTAGCTTTGAATGCTAACACAATGGAAATAAACAGCAGGCACTGAAAAACAAGCTCTCTCTCAGGTATTTGAAAATGTTAAAAAAGATAGCACAAGTTATAAATGTAGACTTTCATATACATCATAACAATAATTCCTCACATCATCAATACATTGGTGGTAGGAATGTTAGCCTTGTTAGCACTACCATCAAGCCAACCTGCTATAGCATCTCTTACATGACAACACCTGGGGGACATGTGCGGATTGATAGATGGGGAGTTAAAATTAGGCTATTATGCTGGTGGTTCCGTTCTGTCACGCCTTCTGTCAGGCTGGTATGGTGAGGACCCAGACGCAGGAGAGAGAGAGTGGGAGGCCGGAGTTAAAAAAAAAAAAAAATGTATTAACAAAAGGCCAAGAACCAAAAACAAAGCACTGCTTAGCAGGATCAAAACTCACAGGAACAGGGATCAAGAGCAAATGGAGCACATGGAGGGAAGCACAGTACGGAACCACCAGGAGCAAGGGAATGACAAGACCAGAAATACACAGGGGATGACGAGACACAGGTGCAGACAATCAGGGCAGATGGGACACAGGCGGGGCAAAACAGAAACTCAAAGACTGGGGTGGGGGGTGGGGGGGGGGGGGGGGGGGGGGGGGGGGGGGAAGTGTCAAACCCTGACAGTACCCCCCCCGCCCCTCAAGGGACAGATCCCAGATGTCCCTCACGACATATCACCCAGGGCGGGTGGAGGGGGCCTGGAGGAGGGCCCAGGCCAACCCACGGCCAAAGTTCCGGGGCCCGACCTAGGGACTGGGCAGACCGGCGAGACCACTCCGGGGGGCGTCCCCGAGGCTTAGGTCTGGGTCTTGTCGTGGGGTCTTGACGACTTGGCGGGGGGCCTGTGGGGCTTGGCATGGGACTTGGCGGGGAAACTTGACTTGGCGGGGGACTCAGGATACGAGGAGCCGGCTGGGGGGGAGCCCGTGTCCGGGGCGCAGGGGAACCGCAGGCTGCGGGGGGTCTGGGACCATCACCGGAGCAGGGGCTGATGCGTCCGGGACCACCGCCACCGACGCCCCCAAGACCACCGCCGGAACAGCGGCTAGCTGGGGCTGGCGTCGACGTCGCCCCAGAGCCTGGATGCTCCGGGGCCCACCTAGAGCCAGGCGTGTTCCCCTGAAGGGTGAATCGGGTTCCTGCCAACAGGGCCTTGTTTTTCTGGCTTCCTGGAGGAAGAATTTCCACCAGTCCAGAGTCTCTCCTGCTGGGTCCATGCTGGTGGTTCCGTTCTGTCACGCCTTCTGTCAGGCTGGTATGGTGAGGACCCAGATGCAGGAGAGGGAGTGGGAGGCCGGAGTTCTCAAAAAACAAGGATTTATTAACAAAAGGGCAAGAACCAAAAACAAAGCGCTGCTAAGCAGGATCAAAACTCACAGGAACAAGGATCAAAAAACTGGAGTACATGGAGGGAAGCACAGTACGGAACCACCAGGAGCAAGAGAATGACAAGACCAGGGGCCTTATGTACTAAGAGTGCGGCGCACAAAAAACGTGCGTACGCCACTTTCAACGCTCACGGTCGGATGTACAAAGAATGACGTGAACGTAGAAAGCTGCGGTCCGGCACTCACACATCAAGGCTGGTTCACGCACTTTTCTGAGGTTCTGTCCGTTGGCGACACTCACTGGTGATCCAGTGAAGTGCAGAATATGAGGAAACGTAACGTCAACAATAAATCCACGACCACGTGAAGGACACGACAGTCCCGACATCATCAGATAAATTACACAAGAATGGAGCTGCAAAAATCTCACAATCAACCACATGATCTGAACAAACAACTAAAGGAGCTCAACGTTGGAACCTGCACATCCTGATGGTGGAGCTTTGGCTCCGTTATAACGGAGCCAAAGCTCTATAGAGGAACCTGCTGATGTATCAGATCACACCGACCTGCTGGTCCAGGACTAAGACTGGACCATGAGCTGGTTTAGGTACCAAGAGGATCCTCCTGGATCTCTGCCCTGAACTGGACCAGCTGCTCCGGTTCAGACCAACATGATGCTTTCAGCTGGAGCTGCTGACAGGTCGGACATCTGTCTGTCGTCATGACGACCGTATGGTGGGAGGACTAATGGAGATAAAAGCCAGATCCTAAACATCCCATAACTGTGTCTGGACAGAAATACATTAAAATTAATTTTGCAGCAAAACCCGGTTCTTTAAAGTTGTCTTTAAAAAAAAATGTGTCACGGAAAGGTGATGATGTGCATGTGTGAACTGATGTGATTCAGCAATGATTAAATACGTTTTTATTGAATGTTTAGGCAACTTTCAGAGTCTGATATGGGGTCGGCTGCAGGTTCTGCAGGATCCAGAAAGTGTTTCTCCGGTGTTGTGCCAAAGTGATTGCCTGCCAGAATCTGATTTCTTCTGATTTGTGGCCGCGGGAGCGCGCACAGCAGCCCGTTGAGCGAGAGCGCTAAAACGTCAGAGTTTCAGATTATGAAACTCAAGAATGAGATCAAGTCATATTTAGGCAGAAACAACTTTTCATTAACTGTATTTATCCTTCAATCAATATTTGGCAGGTAAAAAGACCAATTTTCAGGGGAGAAATCAGTTTCTGGCACTTTTTGGCACGACACCGCGGGATCTAGACCGGTCTCTCCTCCTGCGGATGCAACACTCCGAGTTACAGCAATTTTGCTCTTTATTTTTCACGTTTGCACCTTGATAATCCCGTCGGCACAAATTGTCTTTATTTCTACAGCGGAGGAATCAGATCGTAATGCTTCATGTTTTAAATATAAATTCATGTTATTCACATTGTTATAGCCTACTTAGAGATGATCGCGGACATCCACAATATGTAAGACTAAATAAACGTGTACATTGGTCTTAATCCGTTAGTATATAATATGCAGGCCAATAAAGCTGAACGAGGAGCCGTTTTTCATCCACCAAAAATTCTGGTGTCTGTTCTTAAATTACAAACAAGAAAAGCAGAGTGTAGCCTAATGATGCACTAACGCTGCCCATAAACATTAACAAACCCGTACGATCATAATAAAACCAAAACGCTTCACGGAACCCAACGCAAAGCAAAGAACAGCATAATGTAGGTGTCAAACTGAATCCCAGAAGGGCCGGTGTCCTGCATGTTTTAGATGTTTCCCTGCTTTAACACACCTGATTCTAATTAATCATCGTCACCAACTTGTCATCGAAAGTCTGGATAGTTCTGTTGATGACACAGTCACTTGTATCATGGTGCAATGAAGCAGGGAAACATCTAAAACCTGCAGGGACACCGGCCCTAGGACTGGAGTCTGACACCAACTGAAATCGGAAGAAATGCTCCAAAATGAATTATTTATTCCAGCTCAGAGCCGATTTTTTTTTTATTATTATTATTTTGTTTTACCTGTTTTTGCACATTTCTTGTTAGGATGAGCAGTTTTTAATTGATAATTATCTTCATTATCATATTCAAACATATATTTGAGGGAGGAGACAGGGCGGAGTGTTGTGCTCCCGCATGTGCGCTCAAATCCACGCTGATTGTGATGTACAGAGAAACCTGCGTGGATTTGGGCGTAAGCACAGTTTTGTACATCGGAATTTTTGCGTTCATGTGGATTCCACGCACGGTTTCACGTTGAAATCCACGCACTCTTAGTACATGAGGCCCCAGATATACACAGGGGATAACGAGACACAACGAGACACAGGTGCAGACAATCAGGGCAGATGAGACACAGGCGGGGCAAACAGAAACTCAAAGACTGGGGGGGAAGTGTCAAACCCTGACAATTATGATATTAAATAAGGGAACCAGAGTGCCCAAGCTACATTTTTTACTTGCATGAAATAGATTCAATACCACATCAACAGTGGGTGCAGCAACAATCCTAAAAATTCATATCAACCTCTCAGCTTGTTCGAGCTTTCTGGCAAACTTCTCACTTGTGAAGTTTTTGTTGCACTTATCTTTTCCTTTATGTTCTTTTGCCATCTCTATTCCCTCTTGTTTGCTATGCATTGTGTGTCTGTGGGTGTTACTGTACACTAGGCAGAGAGACTGCACCTCTCTGTTCTTGCTTTAATCTGTTGGATTTCCCTGAAAAGCAGATCTTTTACACTTTAGATCTGTAAAAGCTGAAGTTGTTATGAAAACATTACCATTTCTGACGTGGAAAACTTTTGTGATTTGCTATGTAAAAGGTCTGTGGTGCTCATTCAGGCATGTCACCAAAATGAACAGCTGCCGTCAAATTAATGGAGATTCAGATTAAATACCCCCACGCAAATTGGAAAATGGTCCCCTTAAGTCTTTATAGGGCACTAATGAATTTCATTGCAGACACCATTGAGGACAACAGAAACTTGCAGTCAATCATTATCTCGAAAAATATGTTTTCTGTGGGCTATGTGCTCAAAATTAAGTTTGTGCTGCCAAAATAAGTTTGCACATGAGGGTCTTTTACACATTCTGATAACATTTATGTTGTATAGACCCCACTACGTCTGCATTCCTGCATATGCACATTAGGGATGGGCGGTATGGACTAAAAAATGTATCACGATAATTTCTGGCATTTATCCCGATAACGATAAAAATGATGATAAAAAAAATACTAATTCAACTCCACCTTTGTAACTATAAACCTATCTCATCATCATTTCTTTCTTTCTTTTTCTTTCTTTCTGACTCATTTCTTTCTTTCAGGCTCATTTCTTTTTTTCTTTCAGGCTCACTTTCTTTCTTTCTTTCTTTCTTTCTTTCTTTCTTTCTTTCTTTCTTTCTTTCTTTCTTTCTTTCTTTCTTTCTTTCTTTCTTTCTTTCTTTCTTTCTTTCTTTCTTTCTTTCTTTCTTTCTTTCTTTCTTTCTTTCTTTCTTTCTTTCTTTCTTTCTTTCTTTTCTTTCTTTCTTTCTTTCTTTCAGGCTCATTTCTTTCTTTCTTTCTTTCTTTCTTTCTGGCTCATTTCTTTCTTTCTTTCTTTCTGGCTTTCTTTCTTTCTTTCTGGCTCATTTCTTTCTTTCTTTCAGGCTGATTTCTTTCTTTCTTTCTTTCTTTCTTGCTCATTTCTTTCTTTCTTTCTTTCAGGCTCATTTCTTTCTTTCTTTCTTTCTTTCTTTCTTTCTTTCTTTCTTTCTTTCTTTCTTTCTTTCTTTCTGGCTCATTTCTTTCTTTCTTTCAGGCTCATTTCTTTCTTTCTTTCTTTCAGGCTCATTTCTTTCTTTCTTTCTTTCTTTCTGGCTCATTTCTTTCTTTCTTTCTGGCTCATTTCTTTCTTTCTTTCTTTCTGGCTCATTTCTTTCTTTCTTTCATCTTCCTTCCTTCCTTCCTTCCTTCCTTCCTTCCTTCCTTCCTTCCTTCCTTCCTTCCTTCCTTCCTTCCTTCCTTCTTTCCTTTATCGTTTTTACCGCGAGATGGCAATTTCTTACCGTGGGGAATTTTTTTGACGGTATATCGTGAACGGTAAAATATCGCCCATTCCTAATGCACATGGACGTTGGGCTAAGATCCAAACCTGTCACTGTGATGCCACTATGAGCTTTGCAGATGAATGCTTTCTTGTATGAACTGTCTGCTGTTACATTGAGCGCCATTCTGAGCTTTACCGACCAAACATATGACTCTTGACTTGATAAAGGTTTGACCAGGTTTAGCAAGTGGGTTCCAGCTTAGCTGATGTGCATTTTGATGTTTTGAAATTGGCCAATGTTTAAAGAGACTTACCTTTAAGAGCTGAAAACCAAAATGTTGAATTGATAGCTATTATTTTTTGACAGTTACTCAACCTTCAGATTTTAAAGTGTGTCCCGTCTTTCTACAGCCTCCTCCAACATATGAAGAAAGTATTCGTCAGTCTCTAGAGCTGCCAAACAACTTCGTACCCTCCAGCTTGGACATCTTGCCTCCTCAGAGCTTTTAGACCTCTCTCTTCAAACTGACTCAACTCGTCAGCACGGATGCCAACAGCACAGTTCTGGTTGCTGCGGGATGCCGACGAATTCCTCAGTCTCTGTGATGATTGTGAGATAAACTTTATAGCCTTTGTTCAGATCATGATCACGGTCATCCTATTCAGATACCTCAAAACGTACTTGTTTTTTTATTTTTGCTGGGAGGTGACTAATGTTGATCATGAGCTGAGGAGCAACCAAAGAGGAGGAGCTGCATCACCTCCAGTGGAGTTCACAATAAAGACACGTTTGAATGTTAAAAACAAACCCTGGTGACGTTTACCGCACCACTACCATGCTGATGAGTTTGTAAAATGCTCATAAACTAAGGTGGCAGGAACATCTTGATGCAGGCAGGGTGGATGAATCTGCTGGACTGAAACATACCAAAAATATGATGATCATAGTGATGTTGATTATATTATGTTAATGAAGATTTGTTTGATAGTTTTTTTGTTTTGTTTTGTTGATCCTGAACTGGAAACCATTGTTTGTGAGGGATCTGTTTGATCAGGGGCTGCTGTAACAATGTTGAGTATGATATACAACCAGTAAACAGGAGACTAAAAATGGTGCTAAGACCTGCCATTCATGAAGTTAATGTAAGACATTTATCACATTTGTGGTTTTCTGTCTTATTATTTCTCTATATATTTTATTTGATCTCTTTTTGTTTTGACTCAAATGTATTTTAAGTAACCTACCCTGTGTATTTTTAGCCATGCTTGTCATATCTTTGACTGTATTTATTGAAGAAAAAGGACTGACTTCATGTTATTTCTCAGTGCCAACAAATGTAATAAATACTTTTATAACTTTGTTGATGGACTGATGTAATTACACAGCAACAGCCAGTAATGTATATTTAAAAGAGACAAAATGATTATTTTCTGAAACTGAAGAATGAGGTGTAATTCATGCAGTATGTTTGCACAATGTGCAGGTGTTGGTTGTAGACCGTCTAAAAACAGCTTTGTGTGAGGAATAGTAAAGAAAACTGAGAAGCACAATT
This sequence comes from Cololabis saira, assembly GCF_033807715.1. NCBI lineage: Eukaryota > Metazoa > Chordata > Actinopteri > Beloniformes > Belonidae > Cololabis > Cololabis saira. The sequence goes on along the minus strand of NC_084607.1, from coordinate 24,826,407 downwards.
TTGTCTACATATTTGAAATTTGTGTAAAAAATGCAATTAAGAAGTAGCTGAAGTCTAACTTTGATGATAAGCTATTATCACAACTACTAAAAACTCACTCAGTTCAATTTATTTTTATACTGGAAATTTACAACATCCATCCATCCATCCATCATCTTCTTGTGACCCTGACACTGCAGGGTCACAGGGATCTGCTGGAGCGTGTCCCAGCTCATTAGGGGCAAGAAGCAGTGGTACACATATATAGACAGACAACCATGCTCAATCACACTCACACTCACACCTACAGGCGCACAGGCAATTTATAATCATCAATTAACCTAGTACGCATGTTTTTGGACTGTGGGAGGAAGCCAGAGTACCTGGAGGAAACTCATGCAAGCACAGGGAGAACATGCAAACTCCACACAAAACCAGGACCTTCTTCCTGTGAAGCAACAGTGCTAACCACTAAACCACAGTGTTGCCCAAATTCACAACAGAAGATTCAAAATCCAGGTTCAAAATTTGTGTCACGCCAATTTACACAAAAAAAAACATCTTAAGGATCCCAACAGACTGCCTCTAATTTTCACCTCAGTGCACTCCTCCAACGTGAGGAAGCAGAAGGCGACAATGGAGAGGGAAAAAAAATGGCTAAAAGGACAAATAAAATAAAAAATCTCAAGTGGAAACAGACTCAGAGAGGGTGGCCATCTGCCTCGACCAGTTGTGGGTCTGAGATGACAGGAACTAGACCAACAAACACAGAGATGTCTGCACATGAGACATGTACAAAAGTGAATAGTTAACTGTAATAATAATGACTTATACATGAGTAGGCTATGAACAAAACAGTGAGGAAAAGGACCCATCACCTCCCCTAGTAGCTCCTCCTAGTAGTCTATGATTTAAGAAGCACAACCAAGTTAAAGCTTCATAGAAAAGGACTGTTTAAAGCCTAACCTTGAAGTTAGAGAGGGAGTCTGTGTTCCAAACACTAACTGGGAGCTGGTTCCACAGGAAAGGAGCCTGATAACTGAAGGAACTGCTCTGCTGGGATCTTATGGAGTATAATGTATTACAATATGATGTGTTGCAATAATATTATTATGAGTTCTAGGAAACAACAAGTCCCTCGAGGAAATTACAAGTAAGCTTAAGAATCTTAAACTCTATCCTGAATTTAACAAGTAGCCAATGACAGAGGCTAAGATTTAAGAAATATGATCTGTTATGTAAATCCTCGTCAGAAATCTGAGTGAACATTCTGGGTCAATTAGAGGGCGATCAAAGCAATCTTTAGACAACCAAAACTAGTCCAATCTTGAAATAACAAATGTTTAAGCCTGTTTTGTTTTTTTGGCATCACTCTGAGAGGTGATTTTCCTTATTTTTTCAGTGTTAAAAGGTGGAATAAGACAATTCAGAAACTTGTTTTATGTGTGACTTAAAGGAAACATCCTGTCAAAAATAACTCAAAGGATCCTCACAGTAGTACCACATGCAAAATGAATGCCATCCAGAGTTACTAAATGACCCAACAGCCCCTGAAGTCTTATCAGGGTTCAGTAGCAGCAAGTCTGCAGAAATCCAGGTATTTATGTCATAAAGACATGTTTGTTTAGCTTATTAGTGTAATCTGGATAGGTATAACTGAAAATCTGAATGAAAGTCCTAATGGAAGAACATATATGGTAAAAAAGTAAATGTTGGACAAAACACTGTGGGACACCATGAACAACTTTGGTGTATAAAGAAGGCTTCCCATTCACACACACTCAAATCTGTGGGATACAAACTGTATGTTTAAACTAACCTAATGCTCCTTTCATTTCAATAACTTGTTCCAGCCTCTGGAAAGGAAGTGTATGATTACTGGGGATTTTCAGAGCTGAAAATCCCCACTCTTTAAAATCTTTGGACACCATATTTTTCCATGAAGGATTTTTCTTAATTGCTGCAAACTGCTACTATTCTTTGTAGAGAACTTATTGTATCTGTGCAGATGGACGGAGATAATTGATTTATTTTTTTCATGACAACAATCACAACTTTCAAAGCTTTTTGAACTGGAGCTATGCTCGCGTTAGCGCCATGTTAAGTGTTATTTTGCAGACATTTGAGTTTGGCATCCGGGAACTAATGAGATTTGCTGCAGATTTTGTAAGAGCATCTGTTAATATGCATATAATTATATTTTACTCACTCTAAAAACTTAGTTTTAAAGTTTAAAGCTGAAGCAGTTTCTCATCCTGAACTTAAACAAGTAGGCTTTTATAGAAAGTTACGATTAACAGCTTAAATAGTTTTAAAGTACTTCATAGCCTGGGATCAGAAAGGAGGTGAACTGCAAATGACCTCAATAATAATAGATCCACTAATTAATATTAAGTAAAAGTCTTAATGTGTTTTGACAAAGTCAACAAAACTGAAAAGGAAGGTTTGTAGAGGTCCAATTTTAGAGAAAAGTATGCTCTCATCTGGACAATGTCTCTTTCAGGGAAAGTATTTCAGCAAGACAAACCGCGTACTGCATCACAGCAGCATGGCTTCACAGGAGGAGAGGCTGGGGGCTGAATTGGTTTTCCTGCAGTTCATTTCTTTAATAGACATTTGGTACATCATTAAATGAAAAAAAACACACAGCAAAGAAGGACCAGGACTGTTGAGCACCTAGAATCCTTCACCAGACGAGAATGGATCAACAGTCTTCGCCTAAAACTCCAGCCGCTGATTTCTTCACTTACCAGATGTTTACAAAATTAGCTAATATTTTCCATGAAATGCCATACTGTCTCCTACATCTGATATGTTGTTTATGCTATTTTGGGAATAAAATATGGGTGTATGAGATTCGTTGATCATTGCATTGTATTATTATTTACATTTATACAGCTTCCCAAAGCTTTTGGAATTGGGATTGTAGTTTTCAATATTGGTGGGGACTGGTAAAGAAAAAAAATACTGCATCATTCTTTTTAAAGGATGTTTTTGTGTCATAAACAGAGGGTTCGCTGCGTATATGGACAACTGAAATGTTATATATGAAAAATTAATGTGCAATGTGTGTGATTTCAAAACAGCTGTGCTGAGGAGAAAAAACACAGTATTCAAACTAGTAAGACTCTGCATGGATAAAAATAAAAGCTTATTGTAGACAGTGTGTTCTTTCTTTGAAGCTGTAGCAGTCCCTGTGATCCCAGATGGGAGTCTGGATCACAGGAGCCTGCAGGCAATACAGACCAACATGACCATCTCTTCACAAAAGACAGATTTGTTTGAACTCTTGAACTCCCATAAACTGTCAGTCATTGATATAATTAGCTAGAAAAAAAAATCTTTGGAGCTTGATAAATGATTTGTCATGACCATCATCATGTGACACCGTAACAGCAGACAATGGATTTAGTTATATCTTCTGCCATAATCATATCTGCATGGACTTTGAATACACAACGGGTGACTATGTATTTAGAGAATAAAGAAAAAGAGATATATTATTCCTCTGTGTGACATACTTGCATGTCCGTTGCCTTTGAAACCATTGCTGCCCCTTTAGGAGAGAGAATTTAGTGACTGTTTTTAAGACTATTGAATTCATGATTTCTTCAGCTGGAAGATATTTCAGGATTGTTTTACAATTAAGAGGCATCTTGTTCACCTGAATAGACAAAGTATTGCCGGGTAGAAAAAGAGCTTCTACTTCGATCGTTTCTGTATTTTGTAGTTTTTACAGAAACGATTCTTCCTCATTGGCCACGCTTCAGTTCTGCACTGGATATCAAGTCATTTGGCAATGTAGTTTTTCAGACAATCTTTCTGAATGATTCTGATTCAATGAATGAATGAATGAATGAATGAATGAATGAATGAATGAATGAATGAATGAATGAATGAATGAATGAATGAATCACAGTTCATCAAGTCAAAATTGTTGAAGGCAACAAAAATTCATACTGTGAATTTTATTACATACCCAGTATTTCACTTAGCTGTACAAACAATGACCTCTGCTGACCAAAATTAAAATAACCCCTCTCTGTAAAGTGTTTCAGTGTAGTTTTCAAATTATTTAATATTTAAGGCCCGAAAACGAGAGTGCAAAGACTCCACTGAAATTGCACTGTTTATTTATTTATTTTTTTTTACATTTTTTAATTTATGTATCTATATATTATTTTTCCCACAATTAAAATGGCATTTTTATGAGCTTTACTCCCAATCTGACCAAATATTCATGTACAGTGACATTTTTAAATTTTGGACATTGATGATTTATGTTTTTTTCATTTGCAATGAACGGTTGATTTTTGATTATTCTTTTAACCATTATTCCAGGATTTTCTGAATGCTGTCAGCACAGAGAAGCAGGGGTGGACATAGCATGTTTGGGGTCCAGACTGTCAACGGCCTTAACTCAGCCATACATTGTTTAATCTGGCCCAAAGTTGGTGCATTTGTTTGCAGTCCAACTCTGAACACGTCTGCAGTGTAATAAGGCAATGCAAGGCGAGGAAAGGCAAATTTATTTGTATAGCACAATTCAACACAAGGTAATTCAAAGTGCTTTATATCAACATTAAAAGTGGCAAGACACAATTAAAGTAAATAACAAATAAAATGATAAGAAAAGAGGTAGAATAATAAAAAGCACAAGTTGTTAAAAAGTAAGGGCAGTAGAGTACAGCAGGTAAGTATTTGATTTAAGAGTATGCTTCAGTAAACAGTAATGTTTTTAGGCCTGATTTAAAGGATCTACAGTTGGAGCAGACCTCAGGTCTACAGGAAGTTTGTTCCACCGGTGAGGAGCAGAATAACTGAACGCTGCCTCACCTTGCTTGGTTCTGGTTCTGGAACCACAACAAACCAGATCCAGATGAACCTCAGGGGTCTGGGAGCTTCATAGGAACTAACAGATTAACCATGTATTTTGGTCCAAGACCATTCAGTGCTTTGTAGACCAGCAGTAAGATAATAAGAGGGAAAACATTTAGGGCCACCTCAGATTTTCTGTGTGATCAGAGTTGCCCACCCCTACCCGAAGAGATCCATATGCTCATATTTGATTATGCTCATAGCACCCCGTTGTTGTGAAAAGAAGAATTTACCGCAGTTTTTACATATGCCCTACTTCTCAAAATGTTCAGACAAGTAAAACTCTGAGAAAATACTTAAACTGTTGATTACCCTCACAGATATAAGAAATAAAGCACACCCATTAAAAAAAAAACTGATGGAAATCCATGTCAAGAGACTGTAAATGTTTGGTCATTTATACCAGAACGTCAGCATTTTGTTATTTTATATTTCAATGATGTATAGGTGACTTTGATGGGAACACCAAAGGTACTTTATAGTGACATTTGCCAAGAATGTGACGGCACCTGGAGGCCGGTGGCCACAAGTGCGAGGGCCCGACCAACGCTGCTTGCAGCTTTAATTGTTCTTATTTTTATCTTCTTTTTGATGGGTGATGGTTCAGTTAAGATTTTGATCCACCGCTTCCCTGTTGAATATCAACAGTTCATGTCTATCTTACGCAATATAGAGGCTGATAGCTGATAGCTGAAAGAGCTTGATAGGCATTGCAATTTTAAAGCTTAAAATGTGCAGATAAATCTTATCCTACAAAACACTGAAGATTTATTTCTCATGAATTTCCACCGGCATTGCACAATATTTCAGCAGCTTCAGCTCAGCAGGGAGTAAATAGTACAAAGTGTTCCTCTGAAACATAATTAAGAATACATTTTACAATTTAGACGTGTAAGTGAAATTTATATTTCAAATCACAAGTTGTGTAAAGGCATTCTATTCTATTCTATACCACTTTATTAATCCCCATTGAAAATTAATTACCACGGTCATTTATTGAATTAAAAATATGATTATTATTACTTGCATATCTTTAATCCTCAGCTTCACTTTAGCTGTTCCTTACTGGATCTGCTGGACTTCTGAGGATCTCTAAAACACTGTTTTTCTGGTTCAGCTTCAGCTTGCAGACAACCACACAATGTTCAAGCCAACTTTCATTTTATACTGCATTCAAAGTTGATTTATGACTCAATTTTCTGAGTCAACCCCGCCCCCCCACCAAACCATAATAGTGCTGTGCTTCATAATTGAGGCTCTTTTCCTGAAAAGATGTGTTCAAACTAGGTGCTGAAGAACTCAGTCTTTGATAAGATCTCTCCAAAATAAAATGTTTTAGAGAGCCTTTTCTTCTGTATTTACTGGTCTACATCTGTTGAAATTATGTTTGAGCAATATCTTTCTGATTGTCGCACATCTACTTCAACACTCGCTGTTGGATAAGAAACATCTTCCTGTCGTGAAATGTATACTGTATATTCTTTTTAAACAGTCTGTACTGTAATTAAATCTGTTGCAGTGGTTCTATTGTATTCTGTGTTAACAAAATCAAATGTGTAAATAAAGCACTGCTGTTGTTGAGCAACAACTTTTGTGTAAATATCAATATTAGTAGATACGCTTGCTTACCAATCTAGAGGAACTATTGCCATTTCTGCATTATATTTTAGTGTTTTATTTGCTAAGATGAAAATGTAGAAAAATACTGAAAAAGTATGTTCCTACACAAATTGCAGTAATGTCTCTCCCCATTACTTCAAGGTAATCCCTTCCTGAGTGTGGCATCAGCCCATCCAGCTCTGTCATCGGCTGTTGCTTGAATGTAGATTCCTTTACAGCTCCAGGTATTTGGCATGTTTAGACATCCATCGGCAGTTGTTGAGATGTGGGAAAGCATTTATGGTGTGATTTGTTCCCATAGTGCCCACGTGCAACTACTGTCATTTGCCATGGACCAGTCTTTGAACTTGACAACAGGAACATTTGACTTAAAGTCATGAAGAAAGTGGACTAAATGTTATATCTCACATACCTGACCTGCAACAAGTATATTCCCTCTGCCAGGGTAGACTCCTCTTTTGCATTTGAATGTATAAAAGTGGAGGGAACAACGATTAATTTATGTAGTTGTATAAAGTGGTATTACGAGGCCTGACAGTTTGCCCCCAATCGTCAACAAGCATCCAGGGTGTCCTGGAGCTTTCCAGGCTGTTCAAGCAGACAGCTTCAAAGGTTGACTCGTTACGTTTGCCAGGACTTGGACTGAACTCCAGCAGAGTTCAAGGGATTCTCAGGCTGCAATCAGTCAGCCAAAAGTAATTTCAGCAACGACATCAGAAAAGATGGATGAACAAAGTTTATCAGTTAGCGTCATGGCTTAACATGAGCAAAGCCAAGAAAATTAATGTAAAGTAAGGCATATTTCAACTAGTTGCAGATCTTGGTTGGTTCACCATTTATCCATTTAGGATTAACCTGAGTTGTGCTGCGTCCGCTCCAACTAACACGGCCGACTATTCAGAAAACCTTATGGAGGATCGCACAAAGGGATTTACATTAATTGTTTTCTATTTGTATTATTTAAAGAAGAGAGAATATAGGTAAGGAACAATATTAATCTTGAAGTGCAACTTTAAAATGGGAGATTAAAGATTATTTCTATTGTTTTGGATTTCGTAGAGCAGATATGTACAAAATATTAAACTTCCTTCAAAAAAACTGAAACATTAATCTGTTTGTTTGTAAATTTGCAGTTATGGATATAGAATTTAGTTTAATATTAAGATTGTTTGGAATCGCATAGTATTTTCAGTGGCTCTTTTAAATATATACTTATATGTTTAATATGTTTAATATGGCATCAAAATGTGTTTTCTTGATGCTCTTATGTTCATATGATTTCTTTTTATCTAATCCATACAGATGATACCTTTAATAATTGAGTAAAGAACTATAAAAAATCAAAAGTATATATGCAGCAAATTTTATTCTAATTTGATTTATTTTAATGTATGTCATTCATATAAGCATATTCCTGTATCTAGCTGCTTTTAAGTACATTTAAAAGCTCTATACACTGAAAACATAAATCTAAGTGCATGTAAATATAACATATTTAAATCTGTGATATTAACAATTAAAAATGAAGTGTGTTGCTTTACATGAATACATCTAGTTTTGAACTTAATCTGCATTTGTTCAAAAAACAAGACATTGTGCATTTTTTCCTTAAAAAGCTGTATTTATGTAATCCCAGGCAATCTTTTCATTTACACACAAACAATAGGCAATGGTCTTGTTGTATTTACTTTTTTAACAATTTTAATTTATTGGGCAGATTGACCAACGTTTAGATGAAACATGCTTTATTTGTTTAAGTAGAACACCACAGTAAAAAGTATCTTGCTTGATCTACTTTAAAAAAATGAAGGTAACTTTTTCGCATGAGATTTTTATGTAGATCTAGAAAGACTTTGTATAAACTACTTAATTTTTAGTATGTACAAAATTAATTTGCAAGTAAAGTCAACTTAATTTTGGCAAGTAAAGTCAACTTAACACAATTAAGTTCACTGTACTTGCAAAATGTATTATTTACATACAAAAAATTAAGTAGTTTATACAAAGACTAGTCTTTCTTGATCTACATAATAATCTCATGCAAAAAGTTGACTTGTTTTTTTTAAGTACATCAAGCACAATATTTGTATCAGTGTACTGTTGGGCATATTGATAATATATAGAGATGTGAAATGTAGTTATATGATATGAATACTTTATTACAGACTCAAAAGGTTCCAAATACATAAACATTACAGGTCACACATTAAAATACATGCAAACATCTGTTCCAATGTTTCCATAGTCCAGATGTGTACCTTGTATCACTCCGTTTGATGTTAGTGAGTGCAGTTATTAGACAATTTTCTGACTCATGGAGTCGATACATACATTTAACATAACATTTCTCAGCAGAGCATCCGGTGGGGACATAATAAATTAACAAATAAAGTGCTTGCACTTGTCCATCTTGGAAGCTTAAGGAGGATCCTGAACGCATCATTATATGCTACCTGCAACTTCCTTAGCATGGCGGTGTTATAATTACACCAAAGGTGAGCTGTGTAAAGAGGTGTACAATATGCTATGAATAGATTTACCTTAACATCAGCACCTAGTGCACCCTGTGCTCCTACTTGGTTATTTTTCTACTATTCTTTAAAAACCACACAATATGAATTAAGTTAAATTATGTTTTTCCGACTATACAGTGTTTACTAGATTGCCAACATAACTAAAGTTGCCCTTGTTGCAGCATCTCTCCTGTCATCCTCTCTCTCAGCTCCATCGGAGAGCCGCCTGCGTCACTGACGTCACTGACGGAGAAAGCCGAACAGATCAGACGAGCGCTCGTCTGGTATGTAAACAAGGTCAGGCACTGCAGCAGACACAGACCAAACACTTCGCTAAAGCAGGACCACTCGGCTTTTTTCCAACAAGAGAAGCACAAAGCTTCAAGCAATTGATTGCAGGTAAGCTGCTTTTTAGATGGGCGTTCCGATCTACGGTGTTTTTGAAATATGACGCACTGCAGCAACTAAATTATGTGACCTTAGCAGAAGAGATATGCAAACAAAGTGGTTATATTGGTAGGAATAAGAGTTTACATGGTTTATTGGGATTGTCACTGCAGCTATAATGCCGCAGAGTCCCTGGGCAGGTCTGTATTTACCTATTTTGCTGTCATCAGCTGTTCTCCAACTGGGTCGCTCTCATGCTGCAAAAGCTGCACTGTCATGTTATCCCACAGCATTAATAAGTCTGTTCTTGTGGTGCATTTACCTGTTACCTTTCACTTGATTTGACATGTATTTCTTCCTTTTAGCATAAAAAAGTGTATTGAACCACAATATATTTTTATCTAAAAAAAAAAAAGCTGCAGTTTAGTGGAGCTGTATGGGACTGGTACTTACCTGCATTATACAGAACTGCAGATGCCCAATTTATTTGCATGAAATGGGGTGAATTGGCACGAAAGCACGGACTCCACATCATCTGCAGTCTATTTCAGATCAACCATTTCAGATTGATCACCTAAACTCCTTTCGTGTCAATCAGAAACAGACCGAGCCCTTGTATTATTCCGCAGATGATGAGGGGGTAGAAAGTGAGAGAGGAGCAAAAAATAGAAAAAGACTGTAGAAATAGAGAGGCTGACTCAGGACACGGTCAGACTGGCAGCTGAAGGGGATGCGCTGGAAGGATCCAGGCCCTGTCACGTCTCACAGTGACTGGCTTTATTGCTTAATTCTGATCCAGGTCGTCATCAGATTGGTAACAATTTGTGGTGGAGCTGTTATTGGTGCCTCACTTGAGATAACACAATCTTCTCTTCATTGTGTTTATTTTGCCGATGCTTCCCAGAATCCGTAGCCACAGTATGCACCTCCTTCAGGTTATGCTGTCTGAGTCGCTATGTGACATTTCCATCACATGTTGTTTAATGATCCCCAGGGAACGCTGATGTTTTGGAATTAAACATTAGCAGCCGTCCCGTGCAAAGGCTGTCTCTTTCAAAGGACAGCCACTGCGATGAGATGCCCTTGAAAGACAGAAGACCAGAGCTATGACTAAATTAAAGCTATTACTCCTTTGAGTTTATAAAAATGTAAAAGTTCAACATAAGAAAATCCCCCCCGCCTCAGACTGATGTGATGTTTAACCACAGCAGAGTGATCTTACGGTCAATGAACATGTTAACAGCAAGTAAAGCTGCCAACGGTCACAGATGTTGACACAAAATGAATAATGGAGGTCATGCTTGTGTATTAATCTCAGTCGTGATATTTTATGAATTCCCTTTGTTCGTCTTTCATTGCAGGACGCTAGCACACAGCCGCCAAGATGATGCAGTGTTTTCACTTCATGGTGGAGCCGGCCAAAAACTTCACGGCTAAGATTAAGGTAACTGTTCTTTTTTTCCTTTTGTTTTTAGCTTCTAGGGAAACATGTTTAATGTTCACACCTCTTTTAGGTCACCTTGATACTTAGCTGACTTGACTTTATTGCGCCGCATGACTACACATCTTTTCTCGGGTTAATTAAAAAAAGAAAAAGGTCAAGCGTATGCATTGAATCTGGCTGCAGCTGCTGTCCGTTTTCCTCTTACAGGACAGATCCAGGGTGAGCATTTTGATCAGGCTGTGACAGCCTCCTCTTCACACCAACCTTCTTACTTTCTAAAACAATTATCAATCAGCACTAATGCATTATTTTTCCAGAGAGTTCTTTCCAAATAGTTTATTGTTAGAGACCCATTAATTTTGTATTTTCCACTCAGGAATCACACAAAAGGACAAACAGGGAGAAGACGGAGCCTCTGGATGAAGATCAGCAGTTTATTTTGGAACTGGCAAGAGATCTCAGCCGAGTGTGCCAGGTACGAACCTCTGTGTGCACCATGCACAAGATTAATGGGTTATCAACATATAGGAAGTGTTTTAATCCACTTGTTCGTAAGCACATTTACAATGTATGAAGAAAAAAGAACATCGGTCTGAATAAATGATGATGTACACAAATCCCACAACATGTGAGTGCAGACTGGACTCCTCCAAGAGCGCGTTTTTAATATTAAATGTTACAAAATGTTCTTCACTTCTCTGAATTTCCTATTCTTTCTCCAGGTCTTTCTCCATGTTAAAAAGATTGTATTTTTTTATAGAGTGTTTTCTCTTTTCATTCGAATGTTACATGGCTTTTTGTGACTTTAAAAGATCTGTAAAGTCTCAAATCCTCAGGAAAGTTGGCTACAGCCTGCATTTCTACAGCAGGAGCTCTCAACATATACCTTTTTTCTGGTCCCTCACATTCCTACAAAGTTCAGAGGAGACCCTGGCTGCCTTTCACTTCAATTGGAAAAATCTGCACTTCTTCTGCACTTTTGGACTGAGAATTGGCACCACTTACCTCTTAATACCAAAACCCTTACTAAAAATAAAAGTATTGGTTTTAAACGCACTACTTATGAACAATAATTCTTGTAAAACTGGAGATCAATTACCAGCAGTACTGTTTTCTAGCCATTTTGGGAAGAATGTGTTGTGCTTTGGCTTGCTTAGCAATTAAGACACTATTTTGCCATTGTGATATCTTCAGGCCTTCTGTTTTGCATTCAACCGTCTCCTTTTATCGTTGTCCTGTCAGAGATCAGCAGTCCTGGAGTACATCTGGAACCAAGAGGATGTCTGGCCAACTCCTCTCTGCAAGGTCTTCATCCTGCAGTGGGCATACATACTGGAGAGCAAGGTGCTTTTTTTTGAGAGAAATAAAATCATATTTTTTTTAGAAAATATAGCAGTATGACTTCTCATTCTTAAAATTCACTAAACTATGTGTCTGCTTGTGTGCAGAAGAAGACCCTGCAGACCGATGGCTGGCCAGAGATGGATGAGACCAAACTCTATAATCTGGTGAATGTACAGGACCTCCTACAGGCCAAGAATGTGGTTCTCAACTGGGTCATGGATCTGAGAGCTCAGCCTGAGGTGGGTAGCCTAGATCTGTGGAAATCATGTTTCCTTTAACCTCTGCTTGATTAAAACATGTTATTTGATCATCTTGCAGCAAAGTGTGTGGCCTGGAGAGCCAGTGGCAAAGGTTCTGGAGGACCTACAGTCAGCCTGGCGCTGGGGCCGCGCACCCAACCTGATAACCGCCATGGAGCTGGTCATGTGGACTCTGATGCTCCAGCGCCCTGATAAGGTAGGAATCTGTGTTACATCTCACAGAGTATAAGTAACATCTTGTGTGTTTGCAGTTCATCGGTTAATCTTTCTTGGTTTGTTCTTGTAGGACATGATACCACAGCAGTGGCTTCTGTGGAAGCAGAAGACTCAGAAGATTGGTTTGTAAATCAAAACCACACAATTTTTGTTGTCTAAAAAAATGAAAAGTTCCTTTCCTGATTCGTTTTATTGTCCCTCTCCAGGTGCTGTATCCTACATTCCTCAGCCAGGTGAGGGAGACTTGTAACTGTTAATCAACATCCACAAAATAATTACATTTTTAACCAGTTTAAAACATTACATGGTACTAACCCCTCCATGGATCACCAACTCATTTTTTTTTTTTTTTTTTAAGATTTTTTGGGGCTCTAGTGCAGTGGTCCTCAACCTTTTTTCAGTGATGTACCCCCTGTGAAATATTTTTTCAGCCAAGTACCCCCTAACCAGTGCAAAGCACTTTTGGTTGTAAAAAAAAGACCTAAAACAGAGCACTGTGCCATCAGTAACTGATTTATTAAACATAAAAATATTGCTGCTACGCTTCAACCATGACTCCATCGTTGGTCCAAGTGATTGACAGGTGAAGCCAGGTGATTGACAGGTTAGGTGGAACCATCCTGGTGTGGGGGAAACTCTGGGGTTTTAGGATAATAAGTTGAATAGCCTACTCCTGAAGATAAAAATAATTTTATGACTTTAGACTTATATTTTACTCAATTATTTATGAAATATTTATTTTTAAAGGATTTTTGCATGAATGCTACTTTTTAAATATATGTATATTTTGAAATCTCACGTACCCCCTGGAGTGCCTTCACGTTCCCCCAGGGGTACGCGTACCCCCATTTGAGAACCACTGCTCTAGTGGCCCTTTATTGAAGTTGCAGACAGGAAGGGGGTAGAGAGAGAGAATGGGGATGACATGCAGCAAAGGTGCGAAGGCCAGGATTCAAACCTGTTACCGCTGCAGGAGGAATGTAGCCTCAATATATACGAGCTTGCTTTACCCACTGCGCCACCGAGCGGCCCAGAAATCCCATTGCTCTGTTGCTGGTGGCGGTCCACCTCTGACAGGATTTCCCAGGGTGCACTGGTTCTGAGAGAGGAGGCAGAAGAAGAAACTTCACCTGGGGATCAGAGGATGGATTTCAAGTACAGGAGGGTCACACTTCTCTACCTCTCTGGAAAAGCTTGTTCCTGAGTGTTGGAGAGAAGAATCTGTTCGATAGACAAGCCTGAGCTTCAGAAAGAACAATGTGTTTTTTTTAACCCAGTCTAAGGGCACATGAGCACTCCTTTATTTGTTCAAGGGCACTTGAGGTGTCAGGGAGCTCGTCCAACTAGTCTCAGGGAAGGCTTGTAACCGGGCCCTTTGCTACAAACCCACTTGTCCCTGAACTGCTGCTTTTTGACCTGTCCTGTTCACAACCTTTATGCACAGTTTCAAGCTGCAGCCAAGATGTAGAGAGTTTGCAGTTTGGTGATGTTAGGATTGCATCTTTACCTTTTCCAGATGATGTGATTGTCTTGCCTTGGGTGCTGTGGGGGCACTGGGGTGGTTTTCCACAGAATGGGAATGATCAGATTTGTCACCTCAAAGTTTAATGCCACAGTGCTCCATGGGAGGGGAATGACTTGCATTCTCATTTGGAGGAGTTTAGACGTCTCGGTGGGGTCAGATCAGAGTGTGAACATCTTTTAAATTGATTGCAACACAACTATATTATTCCACTTGCAATGTCAGAGATGTTTTTCTCTTTCTTTTTGTGTTTGCAGTGTGGGACTGGATCACAGATGCTGCAGGTACAATAAAGTTTTTTTAAATGGAAATATGAATTGGTAATGAGTCTGGTTGGTCAATCCTTGTTACCTCTCCTGCAGTGGACGTGGCCCTTGATCTGGACACAGCGAACCCCGATTTGCTCATTTCCACTGATGAGAAGAAGATGCGCTGTGGCTTTGAAAGGAAAGATATCCCTAACTACCACCAGCGTTTCGACGGCTGGTGGTGTGCCCTGGGACTGGAGGGCTTGGGCTCCGGCCGCCACTACTGGGAGGCAGAGGTGGGAGAGCGTGATTGGCGGCTGGGCGTGGCCAAAGAGTCCGCCCTGAGGAAAGGCTTCAAGTCCCTGAACACAGACACGGGGTATCTGACCCTCCGGCTGGAGAGGGGCACTGAGCTGAAGGCGCTGACGGTGCCCTTCACTGCCTTGCCGCCGGGTCTCATCCCCCGTAAGGTGGGCGTCTACCTTGATTATGATAATAGCCAGTTGTCCTTCTATGATGTAGAAAAACACACGCACATTTACACCTATAATGAGACCTTCACCGACAAGCTGTTCCCTTTGTTTGGGACGGTGGAGATCGGTAAGGATCTGGTGATCAAGTCTCCATTGGTCAAAACCCACTGTCTCTGTCCTGCATCCTGCCTGTGGGGTTAAGTTTCCCTCTGTACGCTCTTCCTAGAGGACCCAGTAGACATCACGATAGAGTATAACCAATCAGAATCAATAAGAGGAATCCCTGCGTTAAAGACCATCATTGTGCTGTGGTATAGCTCCACTATGTGACCACTCTGTATGCTGCTACGGCTTTAATGTTATTGCTGCTACCGCCTTCTCACTATATGTCTATCCATACTGTATTTTCATACATTTGAGGGGAAGCTGGTTGTTTGACTTCTATGTATTGTGCACTACTAATCAACAATGAGAATGCACTTCTGTGAATAATAAATAAACCAAATCAAGTCTTCATTTTTGGAATGTCTTTATTAATAGATCCGACTTCACACCAGACCTGTAATTGATGTGTGAAAATCACACATCAAGAATAACTCAGCTGCAAACAGTGAACAAATACATCTTTACTTCAAGAGAAATCTAAAAAGAAGTCTAAAAAGTCAGTGAAGCATAAGTTTGGATAATAATAATGAAAAGACACATTAAACTATTGTATTACTGAAGTCTTATCTTTACATTTATGGGAACGTCCTCTTTTATATGTCTTGTATTGCATTGCAGTGAAAGTATCCTGTGTCAGTTGCAAGATACACTGATGTACTGTTACAAGTCGAAGAATGTAACCCTGCTACACCCTATATATTAACACACCAGTGACAAGATCCAGTTCAAGAGCTGGTTAAAGCACCTGTAATAACCAAAGTAGCTCCAATAAAATGATACATAACAGATGTAAACTTACAATTCCAATTTGAAAGATTTTGTGAGATTGGAAAATCTAAATAAAAACATAACTCAGTGATTTGCAAATCTGATAAATCCACATTTTATTCAAAACAGAGAAACACAGAAAACATACCAAATGCTGATAGAGTGACACTTTGGCTATTTCAAAGTTGATACATTTTATATCTGAAATATGTCAGGAACGGAGTGACAAAAGACTGCAGAAGTAAGTGGCACTGAAAAGGGAGCTTCTAGAGGAACACCGTATAAATAATTGGATTACCGGTAACTGGCACACGGTCAGGTGATATAACTGGGTAAAAAAAACGGCATCTAAAACAGGCAGAGCCTTACAGAAATAAAGACAGAGGGTCATTAAGCTTTGGAAATCTGCACTAAAAAAAAAAATTATAAAATTTAAAGAATGGTCTATTTTATGTTATAATTTGAAAGCAGTATGGGAAAGAAAACTGTTATAGTATCTTATGAAATATTAGATTAGATTATATTCAACTTTATAGTCATTGTACCAAGTGCGAGTACAGAGACAACGAAATGCAGTTTATGTCTAACCAGAAGTGCAAAAAGCAGAAAAGTGCAATGTGATAAAGTATAGACAGGTGTTTCATAGACAGGACAAGAAATATAGTACAATGTAGACAGTAGTATACAGTTGTTTTGCAGAAGGTGGTTTGGAGTAGTATAAGTGAAATATAAATATGTTCCGTGTATTAGCAGTTACTTTACAAGAGTAGAATAAATATGGTTATGTCATATGAAAAATGTATGAACATGTGCAGACATGTGCAATGTAATGGCAGTACCATTATAGCAGTAAGAACAATAATATATATATATATATATATATATATATATATATATATATATATATATATATATATATATATATATATATATATATATATATATATATATATATATATATATATACATAAATCATTTAAGCATCTCCTCATCCTATGATATAGAGTAAAAAAAAACACAAAACGATTATTTCCATACTTTGTAAAGCATCACTCACTATCATGTCCAGCAGCTGATTACAGTCTGTGGGTGTGACCAGCTGGACCAATCAGAGCTCTGAGTGAAGCATAGTGTTTAAAAAAAAAGAATGAAAAATGTATCAATAAACCAAAGAATACATTTGTTGGGGGTATTTTAATAATAAAATACAAAATCAATCGAATCTATTTTTTTTTAACTTTCATTGTTGGGTTTCGGCTGCGTCGTGACGTCATCGGTGTGCGACCATGCCGAGATTTACAAGTTCTTGAAAGAAACAAAACATGGCAAGTTTACAAGATGCGTTGAAGACCCACTTCGGGTTCAGCAACTTCAGGTCTAAGGTCCAGGAAGACGTGGTGAGGGCAGTCATCCGAGGTAAGTCGGTAAACGGCGTGTTTGTGCACTTTGGTTTGCTGCCAGTTGGTGGTTATGAACAGTAACCGGTGAATGGTGGAGGCAGGTCGGTGTTGATGTGATGGCGGCTTGGTCTCCCTGCAGGGGACAGGGATGTGTTCGTGTGCATGCCCACCGGGGCAGGGAAGTCCCTGTGCTACCAGCTCCCTGCGGTGCTGGGTCAGGGCATTACCCTGGTCATATCCCCCCTGATCGCCCTCATCCAGGTCAGTCTCTCATCCTCCTGCACTGACAAATACAGAGGAACTGAGGGGCAACA
Source organism: Cololabis saira (assembly GCF_033807715.1). Taxonomy (NCBI): domain Eukaryota; kingdom Metazoa; phylum Chordata; class Actinopteri; order Beloniformes; family Belonidae; genus Cololabis; species Cololabis saira. Next base: position 24,808,876 of record NC_084607.1, on the reverse strand, counting down.
CACAACCCTAAACATCACATTTCAATCACACATAGTCGTTTAGTTACTGTCAGATCCACCTCAGAGTAGGGCTTGGCGATATGGACCAAAATTCATATCTCAATATTTTCTAGCTAAATGGCGATACTCGATATATATCGATATTTTTTCTGTGACATAATTGGGGTTTCCCCCCAAAGCATTATAGCATAGCATCTCTGTTAGCTTCATTTTTTCTTTTAAAAAAACAGTCAGTTTTAATACAAAGGTACCTTTATTAACAGAGGTCTGCACAATATCAAAATGTATAAAACAAATGAAACAAAAATAAGATGCCTGCATATATAGAATAAAAATGCTTGTAGCAGCTAAAAATAAATAATAAAGCAAATATCCCTTTCCTGCACAACAATTAAATTAAAATACATTGTGCAATTAATACAATGTAGATAGTAACAGGCAGACTTTTCCACTGAGGTTGACAGTTGTGCAAATAACAAAACATTTGTGCAAATTTCTAATAAAACATGTAAACAGATATTGCATCTCTTTGAGCAAATCTCAAATAATTACAACAAGTCAACTACTGTACATTTTACAGATTTTGTGCCAGGAAAACTAACCTGTCAACACTGTCAGGTTTCAGCACACAAAGGTACTTTTTTGCCAGCGCGAGGGGTCAGCGTTGATGTACAGTCAATTTGTCACAAAATGAACTATATCGATATAAACGATATTGTCTCGTACCATATCGCGTTTGAAAATATATCGATATATATTAAAATCTCGATATATCGCCCAGCCCTGCCTCAGAGCCATTGTAGGAAGCTTTCTTGTGTTTATTTAGTTTATTTGTCTACAGGACCAAGTAGACCACCTGAGGGAGCTCAACATCCCGGCCTGCTCCATCAACTCCAAGCTCCCGGTGGCCGAGCGCCGTCTGATCCTGGCTGACCTGGGGAGCAGCAGCCCAAAGCTGAAGCTCCTCTACATCACTCCAGAGATGGTGGCCTCTGCCTCGTTCCAGCCCTGCCTGACAGACTTGTGCAGCCGGCGTCTTCTGTCCTACCTGGCTGTGGACGAGGCTCACTGCGTCTCTCAGTGGGGACACGATTTTAGACCCGACTATCTCAAACTCGGCGAGCTGCGGGCTCGTTTACAAGGGGTTCCCTGTTTGGCTTTGACGGCAACAGCCCCCAAGAATGTACAAGATGACATTGTTCAGACCCTGAGGATGTCCGCCCCTCTGTCTTTTGTCACGCCCGTCTTCCGGAAAAATTTGTACTATGATGTGATCTTCAGGGAGCTTCTTCCAAACGCTTACGTCCACCTGCACGCCTTTATCAAGACATCCCTGGCACTGGAAAGTGCATCTGATGGGCAGGTTAGTAAACTCTGAGGGCCAAGACTGAACCTTAATCTTTCACTTTTGAGTTGGTTCATTGTTGATCTTTGAAGATGGGTAAAGATGATGAATGTATTCTCAAACATCCTTCCTTTGAGCTTCAGCTTTTGTAGACTGTGTGAGGTTTTCTTAGGTAGTTAGCTGTCATTTCATTTAACCCTTGTGCTGTCTTTGGGTCAAGGGAGGGTGAAGGGAGAAAATAAGGAAGTAAAGAAGGAAGGAGAAAAGAAGGAAGGAAGTAGGAAAGGGAGTAAGGAAGGGAGAAAAGATGGAAGGAAGGAAATAAGGAAGGAAGTAGGAAAGGGAGTAAGGAAGGGAGAAAAGATAGAAAGGAGAAAAGAAGGAAGGAAGTAGGAAAGGGAGTAAGGAAGGGAGAAAAGATGGAAGGAAGGAAATAAGGAAGGAAGTAGGAAAGGAGAGTAGGAAAGGGAATAAGGAAGGGAGAAAAGATGGAAGGGAGGAAAGAAGGAAGTAAGGAGAAAAGAAGGAAGGAAGTAGGGAAGGGAGAAAATATGGATGGGAGAAAAGATGGAAAGAAGGAAGGAAGTAAGGAAGGGAGAAAATATGGATGGGAGAAAAGATGGAAAGAAGGAAGGAAGTAAGGAAGGGAGAAAAGATGGAAGGGAGGGAGGAAGGAATGGAGAAAAGGAAAGAGGGAAGGGAAGAAGGAAGGAATGGAGATAATAAGGAAAGAAGGAAGGAAAAGCAAAGAAGGAACGAATGACGAAAGGAAGGTAGGAAGAAAAAGGAGTAAAGGAGGGTAAAAAAGGAGGAAAAGAGGAAAGGAATAAGGCAGGAGAGAGCAGGAGGAAAGAAGGATAGAAGAATTGGGTCATTTTGACCCAAAGACAGCACAAGGGTTAATCAGATATATCTAACTTGCAACACTTAATTTTGGGCTCAGTGGACTTTTTCTTCTGATGATTATGTTGTGCAGGTCAAATTTGTGGAGGTGCCACTTCAGTTAAAAGCTAAAAAAAAAAAAATCTCCAGAGGCTTGTTAATATTCCTGAAGGTCTTCTGCAGTTGAAGCAATCAGGGTTTTGTTTTCCTACTTAAAGTCTGAGACTCTGATTAGGCCTATGTAAAAGCAGTGATCAAAGATAACGTGTCAGCGGAGGGAAAGGTTTTACAACTTAGTCATAAAATACCTTCCATGTCAAGATTTTCCTTAGCTGTGATGGCAGAAGTCAATCATCACATATTCCATAGGCTTCTGATGCATATGAATGATAGTTTGATAGTTTTTCTTTGAGGACCCAGGTTTTTGTGAAGCTGCAGTCTGTGGTATTTGTTTCCAGGGCTGTGGGATTGTGTACTGTCGAACCAGAGAAGGCTGTGAAGTCGTGGCTCATCAGCTGACCAAGCTCGGCATCTTGTCCAAGCCGTATCACGCAGGTGAGATTGCTTCAGTGTCTGTGTGTTCATGGAGTTTGAAGTATTTCAAGGTAAAGTGTTACACCGCTATCACAGGTCTGAAGGCAGGAGATCGCACAGAGGTGCAGAATGAGTGGATGCAGGGGAAGGTGCTGGTTATTGTCGCTACCATCAGCTTTGGGATGGGAGTAGATAAAGCTAATGTCAGGTGAGACAACAGATCTGAGAATCTTTCAAGACCATTATTCTGGTTGTTGATTGTTTTATATTGATGTTTTGCAGATTTGTAGCACACTGGAACCTTGCTAAGTCTCTGGCCAGTTACTATCAAGAATCTGGGAGAGCAGGAAGAGACGGTCTACCCTCCTCCTGCCGCACATACTATTCCCCAAAGGATAAGGAGCAACTTAACTTCCTCATCCGCCAGGAAGTCGGCCGGAAACAGGTCAGGTGACCAACAGAAGGCGTCCGGTGGAAGCATCGCCATTATTTTAGAGTTTTCTGAAAATGTTTTCAATTTGTCCTCAGGCAAAGCGTGGCTCTGCGAAGGAGTCGGACAAAACTGCCATCACAGACCTCGAAGCCATGGTGTCGTTTTGTGAGCAAGAAAAGTAAATGATGGATTTTCATTTCATTTCATTTCATTTTTATTTATTCCGTATCATGGAAATAGTTCACATACATGTTCCATTCCATGATCAAAAAGGGGCAAGAAGAAGAAAGCGTTAGATAACAAGCCCCTTTCTCAAAAAAAATAAAACAATTCGTATGAAGATGGTCTGTCCGTCTTTTCAACAGTCACTACTTACCGTATTTTCTGGACTATAAGCTGCTACTTTTTTCATAGGTTTTGAACCACGCGGCTTATACAAAGGTGCGGCTATTCTGTGGATTTTTCTTCCACCGCTTGGGGGAGTGCTAACCGGAATTAGAATAAAAACTAAGACAAAATAAATGCAAAGAGAATATGCTACTTCTTCTTTAGCAGATAGAAGTAGGTAGAAGCAGATTTCAAACAGATAAATAGATAAATAAATACTGGTTATTTTCTCTTGGTTCTGTCCCGTTTTAATCAGCAAAGTTGCTGCCGTGTTAAAAGACACTGTTAGGAAAGGATCTATTTAGGTACAAACATGTACATCATTTACAGTTCAAAATCCTTCTTTACATGTAAATATCTAATCTAACAACATAAATATCTGCGGCTTGTATATCTTTTTTTTTTTTAATTGTTTTTTAAAAAATAGAGTGGATGCAGCTTATATACAGGTGCGGCTTATAGTCCAGAAAATACGGTATATAATACCAAAAAAAAGAAATAATGAAAAAACAAAACAAAAAAATAAGAAAACATACACACTAACTCACCAACAATACAAAAACAAAAAACAACAAAAGATATTTTACCCGTTACCCGGATTCAGTGCACACATCATGTAGAAATGTATTTTCATGGATTACATGAAAATCAATGTACAGTGAGTGTACAGTTTGTAAAAGTCAGTTTCATGTAGTAAAAAAAGGCTTGCATTACAGCTTGTTATCAATATCCAAGTATTCAGATCATTGCGTTCTTTCAGTTTGTGTCCAGCAGAGGGCAGACTTGTTCTCTTGGTTCTTTTTCTTCTAGGAAGATATTCAGGTTTGGAAACAACTCCCCTTCTTCAGGATCAATGTTACTTTGTATAATCTTACTCAGTAATAACATCATCCTGCCAAAGTCAGACTACGACTGCCGATTCTGATTCCATCACAGTGACATGGATTCACGTTTTCATAAGAAATATGTAGAAATGATTTTGACTTTTCCCTTTACATAATACCGCCCAGCTCAGCATTTTTAGCTAGCTGTAAGCATGTTTGATCCTGTATATTTTTGTATGTAAGAGAGCTGGAGCTGGTTCTGCCTTCGCCTCAGGCCAGAGGAGCTGTTGTGCAGAGAGCAGGGATGCTCCGAGGAATGTTGATTCTCCTGAAAGCCTGGCAGCTCTAGCAGGTGTGTTTGGCAGCCGGTCAGTTTCCCACAAGTTCTCTGTTTCTGGCAAGGGTTTTGTTTTTGACTTGTTTTTTGTTTTGTTGCATAAGCAAGATTCCTGAGAATGAGTTTACTGAAGGACTTGTGCTCCACGGAGCTGCAGTGAAGACCTGATTTACAGTCTTCTGTGCCCAGATGCCATATTTGCAAGTTCAGTGTTCAAAGATAATTGTGTTCCATCTGCATGGAGAGATTTCACTTAAATGTTGGACTCTTTCAGCTTGGTCCACGACAGCAGCAGCAGCAGCAGCTCACACAGGTCAGCACCGTTACGAGCAGGACCATCAAGAGCAGTTTGATGAGCAGCTCCCCTTTAAACTATTCAACAAATGTAAGAACGTGGGCTGAGACTCACAGATGAAGGCTAGGAGGATGAAGAAGGCTCCCAGCTGTAAAGGGTGGGCGTTGGGCAGATCTTTCAGCTTGGCCCATATCTGGTTCAGGAGGCCCAGCGTCTCGTCTCTGGCGTCCATCCTGGTTAGATGGACGTGAGGTGGAGATGGAGATGGGAAGACACATTTAAATCACATCAAGGTGAATCTTGAACTGCTCGTCACCCCAAGCAGGTAACACGACTTTTGAGTTTTCAGCTTTAGTCTGTTAACATGATAAACTGCAGTTTGGTAGTTTATACGCCTTTTGCAGGGTTACAGGGACAGGAAAAGAAGCAGGAGTTTACTGCCTGTGAATGAGCATTTGTGAAGGATTTATATATGTTTTTTGAACCCTTCTCAGCATAACTAAACTAAAGTTGTTTGATTTAAGAGAAAGTAACTCAGAGATCAGCCTCATCGTCTGTGTTGATGTCTGTCCCTTGGTGTTCAGTATTGGATTAAAAACCATTCTGGTTTCAGTTTGATCTTGCTTTTGAGAAACTTGAACATGCAGCCTCCAGCAGAAACCAGGAGCAGTAAACTTAAATATGTTTCTGCTGAACTTTCTCTGTTGTTGAGAAACCTACATTGGTGCTGAGAGACTCACTGAAATCACCCACCTGTGAAGGTTTCTGCTGGTTCCTCACACTCAAACACGGGCTGAGAGTCAGAAAGGACAAATCCAGCAGATGAAGAGGAGACGAGACACGAGGGAGATGCCTGTTGAGTGTCTTCTTTGGCAGTGTGTTTGTTGTTGGGACATGCGGCGTGTCATCCAGAGGAGAAGCTTCTCAGACGCTGCTCTAGATCTCCCTGAGATCAGAGGATGCCTCCATACTGATGACAGCTGAATGTGGATATGAGGAAATGAGTGGTGACGCAAACTCTTCTCTCCTCTCTGACACCGCTTTTAATCTTCACTCACGTTGAACGTTCTCATCTTGCCATCCTTAGCTTTGTTGTTGTCTTCTCTTTAGTGGCACAGACTTTTGAATGTGTGGCTCAGTTGTCCTGCCTGTCTAAAACTTTTCTCGTCAGTAGGGCTGGGCGATATGGACCAAAAGTCATATCTCGATATTTTCTAGCTGAATGGCGATAGTCGATATATGTCGATATTTTTTCTGTGCCTTAATTGGGGTTTCCCCCAAAGCATTATAGCATAGCATCTCTGTTAGCTTCATTTTTTTCTGAGGCAAACCCTTAAAAAAACAGTCAGTTTTAATACAATGCCTCGTGCCAAATGTCACACAGGTTCCTTTGTTAACAGAGGTCTGCACAATATCAAAATGTATAAAACAAATGAAATAAAAATAAACTGCCTGCATATATAGAATAAAAATGCTTCTTGAATAAAATAAAACAAATATCCCTTTCCTGCATAACAATTAAATTAAAATACACTGTGCAATTAATACAATGTAGACAGTAACAGGCAGACTTTTCCACTGAGGTTGACAGTTGTGCAAATAACAAAACATTTGTGCAAATCTCAAATAAAACATTCAAGTCAATTTGTCACAAAATAAGCTATATCAAAATCATAAAAAAAAATGTTAAAAAAAAAAAAAAAAGATATATATATATTTTAAATCGATATAAACGATATTGTCTCGTACCATATCGTGTTTGAAAATATATCGATATATATTAAAATCTCGATATATCGCCCAGCCCTACTCGTCAGGCACTCCTTCCTGTGAGTTTCCTCAAAGTCCTTGTGTGTGATCAGTTCTGTCTTTCTCCACCTACTTGAAGACTTCTCTTTCACACAACAGGAGGAGAAAGCATTTGAAAGTCTGTGTATCATGGAGTGGTTTTTGTCGTGTGCTCAAAAATGCTTGAAAATAATGTCTCTCTGCTTTTATAGATGTGATGTCACGTGCAGGAATTTGATTTTTACAGTGAGCGCAATCATTAAAGTGAGCCGTCTCCTGTTCTCCTGTCAGGTGTCGCCATGCCACCATCTCCAAGTTCTTTGGAAACCAGATGCCAAATTGCGCAGGTGCCTGCGACTTCTGTCGTCACCCCAAAATCGTGCGAGCCCAGCTGGAGCGAGCGGCTACGCTCAGCACCAGGACCGAGGCGGCCAGCAAAGAGCCCAAAGGACCGTTCGGGTTCCAGGCGGGTCTTTACGAAGGAGGGAGGAAGGGTTACGGCTTTGAAAGGCACGACTGCTGTAACGGCACCGTCTGCAGTGTTGATGGGAAGAGTCCAGCTCTGATCTGATATTGCACTTTTCCTCCGGCAGGTTTGATTCAGGGGATGAAGACAACGGTGGGGATGATGAAGGCAAAAATAGGAAGAAGCATTTTACTGAGCTCTACAAGAGGCAGATGCACATGCGGAAGGTGAATCGTCAACTGTCATTCAACAAATATCTATGTTACGTTCGTTTTCAGGGAAAAACTGCTATAAATCGAGCTGTTTTGTGTTGGCTCTTTGCACATCTGCAAGAAGGACTGAGGGGGTCCCTGTATGTTGTGAATGCTCCAAGTGCATTGTTTTTGCTCACAGTTCATAACTTAAAAGTGTGGCAATTATATAACATTAGGGGGAGAAAAATATACTATAAATAAATGATGACATTGGCAGGAATTCATGAGATCATTGTTAATTCAGGCCCTTCCCTCTCATAAATATTTAAACAGTTTAGGTACACTAACTTTGGGTTAAAAGGGACAACTCAACTTGCCTTGGCTGTTAATACAGTTTGAGGTAGTATGACAGAGATAAATAGTTTATGGTGATCTGAATACTAACCAGTCACTCATGGGAAGCACCACTAGCTGACTAAACTATTATTATTATTATTATTATTATTATTATTATTATTATTTTGTTTTCACATATAAAAAACATTTGTAACACAATATAAAAGTAGAAAGAAATGTGAAGGAGAAAGCCTAAAAACCCTCCAGGGGCTTGAGAAGTGGCTTTCTCCATTTACATACTGTACATCCAGAGCATTGGAAAGCAGATACAATTTATAACAATGAGGGGGGGAAAAACAGTATAACTAGATACAGAAACATTAAATAAAAATGATAAGATTGATAAGATTATCACAGCAGCTGCCTTTTCCTAGAGAGAGGTAACAAACATTAGCCTTTACAAAATCTGTGTCAAACTTCAAAATAGATTTTAATGTCCATTTTGCTTTCAGATCCGAGAAAAATGATACACAGTGTGTGACTGGACGTCTGTGGTTGTGGAAACACTAACTTCTGCCAACGTTTGTTTGTTCAGGGCTCTGATGGTCCAAGAGAAGACTTCGTTCCACCAGGTAACGTCAGTAGAGGAATAAGGTGATCATGAATGTGTCTTTTGGCCGATCAGTCACATAACCAGCGTATCCTGATGTCCAGATGCCGACTGCCTGCTCAGGGATGCCAGCAGCCAGAAGATCCCCCGGCTCACTGTGAAGGTAACAGACCAAATCTGAACGCTGCAGAGGAGGTCCTCTTAAAACTGCTGCATTCATTCACACGCTTACAGGAACTCTGTGTCATGAGACGTTAACGCTGCTGAATTATAAGGGCTGTTTGTATCCAGCATCTGTAAAGACAAGTGGGTGAAAATAACTTAAAAGTCCAACCAACTCAACAGTATAACAGAAATGATTAAGTCCTGTAACCCTCCTACCGAACTGTAAAATATTCACAACTCATTTACAGTTGTGTGAAAAAGTGTTTGCCTCCTTCCTGATTTCTTATTTTTTTGCATGTTTGTCACACTTGAATGTTCAGATCATCAAACAAATTTAAATTTTAGACAAAGATAACATGAGTAAACAGAAAATGCCGTTTTTAAATGAAGGTTTTTATTATTAAGGAGAAAGAAAAATCCAAACCTACATGGCCCTGTGTGGAAAAAGGGATTGTCCCCTAAAACCTAATAACTGGTTGGGCCCTTAGCAGCAACAACTGCAATCAAGCGTTTGTGATAACTGGCAATGAGTCTTTTACAGGGTGTGGAGGAACTTTGGCCCGCTCATCTTTGCAGAATTGTTGTAATTCAGCCACATTGGAGGTTTGAGCATGAAACATTTTTTTACGGTCATGCCACATCATCTCAGTTGGATTCAGGTCGGGACTTTGACTAGGCCACTCCAAAGTCTTGATTTTGTTTTTCTTAAGCCATTCAGAGGTTGGACTTGCTGGTGTGTTTTGGATCATTGTCCTGCTGCAGAACCCAAGTGGCTTCAGCTTGAAGTCACAAACAGATGCCGGACATTCTCCTGCAGGATTTTTTGTTAGCCAGCAGAATTCCTGGTTCCATTTACCACAGCAAGTCTTCCAGGTCCTGAAACAGTAAAACAGCCCAGACCATCACACTACCACCACCATGTTTTACTGTTGAAATGATGTTCCTTTTCGGAAATGCTGTGTTACTTTTACACCAGATGTAATAGGACATACACCTTCCAAAAAGTGAAAACTTTTGTCTCGTCAGTCCACAGAGTATTTCCCCAAAAGTCTTGGGGATCATCAAGATGTTTTCTGGAAAAACTGAGCCGAGCCTTGATGTTCTTTTTGCTCAGCAGTGGTTTTGGTCTTGGAACTCTGCCATGCAGCCATTTTTGCCCCATCTCTTTCTTATGGTGGAGTCATGAATAATGACCTTAGTTCAGGCGAGTGAGGCCTGCAGTTCTTTGGATGTTGTTCTGGAGTCTTTGTGACTCTTGGATGAGTCGTTGCTGCTCTTGGGGTCATTTTGGTCGGCCGGCCTCCTGGGAAGGTTCACCACTGTTCCATGTTTTCTCCATTTGTGGATAAAGGCTCTCACTGTGGTTCGCTGGAGTCCCAAAGCTTTAGAAATGGTTCTGTAACCTTTTCCAATTACTTTGTTTCTCATTTGTTCCTGAATGTCTTTGCATGATGTCTAGCTTTTGAGGATCTTTGGTCTGCTTCACTTTGTCAGCAGGTCGTATTGAAGTGATGTCTTGATTGAGAACAGGCGTGGCAGTAATCAGGCCTGAGTGTGGCTGGAGAAATTGAACTCAGCTTTCCAAAGATGTGATAAACCAGTTAATGTATGTTTTAACAGGGGGGGCAATCACTTTTTCACACAGTTCTATGTAGGTTTGGATGTTTTCCCACTTAATAATAAAAACCTTCATTTAAAAACTGCACTTTGTGGTTACTTGTGTTATCTTTGTCTAATATTTAAATTTGTTGGATGATCTGGAACCTTTTAGTGTGGCAAACATGCAAAAAAAAAAAAGAAATCAGGAAGGGGGCAAACCCTTTTTCACACAACTGTTGCTGTTGTTTCTTTGATATCTGAACTTCTTGTGGCATTTCAGACCAGAGAGCACTGCCTGTACCGCCTGCAGGAGGCCGTGCAATGCCAGCAGGGGGAGCAAGATGCATTCGAGTGAGTGTGGACACAAACTCTTAAACTGTTCTGTTTATAGATTATTACAAATGTCTATAACCACCTCTATTCCAGGTCCTGTACTTTGGTCATCACTTTTTTTTTTCTTTCTCTCTAACAGCTGTGACGGTCTGACGTCTGCCATCGATATTGAACATGAGATCTTCAGAAATAGCAAATCCAGCAACTTGTACAAAGCCTCTGTTCTAAAGAAGGTGGCTACGGCATTTGTTGTTTTTTCTTAATGTGTGGGAGTACACCATAAAGCTCTAGATGTTTATGTGCACGTCCTCTTGAATTCTGAAGGTGTCTGAGTTGAAGAAAGCTTCATCTGCTCCAGTGAAGGGAGAGGAAGGAGAAGGAACAAGCAGCAGTACCAGCGAATCTAAGACAAAACTGGAGAAAGACGTATCCTCCTCCTCCTCCTCCTCCTCTTCTTCCTTATATCCTGAGGAGCTGCAGGGTTTCACCCTCGCATCTGAGGTCTACTCAGTAAGTCTGCTTTATCACACGCTCACAGCTACAGTTCCTTTAAAGTTTGAGGAAACAATTCTTGCAGATTCTTGTCCCTTCAAACCAGTCAAGTTTCTCTTTTCTCGCCCAGATGAAACGAAAGAGAGTAGGGGCGGGCCTGAGGGGGTCGTCTAACCCCTTCCTGAGTGCCAAGGATCTGCTGGAGCCTTCCGTGTTAGACGCATCGTCCGACAAAGGGAAAACGAGCGGTAGATTTTTGAGTGACTGCTCAGGGGAGTCGGATATGAGGAGAGTCGGGGAGGGAATACCGAACGCAGAAACAATGTCATCTATACCTTCATCCATCAAAGCCAGAGCTCTTGCCATTAGTGGCTCCCTCAACAGCCCGACAAAAGGAGGCAGAGCCCTGAGCAAGAAACAACAGAAGCTAGCAGAAGCTGCAAAGACTTCCCGCAACATCTCCCAGTACTTTGCAAAGACGGAGAAACAAACAACGGAGAAGAGCCCCGATGAGGCAGAGTTGTCCAACGAAACAGATAGCACTTTTTCTCATTCTCCCACTGAGGTGTTTGAGGAGAACATTGACCAGGAGCCGGATTCAGGGAAAAGCCCTGCGGTTTCTCAGACTGAGGATGTGATCCTCATAGAAAGTAAAACCGAGGTGGTTGTTATAACTGATGATGAAAAGGAGAAAGCAGACGAAGAGGAGATTTTGAATCCAAAGGATATGACGTCCATCACGGAGTAATTCACTCTCAATTCACAATGGTATTCTGGACTTTTGCTTGAAAAGACCTTTGGAATCTCTAATCTTTATTTGAATCTTTTCACACAGACAAAATGAACCTGCAGAAGAAGCTAAACCGCCTTTAATTCAAGAGGTAGGTCTCAACTGGCCGTTAGGTTTATATCGTTTTAAAAGAAATCTCTGTTAATTTAAATTTAAATGAAGTTAACTAGTGTCCGACCGATCAGCCTTTTTTTTCGATTATTTCGATCACCGATTAGGGGGAAATCAAAAAGACCGATAGCCGATATCAGCCGATACGATTATTACCCTTTTTTACCTTTTTGGGAGAAAACAAATTTCAATACAAGAATTCATTTAAATGAATGGTGAGCAATTTATTGCTTTAACTAGGAAGGACAGCAATATTCACTTCGCACGGCTCACACATCAAAAGTGCAAATTATGGAACATCAAACAAAACAAGCAGCATTTCAGTTATTAAAAATAACATTAAAGGAGCTGTATGTAAGAGCAATAATAAAAAGAATCATAAAATGACCCCGATATGTCAACAGACATTTAAAAATCATGTTCATTTCAAATACTTATGTCACTGACAACAGCACTCAAGCCAGGATATTCCAGTTTAAAAAGAGGAGTTGCAGCCCTCAACTGATGTTTATGTTGTCATTTTTTGTTTTGGCCTGAAGCTCCACCCTCCACCTATCTCCCAATCACCAAGTCAGTATTGTTTCTGAAGCTCCACCCTCCACCTATCTCCCAATCACCAAGTCAGTATTGTTTCTGAAGCTCCACCCTCCACCTATCTCCCAATCACCAAGTCAGTATTGTTTCGGCATCCGGGTTGCCAGCTCGGCTCTAATTATCGCAGCCATGGCAGCCTACGTTCCTGCTGCATTCTGCAGCCTACCTGGCAACCTCTGGTCGGGGGGAGGAGGGGGAGGGGACACGCCGCTCAACAATATTTTGAAAGTGACTGCAGTACCAGTTTTGGCCATTTCTTACAGACGGCTCCTTTTAAGTGAATTTTCTCTTTACATAAAATAAAAAAGCTGCCTATAAAAAAATAACAAATTAAGAGGAATAACAGCCTCAATTTTAGAACAGTCAGGCACAATACTGTCAATTCCCAGACCCAAACCACAGCAAGTGCCTACTTGGAGGTAGTAAAAAAAAAAATCGAAATTATTTATTTTCGATTTTTTTTTGGGAGGGGGGGCCGATACCGATTATTAATAAAATTATGAATATCGAATTCGATAATCGGCCGGTCGCCCACTAAAGTTAACCCTCCCTGCCAGAGTTCCTGTGCTCAAAGTTCAGCTTTGTGTGCAGTTCCAGGTGAAAGAGGATGTAGAGGCCAACTTGGAGCCTCCTCCCGCAAAACGCAGCCGGCCTGCAGACAAGAGCAGCAGAAGAGTGAGATTCAACCCCACCGTGCAGGAGAAGGTCGTGAAGCCGGTCAGCAAGCCTCCTCCGCCCGCCACGCTGAAGGAAGCCGCCGATATCGTGGTCCGTTGTCTGGACCCCTTTTACGCTCAGGGAAAGTTTGCCAACAAGGTGCGTCATTTTAAATTGGGATTAAAGTCACGTGAAGCGAAATGTTTTATTAAATGGATAAATTAATTCTTTTGTAGGAACTGTTTAAGTCGTTTGCTCGCCACTTGTCTCACCTTCTAGCAGAGGATAAGACCCAGGGAAAAGAACAACGTAAGCAGAGATTTAAAAAAACAATGACATTAAATACTGGGATCTGTGGTTTGTTGATGCAGCGACGACTTCTTCACTCTCACCTCTCCTTCCACAGTTAAAGCTAAAGCCAAAGCACTCATCAAGAACCTCTTCAGTAAAGTCCAGCGCTGCGAGAGCGAAGCAGACTGGAAGCACCTTCAAAGACGACACAGCTGTGAAACCAAAGAGACCAAGGAGTGATGGGAAATGTAGTCAAAACCCTGCTCTTTATTTGTGCCTGTCAGTCTCATATCAATGTGATTCTGCGCTTTTTTCTACAGATGCCTGCAGACCAGGTTTACAGCTTATGAAAGGGTCCTGCTTTCTTTTTGTTTATCTTGTCTGGTCGCTGCTATAGTAGCTTATGTCAACAAATGAGCAATAAACCGGGACCGGTGCAGCCTTGAGGATCTGTGCGCATCTTGTTTTGAGTTCAGGGTTTAGTACAAATTGTGACCACTTTGACTTTATGTTTAGACTTGTGGCTAAAGGATGGAGCGTTTTAAGTCCATCTGCACTCATACTTGCTGTATGTCTTGTTTGAAATCTCTGCAAGTTCATGAGCATACAGAGCTGGACTGAAATCCGACCACACGAGGCCTGGAACGGCAAGATTGCGACCATGCTGGCGGCTCCAGGAAGCTGCATCTGGACGCAGTGGCACGCAGAGCCGTGAGTCAACAGACTTCTTCGTTTCCAGACTCCACTGCCTGACCAATATAAAGTTTCATAATAAGCTATGAGAGATGTGTGAGAGCACAGCGAGAAGCTCCTCACCACATCGGCTACGGTTAAAATGACTTGTTTCCAGCTGAAACATATTCATCACTGTAGTTCTCCTACAGTTTGAAACTCTCACCTGTTTGCTCAGCAGTTGTTTTCAGGTGATGTCATTTTTTCTTTTATTATTCCATGAAGGTGAGCTGGTTCCAGATTATTCATGCGTCAAACTGAAAGGATCCTTTCTGTTTATTTTATTTTTTTCTGTGAAAAGTTAGAATGTCTGTGTTTAAGAAACTTTTTTTATAGCTTCCTGAAAGTGTTGTGTAGTAGGTATGATCATTAAAATGTTTACCATCATAATACTGTATACTACATTTCCATGGTAACGGTTATACTCCCAATGTAGAAAGGGATGGGATTGTTATTGGATCTTCAGGGTTTAGTTCATAGACCAGTGTCCAGGCCAGAGTTGGTTTTGGACGTGATGACGGTGCTACTTGGAGAGTTTCATTAGATTTATCTTCTCAGGATCATTTATGTATTTGAAGCAAACTGATATCAGCATGCCAAAACACAATAAGTGGTGGGCAGTGAAATGCACGGGCAAAAACTCTCAGCTCACCTAAAAACAAGTCATGCGAAGGTGTCTGATTAAGGTAGCAAATTAATTACGACACTTTTAGCTCTGAACTTCTGAGGTACAGCTGTAGCGGCATAATGAATTATTCTCGTGACTCTTGCTCACTAATTGCTCATTAATGTTGATAATTATATGTACATAATGTGGAGTGAAAGACATTAAAACTGTTCTATTTTCATGGGGAATATAAACCACATGCTCTTTGTTGCGGGTCCAGGTGATATTTTATTAGCTGCTACAGTTTTGTTGCTGCTGGAAACATGGACAATATTGACATACAACATTAATTTAAACCATGTGGATTTTAATTCAAAACCAATGTCATTTCTGTTTTGCGTTGTGTCAGTTCTTGGTTATGAGGAATCTTTGCTGAGAGATGTTTTCCACCTTGTTTTTTTTTTAGGCCTGTCAGGCCTGTGCGAGTCAGTGTCATGAGGAAACCCTCAAGAGCACTTACAAAGCTGAGGGACACACAGACGTCTGACTGTTAAGACTCGACAGCTGCAGTTGTTTCATTCTATACTTTTAAATGTTTAAAATAAAGTCAGTGCTGAAGAGAAAAGTATGCCGTCTGGTGTGGGCCACCTCTTATTTTATCTGATGTATTCATTAAAACTCAGTGCTGAATGGGGAGATTGAAAAAAAGATGACATCACCCCCAGTGGTGGTGCTTTCAGGGACAGTTGGTAAATTTCAGAGTGCAGTTCACAGATTATCATTTCAGAAGGCTGAATCTGTTGAGTCAATTGTATGCTAATACTGGTAAAAGGCTGACACTACAGAAAACAAGATTAAGATAAAAACACCACAGGACATTTTGTTCTCCACAGATAAGTGCAATAATATCTACAGAACATATTGGGATGTTTATCACAATTATCACACAGTTTATTTGAAATTCATAGTAATCAGCAATTAAATAATTTGTCATGCGCAATTGCACATAACTTCAAAAAACACAAAAATAAAAAAAATGGAGTGAATACAGTTGAAATATCTACATTACTAAAATACTACATTACATACTCATCTGTTTCAAATTCCTATTTCTGTAAACTGAATTAATCCTCAACATCTTTAATAGCTGTTTTTTTTTTTTTTTTAATCCTTGAAAGAAATGTATATTTTTATTTTTCTTGGCTGTATGGTTTTAAATCTACGGAAGAGTATTAGGGCCATGCAGGAGAAAAAATATTTGGGAAGGGAAGATTTTTTTTATTGTGCACTTCGAGAAAAAAGTCAAAATGTCGAGATTAATGTTGAAATACAATTTCGAGAAAAAAGTCGAAATTTCGTGAATAAAGTCAAAATTTTGTGAATAAAGTCGAAATTTTGTGAATAAAGTCGAAATTTCGAGAATAAAGTTGAAATACATTTCGACTTTTTTCTCGAAATTGTATTTCAACATTAATCTCGACATTTAGACTTTTTTCTCGAAGTGCATAATGAAAAAATCTGGCTTTATATTTAAACTTTAGAAATATTTGAAAACAGCAAAAAATGAATGCTGCTGCACATTGATATAATCTACTACAAATTACAAGCAGTAAAAATGAATATTTCAAATTGAATGTTCTCGGTAAATAAATGAATGAATGTGTTTAGTGCCCGGGGTTTCCGGCTGGCCCTGAACGCAGCAGCAGCATTCACCGCTCCGCTGCACAGAGAGGATCAGCGTCATGCGCCGCCAGCTGCTGCTCTGAATACTTTTAGCTCACATCTGCCGGCCACGGCTGCAGGTGCACTGCTGGGATTTTATTGCAAAGTGTTTTATCTTTAAGGGTCTGGCGGTGGGGGGGTGTTTGTTGTCACTGGTCACAGCCCGGGTGGGATCCGCGTCCACCGGCGTGGATGCTCCGTGCTGGTAGGATGGAGGAGTTCGTCACGGAGGAAGAGGAGCCATGGTACGATCAGCGGGATCTGGAGCAAGGTGAGGCATCATGTCATCCTGTGACTGGTTTTGTATGGAGAAACACACAAAAGAATAGCATTATCAGTGATGGGTGAAAGGGGGTGGACGTCTTAAACCTGAATTATGGTTCTGCGTTACACCGACGCAGAGCCTACGCCGTAGGGTACAGCGTAGGCTCTGCGTTGGTGTAACGCATAACCATAAATCAGCCTTTAAAATAAAACATTTAATTAATTGTGATGAGGGAGTCTCTGCAGCTTGCGACGCCCTGCCCTTCACCCACCTTCTTCCTCCTCCAGTCACTCAGATCTCGCCGTGGTTTCCCCAGAATAGTCCAGCTGTGTGAGGGTCAAAGACGTATAAGGCCTTTGAGTAGCCCATTTTTAAAATACTTAAAATAAAGATATTTTTGGCCATTTTTCAAACATTTGAAATGTAGTGTACACATACATGTATGTGAAAACTTCAAACAAAGGTATTTTAGTGTTTTTAAACCTTTAAACCGTCATTTGGGGCGACCATTTATCTCAAAATTAATAGATTTCCATAACAAAATTTATATTTTAATAAGTATCAGTAATTAAATTAACTGTTCAAGAAAGATAGACACATTTTTCCTTTCATTTTTTTGAAAACCATTTTTAAATACATTCTATCCATAATGGCAGTGTCACCCTGTTACTTACTCTAAAATTCATAAAACTGATTTAAAATGTGTACAAGGTGTATCCACTTATGCATGCTATACCAATAATTTATATTTGAACCAAAACTGATAGACATTCAATTTTGAATTTGATACAGAATTGCCATTTGTTGGTTACCCCACATGACAGGTGGTCACCCCACATGATGCTTTCAGGTTTAATCAAATATAACAGGCTAACAGTTAGCTATATATATATATATGATTAGTTGTGGAGCAAAGTCAAAGATGATAGAAGCAAGCAATCATGTCTTTTGGAGGAGGTGGTGGCAGTATTTCTGTTTCATAAATCAAAACAATCAGGCAGATAATTCCCAGAGGCCGATTTGAAGCACGACTGGAATTCAGACTCAGCTTAAGGTAGGATCTTTCAAGTCTCTGCAGGAAATGTATGCTTTTGTGCTGGCCTACCCCTGATGCAAAATGTTCTTGTATCTGTGGACTCCTCTGTGCTCCGGCCTACCGGTAATGACTTAAAAGGATGCACTTCCACCGAGTTAGTGCGTCTCACAGGAGGGCTGAGTGATCTGGTGAGTACGTCCTCTGTCTGCGGTGCCGGGTTCAGCATCGCCCCATCTCCCGATTACCCGCTGACCCAGAGAACTAAAGCAGCTTTGCGTCTCATCACAGCATTTCACATAGTCCTAGAGAGGAGAGACAGGTGGATTTGAATGCCTGTGTTCAGCATTTTAGTGTATTTTATCCCACCTTACCCCCCTACCCTTCCCTTCCCTTCCCTCCCCTGGCTGATCTGATTAGGGAGCCCCAGACCAAACCTCTTTAGTGAGGATCAAGCATTTCAGACTTTGGGGTCAGATTTGGAGCCTAATTGCAATCTGCTTGCTGCATGCGCTCCTAGCGAGTCATTATTTTACCCCAGAAGTGAGGCTGTTATGCAACCTCCGTACTGCCAGCTGTGCTATTCCGCCACCCCTTGTGCCTCTCGTGACCCCGAAAAGATGTGAAGTGCATCTGTGCAGACAGAAAGCATGATGTCACGGGTTCATGTGGCAGCTCCAGGGACCTGTGACTAAGTGTGATTCACACTTCAGAGCAACACCGAGATGTGAAGACAGCAAAAACACACACACACGTCTGATTTCTTTTTTTTATTCTCTTTCTTTTCTCCTCCTTGGATGAGATTCAGAAGTTGCATAACTCGGCACGTGCCAGCCTCAGTAAAGGCAGCGGCTGTGACAGTCGGGGGGCCTCGGGGTGAAGGCTTGCTGTGTTCTCTGCTCCCTGCACTCTCCCTCAGCTCCTTATCTGCTTTGTCAGTGCAGGAAATGTCCGCCTGCCACGTCCTCCCTCGGCAGCACCGGAGACTAATGCAGCATCACAGATGTGCAGATTGTAAACCAACGTTGATGGATAACAGGGAGGGATTCTCTCGGATTGCAATAAACAAACATCAAATCTGTGATATATATTGTTTGATCTGTGAAGTTTTACACCAACAGTGACCCATGTGTGGGTTTCTGTCGTTGCTTGTCACGCTGGTGATAAAACACTCCATTCATGTCCAATGATGGACAGTGGATTGAAGTCAATGGCTCTTCTGTTTCGTCCCATCTTTCCTCTCCTCCAGTGTTATGTTGTTAGAGGCTCCAAATAAGCAGAGGCAATAGAGCCCCCCACCCCTCCCTCCACTCCTCCTCCTCCCATTCCTAATCTCGTTTCACCAGAGGAGATAAATGATTTATGATTCAAGCTGTGCTGCCAAATATCAGCTACTGTGAAAGTACAGTCTGTATAGCCACAGCTGAGTCTGTACATGTGCACCAAAAATCATCAGACCAAAGCAAAGCGAGCACGGATGAGGCTGCATTAACATTACCTCAGCATTAGTCACACTTTTGAAAAATAATGTAAAGTGTAAGTAAAAACTAAATTAAGATGAGTTGTGAGGTAATCAAGCCCTATATTTAACTTAAAATTCTACAAACGGTCCATTTGCTTATTTAGAAATCTAGTTTTTGAAACAGGAAAACTCCCCATCAGTCAGTTTGAAATGACAGAACCTTCTGGATGGAAGTGGAAACGCCTTTAATCAAGAAAATAACTTGCTTTGAATCAAGCAGGGGCGAAAATCCCGTTTCATAGTTGGGGGGGACAATAAACAGTAACATTTTAGAGAATAAATCCAGGGGGGGACAAGGAATAAAAGTTTTAGCCTTCCTTTAATACAGCATTTTGACATTTTCAACTCTGTCTCGCAAACAGGCAGAAGACCTTTCTTAGAGTAATACAAAACAATGGTATTAGGTGGAAGGTGGCAATAATACAGCACATCTGACATAATGCACTGCAAAAACCCACAATCTTAACAAGAATATCTGTCTTATTTCTAGTTAAAATGTCTCATTTTTAGTTAAAAAAAATCTCATTACACTTAAAACAAAACTCATCACTGGAAAAAAACAACAAGTTTCACCTGTTTCAAGTAGATTTTCACTTGAAATAAGTAGAAAAATCTGCCAGTGGAACAAGATTGTTTTGCTTATAAGATAAATCTTGTCGCACTGGCGGATTTTTCTACTTATTTCAAGTCAAAATTTACTTGAAACAGGTGAAAATTGTCAAATAACAAGTTATTTTTCTGGTGATGACTCTTGTTTTAAGTGTAATGAGATTTTACTGTTTATTATTATTTTCGGTTTCGGCCACAAATTTTCATTTTAGTGCATCACTACTAAATACTACTGCATTGTTCCAAAATTATTAATTCTGTCTCAAATTATTCTAGGGGGGGACAGCTTTACTAATGGGGGGGACTTGTCCCCCCTGTCCCCCCCGGGGTTTTCGCCCCTGGAATCAAGCCTTTGCAGATGACCATTTGTGGATCTCTGAGAGAGAACACCAGTGAGTTGGATGGGAGGACAAAAAGAGAAAGATAGGACAGAGGCGTGTTTACCAATGTGTCACATCACATTTAAGGAGCCCCATTTCTCCGGCATTCAAACTGAACACTTTTGATTTTTGCTTCATGAAGCATTATGTCACATTATTCACCTCCAGACCATCACAGATGATGATGATGGGTTTTAGCCTGGAGGACCATTTTCACACAACCTTTAGATGATTATCCACCACCTCGGATCATAGAAGAGATTAGCGCTTCCTCTCAGCTCATCTTAAATGATCTTGTTTCCTGTGAAATTTTCCACCACAGCTGTGTTGACTGTACTAAGCAACCGTTTTCATCTCCATGCTGTTAAAGCTTCACATTTAATTTAAAATTATACCAACCTAATTTTTTTCTCTTCAAAAAACAGTAAATGTTTCTCAGTTTAAACATGTTTATTAAAGAATATAGGATTTACATTAGTCACAAAAACCACTCCATTCATACTGTCTATCAACTTTTTTCTTCACTAAGAATGAAACAACATGCTTTAAATGCATATTATGGTCGGGGGTCTGTTCTAATCTCTAATCTAATCCTATTACATCATTACAAGATCTGGTGTGTTTCAAACAAGCTCAGGACTTTGTGCCACATCAACAGACTCTCTACTTAATGGCCAAGCCCTCCATGAAACCCCCCACAGGTTTTCTGAGGAGTGCTCAGCTCAGACTGCTGCTGGGGTGAGACCTGCTGGGCAGAATTACTGCAGAGGCTCTGCGTCCCGCTGGACTTTGGACAAATGTCGTTTCAGTGCCAGAATCAGACATGACTGCTGCGTTAGGCCAACGCAGGGTCAGCACAAGCTGCTCCTCGCTGAGCTCCCTCCTCACACCCGTCAACCACAACCCCTCAGCCCATCACTGCAATCTGTTAGGAAAAGCTACAGCACAACTAGTTGTATTCTCTTTTAAATTGGGTCTGTATTCGCAGCACTAGGTGTTACACAGTAGAAGCAGTGATAGCTCGCCATTAGCCGCCACAACACCCCTGGTTATACATGCATTTATTCTTATCTAATTTTTCCTGATGTGATATAAATAAAAATCCCCCCCAGTGCAGTTGACATGGATGTGAAATCTAGATCATGGAGACCAAAGTCTTTTTTTGAATCAGGCTGTAAATATGTTTAAAGGAGCCGTCTGTAAAAAATGGCCAAAACATACTGCAGTCACTTTCAAAATATTGTTGAGCGGCGTGTACCCTCCCCCTCCTCCCCCCGACCAGAGGTTGCCAGGTAGGCTGCAGAATGCAGCAGGAACGTAGGCTGCCATGGCTGCGATAATTAGAGCCGAGTTGGCAACCCGGATGCCGAAACAATACTGACTTGGTGATTGGGAGATAGGTGGAGGGTGGAGCTTCAGAAACAATACTGACTTGGTGATTGGGAGATAGGTGGAGGGTGGAGCTTCAGAAACAATACTGACTTGGTGATTGGGAGATAGGTGGAGGGTGGAGCTTCAGAAACAATACTGACTTGGTGATTGGGAGATAGGTGGAGGGTGGAGCTTCAGAAACAATACTGACTTGGTGATTGGGAGATAGGTGGAGGGTGGAGCTTCAGAAACAATACTGACTTGGTGATTGGGAGATAGGTGGAGGGTGGAGCTTCAGAAACAATACTGACTTGGTGATTGGGAGATAGGTGGAGGGTGGAGCTTCAGAAACAATACTGACTTGGTGGAGATAGGTGGAGGGTGGAGCTTCAGGCCAAAACAAAAAATGACAACATAAACATCAGTTGAGGGCTGCAACTCCTCTTTTTAAACTGGAATATCCTGGCTTGAGTGCTGTTGTCAGTGACATAAGTATTTGAAATGAACATGATTTTTAAATGTCTGTTGACATATCAGGGTCATTTTATGATTCGTTTTATTATTGCTCTTACATACAGCTCCTTTAATCACGCTAAAGATGGCTTGCCTTCTCTCAATGTAAGACGATTTACACACTGGATGACTCTGATTTATAAGGCTCTTCTTGGCTTGGTTCCTGGTTATTTATGCTTATTTCTTCAGAGAACTAAAAGCCATTATGCTTTAAGATCGAATGACATTTTGCACCTGGCTGTTCCTCGTGTTCAGACTAATTTGGGGAAAAAAGCTTTTAGTTTCTCTGCACCCTCTGCTTGGAATGTCCTCCAATTTGAACTGAAATGAATTTATTTCACTTGAAGCCTTTCGCTCTGGGTCTTTTATCTGGTTAAATAAAGGTGAAATAAAAAAAAAAAAAAAGTTTGCTACATAGTTGCACATTTCAACACGGAGGCTGCGTTTACAAACTGCCTCCAGTGGTCAGTCCATGAACTGCAGTTTTTGCTATTCCTGGGTAGCTTCAACCTATACATTTGAATATTGGCTACATTAGGGAGTTAATCAAATATGAATACATCTGGATTCATTTGCCAATTAATTAATTGTGAGTGTGTGATTTAAACAAAAATCCTAATTAGGAGCCGTAATATTTCAAAGGCTGCACTGAATGTTCCTCTTAACGGCTGTGATCAGCACTTGTGTTCCTTCACTCTGTGCTCACCACCGTCTGCTATTTCTCTGCTTCTTTCTCTCTCGTGTCAGACCTGCATTTGGCAGCAGAACTCGGCAAGACTCTCCTGGAACGCAACAAAGAGCTGGAGGACTCTCTCCAGCAGATGTACATTAACAATGATGAGCAAGTGCATGAGATAGAGGTACGTTCATAGGCCTGCAAGTCCATGTCACTGCAATACAAATTTATAAATAATACTTACTCACAGATGAGTAAATGTCTTTATATGCTTGGCATCATCCCCACTTTGAATATTGAATATTTATAATTTACTGCTTTTTGAGACCTACGTAGTGTGAGCATGTACTGATAAACTGCTCCAACGGCATCCTCCCCATCATTTTTCTGAGACTGCAGAAAACATGCTCCAACTGGTTGTCAAGGCTACGAGAGCACCCTAGCCTAACCACTCACATATCATACACTTTCAAACACAGACTGGCCTGATCATTCACACCTCTCCACATGAATGAGCAGATCTCATGCTGATTGGATAAGTCTCATCACATCACAGGCCTCACTCAGAATTATGAGATACACCCATGTCAGATTCCCAGGTTGAGACATTTTCTGCTGACTTTTCACTTGTCATCTGACCGTCAAAGCGGATTTTCCCCCCAACACGTCCACCTTCATCGATATCCTCTCTTTTTGTTTTTGTATCGGGCTGATTCCCATTTCGTGTGGGGCATTTCGAGAAGGAGAATGAATAGGAGAGTGTGTGTCTAAAGTGTGTGGAAATTGATGTACCAGTCCACACTCATGTCACCCTCCCAGTTCAAGACTTTTCATCAAAATAGAAATTAATTAAGAATTTATTTTAGGTTCATGAGCACAATCCAGATTTACCCGAAAGTCACGGTGCTCCATGATTCATGTTCATTGGATTAGGTTAACTGTGCATCTTAAATCTTTTTAGTTTTTATAATGAAATTAATGTAAATAAAATTACCTCTCGATCCATTTTTTTTTTTAAATCCTCATATTGTCTACAATATCTATCACTGTTCTTCCAATCAAATTTCAGGTGTGTGTGTGTGTGTGTGTGTGTGTGTGTATATATATATATATATATATATATATATATATATATATATATATATATATATATGTGTGTGTGTGTGTATATTTAAAAAATATGGCATGAGTATATTAATACAGAATCTTTCTGAATGCATCTCAGTTCACTCGACTGTTTAATTGTAGGTTTTGCTGTGTGAGACTGTCTGTCTGGAAACTTTAAAGTACATAAACCCTCTCGCGCTCATGAGCACAGGCTCAAAACGGGAAAACTTCTATCATGCACACTTCTGAATACACACCTGGGTGAGCTGCCAAGCGTTCCTCCTGCACCGGTGACATCACCTCACATCTATTAGAGACTCGTTCAACGCTCCTCAGACGCTTCATCCCAGCAACCAGAACCCTGGATCGATGTGGCCTCTAACCTCATTTCAATATCCTGTTTCCCTTTCTAGTACCTCTCCAAGCAGCTGGAAATGTTGAGGGAGGTGAACGAGCAGCACGCCAAGGTGTACGAACAGCTGGACGTGACTGCCAGAGGGCTGGAAATCACCAACGAGAAGCTGGTGCTGGAGAGCAAGACCTCGCAGCAGAAGATCGACAGGTGACCCGTCACCACAACACGGCCAGTCACTGTTCCTCACTGATAGGATTCACTGCATCTGGCTTCCTGCGAGATTTCGTGGGAGGATTGATATGTACAGTGTTGGCAGCTCTTCTTTGAAGCTGATCTGCTGGATATCAACATCTGGACCAATAAAATTACCTCTCAATCAATTTGTTTTGCTGGATATCAACATCTGGACCAATGCAGTGTTATTTTTGCTGCATGAATGGCCCGAGTTGATCTCAGTTTCTTTTCCTGCTTGTCTGCCTTACTATTTTGGTGAATATTGGATTTTGGGTACAACAATGATGTCTCTGAAAGAGTTTATGCTGTTACATATATGTAACTGATGCTTTAACTTTTTTTTTTTTACTGAAAAGTAAAAATAAAAAGCTTTAGTCCCAGTTACTGGTACTTTCAGTCTAATCAGTTCCTCTTTTAGAAACGATACCATCCAATACCTTGCAATTTTTTGCAAACTTTGCTCATGGTTCTGTGTAAAAAAAACAACAACCAAAAAACAACCTCTGGTGCACACAATTATCTAATACACCCTTTAGAAGAAAAACAAAAGGTCCGTATGCCAACTGTGATCCTCTCATCGGATACTTTGAGCCAAGTTGCCATCAACCATCAGGGGGCTGATATCTTAAGTATAAGGAAGTAGTTTGTGTTTGTGCTGTGTTTACCTGCAGTTCCCTCCACCTGAAGAACTGAATGTCGCACGTTTGTTCTCTAGAAATTTCACAATCATGGATTAGTTAGTTACACGTCACATTGTTGAGCTAAATACCTTGTTGAATAGCTGCCTCTGTTCTTTCTAAGTATCCCCCTTCTTGTTGCAGCCTTTTTGTTTTGCAACATTTTGCAGATTGATCACGGTGTTTGTGTGCGTGCGCAGGTTGACTGGCACCATGGAGACCTTGCACGGTCAGGTGGAAAGTCTCACAGTTCGCCTGGAGGAGCTGCACACCCTGGAAGAGCTGTGGATGCACAGGGAGAAGAAGGAACGTCGCAAGACGGTGCAGTCGTTCCCCTGCCTGAAGGAGCTCTGCACTGCTCCCAGGTCAACTATGTTACACACCAGTCCACTGCTGTTAGGCTCCCGCTCTGACAGTAGAGGGATTGTCTTTTCTCTTCAGTCTTGTATGGAGGATACTTCTGCCATTTTTAGTAGCCAATAAACAGAGGTGTCAAGTAACGAAGTACAAATACTTCGTTACCTTACTTAAGTAGACATTTTGGTTATCTATACTTCACTGGAGTAATTATTTTTCAGACGACTTTTTACTTTTACTCCTTACATTTTCACACTTATCTGTACTTTTTACTCCTTACATTTTAAAAACAGCCTTGTTACTCTATTTCATTTTGGCCTTTAAACAAAAACTATCCAGTTAAATTGCTCCATCCGGATAGAGTGAATTTGGTTGTGGTTGTTTCAGATGTTCTTGTCCAGTTTTGTTCTTACATCCGTTCCCTCAGATTCCTGCAACTAAACTTGGATGTACATTCCAATAAAGGTTAGGATAAATGATAACATGCCTCTGAAGTTTGACTTTTTGCACCATTACAATACTTATAGTTAACTAGTCATCATATCTCATGCTCTCTGAAACACATGTTAATGCTCAATAGTACACATATATGGTTCTTTAGTATATTTGCATTATACTAAGATGCATTCATTTTCAATGGCTTTTTTCCCCCTTAATTACTTTTACTTTTATACTTTTAGTTTTGAAACCAGTACTTTTATACTTTTACTTGAGTAAGAAACTTGAGTTGATACTTCAACTTCTACAGGAGTATTTTTAAACTCTAGTATCTATACTTCTACCTGAGTAATGAATGTGAATACTTTTGACACCTCTGCCAATAAAGACATTCCAGTATTGTATGCTACAGTTAAAGTGTATATTATTGACTCTAATCCTTTGACATTACACTTTTTTGTCAGGTATGAGGACGGTTTCCTCCTGGCCAATCCTGGAAGTGTAGATTTGGTGGAGAAACGGCCACCGGATGAGGAAAATGAGCGCCTGAAAGGCATTGTGTCGTCCCTGCACGCAGCCATGGCCTCGGAGCGGGCCAGGCGGGAGAGCGTGGAGAGGGAGTGTGCCACCGTCCTGCAGGAGTTCGAGAGCCTAGAGCAGCGTCTCTTGGGCGCAGAGGGCTGCCATCTGCGGGTCCAGGAGCTGGAGGCCGAACTCCAGGAGATGCAGCAGCTCAGGAAGTCCCGGCTGTGTCTGATCGGGGATGTGGAGGACGGGCTGGAGACGCTGCTCAGCAACGGGCCTGAGACCGACACCCCAGAAGAGGACACGGGCCTGCAGGAGGGCGGCGAAGGCCCGGTGCGGAAGAGCTGCAGCGACACGGCGCTAAACTCCATGTCGGCCACCTCTGGACGACGACAGGGCAGTTACAGCAACGGCTCACGCAAGCGCGGCATGTCCATCCTGCGGGAGGTGGACGAGCAGTACCACGCCCTGCTGGAGAAGTACGAGGAGCTGCTGGGGAAGTGCCGGCGCCACGAGGACGGCCAGTGCCACGCCGGCGTGCAGACCTCCCGGCCCGTCTCCAGAGACCCCTCCATGAAGGAGTACAGCATGATCTGCATGGAGCCGTCCACGTCTGGGGCCGGGGCCGCCGCCCGCCCTCCCACGCCCCCTCAGACCCCGTCCACCCCCGAGGCCCTGGAGGGGATCAGCCGGCAGGTGGAGCAGGTGGACAAGCGGCTCAGCCAGAACACGCCCGAGTACAAGGCGCTGTTCAAAGAGATCTTCTCCCGACTTCAGAAAACTAAAAGTGACGTGAACTCCAGCAAGAGCAGAAAGACCAACAAATGAACTGGCGCGCCACGACTACTGCTACTAAATGCACTGAAACTACTGATTTTCCTTAAAATTACCTTGCCTTTTGTGTAACCTTTGGCCGCTGTTGACTGAAGGCTCGATGTTTTGTTTTTGCTCTTTGAAGAGGAGACTACTGAATTTTGCTAAAGAGAAATGCCTTTTGACTGTCTGCTACTGAAAATGATCCAAACAGAAGGTGCATTTTTAACTTACATTTACCGATGCTTGAGAAAATGTAACACGTGCCAGTTATTTAAGCCAAATACATTCAAAAACACAATCCTCCACTGGCTTTAAAGGCATCTGCAGCATGTAATAACCAGAATTTAAAGAAAAAAGCAATTTTGAAAGCAGGTGAATCTATTTCTCATGCGTTTGGAGCAGATTTAAATTCACTGGACACATCCAGGTGGGCATTTACCAAAAAGAGCAGTACGAGATCAATTTGATGTATTGTTTACATTGGTAACTGAAATAGATGTCAGTGCCTCTACGGTGAAAGCATGTGTTGCAAGCTGAAGGTGCTCGGTGTCACGGTGTGGGTCTTGTTATGGGTCACTTAAATGTTTATTACAATAAATGCATTGATGATCCTTTTTGTTGTTGTTGTTGAATTAGTTCAAAAACATAGTGCTCATGGAGGCTCTAAAGCAGGACACACACACATACTCCAAGTCTAAACACTTTAATGTGAACACAGGCGATCAGTAAACTGTGGGTAATACAAATGCTGCACAATAAATCAACCCCCGAGAAAAACCCTCAGTCCATGACACAAGAAAGCTGAACGAGGCCATATAGGCGTCACTGACTTATGGAGTGTATATATTTATTTATAAAAAGCCAGGATAACCCTTTCTCGTGGCAGGATGAGTTAACCATGGGCTGAGGTTCCTATACTGATCCAGTGGTCGGTTGCAGACCATGTCTCACCTCAAGGATGCAGAGTCAGCAGTGGTCATCGGAGTAACACGACATGAGCACGGGAGCTGTGTTCACGTTAAAGAGGGGCTGTGGAGACACCTCCCGAGATGAGCGGACACGGGGCCACGGCTGATACAAATGGACTTTAGAGTTCCACCACATCAAGCCCCGAAATGAAGTCTGATGAAATCCAGCTCCTACATGTGAAATAAAGACATTGGTCCTGTTTCCCTGCCCGAGTGTTACAAGTTGTGTTAAAATAGGCTCATGTATAAAAAAATTTAATCTGAAGGCAAAATGGCTCAACTAAGTTGACCGTCTCGTCCTAATAGTTGCTGTTAAGGCCACATGGCTGCTAACTGCCACTATACCCTGATGAGGAGAGGACCAGCCGCGACTAAAGCACACTGGTCTGATGATAAGCTATTGGAAAGAGAGCTAGACTTAATTCCAAATAATTTAACAAGACCGTGGTGAGGCTGATCTGCTCAGAGGCTTTAGAAGGACTGGATCCCAGAGCTGTGTCCAGCAGTGATTGAACAAAGACGGTACAGCGAGCGCGCACGTGCAGCACTACTGCCTCCTGTACGACGCTGTCCAAGGCAGATCGCGGTGATCGTACAAAACAGGGCGAAAATAAAAGGAAGAAGGAAAGAGCGGAGGAAATCAAAAACAGGTAACATGTTTTACGGATATTTTTTTTTTGTATAAACAAACAATAAAAGGAAAAAAAATCTAGGTCGTGCACATTGCTTTCTCCATTTTTTTTTTTTTAAAGGATTTAATACTTATCAGAAGATGTGTAAGCAAACAAATTAAGCATTATCATTGGAGGAATAATGAGGTTACTGGAATCGAAAAAAAAAAAAGACTGTTGGACGGAGAGAGCAAACGCTTAAGAGGACAAAAAAAAAAAAAAAAAACGAATTCAAAGGAGGAAGCATGGAATGACAGAAAGGAGAAGTGGAAGACGTGGATGGGCGAGCAGGCGAGTCAGTCCTTCCACTCTTTCTTGATGTTGAGGCTCCACTCCCAGGACAGATGATCGTGCTTGTCGTCATCGGTGAACTTAGACTTGATGTTGTAGGTGCCGCGGGCCAGCATGCCTTTGGGCGACTCCTCCATGGTGGTGAGGAACTCGTACTCCTCGCCGGGCCTCGGGCCGTAGCTTCCCACCATGTAGTCCGACTTGTCAACTGTACGTTGAAGACAGAAAAAGCAGCTGTGAGAAACTAAACACTCGTATGTTCCAGAAAGTGTGCGTGCAAATGATCCGCTGTAGAAAGAAGTCGAGTGAAGAAAATATTTCTTTGGTAGCATTTCTCCCGTCAGTTCCGATCAGAATAATGCTTGTAATCGTTATTTTTAGTGAAGTGCTGTCAATTTTCTGCTGCTCACATCTGGAAATGTGAACAAGGTTCAAGGGAAATTACATATATTCAAATTTTTGATCCAAAAAAGATCCCTCCGTGCATCTGTGCACCAAGTTCTTTCTTAATCATGTTGGAGGATTTCATTCAGGGCTAAGTTCAGCCAGTGATGCATGCTGGGAAAGGGCAGACTGTCTGGGCCCTCCAGGTACAGACGCAGGCTCAAAAGTTTAAATCTCACACTGTACAGAGGAAGCAGCAGGACAAATAACCACAACTCTCAATTACCTTTAGTGCCACAACAGTCATCTCAAGGCACTTTACACCGACGCCGCTAACTGTTTACGACTTTAAATAAAGTCCAATAAATCCAGCCCAGTTAAACGCAAATTACATTTGATTTAATCCCATTTCATCCTCATTCAGTCAGAATCAGATTCAACATCCAGTTCATTCCAATTCAGTTGTAAATAAACTTGATATAATGCAAATCCATAAAAAAAAGTCAGGCTAAACATCCTGAAAGACTCAAATCTTCAGTTCAGTGAAATCCCCCTCCTGAGCAAACATGACGCAACAGCAGGAAACAAAGCAACAACAAGAGGAGCCAGATTCAGGGAGGGCAGCCATCGGCCTCGGCCAGCCAGAGGTCAGAGGTCCCAGGTGAGACCATATTAATGCCAAATACATTTAAGATGACACATGCAGACTCTTTCAATGAAGCTATCCAAAATTATAAGCTTTATCAAAAAGGCTGTCTGTGTCCCGAAAACTAACTGGTTCCAAAACAGAGAAACCTTAAAAAACCACAATGATCAATGTTATGCTCAAATTTACACACAAAACAACCAGTCCAAGACCAAAACAGCTACAAAGTTCTGCAAATGAACCAAAAGGTTGTGTGAAAAGATACTAAAAATCTAGGTTTTGTCTGCAGGAACTGAGCTGATTTGAGTTTCACAACCATGACTGCAGGAGAAGTGAAGACTGGAGCAACGCAACATTGATGCTGCCACTTCTGCATCATGGAACAGCTGTCCAGTCCTTCACATCAGACTCGAGTCAAAACTACAAGTCAACACTTGGTATCACTCATCCTTTTTAAAGGTAAAGTTACACTTTTTTCAAATATTGGCCACAAAAAATGATATATATATATACACATACACAGACAGTACAGACCAAAGGTTTGGACACACCATCTCATTCAAACAAATGGGGAAGTGTGGTCTGTATGTGTATATGTGTATATATTAGTGCTGGCCAACGATTAAAATTTTTAATCTTAATTAATCCATGATTTCTGTAATTAACTGCAATTAATCGCATATTAATTGCAAATTTATTCACACATTTTGTGCTGTTCTAAATTACCTCAAGGTATTTTTTTTTTTATGTTTTTTAATCCCTTTAACAACATGAGAAAGGGCAAATATGCTGCTTTATGCCAATGTTTATTCAACTTGCCACAAAAAAAGGCTTTTGACCTGAATGTAACATTCCTTCATAAATACAAACACAATGTAGTCCCCAACTTTACACTTGTAAAGATTAACTTAAGATTCCTTGTTTTTTTTAAGCAGCTCAAAGTAAAACAATGAACCATATGCATCACAAACATTGTACAAGAAGTGCATTGGTCAGTTACATTTTCCATGTAATTATGTCTAACCTCATACGGAGGAAAATAATAGGCTCAAACAAATAAAGTGCACATGTAAGGGGAGTAACTCAGCCGTTTCCTCACCTGAATCCTCAGTGCACTCGTGAGAATCGCAGTGTGCGCCCGACTGTGCGCGCGCGCGCGTGTGTGTGTGTGTGTGCGGCGGGGCATCTTTGAGTTATATGTTTTATGTAAAGCGCTTTGTGTTGCATTTCTTATTTTGTAAGAAAGGTGCTTCACAAATGAAGTTTGATTTGATTTGACTCGTCCTTGTTTGCAAGCTGCTATCCAGCGTTGTCTGATTTGAGACTCAACGTACTTCAATGGTAATTAATTTCAAATCGATGGTACATGTAAATAACTTCAGTCTTGTCCAGCGAACCATCTGGCATCTTTTTGAAAGTGAACTTGCTGTTCAATAGTCACTTTTCATTCTCAATCTTTCAGTTCACCAGACTTTTCCTCGAACTACGGGTGCCGTCGAGCGCGTGAAAGCATATGAGCCTTTTTTTTCTTTTTTTTTTAAATGTGCGTTAAAAAAATTGTCGGCGTTAAGAGAACGTTAAGTTAACACGTCGTTAACGCTTTAAGTTGGACAGCCCTAGTATATATATATATATATATATATATATATATATATACACATACATACATACATACACACACACACACACACACATATATACACACATACACACACATAAATAAACTAACTGAGCATCCTCACCTTTAACTCCTTTCCTGAATGTTTGCTGGTTGTACTTCAGGCCTGACACGATCTCCTTGTTCACCTGCAAAACACACAGCCAGCATGAATGATGTCCACCAGATCACCGCAGTAACCAGCTGTCAAACAGACACTAAACGCTGATGAAGACCAGGCTCTTACCTTGAAGTTGATCTTTATTCTATACTCAACACCCTCTTTCAGTGTAAATGGGTTCTTCTTGAAGTTGTCTAGGTCTCCTGGAGGTGGAAACAACACAATAGTGAGCAAGTGAGAGTGAAGACTGTCCACTGTGAGATCAGTTTGGAGGGTGAGCCAAGCTTTGTGTCCTTCATTAACAAGAAACATTTTTTCCCTTCTAGTTTTAATTTGGCTGGTAACAACACTGGACACCAGGGGGAAACACTGTTCCAGATGCTCTCGTGTTCTGCTGTAGCTCAGTGTGACCACTGAGAGGAGACAAAGAGCCCCGTCAAGAACTGGCTCATTAACCCACTTACGCAGGAATCAAGTCACTGTGAATTAGCAGACAAATGACCCGGAAGGTCATTAGGTCTATATTTGCACACAAAGATGGGATTGCTTTCAATTAAGTGGCACTTTGAGACTTCCTGCAGAGTTCATGCCTGCATCAGAGGTGCTTAAATCAGGCTGCTACTTCTGAGTTCCAGTGAGAAATCTTTAGGGTGGTCATCATATGGCATCTTTCCACACTAGATTACTTTAAAATGGATAGTTGAGTGTTTGTCCAGAGTCATCAAACCTGCTGAACAGCACTTACCCAGCAGGTCGAGGATCAGAGGAGCAGGCGCTGCCTCACACATCAGAGTCATTCGTGTCACCTGGACGTTTGGGACGCTGGGGTCTAGAAGAAGGCAAAGACACAAAACCATGAGCATCAACTAAAACTTAGCACGAAAATGAAAAATAAACAAACGTCCCACAAAAGGTTAATCGATCTGGACGACTCAATTTACCCTTTCTTACCTAAAGTAAATGTTTAAAAACAGAGAATGATTCTGTCTAAACATCTAATTAAACTTTCTGACTTCACTTTTTTCTTTTAACTACATCTTGCCTTTTCATGCACATGTTAACACAATTTAAGATCACAAAAACACTGTTCCAGACTGATGTTATTCAGAAACTCAGAGACTTCTGCCAGGAGTTCTGTTTTCAGAGATACCCGTGCATGGCTGGCTTTTGATGATCGTACTGTGGAGCCGAACTGTTTTCACAACAAGTTACTGACATTTGATGCTCTCCACTATCGGTAGAACAAACACGCAGAGCATCAGCCACCAGTTTTGGTGAAGAAACTAATGACACAAAAACCCAAACATATTTTGTGACAAAACTTTAAAATCAGTTTTACTCTAGCTGACGAAAATAAAAAATCTGAACTTCTTTATACGAGCAGAAGTGATATTAACAGTAATGTTTGGGGAAGGGGGGGGTCACTAACCTGCAGCCGCCACGGCAGCACCTTTGCCCAGCAGGGCCTCTTTGTACTTCCGCAGGCTCTCGTCATCTTTGTCCAGCTCCTGGATCTCCTGTAGGCTCTTCTGGGCAGGAGGTTTGTAGTTGATGCCGCTCTCGGCCTCCTCATTGGCTGCTGCGATCGCTGCCAGCTGCTCTGGAGTTGGGTCTTGCTCGGCCATGGCGCGCTGTGGCACAAAAGGAAAATAAATGGACTGATGACAAAGATCCACGCACTAAAGACGAATGACCCTGGGATTACTTGTTCAGTTTGAAACTTCAGTGACATTTGACCTGGAGCCATGGCAGCACAAAGCAGCAATGCTTGGAGGAAGAAACGGTCTATATTTTCACCACGGCTCTGGACTTCGACATCCGACATAACAAAAACACTGTCCGAACAGACAAGGACGATCTACAGGTTAATAACGGGTCATTTCTTCTCTATTTTCGGTAGATACCCATCCATTTTTTAATAATGTATATTTTTCTATAATTCTTGCACTATAATTTCAAATATCAAATTTGAAACCTTCTAGGTTTGCATTAGCCCTGCTTGGTTTGATTTTTCTTCAGTTTATTTGAACGGCTGCTTAGTCCCGATGGAGTTTCATCTAGTTTTTGCACTTTTATTCAAAATATATCAATTTGGAAAAACTGGCATGTAGACTTGGCAATTCATACACATTTCCTTGGAATACGTCTAAATGTAATCATAACCACAAGCTATCTTGACGGATATTTGAGTTGAGTACCATCTGTGCTCTCTTGGGAAGGTATGTATCGGAAACAACTTCATTCTGAACCTGGTCCAGGACAGTGTCCCTCTTGGTGCGCTGGCACCGGTTTCTGTAGCCGCGTTTGCCTCTATAAATGGTCTCATGAGTGGTATACAGGATATTGTGACATGCAGCAGAGGAACAACCGACAGGCAACGGCACTACTTGCTACCCTCACCCCGGTTACTCTGAGAAGATGCAGCCTCAACATAAGGAGAAGATCATCTGAAGTTTTATGAGAAGACAAGACGTGCTTGGAGGCAGACGTGGTGGGAGACAGGCGAAACATTATTGATGACAGCTGCTGCGCTTGTGATTGGCAAAGCCTTTACAAAACTGACTGCAACCTGCAAAAAGCATCTGGATGAGCGTCATCTGTTCTCATCTTGTCCTGGCTTCAGTCCACAGGAAACCAACAACAACTCATATCTGCCTCGCGACCTCCGAGACGTTCTCATAGCAACTCAAAACACTGCTCACTTAGACGGCGTGCCGCTCCGACCCACTCTGCTGTTGCACAATCAGAGCAAGAATAGATATCTTACTGGATTAGAAGAAGTGATACTGGGACAGACAGATGTCTGATGCAGCAGTGAAAAGAGGGGAGGAGACTTCTGATACATTTCTGGAAAATCTTAAGAGGTTGACCTCGGTTATTATTCCCACTTGGAATAATCTTCAGACTTGCATCCAAAGCAAACAAATGGGGGGAAAAAAAGCATTTGAGAGACGAACCAGCAGTTCATTGACTTTTCCTGGGTCACACAAGGACAACTGGATGATGTTTTTAGAGCCGTCTCCATTTTTTTCTTTTTTTTCCTTTTTAAATTCATTGCTTGTTATTCCATGCGTGAAAAAACAACCATAACTTAACTGGAAATAGTCCTTGGACTCTAATAATGTAGTTTTAATAGCCCGGTGATACTGTGCAGCTGAATTTGGATTAAAACTGATTTTCTAAGCCAATATGATGCTAAAAGATGTTTTCTTTCAGAATGCATTAAAGATCAGTTATACAGATTATCTGCAGGTTTGAAAATTCTGTTTATTCCCTTGAAAAGTTTCCAGTTTTGAAAATTCCTGTACCAAATTAGTGTCATTATTTGTCTGTCTATTTTTGTACAAACAAGCAACTGAAACTCTCAACCTCCTCATCCTGGATGCTTTCGACATTTACATGTTCAAAGAACTCAACTTCCTGAAAGGCAGGATATTCAACAGAGCATAAAACTGCAATCTTAAGAGTACGGAAGACCATGTTGTTACGGGAAAAATATTTCATAAAAAGAAAAATCACTAAATCCGAAAGGGTTGTAAATAAATGTTCAACAAGTGCTGCTCTGAGGTGAAAACTTTTGCTCGCTTTGAAGACGCAGCGAATCACCCAGTCAGAATAATTTACACTTAATAGGAAGTCTAACAAATCAGGCAAATGCAGAAAGCAAGTAAACCACCAGATAAACAACCGTGATTGATGAGACCCATTAAAACCAGCTTCACATGGCGGAAACGGTTCCTTTAGTGGGAAGAGAAAAAAAACAACACTGCTCATTTCTGTACACAAAACCTAGTTTGCTGCTCTTTCTACATATGTAGCAGAGTATTAGCTGTGAAGGAAGTGAGAACACAGCTCAGATTTTCCAAATGGGGCCTCTACAAGCTCATAAAAAGCATACCCCCCCCCCCGAAGGCAAATGCATGTTTGAGCCAGTCCACAGCACACGGCGGTTTGCTGGTCAGATAAAGAGAAGACAAGAGCTATGCAAAGAGAAACACCAGACGGCATGCTAGAGCCGTCACATCATTCTTCAAGTGGCAGGGAACAGGTTGCTTCTCGTGCTTCCTCCATTCGACGCTCTGCGGTTCTCCTGCGAGCGACTGCAGCATATCAAATAGCAGGAAGTGCTCTGTTTCATGTCGTTCTTCTGGCTTACAATATTTTCTTTTGCCTCTCGCATTCAACACTACACCCTGTTTTCTTACAATTGAAATTCTAAACATGAAACTTCTATCGTATACAGACATAGCGGCGGTGATGTTGAGTAACTTGGAAAAATCTAAACTAAGCTGACAGTTGAAGCAGGAAAAAGGTTCGTTATTCATTTCATTAAATTAAATTCAATGTGATGAATCTGTTCTTTGACCTACAGAGATTAACTTGAATGATGGTGTCTGAGGTTACTTCGTGTGTGCACAAGCATCATGGAGCACTTCCATGTTCAACACTTACCAGAACAGGCATAAATAAATGAAGAAGAAATTGAGTGTGTTACGCAACATCAGCATTTTAAATCAACAATGAAACTGTTGATTTGAAGGGGAGGAATAAAAGGGCTGGTGTGTCCCATGAATTAGATTAACAATATGGACATCACCACCCTCGTAATGATAGTCACCTTTTATTCTCCTCGCTCTAACAATGAGTGAGTGACTCCAGACCACGCTGCCAGGAAAAGGCTCCGTCATTGTTGGGCCCTGCTGGGAATCAGCGCCGCCAGCACGAGCATGAGACTGGAGGTGCACCTGCCCACTTCTGCAGGAAAATCTCTCCCACAGCAGAGGGGGGGGGGGTGACGCCAACCGCCTGCTTCCTCTGGACTAAGCAGGAGCAGAAATTGACCAACACACCACGCCTGGCAGCAGCCCAGGCTTGAGATTAAGCCCGCTACTTAGCAGCACAGCCACGACTATCAAAAGGTGGGATTATCGCTGACAAAGCATGGAGTTCCTTTTAATGGGACTTCTCTTGAACACAGCTGACCAGGAAGCAGAGAGTCCCTTAACAGTGAGCTGAAGTTGCTGTTCACTTTTGTTAGGCTCTTCAGTGTTTTTACAAAGCCTCACTCACTTCAAAGCAACTTGTATTTCAGTGTAGTACCGAGGAGGAGTACTGCGTATCAAGGAAACACAAACTCAGTGTTAATTACAAATAAACATGTTGGGGAAATCTCAAATAGCGTAATATCTTGGTTTCGCTGAGCCGGTGAAATATTCTGAACCCGACTGGCACTTCTAGTGATTCATTAAACAGCAATAAAACAAGCAAGACTGGGATCATGTTTTCATTTCACAATCAAATGAAGTCATCTTTATGTATACCGTTGACATTGTTGATGTTTATGCTTTTTAATAAAAGGTTAGTGGCAATACGGGAGGTAGCTGTGACATCTGCAGCAGCGAGTCGCTGTGAGGGGAAAAAAACGGAAACGTAGCTTTGCTCAAACACCTCTCCAAGTCGTCTGCACACGCTGGCTTTGTACATTTTAGCCAGCGGGATCAAGCAGAGATAATGCAGCATGTGCAAGTGCAAACAATATGTCTTAACAGGACTTTTTTCCCCTCTCCCTCTTTGAGTCAAGCAAAGCATCTTCACTCATAAACATCAGGAAATAGTCATATAAAATAGATTGAGTTATTTTAGGGTGCAAAAAAAATCTTACCTTAAAGAGGAGGACAGGACGTGACTGTCGCGTCACTAGATGTGACTAAAAGCTTTTCAAAGTGACATTTACTGCTCTGCTCTCTTGCTGCAGAAGGCTTTCATGCAGCACTCAAATACATTTGTGTGACCTCTGGACTTCTCATTTGCTTCGTTTCTAGAGACCTCTGTTTCCTGGTTATAGGCCAGCAATAAGAGCTTATCGGGTAGAGAAGCAAAACTCTGTGATCCACTTCTTCTAAATAAGTGAATAGATTATTATTTAGATGAGTCACTGCAACTGGAGCTGTTGTAATGACCACATCCTGTATCCTGCTTCTGTGTAGTAAAGCACTTTCTTGCGTGCAAATGAGTGGATTTTCAGGTTATAAAAATGTGTCTTCAAAACATATTAAAGGTTTTCCCCTCGACATCAGTTCATATATAGTTCCCTTTTGGTTGTTAGAGTTGAAGTTATCACAAAAGGAAAAAAGCATGTTAAAAAAAAAAAAAAAAAAAAGCGCCTGACGCCAATATAATGTGAAGGCGCCTGAATATTACACATCCTGTTAAACTGAGCTTTCATCTTTGATGGTTCAGTAGATGCGTATTTTAAACACGGCTCCGTGGCATGCCAGGCTGCAGCCAAGACATACTGTTTGTCAAAAAATGACTGCAAACTTCCGTTTTCAAGCAAGAGTTTGATGATTCATATGCTTTAGTGCGCTAAAGCACATTAGCAGAGATGAAGCATAATTCATCCTCTTAATATAAGCCCGAGGGGCTCATCTAACCAAATTGGTTTTTAAGGATGCTTTAAAAGGCAAATGTTGCTGGCTACGTGTTATATCAGTTGATTAAATAATGCTGTCCCACTACATACCATCAAACACAATCAAAGCTATGAGGAAGTGTTGGAGTTTGGGCTTTTTGCAGAACTGATGCAAAGCAGAACTCAGTCTTAAACACAGGAAAAACAAGCAAACAAAAAAGGGGTATAAGAACAAAAACTGAATGCACTCCAGTCAAAAGCCTTTGAAACCCCAAGAGAAAGTCGGCGGGGTGAGGCTGAACTTGCCATATGTTCACGAGGGGGATTAGACCAATCGTGAATAAAACAAGCCACAGGAAAAAAAAGAGGGCTGCGAGAGATAGGTAAACAAACCATGACTCCATCCCAGGAAAGACTAGAACAAATAGGAAGCTTTATAAATAGTGAGTGAGAAATCCCTGCAAACAGCAGCAGGAAGCTGAGCGTGAATGGGACAACGTAGGTGCCAGCTGAGAGCGCCAGGCTTACCGCTCTGCAGTTCACTGCACTGAAGAGAGAGACCACCACTTCTAACAACATATCATACTCTCAATATAAACTGAAGTTCAATCATGATTATGTAAAAAGCCAAGAAAATTAGGATTTGAAAAAGAAAATGCCATTTTCATCTGATAATCTTTCTCCACTACAGACCACTGGTGCCAAGTAGAGCTGTTTGCCAGGGTTTTCTGACAGGCCTGAGGAAGACCATGTGCTGACAAGGTGATGAAATGTGAGATGAAAAAGACAACTGACAGGAAGGAGATTACCTAAAACGCCTTAAACTAGGCAGCCGCCGACAACGCTGGCGGAAAAGGGACCACTAAAGAATCCTGTACATTTACAGGGGCGAGGACTGGATAAATATCTCCTTCATAAAATAGAGAATCGAACTGCAGCCACTAGATAATTAAAGCTTTATCATTTGCACAAACTTTTAAGAGTTCAGACCTGTTTTTCTGACCCTTGCATTCTTTTTTTTTTTTTTTAAACATGACCTCAGGGGAAATGTTTCCCTCAATTGTAAAGGTCACTTCTTGTTTAGTTCAACGTGGTTTGGGATTTCACTTAAATCCTGAGCAACAAAAAGTGCAAACTAAGCCTTGAAGGGTTGCTTATATTAGTAAATGTACTATGAAACTCCAACTTTAATGAGGGTAAAACAGTTTTGTGAACAACATCTAGCGGACACAGGAAGGAAAGAGAGGACTCACGAGTTTCGACAACCGCTCCACCCATCCAGTCGGGGAAAAAACATAAGTAAAATGCTTAATTAAACTCTCAAAAGCCACTTGAAGCGCATTTGGTCTTTATGCAAATGATCCATGTGCACTTGACTGTGGAAACCTTAAAAAAAAGGGCCAAAATGGTGGCTGGGTTTGGATGAGAGCTGAATCAGATTCAAGCACAGCAGTTTCAGGAAGTAGCAGAAACTGTTCCTCCTGTACACGACCACATGATAGCCGGCTCACGGGGACCTTTTGGTCTTTCTTTAATCCTAAACGACTCATTAGATCAAACTTTTGCCGCCCCACGTGTCAAAGCCAGAGCTAGATCTGTGCAGCATCGCGTTTGACGTTATCTAAAAGGCTGATTTATGGTTCCGCGTTACACCAACGCAGAGTCTACGGCGTAGGGTACGCGGCGACGCGCAGCGTGGGGTGTGCGTCGCCGCGTACCCTACGCCGTCGATTTAACGCAGAACCATAATTCAGGCTTAACCGTTGCATTGGCAGCGCAGCTCAGCCCCGACACCCGGAAATTCACGACTGCTGCTTTTTCACTGCTCGCTTTAGGCGGACACCTTTATCATACACGAACAAACTCCTGGACTTAACTTTAAAACCTTTAAAACAGCAGAAATTCAGATTTAAAAAGTGGCAACACTGAGCCCAGGAGTTTGCTTTTTTGGTAAACAAATTGTTCCTTTCACAAAATCCAAGTAAAAAAGTTAATTAGTCATTTTCCATTCGTGCGTTGGAAACTTTACTAACAGAGCGCGAGAATCTCAGATATTAATGTTTTACGGGGTAAAGCGAGCTTTTAAAAGTGTTTTTGATCAAGTCTTACCGCTTGACTTGTGTAGCTCGGGACAGTCTGCTGTGACTGAAGCGCAGCGGCGAAATCTGAGCGAGGAGCTCGACACACGCTTCCGGGGCCGCCCTTTCACAATAAGAGCCACGAAAGGACACCAAAACTGTTTCAAGCGCAACTTGGTTTTCCCAAAGGCAAGGCAAGTTTATTTTATTACAAGGTAATTCAAAGTGCTGAGACGTCTAAAACAACATTAAAAGCGGCAAGACACAATTAAACAGTAAATAAGAAATAAGATGAAATAAAATGATAAGAAAAGAGGAATCAGAATAATGTTTATTTGGCCAAGTCAGGTCAAACAAGACAGGGGTTATTTTCGCTCACTGTACAGTAAATAGAGAAATGGCTCTTATTATATACAATTTTTTTTAAAGTGAAAGGTGCAGCAGTATGAGGTAGACATGGTTATTGAAAGGTGCATTCTTACATCATATAATTGTGGTTATTATTATTATTATTATTATTATTATTATTATTATTATTATTATTATTATTATTATTATTATTATTATCATTATCCATCCATTATCTATACCCGCTTTATCCTTTGCAGGGTGACGGGGGTCTGCTGGAGTCTATCCCAGCCCATTACAGATGAGAGGCCGAGGTTCATCCTGGACAGGTCACCAGTCCATCGCAGGGCCACATATAAACACAACCAGACACACTCACACCTACGGGCAATTTAGAATCACCAATTAACCTAATATGCATGTTTTTGGACTGTGGGAGGAAACCGGAGTACCTGGAGGGAACCCACACAAACACGAGGAGAACACAGAAAGACCCTGAAAGACCCTGCCGGGCCTGGGAGTCCAACCGGGAACCTTCTTGCTGTGAGGCAACAGTGCTAACCACCAAGCCACCATGCTGCCCTATTATTATCATTATAATTATAATAATTATTATTATTATTATTATTGCACAGTGATTGATTTCTCTGAAACTCTATGAGTGTTGAGAGTTTATCAGAGCAACAGATTGGGGGAAGAAACTGTCTCTGTGTCTGTCTGGAAAGAAGAAAAGAAAAGAAAAGAGGTAAAATAATAAAAAGCACAAGTTGTTAAAAAGTAAGGTCAATAGAGTACAGCAGGTAAGTATTTAATTTAGGAGTACGCTTCAGTAAACAGTAATGTTTTTAGGCCTGATTTAAAGGAGCTGACAGTTGGAGCAGACCTCAGGTCTACAGGAAGTTTGTTCCACCGGTGAGGAGCAGAATAACTGAACGCTGCCTCACCTTGCTTGGTTCTGGTTCTTGGGACACACAACAAACAAGATCCAGATGAACCTCAGGGGTCTGGGAGCTTCATAGGAACTAACAGATCAACCATGTATTTTGGTCCAAGACCATTCAGGTCTTTGTAGACCAGCAGTAAGATTTTAAACTCTATCCTTTGACTCACTGGAAGCCAGTGTAGTGATTTCATGACTGGTGTAATGTGGTCCAGTTTCCTGGTGTTTGTAAGGATTCTGGCGGCAGCGTTCTGGATCAGCTGCAGCTGCCATAATCCAACCCTACTGAAAATGAATGCATGAATAAGTTTTTCCATGTCTTGTTTAGACAGAATCCCCTTAATTCTAGCAATGTATTTCAGGTGGTAGTAGGCAGATTTAGTGATAAACTTTAGATGGCCGTTGAAGTTCAGGTCTGAGTCAATAATTACACAAGATTTCTGGCTTGATTTGTAGCTGTCAATGACATGGAGCCATGGTGAGAGCTGATCTTTTCCCTTTCATTTTTAGGGCCAAATATGATCACCTCTCAAACTAAAACTTTTCAAAGTAAGTAAAGCTATGTGCTTCTATTATACTGAAATTTTACAGGTATTTTTTTCCCATAATGTTCTTATTTTTCATGGATATGATTTACACACTAAATGTTTACCTCTGAGTTGTTACTGCTCAGGTATACGGGTTTTAAAAGGAACATATAACAGCAACATTCTTCCATGGCCAAAGAAGAAGGGGAAACGGAGAAAGAGGTTTGTGTAATAGTGATAAAATGTCTATCTAAAATCTATTAGTTCTGATGGGCAAAGGCCCTTGGATTCATGATGTTGTAGCAGGAAAAGAAAAACAAACTAATATCATAATCCCTTTGTAAATAATGTTTAACCGTCGTTTTGTTGATCGTTTGTTAAGGATTGCTAACCGTTATTTTGGGTTCTAACTTACCGTTAGGGGAGACGCGGTGTCCGTTATTCAGCCAATACAGAACTGGACGCTGATTAACGAGCATCGTGTCTGCGTGTCTGTTTCACACCCCCTTTTTTAGGTAAGACATTATTTAGCACTGTATATAGGCTATATACTTTTTTATTTGTAGGACTATAGGCAACAGTTAAATATAGTTTGATGACATTGAGAGTGAGTTTTGGTTTTGAGAGTGATGTTTTATTTGCCTGCGGACTTTTACTGGCTGTGCGCGCCTGTGTGTTGTGTGTTTGTGGTGTGTCAGAAGAGATTTGCTGAAATATAAGAAATATGTTTGAGAAAAACCAATACAGAACTGGATGCTGATTAACGAGCATCGTGTCTGTTTCACACCCCCTTTTTTAGGGGTATAACATTTGCTTAACTTGTTAAAACGTAACAGAACAAATTGCTTGAAAGTGCTTAAATTTAATGTCTTAAACTTTGAAAACGTTCAGCCCTTCCGGCAGAACAACGGCGCGGGTTAAAGTAGCACCGCCTTTCAATGTCCGGAAACTTCTCTTCCCTCACCATGTCGTCCCCGCTTTTTCACGTTTGAGGCGAGGCGTCTGGAGCACCAGTCCAACAGGATGCAAAAAAACAGCTATTTCATGACACTTATGTAACAATGGTTAATCGTTACCCATAGTCAAGCTTTTTAATAGATATACGTAACCTTTTATGGAAGCAGCACGAGTGCTGCGCTTATTCTCGAGTCCTAAATCAACCCGCAGAAGCCTGACATCTAGTGGCCGCAGTGCAGCACTGCATGGTGGCCTCAAACTGCCTTTACAATCCCATTTCATTTAACCCAGACGCAAAACATTCGACTTATTTTACAAATTTTCATGGGCAGTTTCATATAAAAAAATCCAACTCTAAAAATATCAAAAACTAGACTGTACTATACATCACTGACAATAGGAATTGATTTATTCTATTCATGTATGCTGTCTGACCAGTGTAACCAATAAGTACAAAATAACAGACATGAGCACAATGATGGTTATGGTTAATATGCATTGCAGGTTTTTATTACAAGTTGTATCAACTACAGGGTTGAGGGAAACTGATGAACCAGTTAAATAACCTACAGTCAAAACCATTTTGAGCAAAAAAAAAAAAAAAAAAAAAAAAAAAAAAAACTGGTAAAAAACACTTTGGAGTATTTAAAAGAATAGGTTCCAACATTTTCAAATCACATCAGAAGACAAGTGTAAAATAGTCTGCACATCTGTAACAACCACATCCCTCTGTGCAGGAAGGACAAGTAGAAGAGCTTTATTTCTTAGCTGGTGTCCATCTGAGAAGAAAGAAAAACAGAAAATCAGACAGTGGCAAAAGATTAAAAAAAAAAACTCATGACTGAATCATATTGACAGCTGGACGTACTCTGGCGTTGTAGGCGTCTAACTGAGCATCAAGCTCCTCTGCTGATAGGGGTTGCTTGTTAGTGGCACCGCGACCACCCCTTCCTCGTCCTCGGGCACCGCCCGCACCACGTCCTCCTCGACCCCTCTGCATGCCGAAGCCGCGACCTCTGTTCATGCCTCCGCCACCTCTGTTCAGACTGTGGGGAAAGGAAAATAAGTAAATAAAGAGGAGGTCCTTACTTTCAACATCCTCTGATTCACATTACTGTAACAAACTGCAAGATTGACCTACCCCTGCATAGGCCGTCTCTGTGTGTCAATCTGTGATGTGACGAGTTGTATGTTCATAGGCCGCCCTACAGAGACAAAGAACAACATCTAAAC
Organism: Cololabis saira; assembly: GCF_033807715.1. Classification (NCBI taxonomy): domain Eukaryota; kingdom Metazoa; phylum Chordata; class Actinopteri; order Beloniformes; family Belonidae; genus Cololabis; species Cololabis saira. Next base: position 24,764,241 of record NC_084607.1, on the reverse strand, counting down.
CCTGACATGAAGGTAAACAATTAACTAAAAATACAAGACAAAAAATCAAATGATGTTTTTGTCATCATATAGTAGTCAACAATTCCGTGGATCAAAACATATTGTGTTTTACATCACTTAACGATACCCGTTCTCATCTCAGGACAACGTTGATTTAACTTTTCAACCCACTTCAAATGTTGACTTCTATAGTTTAAAGCAAGATCTACTGATGAGACTGGGATATACCATCGAGTGGGATGCCATTGTACTGTTTCATGGCCTTTAGGGCATCTGCTCTCCTTTCAAAGTGAACATCAGCGGTTCCCAGGCTCCTTCCTGATCGGTCATAATGAACAGCAGCTTTCTTTAGGGTTCCAAACTCTGCGAAAAGTTCCTTTGAAAACAGAAGCAAAACCAAGTCTCAATAAAAGGAAAGACAAAACCCAAAACCAACACGTCACTGCAACAAACTGTGAAAAATATACCTGAATGTCTGCGTCTGAGACCCCAAAGTCCAGATTGGACACGAGAAGCTTCCCTCCAGTCTCCACGCCGGCTCCTCCGCCGCCCCCAGCAGCACCATTGAAGCCGCTGAAGCCGTTGTCGAACATGTCGTGCTGCCACTTGTCCGGAAGCTGTTTAGGCTGCAACAGATGAGAGAGAACGCACCTGCTGACTTCAGGATCCCCTTGCCTCTGTCAATCACAGAGTCCACACGGCTGGGTGTTGGGGCAAGCAGGGGCTCCACTTCCAACATGGCCAGGGTGCTCAGTTTCCTCAAGAGGATCCCCACTGTTCCCTGCCCACCCCACCACTACAAGCAATACACCAGTTCACACTTAACTAGACAGAAAAAAACTATAAACACAAACATGTGGTCTCTATTTAAATTTAACAATTTATATTTTATGAATAACAACATCTGGTAAAAAAAAAAATAAACTACTAAACTTAAAACTAAAACTGAATTCATCCCATCCCCAATCTTAACACTAAACCGTGACAGACTTTCCCAGCTACCAGTGGTCATTGTTGTTTCAGCTCCAACATGCTCCTCGGGCCCGGGGAAGCCTCTCAAGCAGCGTAGACTCCAGCGTCCATCTCAACAGTTCTTTGCCAAGCCACCATATGGGCTTTGAGAAGGATAAGAGTCCATATGAAGTATGGGAGGATCAAATAGGGAGGAGAAAAAAAATGGCTCTGCGCGTGGATTATACGATCGTCCATTTTGAAACCACGCCATTTTGACTGGGGCTTTGTTTGGATATGGCTAGATACCATTCACAATTAAATACTGGAGACGTGCCTTATTCGAATATTATCAGGGGTAGGGGGGAATAAAAGTCCATTTCTCCATCCTTAAGTAAAAGCACCGTGGTTGAACAGCCATGAATCGGGGCTGGTAGACCCGGCCAGAGCAGCCACTCCCCGGACAAAAGGCCTCTTATTGTGTCGGGACAATTCGTCCTCGGAAGCGGTGGGAAATAATTTCAAGGTTGGATTTTCTCGATGAAGTCGTATCCTTTCATCATGGAAATGGCACTTGTAGCGGGGGAAACTCTCTCTCTCGCCGTCGTCGAGCTTTAATCAACGGCGCTGAAGCAAAATGGCGCCGCGGCGAGGCAGCTCAGCTGGTCCTGGTCTGCTCCAGCTTCTTCACAGCGAGGTAAAACACACAGGTGCAGGAGAAGGGACACAATATGCATAACAACTTCCATTTATGCTTAACCGTAAACTACAGAGGTCTCCTTTGAGGGAAACTCGGGTGGTCAGCATTCACCACTCTGCTGGAGAACAAGGTTAATCAGAGCCAGGCTGTTCCTCCCAGCTCCTCTCACTTTCATACCCTGCTGTACGGCGTCGGCCTGCCTCTAGCGCGGCTCAGGTTCTGCCGGCTCCTCATGGGGCCGGATCCGCCGCCTCGGCCTCCAAATCCCCCGCCGCCGCCGCCGCCGCCGCCACCGAGCCGTCCTGGTCCTCCCCCGCGGCCGCCCAGCGCGCCTCCGCGGCCGCGGCCTCTCCCGCCCCGGCCTCCGCCTCTAGTCTGCCTGTTCTGCTTGATAATGTCGTCTAGAGACATATCCATCTTATCCGCCATTATGCTGCTGCTTCTGCTGTCCCCAACCACGCTAAACTTGCCAATGGATTATAAAAGAGTCGGCCCTGGTCTAGCGTCCCCCCTCGCTATCCTCTGCTCAGCTCTGCGACGAGTGCACACACGCAGCTCCGCCTCCGCAGCGAGGCTCCTTGTAGGGACGTGAGGCACGTCACCGCCACGTCAGCACGTCACCGCGACGTGAGCGTGCACGGCGACGTGAGCGTGCACCGCGCCCTGGCGATACAAGAGCGCCCTCTAGAGGCAGATACTCTGAAGTTTGTTGATATTAACCCTTGTGCTGTTTTTGGGTCAAAATGACCCAATTCTTCTATCCTTCTTTCCTCCTGCCATGCTCTCTCCTTCCTTCTTCCTTTCCTCTTTCCTCCTTTTTTACCCTCCTTTACTCTTTTTTCTTCCTACCTCACTTCCATTATTCGTTCCTTTATTACCTTCTTTGCTATCCCTTCCTTCTCTCCTTATTTTCTCCATTCCTTCCTTCTTCCCTCCCCTCTTTCTTTCCTTTTCTCCCTTCTTTCCTTCCTTTCTCCCTTCCTTCCATCTTTTATCCCTTCTTTCCTTCTTTTCTCCTTTCTTCCTTCTATCCTTCCTTCCATCTTTTCTCTCTTCCTTCTTTCCTTCTTTTCTCCTTTCACTCTCCCTTGACCCAAAGACAGCACAAGGGTTAAGGGCCAATCCCAATACATCCCCTACTTTCTTCCGTCTAGCCCTACTTTCTACTAGCCCTCCCTCACTACCACTACCCCTAAAAAAGAAGGGACAGATTTTAGGGCACTTGAAATCTTCCAAGGGCCCTGTCCCAATACTCCCCCTACCCCTACTTTCAGCACCACCACTAATCAGGAAGCTGAGAGGCAAAAGCTGTTTTAATTTAAGCTGTAGCGCTGTTAATATGCCACTTTATTAAGTTTTAATATTTTTTCAGGCGTAAAAGTAACCGTTAAGATCCCCAACCTTGGCTCAGTTTATCCCAATAACGCCTGTTAAGAAATTTGATCTGATGTTTTCGGCGATGATAAGAGCCGCCGGCTCGGAGCAGCAGCAGCCGGAGTACAGACGTGATCACGCTGCGCCGTTGTCCCGGCGGAGAAACCTGCAGCTCTGTTGAGAATTAGCGCTGGCTGAAATAAATCATTTAGGAAGATAAATGTTGGTTTAATAGATTAAATCTAACAGTTGTAGCTACGCCTGTTAAGAAATTTGCTCCGCAAATGACGACGAAAAGCATTCTGGGAAATTTTTCTGTCCCTAGATCAAACTAGTGAGCATCCGAAAACACCTGATCCGTAGGGACAGATTCATAGCACTACTTTTCTTCACTACCCCTAGGTGGAAAGAGGAATTGGGACACCACTACCCTCACGGGAACGCGCAAAATTTAGGGGTAGGGATGAAAACTAGGGGTAGTGATAGTATTGGGACAGGGCCTAACTATAACGCCAAAAAAAGTAAGGTCATGGTCGTGAGATCTAGAGAGGACAAGAAGTTGTTTTTTTCCTGCCTTCCATCTTTCAGATGGTTCTTTAGATATAACTAAGGAATTGAAATATCTTGGACATGTCTTCTCAGATGATCTTATGGATGACAGTGACATCCACCGTCAATACTGTAAAATATATGCACAGGCCAATACTTTGTTGAGGAAATTTTTTGTGTTGTACAAATGTTAAATGTGCTCTGTTTGGGGCTTATATCACCCCGTTATATACAGCTCATCTCTGGTCTTCTTACAGAGTGAAAAGTATGCAGAAGCTTAGAGTGGCATATAATGCCATGAGGTTGCTGCTCCGTGTTCCTAGGTGGCACAGTGCCAGCCAGTTATTTGTGTCCTCTAATGTACCAACATGTCAGACACTGTTACGAAAGCTAATGTTTAATTTTATGTGTCGACTGGATATGACAGAAAATAGCATCATTATGGCCTTAACCAGCCCTATGATGGGCTATCGGTTCAAATCCAGGCTTCCAAAGCACTGGCATGATAGCTGGCATCTTTTTTCTGTACAGTGATGAAATGTTTTTTTTTGTTTTTTTTTTTAAGTATGTAATGGTTGTGTGTTTGTGTATGTTGGATGTGTGTGGACCTTCTGAGTTTGTAATAAAGATTTATTATTATTATATTAGGGTTGCCAACTCCCTGAAAAATGAATAAGGGACACCTCATCGGCAGCCTTCACCCTACCTGGCGTGGTGAATTTTTTTAGCCCCTTTTTTTGTGAGTAAAACGATTTTTTAACTATTTGACTGGAACCTGAATTGAATTACCGGTAGATGCATATTTTTGAATGCCATGAACACATGGAAAACAAATTATTATCCAGCAATTCTCTTTAATACAAAATAACAAAATGAACTGAATAAATTAAGTATCTTTCTTAAACAGAAACCTTTCCTGCTTAACTTAAAATTGTATAAATTAATATAAAACAATAGAAAGAAAGTAGAACATCCATTCTGTAATAGTGCACATTTTTAGTGCAACAACAAAAGTGCAAACAGAAAGTCTGTAGAAAACTTGGAAACATATTTGTGCCTCAAAGGTCATGACTGTAGGCTACAGTTGTAGTAAAACAGAAAAAAAAATTACTTATGAACTCAACAGCTCAATGACATTTTCCATTGGCATTTTATGACTATTCTTTGACTCTCACAGTAGTGCAAACCGCATCCCTTTTCAGCTCAATACGGAACGATTCCGTTTTTCAAGGGACGGCTGGCAACCCTATTTTGAAGTGACGTATCCAATATGTTCCTTCATACTTATTTCTCCTGCCCATGGCATGTGCATATTTGGAACAAAATTCTTCTTTTTTAAACTTTATAAAACTACTGTCAGTGATGACAATTTCAAACTAATGAATACACATCCAATGCCCCTTTCAATAACCATGTCTGCCTCATACTGCTGCACCTTTCACTTTTTTTAAATTGTATATATGTTAATAAGAGCCATTTGTCTATTTACTGTACAGTGAGCGAAAATAACTGAGTCAAATTCCCTGTCTTGTTTGACCTGACTTGGCCAATAAACCTGATTCTGATTATGAAGATTAATACAACATGAGTACTGTAAAAGTCTTTTATTCAATATTTTGTCTCAAGGCTTAGAGGAGGGGGGGTTGCCAAGGGCTGCATACTTGCACACTACTCAATAACGTCCATCAGAGGGCAAGAACATGTTTAATAAAAATGTTGGCCTTCTACACTGTATTTTGGCTTTCAAAATCTGCCCATAAAGTGGGTATCCAATGTGACAATTCAACTCATTCTACAATTTAGCAATCTATTTTCCAAAACAAAAATAGAAGTCAGCCCTTCACATTTACCTCCAAAGTCATTTAAGTAGTTGCAGTGGTACTGTGATTAAGACTGCTGTCTTTCATGTCCTGGGGAGGCCGTTTGTGCCTCAGCAAAAGAAGTCAGCAAATTTTGATGAACTTCAAATAGTTGCTTCAGTCCTGCTCACATTAAACACGTAAATGTGACAATTTTGTGAACTGAAAAAAAGGAAAACGAAACTGAAAAAGAGAGGGGAGATTTTTTTTCTCCCAGAAATCCAAGTTTTTCTTTCCTTCTTAGTTGCAGAGGATTAAAAAAAAAAAAAAAAGACAGGGATTGCTATGGTCCAGAGTATAGACACAAGATTTGCATTCTGTCTTAGACTGGCCAACAGGGCTAACTTTCTGGCTGACAGAGGGCTGATGGGTGAAGAGTTCTTGAGGATAAAGGGTGGAAAAAAGCGGATGGGTCATCATAGGTAAGACTAAGATTTCTTGGCGTCCTGTGTGTTGCGTTTTTTGAGGTCACTCAAGTCCACTGGTGTGAAAGCTGCAAAAAGAAAAAAAAGAAGACACAAAAACAACAGTTACTGCCTTATAGTTGTCCATGTTCCTAATTCATGTGACATAAGGGTGAATTACACATATTTTTGTTACAATACAACTTACAATGTAGGTTAGGGTTTGGGTTCTTCTCCACATATTCCTGTGGTCCACGGTCATTACGTTCACTGTTTTGTGTTGACCTGATGTCTCGGAGCACACACTGCCAGGCTGTGGAAGAGTTAAGATGAACATTTATTTGTTGAATTCTGGAACTGCTGCTCTGGATACTTGCAAGGCAAATACACAAATCAGCCATAGCCCTATGACCAACAGCTTAATATTGAGCAGATCCTCCTTGTGCTCCCAAGAGATCTCTGATTAGTCAGGTCTAGGCGAAGAGCTTTGGGATGTCCTGCAGGGTCTGATATTGAGATATTAGCAATACATCCTTTGGGCCCTTGGGGTTGTGGGGTATTCCTGCCTCCCATTGAATACCATCAGATTGGTATCCAGGGAGTTAAGAAACCAAATAAGGACCTCAAACCTCAATCGTGATCTGAACATTTTGTGAAAAGTTTGTTAAGGAGGTTCAATGCTCATTTGCTGGGGATGTGACCACTGAAGGTGGAAGATGTTGTCATGTAGGGAGGTGGGACTGGTCTGCAAAATGTTTTAAGTAGGTGGTAAATACCAAAAAAATATTTATAAGAATTCCGGGATGTCGCCGCTCCCAGCAGAGCAATGCCTTGTAGAAAGATCAACTGTGGTAACTTGTAACGTTGTGGCTGATCAGTGTAAAATAATTAGTCATACTTCCAAACAGTACTTTATTGATCAAAGCTGAGGTTGACATTAGAAAGTAAGATGTGGCCATCACCGAACAAGCATGTGTGCCTACTTAATTTATATTGAAACACTCAAGCTTTTTCTACATGAATAGGAATTAATCCTGAAACAACGCCTTGCACCCAGGCTACGCTGGCAAACTTAACTTTTAAAAGCAGAAACTTTTCATTTTTACTTATTGGACATCCTTTTTCAGTTTGCAAACATTACTATTACTGTCTACTTAAAAGGGGACAAAAACATAAACATTTGGAAATAATTGTGTTGTTCAGTTTTTGTCTGGGTCATACTCAACCTACAAGCTTACATGGGACCATCATTGTAAGATAACCTGCAGGCATGCCTTGGCAACGATGTAAACAGCAGCACTTTGTTGTCTTGGGAATTAATTGGTAGTCTGCATTTAATTATACTGAGACTACCCACATGTGCAGGAGGAAAAGCACTATTGGCACTTTTCCACTAGTACCCACTCAGCGCGACTCGACTCGCGCTTTTCCCTAGGGGTCTAATGTGCCGAGTAGATACTTTTTCTGTAACTACTCTGCCGAGGTGCTAAGCGGCTGAGTCGGCTGTATCTGACATCATCACACTACAGGACACTGATTGGTTGGGGAGTTGGCCAGTAAGACGTCCGAGTCAGGAGGCGGAAATCAGCGAAAGAGCGACTCGCAGCTTCTTGTTCATTTTATTCGACAGGCAATGGCAGCGCAAAAGTCTGTTTGCTGATCCAACTCTGAGGTGCAGATGTTCATAAACCTGGTGGCTGAGGAGAGAATTAAAAAGGGATGAAGACGGGCGATAAGGAACGACCAGATCTACCAGGAGCTCTGTCACTTCATAGCTGCTCTCGGCTCCAGCTGACTTTTCAGCAGCGCCGAGACAAACAAACAAACAAAAAAAAAGCGTAGACACTTGAAGCTTCTCTCACTCTCATTTTTTAACTTGATGTCGAACACAAGCCACAGACCCAGCAGCACATTTATCATCTCCTCCATGTTCTACATCTTTAGTGTTGTTGTCTTCTTCGTTTAGATAACACAATCATGTCACAGCAGCTTCGCTCCAACCCCGCCCACAGCTACTCCAGCTGAATTGTTATGGAAAAGAACCCAGGCCGAGTTGAGCCGAGCCGAGCTGAGAAGAGCCGAGTAGATACTAGTGAAAAAGTGCCATATGAGAGCAATTTTCAGCAAAGATCGTTTCCAGCAGAGCTTTAAGCCTGTTTTCTCACACATATACACATCCTTTGGTGGTGCAATGTAGGTGCAGAGCTTTTCCAACATAAACCAGAAACACTAATGTGCAGATTGGTTTTGTTTTGCAATAAATAAATAAAGACCAGACAGGAGTTAGTGACTACGTTTACATGCAGTCAAAATTCGGGTTATTACTAATATTCCGGTTACTGAAACATTCGGAATATTCCGTTTACATGCGTGAGCAAACAGGGTTATCCCTGTTTACATGGTAATTAATCATTGATGATATCTGGATCAAACCAGCGACGCGCGGAGAACGTGACGACGCAATTAGCGTCATTTCCGCTTCCTCTTCCCGTATCCAAATTCAAAACAAATGTTGCTTTGCGCAACTTTTCGCTCACCTTCTTGTAAATCTTGCTATCCCCGTACTTTCTATCGTCTACAAATGCCAAAATGTTTATATCCTTCATTACATTTATAAAATGATTAGTCTCCTCCTCACTCCAAAAGTGTGGCGTGGTCTTGCGTTTCTCCGTGTTTATAAGAACTTCCTGGACTCAAAAGACCAAGATTCTTTGCGAAAAGAGCATGCGCAGAAAACAAATTCATGTTCCGTTTGATGGGGATATTCCGTTAGGCGTTTACATGACCGAATATTCGGGTTTTAAAAGGAGTAACCCAGGTCTCATATTCAGGTTTTTAAAAACCGGAATATGAGCAAATTCGGGTTATTCAAAAGGGTTATTGGTGTTTACATGGCCGTGCAAATTTGGGTTATTGCCAATATTCGGGTTTTAAAAGGGTTATTGAGTGCATGTAAACGCAGTCACTGTCATTGAAGGGGGGAAACATTAAACAGATTTTTTTTTGTGAATTTATTCTACTTCTTCATATTGCCTTTAAAGCTTGATGCAATATGAGTTTTTTAACTTATAAAATAACTACTCCATGTTTTTTTCCCATTTAGTAGGTGACTGAAAAATAAAATGTTTTAATGGACAGTTTTTCTGCAAAAACCTCAAGTTTTTGGTACGTTTTTAGACAAAGGTTTAGGTTGTAATGGGTTCTTTTTAACAATCTTCTAACATGTAGTTTTAGATGGCTGCAAAAGGTATGTTATTGGTTTTTTCACCAGTTATTATGCCACTATCACACATTTGTAACAGAAAAAAAAGACTTGGTATTGTGAAATGGTGTACTTACTGTCATGTATAAAGCGTACATTTTCCTCATGTGCTGGGGTGAAGAGCTCCCCGCTGTTCGTGGGCGACCGGGGGCTCGAGGTCCTCTTGTAACTGTTCACCATCCTGGGAGCTGATGAGCTTCACAAACAGTAAACACATCAGCTGCATGGAAGGCAAGGGTTCACTGAAACTCTCAATCCACAATTCAGGATAAATCAAATGTTCCATGCGTGAAACACGTGAAAAAATGGAATCATTATTTAAAATGATTCAGTTCATAACTGTGCACCTGAGTGCCTAAACTTTCCTCGGACCTGGTCATCCTGTTAGCAGTCTGTACTCGCTCCTCGCTCCTCTGGTGAGTGTGTGGAAGGTTCAGACGTTTCACAAGTCCTCTGCTGAATCATAACAAGTTGACAACTCAATTAATCCTCCCCCCCAAGAAAAACAACTCATTTTCAGCCATACAAGTATCTACAGTTTAATCCGAGCTAAACTTTAAAGCTGTTAGAGGCTTGTGAACTACGATCAGAGTATTTCTTTACCAGCCTCTAAACAATCGTTTCTAATACATTATATTACCCGATAACTTTCAGTAACATTGGCCACAATGCAAATAAATCATAAACAAAGTTCTATACAAATATCTATACAGCTAAGGTGGACTATGCCTCAGAAAATATGAACATTTGCTGCAGATATCGCTTTTGTTTACGTTTTTCCTCCGGTGGCTTCAGTTTTGTTAGCAGCAGGTTACAGGGTCAAACCCGGGGTAATAACCACGAGATTCACCTTAAAACAACCCCCATTTATTAGTATATTTATTTTTTTACAGCGACGTCTATATGGGAGGTAAACAGAGGGTTCCCTACACATTAAATCAGCCGGCTAAGCTTAGCCGCGTAGCTGCTAGAGCAGATCTGCATTGTCCTGCAGCGCTAGCGCCGAGCGGCTAATGGTTCATTGACGCACGTAGTACGGCTGCTTACGTTTAAAAAAACTCTGCACAATAATGATATTTTCTGAGTCTTCCCGTGAAATAAACGTGGAAATATTTCACAAACCTTTGTAAAATTATTAACTTCGTATTCTTAATTGAGAGACTGTGTACGCCGCTAGATCTAGCTGAAACGTTGCCAATGCCAACCGATCACTTCCGGTTAGAGACACGGAAGAGAAAGGAAAAGCAACGAAATGAATGAATGGATGGATGGATGGATGGATGGATGGATGGATGGATGGATAGATAGATAGATAGATAGATAGATAGATAGATAGATAGATAGATATTACGTTTATAATCCTTGTGTAGTATATTGTAGAAATAATTATTACTTTATATATATATATATATATATATATATATATATATATATATATATATATATATATATATATATATGCCCTTATTTTTAACAACTTTATATATATATATATATATATATATATATATATATATATATATATATATATATATATATATATATATATATATATACATATACATATACATATACAATACAAAAAGATACATTCCCATTATTACACATTATGGAAATCTAATTGCACCAGTTCCATCTGTGGTTGTACAGTCTGATTTGTCGCAACGACGTGTGGTCGGGTTGCATTCTGCACTGATGATGCAGTGGTCTAGTGCTGAAGGTGGAATGGGACATAGCCTCCATAATAGATGTCAACTTGGCAAGCATCCTCTTGTTTACAACCTTCTCCGTGGTTTCCAGTGAGCAGTCCAAGACCAGTTTATTAAGTATCCTCCTGTCCCTGTCTCTGTTCATTCTGTCTCACTCTCACACTCACTCTCACTCTCACTCTCACTCTCACTCTCACTCTCACTCTCACTCTCACTCTCACTCTCACTCTCACTCTGTCTCATCTTTTATTTATTTCTTTTCAATTTATTTCCCTAAAACTGAAAACATATCCCTGTCAGGGAAACACATCATCACAATGCATTGGGGCAATGTGGGCTTTAGTGTCTTGCCCAAAGATATAAGATGTGGACTTTGGGAAATAGGGGTTGAACCACCTACAGTATATTCTGATAGATAGAGTATTTCTTTTCCACCTTGAGTTTCATTCTTCTTGAAAAGACCACAACAGCAACTGTTATAAAAAATGTCTTTATTTATGAAAATGTACAAAATTAATAGTTGTACAGAAAACAATAAGACTTTGATAACATTTGTATTTTTACTACAGCAAACAATATAACAGTAGGGTAAAAGGTGCAGCAGTAAAGGAGCTTTAACATCAAAAATAAGCTTTTCTCTGCAACATTTTGTATTTGTGTTTTAATGATTTGCACGATCCTCTTTCTGCCCAGCAGTGAGGACGCATCATTCTGTATAAAACACAACAATCTCGGTCCAAATTCTGTGAATTCAAACTGTATCCATAGTTTGGAAACATGAAGTGTGCATAAAAAGGGACAGTCCAACACCAATACAACTGATATGATTTAAGTTGATTTGTAATTGTATCTGTAACTGTAATGTATTACAGTAATAAAAGAAAATGTTCTCCAGAACGGAACCCAAACCTGGATTAAAATACAATTAAAAATGGCATTTGATTCTTGTGACATGTATAGTTTAACATGACAGATTGTTGCAGAATAATATTTTCATCACTGACACTGTTAGTATTACAAATGTATAAATGCAAAAAATAACTTCTAACTTAATCATAAATATATTTATCACCATATGCAGATTGAAAAAGCATTTCATGAAGGCTGTAGTCTAAAAATAATTATCTTCAAGGAGTCTGAGTTTCACATTTAAAGTATCAAACACAGTTTTGCCTCCAGTGATTAGTGACATGGGACGAGCTGCACATCGAATGCTCTTCTGTTCATTTAGGTGTGCCCTGTATTGTTTTACCAACCTTCCCTCGTTGGTAACTCTTTTTATTTCTAAAGTGTTAATGGTTGTCGTCTGTGCAATCGGTGCCAGATCACACACAGCCCGTCTCGAACAGCTTCACCAGCTCTTTGCAGTCCGGGTCAATTAGGTCAACAGGTTTCTCGCCGCTTTCATTTTCGGCCTCTGTGCTTGCTCCCATTGTCAGCAGATACCTAGGTGGTAAATAAAGCAATACACAAGATTTCTCAATGTGTGATACAGCCAACTATCTGGGCATCAACTCTCAAATGGCTTTGATTTGCCAGTGTTGAGACAAGTGACCTCCGAGTGAGAAAATGTTCCAGAATTCAAATTGGTGTTAGCTGAATGGCTTTTGGATCAGTTTGTAATAATGCTTCACCCTTCTTAACATTGTATTGAAAATCAATTTGAAGCCATTTTGTCCATTGAGGTCATTGTCATTAAGTTGCCTCAAATTTATTTTCAGAAGATCATAAGTCACCGGAGACGAGTTAATTTTAGTTCGGCATTCAAACAGCTGCCGTTTGTGCTTTCTAAGACTGAAAAATGATTTATTACCTTGCAATCTCTGGGTAGCCATCACTACAAGCCATGTGCAGAGGCGTCCAGCCGTCCTCGTCTCTCTGATGGACATCAGCACCATATTTCACCAACAGCTTAACCACCTCCAGGTTTCCTGTTAGCACGGCTTCATGTAGTGCAGCCATTCCTGCACAATGCAACATACATCAGTCCCCTGCAGCAGCACAGCCCATTGCAGCTCAGCCCACACTTTAACATGACATCATTATTTCAAAGATTTGAGCAGTGGATATTTGCAGGCAGAACACCTGGAGCTGGGTTAGAGGACAGAAATTGTGGGAGCTGTGGGGACTTTGCTCACCTGAGTGGAAAAGTGTATCTATGCGGACCTTCCTTGCTCTCATGAATCGTCCGATCTGTTCCAGATCTCCGCGTCTAACAATATCCTGGAAGATGATGTCATTCGGGAAGTGCACGGCTCTCTTCACAGGTGTCACAGGTGCGGGACTTTCCTTCGGTTGTGCATATTGTGTTGAGCTGTACCGGGAAACTTTGCTGTATGAAGGAGTGTATGTCGATGCAGCTTTGTAAGTGGGTGTGTAGTGTGACGGGGTGTAATATGTGCTGTACGTTGACGGCGTGTGCTTCGACACCGAGGCATATGTTGGTGTGTAATGTGAGGGGCTGCAGTAGGAAGGAGTGTGGTACGATGGTGTGCAGTAGGAAGGAGTGTGGTACGTTGGTGTGTACTGTGAACTGCGTGTGTATGTTGACACTGGTACATGGTAGTTGTACTTCATCCTTGCAGCGCTTGTCTCCTCCTGTACGCTTAGATCAGGAGATCAAAAATAAGAAATCCAAGGGAGCTCAACAATCCTCTGAAAAAGCAGTACCCTCTTCCTCTGAGTCCTTTTTTTTGTGTCTTCTTCTTTTTGTTATCCTTTGTCTTCCTGGCTGAAATAGCTCCTGCTAGAACTAGATCACACTGCCACTTTTCAAATCCTTTGGTTCGGTTCACAAAGTCCAAATCTCTTCTTTTTTCAGCCTGTAACCTTTCCTCGGCAGCTGTTCATTTCTGCAACCTGAATGGAAAGTTGTACTTCACTGGTTAGGTTTGCTGTTGCACACAACTGTAGTCTGATGGGGGCAAGTCAGACAGCATCCCTATATACCCTGTGCAGTGCTATTTTAAGGTCTAATATGCCGTGACTTCAGCTTAGAAATGAGTGGCCATCATCCTTCCCCTCCTACTGAGGTCACATGTCCATTCACACTGCCCCCACCCCAGTGCCATACATAATATTGACAGGCATAATGTTCTTTTTGGAGTCTCGTTCCAACACACATATATGTCGAAACAACTGTGATTTATGAGGTATAAAGTTACTTTTCTGGTAATCACTTTGTTTTGGTGTTTGGTGGTGGTGTACGGTAGGACATAAAAACAAAACAGAAAACAACAACACATGATTTCACGTGAGTGGCATATGATGTGCATAGTAGCTGTTTATCTGGTTATATTATTTCAAAAGTATTTTTCTCCCCCTGTAATTAATACATCTTTAATATTTCAGGTTCTTGTTAGTGCTTTTAATGAATTTTCCTCTTGTGTTCTACTGACTTGTAGGTTCAGCTTCATACTTGCTCTCTACTTGATAACGATAAATCCATCAACTGCAGAGGTTACATAGCACCATGCAGTCTTGAACATCTCAGTGGGTGACAAGTAACCTCCTCTCTCAACTGCTATAGAAAAGTCACACAGTTGCTGTAAATGCAGCTATTTACAACCCTGAACTTTTCACTCATGCTGTCATATAGTCATGTGCAAAAGTTAGTACTCTCTCTTTACATGGTCTGTGTAAAAACATAATAAATATTTGCCAAAGTATTTGGCAAAAATGACCTCAGACAGAGAGCAGCATATAATCCTTTGCTGCTTAAAACGGGTAAATTGAAACCATTGCTGTTAATCAACAACGCCTCGATGAGCTGATCAGTATCAGGTGTACAGACCTTTGTAAACACAGGCTTTTTGTCATTTTGGGGCATTTAATTGTGTCTTAACAGAATGACAACAGGAAAAGATGTAAGCAATAGTAACAGAGTAGCAGTTGTTTCTGCACACTAATCTGGAAAGGGTTATTTATAAAAGCCTTTCCAAACAAATTTGCCTTCGCAGGAGTGGAAATGTTAGTCAATTTGCACCAATATCAGACTCAGAAAAACAAAAGGAAACTGAAGAGTTGCATATCACCCTACAGGCTTCACTGAGCATGTTACATGTTAAAGTACATGGCAGCAGAATTAGAAGAAGACTGAACAAGTACACTGTAAAAAAAAAAAAAGTTAAATTTACGGTAAAATACTGGCAGCTGTGGTTGCCAGAATTTCACCATAAAAAAATACGGTAACAATGTATATGACATTACGGTATGCTTTTCTGGCAACCATAAATTTCATAGTTGAGAAGAACTATTGTGTTTACGGTAAATTACTATGAAAAACAGACATATTGTAAACCTGTTTATGTAGAAATTACAGTATGTTTTTGCATAATGTTGAACAGTTTTATATTGTAAATTTAAATGTAAACATAAGCTAAATCTGTAATTTAGACAGAATAATACCGTTAATTTTAGGGTAATTACATGCTTGTGATATTACGGTATTTTCAAATTTTTTACCAACATTTTTTTATTTTTACAGTAAAATTGTGTGATTTCTATATTATTACAGTAAAAAGTATAGTTATGTACTCTTTCTTGATTTAGGGTAATATAATGTATCTACTACAGTGATATACTATTTTGGATTTTACAGTCTTTTACTGTTGCTATTTTACAGTTTTTCACTGTAATTTTTACGAAAATTTCTTACAGTGTACGGGTTGTTTACCGTAAGGCCTGCTAGCAGAAAGCTTATTCTGTCTATACAGAATGTGGAAACACAACCGAGGTTCCCAAAAGTGCATCTAAACAAACCACAGTAACGTGCACAACTGCAGGGGTGATTATTTGGGAGTTTTTTGCAGCCGCAGGATCTGGGCACTTTGTAATCATTGAACGCATCATGAACTCCTCTGTAAAAGAATAATGTGAGGTTGTTTGTCTGACAGATGAAACTTGGTCAAAACTATGTCAGGACTTTGTGTACTGCCAGTAAATACAATATTAAGTACTCATATAAACACTGTTTAAAAAAAATGTATTACTAATGTCGTATCATTCCCCTAATCTACCGTAATCAGTCTTATCACAGTGACCTTGACCTGATCAGCCATGTTTTTAGATTTGACATTCAAGATAAAATGAAGGAGCTTTTAACACCAGGTGAACTGTGTGGTAACCTCCAGCTGTCCCAGCTGTCAAAACAAAGAATAAGTATATATTTTGCTTTAATTTATTTTTCTGTTCATGGGCATTTTATAGCACCTTTTCAACTTTGTGGGTCCCATATCCAGAGTAGGGAGAGATAATAAGATTCACCGGGTCCCAGCAGGTAAAGGTTAATAAGGCTTTGTCTTTGTCATGTTAAGAAGATGTGACTCCAGTTCTGAATGTCACTGCAAATTATTATTCATTCAAGCGGGCAGAGAGGCTGCTGTCAAAACAAATTCCAGTGCACTGATATTCAAATGTTGAGGGAAGAAGATCTGCAGACAGATGATGGCTGACACATGCCAATGCAGCAATGTGCTGAGCAGCGGCGACAGGACTCCTTTCTGCTTCTCCTGCAGCGTTCAGCAGGGGTGTCCTCACCGCTGAAACAGGAACCTCTGCTGTAGAATATGTTTGTCTTTTTGCATCAAGTGTTATGGCTTCTTGCTATACATAGCATCAGGCAGCAGGCCCCCATCTATTTACCCTTTAAAGAGCAACTACTGATTCGTCAAATTAGTAATCAAAAACACACTGGCAAAGTCAAAACTTATTGTTATTCTTACGTGGTGGGGAGTGGGTTTTAATCACCTTTAATATTATTTACCACTAAACTCCTTTTAGATAGCAATGGTCCTTTAAAATGACTAATGTTATGAATAACATTAGTTTACTTTCAGGGCTTCTTGGCTTGTGGCCTTCACCTGTGTCATTGAACAAACATTTCATATGTATGGAGCTACAATAGTCTAAATATTCACAAATACACAAGTTTTGTGAGTCTATATACCCTAAGTTTTGCTGGTGTTTCATCAAATCCACACACAAATGCAGGGAAGTCCACACTACAAGCCCTTTGTAAATCAGGTTATATTGTTGTGTGTTAATGAGAAATACATTTGTGAATCTTGTCCTACACACTTGTGAAACGCCTGTGCATTTGTGAATTGTCCTGTGAAAATTGAGACTGTTCTAGCTCCATACAAATGAGGTGGGCACCAAAACAACCAATCAAATGCTTCCTCACACATGCCAAAGAGGGAGCGTCAGCTGATATACTGTATATCTGCCTCAGACAGTTATTTAAAGTGTTGTTTGTTTGTGTGTTTTATGACTATTAGGAAGGCCAGGTGTCGAAATAATGTTTATGAGGACCTGATATGTCACAACACCGTCAAATATATATATAACATGACAAAACACCAGGTTTTAAGCTTGATGATATACTTTATTTTTATGTTTTTCCAAGTATATAGAACTTGACTTCAATTAAAAACTTTGGCAACACTAAATCTGTCGAGTTAGACTGTGAAAACACTGTTTCCAGACTTTTCTAAAACACGAATCACACATTATATTGTTAATCAAGTTATTGGCTTTTACACAAAAACAACAGTTTTCCCAGTCTCTTTTCGATTAGTTTTCATTTTGTGGTGGGGCATTTTACAGCTTTGTGTTCAGGAATTAGCATTTCAGAAAGCAGAAATAATTAGTATTTCAACAGCAGTTTGTCCTGGAGGCTTATCACGGAGCGGTACAGGTTTCAGAAAGGTTTGACAGTCCTCTGACCCCTTTGATGTATTATAGCTGAACAAGTAGGATGTGACTTTAACATCTAAAAATAAGAGCTGTGAAGAATCCAGTCAGTATATGGTGTCTTATGAATTCAGGTTGCAATCCAGACAAATACTGTTGTTCTAATGGTCAGTGAGACACAATCATATGCGTTTGAATAATGAATGTGTATGATGCTGCTTTGACAGCTTGAGTACATGGCCCTTATATTATCATTATAAAATGAGTTCTTGCAGCATTTGACAAAAATATAGGCAAGGCAAGGCAAGTTTATTTATATAGCACAATTCAACACAAGGTAATTCAAAGTGCTTTACATTGACATTAAAAGCGGCAAGACATAATTAGACAGTAAATAACAAATACAATGAAATAGAATTATGAGAAAAGAAGGTAAAATAATAAAGAGCACAAGTTGTTAAAAAGTAAGGGCAGTAGAGTACAGCAGGTAAGTATTTGATTTAAGAGTATGCTTCACTAAACAGTAATGTTTTTAGGCCTGATTTAACCCTCTACTGCATACATTCTGGTGATGCATGATAAAAAATACTCCACACCATTTTTGAGTTAATTTGGGGACATTTTATTGAAAAAAAAAAATAAAAATTATATTTGGACACCCCCCTTTCCAAAATATTTTTCTGTTGCCTGAGGGCAACGTTGTGCGCTAATGGTACACAATCACAGAGAATATAACTAATTTACATAACATGAGACAATGCTTAGAAAGCAGTACAACATAATATTTAAAAATAATAAACAACCATTTCATAAAAAGAACACTTCTGATACACATAACATTGTGTAAATATCATCAATATCATGTATGCCTATCGAGACTGAAAGAGGCTAAACAAAAAACTAAACCTGTCGGGTTGAATAACTATGAACTTGAGAGTTTTTAACAAAATAGTATCTAAAACCATGTAAATCATCAGTCTTATAATTAACTTTAAATACAAATGTGCAGATTTGAAGAATGTTGATGTCATCGATAGTCAATAATTCCAATTTAAAGAAGAGAGGCGCACTTGAAACATCAGCTTTGGAAAAAGTTGCTAATCTAACAAAACTTTTCTGCAACACATCAGAACACACATCAACTGAAAGGATCAAGGAGGAGGTGAGCCATCTTACCAGCCACCTTGGATGTCTGCTACCCGAAGCCCGTTTAAAATCAACACAATAGTGCAGTGTTTCCCAACCCTGGTCCTCGAGGCCCACTGTCCTGCATGTTTTAGATCACAGGTGTCAAACTGAATTCCAGAAGGGCCGGTGTCCTGCATGTTTTAGATGTTTCACTGCTTTAAAGGAGCTGACAGTTGGAGCAGACCTTAGGTCTACAGGAAGTTTGTTCCACCGATGAGGAGCAGAATAACTGAACCTTTCTTGGTTCTGGTTGGGAAACACAACAAACCAGATCCAGATGAACCTCAGGGGTCTGGGAGCTTCATAGGGAACTAACAGATCAAGCATGTATTTTGGTCCAAGACCATTCAGTGCTTTGTAGACCAGCAGTGAGGTTTTAAACTCTATCCTTTGACTCACTGGAAGCCAGTGTAGTGATTTCATGACCGGTGTAATATGGTCCAGTTTCCTGGTGTTTGTAAGGACTCTGGTAGCAGCGTTCTGGATCAGCTGCAGCTGCCTGATAAATTTCTTGTTAAGGCCTGTAAAGATGCCATTGCAATAATCCAACCTACTGAAAATTAATGCATGAATAAGTTTTTCCATGTCTTGTTTAGACAGAATCCCCTTAATTCTAGCAATGTTTTTTAGGTGGTAGTAGGCAGATTTAGTGATAAACTTTAGATGGCTGTTGAAGTTCAGGTCTGAGTCAATAATTACACCAAGATTTCTGGCTTCTGGCTGATTTGTAGCTGTCAATGACATGGAGCCAAGGTGAGCGCTGATCTTTTCCCTTTCATTTTTTGGGCCAAAAATTACCACCTAAAAAATATACCGGTAACCGGTCCCTTTGTGTACTTCTGATGAGGTTACCCTCCTTTTCTTAGACCCCACCCCCCTGCAGTAATGGCTAAATCTCTTGGGTGACAGTAGTAGTGGCATATTTCTCAATGGTTGCTCCATGACCACACCTGGATCGCTGGATAGGATGTGCTGTGTCTGGATCCCGACAGGCCCAGTTGGACACTCTCGCTCAGGCTGGTACGTGTCTGGTTACGGCACGAGCAGCGGGCAGGACAAAAAAAGAGGCTTGGAATCTAAATCAGGAGGCAGTAATCCTTTGCCATTTGGTGAGAAACAGGGAGACCACAATCCGCGCTGCTGAAGAGGTGGTTCCATCTTGGGTAACTCAAAGTGAAAAGCACAGCCAGCTTTGCAAGTCTGGGTCAGCTCATGGGCAGTGATTTAAATTTAAACTGACATTTAACCTCAGTGCTTAAAAATATAGAATGCGGATTCAAGGTTTTTCCAGGTTTTCTGTTGGACCTGTTCCCACGTTAGTAGTGGCTCATCTCTCTACTTGACTCAGCTGCTCAGTTTGTGGATGGAGTTCATGATGGAGTCCTGTGGCCTTCAATTTTATTCCGCTGCAGTTTTTCTAGTCAGGTAACTTTCAGAACATTGAACACACTATAAACGGATAGATCTATGGTTAGATCTATGTATATGAGACATTCATCACAGAAATACCCAAAGAATCAGTTGATTCTTTTCTGAATTATTTTTTCTTACCATTCAATTAAACAGAATGAGGAATAAAACACTTATAATTATATTAAATGTGATTAATCCAGATCATGTGCCTCTGTGCTCACTGAGAGATACTGTAGCCAAGTCTACACACAGACTCGATAACACTTTGGGCAAACTGAGCGACTGCAGTTGAAAAAGAGCCCAACTTCCATGTGGCCCTGCATACGTGGCATGACCCTCGTGGTTAACATTCCTCTGGGCTCTTAAGTTGCTGAAACTGTCCACTCATGAGCTCATAGTTTCCATGGGAAATGGTTAATAACATGGCTGGTTTTATTTTCTTGTTGCTCAAATGATTACTTTTACCATTGTAGCTCGAAAATAAAGGAAGGAAAATGTTTTTTTTTAAGTTCTTTTAAAACAAAATGCCATATTAAGGGCCAGTGGACCCTTGAAATAATCATTCAGTTATCATAAACAGATTAGAAACAGTCATACTTGACTTTTCTCTACTTATCTTTCCCCTTTTGGGTGAAAAGAAAACGGCAAAGTTGGCGGTGACAAGCTGAAATAAAGCCTCAACTTGTAAGCAGCATCAACAGCATGTTGTCTTCAGACTTGCCAAAGCATTGCCAAACTAAATAGTGGGTTGTTGTATTGCGTTGAAACTGTTGCTCCTATCAGGTCTCAGTGCAAGTGTCAGCCACACTGAGGGCCTCATTTATGAGACCTGAGCAGGACTAAAGGTATGTAATGTCAAACATGTTTTTGTTTGCATAAGTATACATTAAGCATCTGTTTTCAAAGTCTTACCCAGCTTGACTACACAACTAGGAAAACTATTAGAAAAACACCCCGACAAAATAGAAGTACAAACAGCTGTGTTCAAGTTAATATGTCACAATATTGTTACGAACAAACACCAAATCCAAAAAGGTTGTGACACTGTGTGAAACAAATAAAAACAAAACGCAATGATTGGCAAAACTTATCAACCCATATTTTATTCCTTATAAAACATAAACAACATGTCTCATGGTAAGAGCTATTTTGGCATCCATTTTCTGTACCTGCTTCATCCAGTGGAGAGTCAAGGGGGGTCTGCTGGAGCCCATTCCAGTGCACTACAGGTGAAAGGCAGGGACTCGTCCTGGATAGGTCACACATCCATGGCAGGGCCACCAATAGACATACAACCATACATGCTCACACTCATTCCAATGGGCAATTTAGATCAATAAATCATTTCATGGAAAATATTGGTTTCCATTAGTACTAAGAGAGGAAGGGTGTCCCATTCTTGTATGACACAGGATTCGAAGTGCTTAACAGTCCTGGGCCTTCTTTACAATGTTGATTTTCCATTTAATCATGTGCCAAATGTTTTATATTGGTGGAATGTTTGGACTGCAGGCAGGCCAGTTTTTGATTCATCTGACCAAAGAAAATTTTTCCATTTTGCCTCAAACTATTTTAGATTAACTTTGACCCAGAGAAGATGGTGGCGTTTCTGGTATATCGTATTCGCTTATGGCTTCTTTTTCTTTGCATGGTAGAGCTGGCCAATTGTGTTCACAGACAGTGATCTGTGGAAGTGTTCCTGAGCATAATGCAATCATTTTTATTAGAGAATCATGAATGCTTTTAATGTAGTTCCAACTGAGAGACCGAAGATCACACGCCCCCAGTTCTGACCTTTGGTATTGTCATAGACACACAGAGATTCCTCCTGATTCTGCCAATCTTTTGTTAATATGATACACTGTAGATAGTGGGATCCTGGAAGTCTTGCAATTTAACAATGAGGAACATTTTTCTGAAATTGTTCCACATTCTTTTTGAGTTTTTCTCTTATTGGTGAAAACGATTTCTATCTTTTCATCTCAGAGGCTCCAAGCAGATGGCGACCCCACCCTGGAGACAGGGTGGGCTTGATGGCAAGTGCCTGGTGGCCGGGACCGCACCAATGGGACCCTACTGGGACCCTACTGGGCACAGCCCGCCACCTGTGGGAGGGGCCATAGGTATTCGGTTCGGTGTGAGCTGGGTAGTGGCTGAAACCGAGGACCATGGCGGTCTGTTATTTGGCAGCAGAAGCTGGCTCTAGGGACATGTAATGTAATCTCTCTGGTGACGAAGGATCTTAAGCTGGTGCAAAAAGTTGAGAAGATCCAGCTAGATGTAGTCTGACTTACCTCGACATGTGGCTCAGGCTCTGGAACTGTTCCACTATGGAGTTGCCCAAAGTGAGAAGCGCCGTGCAGCAGTGGGCATACTTATTGCCCCCCAGCCTGGTGCCTGTACATTTTGCTTTGCACCAGTGAACAAGAGGGTAGCTTCCTTGTGCTTTTGGGTGGCATGATGAGTCCAGACTGTTGTTTGTGCTTATGCACCAAACAGCAGTTAAGAATACTCACCCTTTTTGGAGTACTTGGGTGGGGTGCTGGAGAGTGCCCCTGCCTGGGAGTCCCTCGTTCTGCTGGCAGACTTCAGTGCTCACATGGGCAATGACAGTGAGACCTGGAAGGGCATGACCGAGAGGAACGGCCCCTCCGATATGAACCTGAATGGTGTTTTGTTATTGGACTTTTGTGCTCATCACAGATTGTCCTTTAAAAACACAATTTTCAAGCATAAGGATGTCCTCATGTGAACTTGGCACCAGGACTCCCTAAGTCGCTTATCGAGGATCGACTTTGTAGTTGTGTCATTGGATTTGTGGCCACATGTCTTGGACACTCGGGTGAAGAGAGGAGCAGAGCTCTCAATTGATCACCACCTCGTGGTGAGTTGGCTCCGGTGGTGGGGGACAATGGCGGTCAGACATGGGAGGCCCAAACCTTTTTTGAGAGTCTCCTGTCGGAGAGAGAGCCCAACTCCCATCTCTGGCAGAGCTTCAACCTTGTTCCAGGGGAGATGGGTAATGTTGAGTCTGAGTGGACCATATTTAATGCCTCCATTGTCGATGCAGCTGGCCAAAGCTGTGGCTGTAAGGTTGTCAGTGCTTATTGTGGTGGTAATCTCCAAACACTCTGGTGGACACCAGTGGTTAGGTATGCTGTCAAGCTGAACAATAAGTCCTATAAGGTTTTTGAACTTGGAGGTGGGATCTCTTATCTTTGAGGTTGTTATAAAACTCCTGGGTGGTTATGTTTTTACAGCCGTGGCGGGACAACACGATCCCATACCCTACTGGTATTCTGAAAATTTAAGTGACTCAGTTTTGCAATTCAAAGAGGGTGGTTATTCTATAAATAAATTGAATAATACATTTTAAAAGCAATACTTTTGTATATCCTTGTGCCCATGCGGAGATATGCCGCTCTAACAATCTTAATCAATAGATTCTTTTTATTTCATCCACTGAACTAGATCACAAATTTGATCTATTTACCCAATATTTGAAAGTCACATATCCAGTCATTTTTATTCCATTTTGAGTAATTTTATTTGGAGGTAGTTTGTACTCACAATTTTGGAGATCACTCACAGACTGTGTGTATGTATATATGCTGAGCGTCCAAAATTGCATCATTTCTGTCTATGCCAAGTCAGAATGTTAAAAAGCCCAAATGTTGAATGCAGTGTTTGAAGGAGACTAATTAATCTATCAGAGTTTACAGGGTCAGATTTGAATCAAAGGAAGGTTTTATTCCTGGACAGTATTTGCGTGTGCGCCGATAAAATGTTGAGGCTTGTTTTATTCATCTGTCTTCAATGTATTTAAAAAGAAAAGAAAGTTAAAATATGAACTCATATAAATATCATGTTGACCTAAACCATAACAGGTGCTGACCTGTGAACAAGAATAAACGGACTGCTTCCTGGGAATGTCAATGTGTCTTTTGTTCCAGGAGATCAACAGCAGCTCAGGCTGTCTCTCTGACCTGCAGATGAAAGATTCAAACCCAGAGTTTTCCATTCCTATACATAAACACTTTACATTCTTATTTTTTTCCAGTGAACCTTATGACCCAAAATTGAGAGGCTTCCAGTACAGCTGTGAATAAATATACCCATGAGAAGGCTTGAATCTCTTTATATACAGAGCTTCAGCTGTCAAGGATACGGTGAGAGCAACAGGGCTCAGACTGACGTGGGAGCAGCACTCAGGCTGGCTGACTGTCTGTGGGAGGATAGGGTTACTTTAGTCGAAGACGGCGTCCACAGAAAACAAGGTTGGGGGTTATAGGGTCTGCATGTATGCTCCTAATTCTTTAATACGGGATTGCACAATGAGGACATGTGTTTCACTCTGGTAGTGGTCAATAGAGAGGGCATGCGTCAAGGAAACCTCTTCCTGCTCTGCCCAGGTTATGATAAATTAATTTCCTGGATTTAACCAAGCTTAAACAATTAAAGATTGAGGACATCAAAACAGGTGGACAAACTCAACGTAACCTTTCAGGATACAAAGGACAATGGAGTATCGTACTTCCACGCAAACCAAATAACCTTGACTGCCTTCAGCTAGCATCTTTTGCGCTGACAGTATTGAGAAATATATACTATTTACCGTGGACAGATCAAAACCAACTTATACCTCCTGGTTGACTTGGATGCTTTTCTATTTAAGAAGTCGATGTGTTAATTGTACCTTACATAAGCAGCTTAATTACATCACACATGTAATGTGAATCTCCAGCTCTGCAATCGGTCTGAGGCACACTGAACTTCTTTAGGACTACAACTCTCCACTGAGTCTTGTGTGATAATTAAATACTATCCCTATGCAAAATAATTCATTTTTATTTCAATTCATTATCAAAAAAAGGCTTGGCATACAAATGAAGTCAGAGTTTGTTTTTTGAAAGACCGGTTCAATCAAAATTAACTGTTTTCAACTAAAAGTCAAGTGAGAGCAGCAGGGTGGTGTGTGCAAAATTGTGTTTTTCTGACAATCTATCAATGATGTACTCTTGCCTGTGCCCCACTGACAGCTGGGATAGACTCAAACACCCAATCATGTGCAGGAAAAGAACGAAAGTGACAGTGAAAGTTTATAATGATTAGGTTTTCACCAACACATGTTATTTACCCCAACAGAAGATGTGAATCTAGACTTCTCTCAGTCCATCTTCATCTCATAACCTTTTCTTCTTGTTGTTGCATTGCTTTCTATTACAGCTATATCAGTACACCACGCCGAAATCCTAACAGTGAGAATAATCACTCAAAAATAGTGTGTAACTGGGCTTGTGTAGCAAGGATACAGCAAGGGTATTAAAATCGAGCGAACAGAAGTGCACAGCTAAGTTATCTCAGCAGTTTTCCCTTCGCTTTCTTTGTATTGGAGGGAGTTGGAGTTGCTGCACAACTTGAGTCGGGGGGTTTTGCATTTGCTGCTTTATGTGGCGTACAGTCATAAACTGAAGGTGGTTGGACACACTGTGAAACATGTGCAAAGAGATGGTGTGTGATGCAGCCAGTGAAACCTTGTGGGTGGGATTTATAGCCCTTAGTGCGGGATTTTATGGCCTGACTACAGGTATAGTAATATTGCAATAAGGATCATATGACATATCAGGCGACTGACTGATAAAAAGTTCAAATATACAAACACAAAGAGCCCAAGAACATATTCACAGCATAAATGTTCCTTTACAGGAAGAAAGAGGTCTACATCATGACTTCCCTGCTGAAAACCAGAAACGCCTCCAACTCTGTATGGCCAAGTCAATGGCAGGATATTCCCAGAATGCATTTCAAAGGGGTCAAATGCTTATTTTAGCACAGCAGCCAATGGCAAGTTGAGGAACTGTGCTCCAGATCTAGGAGGGGCTGGATCGGGTTGCATGGCGGAGACACGAACAGCGTACGTGCAGCAGTAAAACAGAGAGGACAGACAGGACTTCTCTGGGCCTCAGACTGATCCATCACTCCTGACGTGTAAAGTCAAACCTCCTCATTTATTTGCCACACTTCACACACCATGTGTTTTGATCATATGACAGCATGACCTCGACCGTGGGTAATGCCTTGTATAGGACTCCCTGTCAGGGTGCTTGACCTTACACACCATTACGTAAAGAACAGTAGTCACTCCATAGACTCCACCTGATACTTGGGAGACGGAATATGACCATCCTTGGGCAAAGTGCACAGTGTATGAAATGACCCACAGGAATGTGTCCAGCACTGTCCTGGGTTTTGGTGGCTCCAAATACAACCATGCAGGTTAAAATGTGCCTTTTGATCACATTACACCCACTGCATAAACCAATTAAATTTGTCCAGCTGCTGTTCAATTTAGGCCCAACAGCTTACTGTACAACTGACACTCCTGATTTTTATGCAACACCGTATCAGTTCCCGTGTGCCTGAGGATAAGAATATGCTGTCCCTTTCTGTCAAGTCCAGCTTCCTGGTTAGGTAATATGATTAATAAACGATGAGTACACTCAGGAGCAGATCTGTCTGCAGAGCAGGAGTGCGTTCTCATTTTGGGGAGAGGTCTTACCCATTCACCGATCCCAATGTGGATAGGTCCCACATATCATTGCCTGGATGAGCCCTTTGAGGGTTATGGGAATGGTGAAAACCTTGACTTTATTGCACCAGACCCCATTGCACACATGTGCACATTTATCCCAACTCATCACAACTCCAGTTGTGAACAAAGCTCAGAGGTAGTGGGAAAATGAAGAAGAGCATGTTCTGTAAATCAGCATAATTTGTATAATTTCATGCAGAAACAGACAGATGAATTCCAGACAGGGAACATGAACACTTCATCTGCAGACTGCTCGATATGTCAGTCTAATTGTGGAGATGGAATCTTGTTGGTGTCAGATGTTGTAGATTCCCACAAAGATCTGAGCTGCTATTCAATGTTTCTAAGAGCATCATCCTAATCCCCAGTTGTCCAATAGTTGCTGTGAACTAACTGAAATTCAGTGCAGTCTTTAATGGCCATATTCATTGTTTTACTGTATATTGTATTAAGTCAGGTGAATAGGTGAATTGTATACTGTTTATGTTCTGTTCTACCAGTTGTAAACCAAACTATGATCATTTCTATTTGCTTGTCTATCAGTAAAAATACACAAACCGTCAAGCAGAATTTTACAACATTTGCTGGAAAGGTGTATAAAGAGCATGAATTTAAAAAAAGAAGAAAAACTTCTAATTCCAGTGTGGAACGCTTTAGAATGAAGAAACTGGCCTTGGTTAATTTTTACTCTTGTGATCTCCTTCTGTTTCTCAACAGTAGAAAGTGAAGAAAGGGCAGATAAAGATGTTAATGCTTTAAACTCTTTTCAGTATCACTCTGGATTGGTTTTTAAGGGTCGGTCAGACAAATAAAAAAGAAGTTCCAATTACTGTGCTGATAAGCATTTTTTTTTCTTTATTTAGGAAAGTACTCTATTCATATTTATCTTTTCCAATCCATAACTTTTGCATGTAAGCCACTTTTGTATTTGAAATTGCAGCTAATTATTTTTTTAGTGTAACCTGTCTGTATGGTGATCCCATATCAATATTCTGTATTGTCCATGTGTTTAGCAATGCATTTTTTGCAGAGCATTGTCTTAAACATATTGGAACTAACAAGTTTGACCCGATAAACACATGTGGGACATGGAGACCTTATATAAGCGCATGTTATGTCATTCAATTTAATCTTAGATAATGGAAAGGGAAAGTGATATCTGTTGATCTGGTGGCTACAGAGAGGCAGTGCTTCTCACATTAAAGGAGATCACAGATGGCACCAAGTTTCCTCTACAGCACCCCCTCAAGTCTGCCCTCTCTCGGTTGTAACTGAAATTAGAGTCTCACACAGTATAGTTAACTCCCTTGGAACCAGTTAAATACGAAAAAATAATATTACCGTTAAACTGATTGCCAATACATAGTGAGTTTTCAGAATCTGTCATTAAAGTTGTCAAACTTTAATGTCTTATCCTTTTGGTTCATAATACACATCCTCTTGCCTCCCTCTGCACTGGCAGCACAATTACCAACAAAATAAAGAGAAAAAGTTTAGAAAACACAGTTTAATTCTTCAAAAAATAAGGCAGATGAAAAAAAAAGCAGCATGACAGAAACAAAATACAAATCATGTAACTGTTTAGTTTATGAGCTTTTGAGATCTTTCAGCAAAAAGTCTTCAGCTGCATTAACACGCTGGATAAATAAGGAAACAAATATTCTTGTTAGTTAGTTAAGACTCTGCCACTTAGTCACAATTCCCTTCCCCCTGGTCCCCGGTGTCAATGCAAACACTGTTATTTATCTCCATTACATGGTCGCTGTTTGGACTATGGCCTCCATGGTTGGTTGGAAGTTGGTCACCGGGTTGATCAGCATCATGATTCAGCTGGGCATATTCCACTGATACCTGCTGAAATATGAGGATGGCATCTTATTTGTGGCTGAAGAACTGACAGGTTGTAAGAGCAGCTCATGACTTTCATGCTTGCATCAAAATGCACAGAGCAACTCCTAATAAACAAAGACTGTGATTGGAAATGTGTTGTAAAGTCACTGTCATAAACAGAAGCTAAAATTATTATTTTGTTAATTATTTTTAGATTTTGTTATTGAATTAAAGGGTCACAGTTAGAAAATGAAATATTAAAAATGATAACATCCATGTTTGAGTCATGGGGGCAGCAGCCTGGGCAGAGATGCCCTGACTTCCTTGTCCCCAGCCACCTCCTCCAGCTGCATATTATAGCAGATACTATATATTCTCTTCAGCATTTCCTGGGTGTTCCCCGAGGCCTCCTTCCAGGAGGACATGAACAGAACACCTCCCCAGGAAGGTGACCCAGTGGCATCCCTAACACATGCCCGTACTACGTTGACTGGTTCCTCTTGAGATGGAGGAATGACTCTAATCCCATGACTGATTTTTTTATCCTCTTTCTAAAGGAGAGTCCAGACACCCTCATATCAGAGATCTTATTTCAGCTGAATGCATTTCAACCTTTTACCAACTGAGAACCATGATCTTCCAAGTGGAGGTTCTGACTGTCATCCCTGCTGCTTCTCAGTTTGGTGCTAATGGCTCCAGTCAGAGATGAAGATGGAAGCCCAGCAAAACCGGTAAGACCACATCATCCACATGCAGTGTGATTCTGCGGTCACCAAACTAGACCCCCTTGGGCCCTGGGCTACACTTATAACAGTGCAAAGTACTCTAAGCATCAGAACCATATTATTTGGTCAAACGTACAGGCCATGTCACATTTTGACCATTTAGCTAACATTCTAAAGTTGTTTTTAAATACATTTCTTACTCCACAGCATTTGCCATCAGGGAAGGATTTGAGTCAAAAATTCCTTCTGCAATGCCACAATGACCCACAATTAATTAATGTTAGGAATATGGAGATTGCAGGATATTCTATGGCCTTATCAGAACCATGATCCATGGGGTCATTCTGAGATTACACGAGAGACAGAAGACAACAAGTCGTCCTGAAACAGAAAAAGTTCCTTACTGCTCTCAAAACTAAAATGACTGATGCCAAAAATAGAGAGCAAGTTGTGAAGTGGTTAACACTCGTGCCTTGCAGAAACAAGGGCTTGGGTGTGACACTGCCGGTTAGTTGGGGCCTTTTTGGGTGGAGGCTGTTTGTCTTCACAGTCCAAACACTGAGTATGCATGTCTGACTTTTAATTAAAGTGAACATAAGTGTGTACCCTACTAATTTCCAGCTGGGGAAAATCAGCTTTGATGTCTTTATTGATTTCAGACAATATTTGCGTCAACTTTGCTGATTTGAGTGTGGTGGTGCAATTTCTGTTGTCCACATGAGAAAATATTTTCCTGCCCCATACAAGAAAGATTCAGCATCAGATGCTCCAATGAATATCTAATCAAGTCTGATGCATTTTGGAAATAAGTACTGCTGATTCATCAAGGGTGAGGAAGCACAGTGGTGGATCGATCATGGATCCACTTCAGTGGAGGGTCAAAAAGATGTTGGTTTGAAGGCAGCATACATTACTCTAAAAATATTAATGCATTCTTCTACAATAATCCTACCATCACAGTGTGCAGAGAAGCGTAAAGGATTTTTTCCAGACGCACGCATCCAACCCTAGATAGCCCCAGAGTTGCTAAAGCATTCTGGAGGATCCTTTTTGTCTTTGGTCTGGAGGACATGGTATCAATACAATGAAAATAAATTCTTCAATCTTGAATTTGTTGAATCAGGAGGACTGACTTGTCAGGAATACCTCATATTTATGCGCACATATTGATTCTTACAGCATTCCTTTTCATTGCTATGCTGATGATATGCAGCTGTATTTGTCTATGAAGCCAGATGAAACAGAACAGTTAGCCAAACTTCAGGCATGCAATAAGGACATTAAGGACTGGATGTCCACTTATTTTTTTCAATTCAAATTCAAAATTCTGATAAAACAGAGGTTATTGTTTTTGGGAACAGGTTAGATGATGTTGTGATGGCCTCCAGTGCTACTGTCCAGTGCTACTGTGTAAAACCTTGGAGTTACAGACGATCAGGATTTGTCATGTAAACAGCATACTTTTCAAGTTTGTAAGACAAAGTTTTTCCATCTCTGTAATATCGCAAAGATTAGGCGCATCTCTCCCAGACTTTGTAACTTCTAGGCTAGATTACTGTATTGTATTCTTAGCAGGATGTCCAAGTAATTCGCTGAAAAGGCTCCAGCTGATCCAAACTGCAGCAGCACGAGTGCTGACAGGAATCAACAAGATTGTCAGTCTCTCTTGTGTTAGCCTCACTCCATTGGCTCCCCGTAAAACTCAGAATCCAATTCTATTACTTGTGTATAAAGTCATAAACGGCCTAGCTTTATTTGTTCCTAACAGAGTTCTCCGTTCTCAGAGTGCAGGTTTACTCGTAGTTCCTAGAGTATCCAAATGTAGATCTGGATGACGGGCGTTCTGCTATCAGGCACCTTTACTATGGAACCAACTTCTAATCTGGATTAATGAGGCTGACACCACCTCCACCTTTAAGACCAAACCTAAAAAGTTTCTGTTTATTAAAACTATAGTTAGCGTAAACTCTAGTGTGATAGGGCCAGTAGTCATAGTTGCAGCTGCAGGACAAGACTGAAATGATTAGTCTCAAACCTAGCTTCGTTGTAGATATG
The DNA here is from genome assembly GCF_033807715.1 of Cololabis saira. Lineage (NCBI taxonomy): Eukaryota > Metazoa > Chordata > Actinopteri > Beloniformes > Belonidae > Cololabis > Cololabis saira. The sequence continues at coordinate 24,732,937 of NC_084607.1, read as the reverse complement.
CTGCTATAGACCTGCGCTGTAGGGGACTCCCACATGATCTACTGAGCGGTGCCCCTCACCCTTTTGCTCTCCAGTCCTTCTCTTTCCTTTATTCAACTCAATCCATAGTAATCATTAGAAGTGTTTCATAACTGCCGTCCATTGTCCTTGTAGTTTGTTGTGCTGGTCTGCCCCCTTTTTTCTCTTCTGTAGATGTTTGCAGGCCAGAGCTTCCAGAGCTGCATGATGCCCTACAGTCCCACCCTGTAACCATTTCAGTGTTTACCATCACCTGTCTATATAGATGACTCTATTGGATACCTACTGACATCCTGACCTGCAGTCCCCCCCTCTGACCACCTTGGTATCTGTTGTCTACATCTGTTTATGGAGTCGTCCCTATAGTACATCAACTAACCATGCATAGAACTCTTATTTTTCCTGCTCATGGATAATTAATACTAATATATCTCCCCTTTCCTGTTCTACTCAGCTGGCCTCCGGCAGGAGGCCCTTATGAGCCAAGTCCTACTCAAGGTTTCTTCGCTCCAAAAGGGGCGCTTTTTTTCGTGCCACTGTTTATGTAATAACTGCTCGGGGGTCATGTTTTGGGTCTCTGGAAAGCATCTAGAGACAATTTGTATTGTAATAGATGATATATAAATACATTTGAATTTAGTTGAATTTAATACATTTTTTAAGCATAACACTAAGTTACTCTCTCTGAGCAGCGATGATAGATTTATGAATGTGTGTATGTTCCTGTTGTTACTATGGGCGTGCTATGGGCACAATGCTACTTACGCCATCAGGCAGCTCTGGAACACCTGCAAAAACAAAACAAGAATACCAGCTCAGGAAACAAAAGTAGTTGGGGATTAAAGGACTTGTGCCTTCATTAACACTCCCACAAACAGCCCTCTGTCCCCAGGAAACAGGGCGTTTATGACGCACACATTCATATTAGAAGGTTCATACTAACGTAGTTTTGTCACAAGAAAGTTTTATAGCACACAGAAAAGAGAGGTTTTCTTCATTTCTGCAGCACCGCTGTGCAGACTAAACAATGGTCTATGGTTTTCCCAAGAGGACCAAACAATCAAACAGTTATTCACTTAGTCAAAACGGATGCACAGACTGTTTGGCTGGGCTGTCAGAACAGGAAGTGCTCTTTGACGAAAGCAGGAAGTGGACACCTGGAGACTGTTTCAATGGGACATTCTTTGCAAAACAATGCAAATGTTTACAGTGACAGTTGATCCACTTTCCTGTTTTTCTTCTTGTTCTTCTTCTTATTTTTCCCCCCTTTTTTTAAATACTAGTGACCTAATTTCTTAGTGGGACATACCTTGCTGAGAGTGGCACACTTTGCTGTACACGGTCTCTGTTCCTTCTTTAACGGGAGCTAATAGGGAACAAATATACAACAATTTGAACTAGTGTATTTAAGTCAAAGCGGACATTTTCCCCCAATTATTTTGAACTCAGAAGCAAACTCACCTCTATTAGGATCTGCCTCTCTGGTCTGCACCTCAGTATACTGAGGTTCTGGTTTGTCTGCTGTGATTGCACTGCTCTGGTCATCAGACTCTGCAGCAAAATACAATTCAACTCAACAGTATGTTTAATCTTTTAGATGAAAAACTTTTAGATAAAAACAATGTTTTACTTGACCATTGACCTGATGCTGCTAACAAGGAATGTCTTTATACAAAACAGCTTGTACTGTTCACCATTGATCTGAAATTTTGGCCAAATCACCTATGTACGACATATAAATGAAGTAGAATTTGTATTTTCTGCCATAAACTAAAAAGTTAATCCATATCCACTGTCTTCCTGCTGTGAACAGTCACTGCACAAAACATCAGATATGAATGAATGAAATATTCCCACTACATTACTTTCAGTCGGACCAAAATGTACTACAAACCACTCAGCTGTGATCTTAGGAACCTTAACAAAAAGAAACTGGAAAACAGTCTCTACGCTCACCGGATCCTGATACGCGGTCACTCCAAACACTTTTTCCCATCATGCCTGGGGTAGCTACACAGGGAGTACAAAATCAACAGCAGTCTCAGTTATCAAATCTGTGCACTCTTCTGCATTGTTTCAATGCATGGGCAGCTTTACCATTAGCAGCCTCATTGACCTCTGCCTGCGTGAGGCTCAGACGCTCGACTTTGGTGCCGGTTGACTTCCTGAGATGAAGTTGGGACAAAACACAATCAGCCAGAGGCCACACTGGCGTCTTACTCAAGTGCCTCACACAACTTTGCCTTTATATTGCAGATTTTTGATAAGATCAAGGGCATTATTACTTACACTGAAAGCCTGCCAGTTCTTTTCCTCTTACAATGAAGCAAACGCGTCTTGAATGCAATCACAAGGATCAAGGTCAATATGAGTAGGATGCAGAAAACCGCTATGAGACCTTTCTTCCAGCCAGCCCACTTCACTGCAGAATACATGTGAATATGACACTTGGATCAGCATGAGAACATTTTTTTTTTTCTAAAAGAGTTAACTGTAATTTCAGCCTTTGAAATGGCAGATAACAACATATTTTCCACTTCCTTGTATGGAAGTATTTGCACTAGTCTCATTACACGAGCGTTCAACGCAAGCTAATCCCTTGATCATAGGTTCAATTTGGGTAGCCTATGTCAAATTAGCACGTTAATTACAATTAATTATTTACAGGCATATTTAGCGCGTTATGTTTTTTAATTGCTTAATCTATTTTTTTGATCACTAACTTTAGCCAGTTGCCTCTATTATGAAATCTGTGATTGTGCGGTGGACTTTCTGTGCTTGAGTTGTTAGGGGAGGAAAACAATGGTCAGTCACACCTTGAAGTGGACAATGACTGTAACTGTGTTTGGGTGTGTTTAACATACGCTGGTAGACTCCCATTGTAGCTGGACAGGCATGTGCCACAGCTAACGTTAGCAGCAAAGATGTTAGCTATTTATCAAGCCACAGCAACACTCTTCTCCAAACTAAACTCGTGGAGAGAATCCCGCTCATGGACTCGTCTGCAACAGAGAGGCTGGCGAATGTGCTTGCCAAGTGGATGTAAATGGCTAGGACTAGGGTTGCCACCTTTCAGAAATAGAAATAAGGGACGCCCTGATTTCAGCAGCGCAGGAGCCAAAAGAAAAAAGCCCCCAAACTACTAAACTGAATAAAAATGTGTTTATTTTTATATAACATTTTTATATAAAAAAAAATGCTTTGATTTCAAGTTTAAAGTGCTTTAATAGCATTGAACTTGCATGACTGTACAGACAGCCATCCATACTAGCAACTGAAATAGCCTCCTATGCTACTGTATGTCCACATCAGCCCAAATGTATAATATAGCCTACACGTGAAGAATATGGTGTAAAAGTTAATTTATTTCAATAATTCAACTAGAATATGGTGTAAAAGTTAATTTATTTCAATAATTCAACTAGAATATGGTGTAAAAGTTAATTTTTTTCAATAATTCAACTAGAATATGGTGTAAAAGTTAATTTATTTCAATAATTCAACTAGAATATGGTGTAAAAGTTAACTTATTTCAATAATTCAACTAGACTATGGTGTAAAAGTTAATTTATTTCAATAATTCAACTAGAATATGGTGTAAAGGTTAATTTATTTCAATAATTCAACTAGACTATGGTGTAAAAGTTAATTTATTTCAATAATTCAACTAGAATATGGTGTAAAGGTTAATTTATTTCAATAATTCAACTAGAATATGGTGTAAAAGTTAATGAAAATACGGTACAAATCGCGTCCTGTATTAGTTCAATACGGGACGCAACATTTTTTTCTCAAATAAAGGACAATTCCGTATTTTACGGGACGGGTGGCAACCCTAGCTAGGACTGCATCTGTTCAAGTCTGTTAAAAAAATAAATAAACTACTTATGAAGCCACTGTTTTTTTTGTTATATATAAATCTTTTGATCTGCCAGAATAATGTAATGAATTTAAAGGAAAACAACTCAAGTTGAAGGCTTTTCTCAGCAATTTCTGAGTGAGATTAAAAAAGAGATTAATTAGATTAATTATTACAGATCTTAATTAATTACTCTCAATTTTTTAAATGCTTGACAGTAATAGGTTCAATACATAATCACACAGATTCCATCACGTTTCAAGATCACCTTCAGTCTGCAGCTATTACCTAAAAGGAAAACCCACCTGCAATAGTGACTGTGCTGCTCTGTTTAACTTCCCCGGCTGGGTTGGTGCTCATGCAGAAGTAGCTCCCACTGTGCTCTCTCCCGACTGTGTTTATTCTGTATGACTCTTTTCGGTTATTGCTAGTCAAGGAAGAAAGAACCGTCTTTCCAATCTGGTACCAGGTGAAGTTCAATGGAGGACTTCCCCTCTCGACAGAGCAGACAAGCAACATGCTGTGCCCCTCAGAGATGTCCTCTTTGCCGGGATGAACCATCAACACTGGTCTTGACACGGACTCTGCACAACAGTATTTATGTGTTAGTGATGTTGATGAGCATGCTCTAAACATTTTCATTAAAAAACGTTGCCATCATTTTAGAAAATGCACCTATGATGTTGGTTGTGTGCAGCATTTGTTCTCCTTGTCCTATCATGGGAGGTCCGCGTTGAGCATTATTTGCATGGCAAAGAAATTTGCTCAAGTCTAAGCTCTTGAAGATGGCTGTGGAGTTGAAGATAGCCTTTTCTTGTGGTCTGCTCACTGTCCGGTACTCAGGTGACCTGTTAGGGCCGTGTAGCGCGTAGGTGATGGGCAGGGTGCCTCTGTCGCTCTGACAGAGCACCTGGAACGGCTTTCCCAGCAGCAATGTACGTCCCACCACCGTCAGCACAGGTTTGGAAACAGGAACTGGGAATAAAAGGACACAGGTGAAGAAGAAGTGAGTCTGCAGCTAGCCATTGATCTAAATACCAGCCTGCTTACAAAGTTACAATGTATATGTTTAGCCGGTAAAAGAAAGTGAAGCTGAAACTGATGGAAATGTTGATAATTCAGCAGTCCTTTAGACATAAACTAACATAATAAGTAGGGTATGTGAAATTTGATGGGAAGGGCTCAAGATCAACATTATGGATCTAAGCCATTGTGAGAGGAACACAACTGTTTTTTGTTTCTAAATCAAAGTTAATCAACTTGGATATTTGTCACGATACTGTGAAAATAACTGTTAAGGCAGCGCTGAAGAAGAGCAACACTCATCTCTGCATTACTTTGGTAATATGTACAATCATTTGTTTGACCCATGTATAAATCTTCTCACCCTCTAAATAGGATTAAGGAGCCTCATGTGATGAGGGTTACACACATTTTGAAAAAAGGAGGAAGAGTTTCAGGAAGTTTCCGGAGTTTCAGTGGCAAGAACCAAAACAAAGCTGGTGCAAATAAGCCTCCACAGAACAACTTGTCAAAAATGTGGACATCCTGATCCACCCAGTTGGCATATTGTTATATATCAATTAAAATAGATGAAAAAAAAACAACAGGCCACTCGCTCTGCAGCTACGAGAGTACTGGTAATGTCCTGAAGGAGAAGGAGCTGCAGATGGTGAGCATGAAACTTATATGTGAACCAAAACCGGATGAAGGAAAAAGTAAAATATGTTCAGCATCTTTATTGTGACAAGAACTGAACCAACTGTGTGCCAAAAAACAAAACAAGAAACACTAATTTTAATTCATTGTAGATAAGGACTTACTTTTGGCTGCAACAACAAGTTTTTGGCTCTCCTTAAGGAGAGTGTGGTTGGGAATATCCACCTGGACTTTACAGGTGTAGTTGCCATTTTTGGCAGGGTGTGCCAAGGTGCTGTATATTTTTGAACTTGTGAGTTTAACGTCATCTTTGTAGATAAAGAATTTCAAAGCTTTCTTGGTGATCCTATTTGGTACATAAATGGAGACGGAGCAGTTGAGCGTGAATCTGGTTCCTTCAAACAGGTCTATAACGGGCTCCAAGGTCAGATCTGGCTTTGAAAATAATTCTGTTGGAGTAAGACAACAAAATCAAGGAGTTACACGGTTGTTATGAAGTATATATATATATATATATGTTCATTTTAAAGATAATGCTTTAACTCACGTCAGCTGTTGTAACAACGACTTACCTTTGACTTTGATTGTTAAATAGCTTTCTTTATGGACATTTTCCCACGCTGCTTTGCAAACAAGCTCACCAGAATCACCATCTTGAGCGGTAAATCTATGACTGAGGGCCGTGGCGGTGACTTCCTTCAGAATCGTCCGTTCCTTTGTGAGGAATAAGTGAATATTTTTCAGTGGACTATCCACCACCTTACAGACCGCCTCCACTACGTCCCCCTCGTAAACAGTGTGGCCGGGGAGCATATTTATAACCGGGGTAATGGTGAGAGCTGCAAGAAACACCTCAGAGTAGTTAGACAAAACCCTTCCTCAAGCAATGGGTTTATTTTCTAGCAATGAACTGTGCTCATGATGCAGTCACCTTTAACGTTCATCCGTATCTCATTGCTGACGTTGGAGCGTCTGGTCCCAGAAGCCAGAGTCATCTCATAGTCACAGGACAGAAAGCACTCGCCTCTGAGCTTGAGACTAAGAGTAGTTTCTGCAGAATTACCCTGTGTTGGTATGGGCTTTATCTTCTCGGACTCCCCAGACCTAAATCTCCGATAAAACCGGAATATGAAGTTTCCTTTCTCCTCTGGAGCGCTGCATGTGGCTGTGAACTCCTCATTCTCATAGGGTTGTGTATTAGTCAGATTTAAGGTGGGAGTCTGCAGGCCTGAGGAGAGAGGGAAACCCAGTGGGACAGGGAAAAACACCGCTGACGCCCTGCATGCTGATATTTAAAGAAATAAACCACACTCGAGCTGTTTAGGTGTGAGAACTGTATCCCTCTTGAATATCTAAATACACTATTTTAAAAATATACTCTATGGCTCTTAGCTGGATTTTCAAACTATCAATATAAAGAGAATATGCAAGAAAATATTCACCAGATAATTAAAACCACACATACCTGTGACTTCCAGTTTATGTCTGATGCTGGCCTTACTCCTGTCCTTGACTGTGACTCGACATTCGTAGCTCCCAGAGTCCCCCGCCCTGGCCGGGTTGAGTTCATATTCCACTGAGTCCTCTACGGTGTCAAAGGATTGGACAGGAGAGTCGTCCCGTGTGATTTGGAAATGGTATGGAAGCTGAGAGATGTTGCTGCGGCTGACGATGGCCTGGCAGCGCAACGACACTGCTGTTCCAGTCTGAACTGTGCTCTTGGGAAGGATCGTGAGGCCAACGGTATCTATAATGTATGCTGTAGTCCCCAGTGATATACAGGCATACGGGCGTGGATATGAAATAGAAACATTAACAGTGTTATCAGAATGAGTTGGTCATGCATTACAATAACCAGGTTAAAACTAAGGAAAGATTAAGCCTGAGTCATCTGTATAGCAAAAAAGAGCTAATTAAGGAAGGAAAAGGCCTCAATAAACAGCGTTCAACCCTTTACTTCCTCTGTTGTGTGGATTCATGAGAGCTTCTGCTGTCTCTCAACCACAGCACATTTTAGGAGGAAACAATCAGCTCGTTCAGTCCATAAAAAGAGTTCCGAAAAGGCTTTTTAGGAACCGTAAGCCTTGGATAAGTGTGGTCACATATGTTTTATCACCAAGAATCAGTGCAGGGAGATCCACGGAGGAAGAGGGCACATCAGAGTTTTTATCTTCCACCCAGCAGATTACAAACATTTTGAGACAACAATAATGAAATCTAAAATCTTCAGTTAGCATTTAGCATCCTCTCATAAGTCATGCTGATGTGTGTGATGACCAACAATAGCTGCAGTTAATATTCCAGATTTTTTTTAAAGATCAAGGTCATGGGCGCACTGAACAATGCCCATTTCCTGACAAGAAATAGGTGTGTTTTAAAAAAAAAGAAGGAAAGATGTTTCTTTTTTTTATTTCAAGAAAAGCTACAAAATCCTTAGACTGTTGCTAAGAAATCATTAAGTAACCATTAAGTAAAAGCAGACAAAAAGAGATACATGTGTACTTACAAGACTGTCCTCTGGCACACGGCCCTGCGTTTGAGGGAGAAAAAGGGAAAGAAAGAAGGGAGGAGGAAACGGGAGAATCAGGAGATTAGGTTTAAATGAGGGAACATCCTTTATCCTAACAGAAGCACAGCGGTGGGTCCTTACAGATGAGCAGGAGGGTGGTGAGAAGCAGCAGTCGGAGGCTGGGGGGTCTGGAGCCCATCCTGAGCGAAGGTGGTTCACTGATGCCAGATCAAGAAAACCACTTCAGTGGGCAGAGAGGACGGAGGCCACAAAGGCCACCGAGGAACAGGGGAGGACCTTGCCGAGGCAGAGGTGGAGTGTGTAGGAGACAAAACACTGTTTAAGGCATTATTGAAACCAAAGGGGTGTTACTTGTCTTATCACCCTTGTGCTGCTTGAGTGACCAGGAAATGGTTTGTACTTCCTCAGGATCTCGCATTACTTCACTGTTTTCATTAACGGGCTAGAAAAGAGAAAATTCAACAATAAGTTGAGACCTGCACACCCCTCTGACCTCACATCCTCCTACTCTCAGTGTAAGATGGCATTTCCTACCTTCCAACAGAGTTTTGACTCTGGAAAAAAAATACCCCTAGGAAAATTGCACAATGTGATAAAATGGACTGCTGCTGTACCGTCACAAAATAACTTAACATTATGTCAGTAATATTTACTTCTCACAAAAAACTGAAAAAGGTTGGAGGGTTTGATTATCTTTGTTGACAGAATCTAATGTCACTAGTGCACACAGTGTGGAAAACTTGCACATGTGTCAATGTCAACCATTAATACTGCACATTTTACAGTCTTTAGAGTAACATATGCTGCCATTCACACAATCCATTTTGAATTAAATTTTATTTATAAGCATCTATTACAACTGTAAGCTTGTCTGTAAGCGCTTTCCGGTGACCCAGAACATGACCCTCGAGCAATTATTACATAAACATAAGCATAAACAATGGCAGGTAAAAACTCCTCTAGTGTAAGAAAAACCTTACGCTAAACAGTGGCAAGGATAAACTCCCCTTTAGGAGGGAAGAAACCTTGAGCCGGATCTGGATCATTAGGGGGGGACCCTCCTGCCGGAGGCCAGCCGGGTAGAGCAGGAAAAGCAAAATAGGAAAGAGAAAATGAAGAACATAGTGAGGAGAGACACAGACACAATGGTTAGTTGATGTACTACAGAAACGACTATATAAACAGATTTAGACAATAAACACTGAGGTGGTCAGAGGGTGGGGCGTGCAGGTCAGGATGTCAGCAGGCATCTACCAGACATCCGTACAGAAAGGTGGAAGCAAGCAGTGGGATGATCAGAGGGGGGGGCTGCAGGTCAGCATGCAGCTCCTGAAGCTCTGGCCTGCAAACATGAGAAAAAGAGGGGGCAGACCAGCACAACAAACTACAACAACAATGGAGAACAATTATGCTGATGAGATACTTCTAATTAATAACTGATAAAGGAACGAGAAGGAGGGGTGAGGGGCAGCGCTCAGTGGATCCTGTCGGTGTCCCCCTGCAGTGTAGCAGCATATCTACAACGAAGCTATGTTTTAAGATGAGCTGCTCTAGTCTTTTCCTGCAGCTGCAGCTATGACTACTGGCCCTAACACACGACAGTTTACACTATTTTGAAGAAAGACTTCACTTATGTCAACAACACAACATCAGTGCATATTCTGTTCATCTTTCAACAGTATGGCTCAACAGTACCTGCAGTCCAGACCTGTCAACCACTTAAAATGTTTGGTGCATTATATTCACATCAGAAAAAGGAAAGGAAGCCTGAAACTGTTGAAATGCCATATCGAACAAAAATGGGGAAACATGTCACTTCCAAAACCTTTCTCCAAAGTATCCTTGGTTCCCAAAAACTTGAATCGTATTTTTATGATGAAAGATGGTTGCAAACATTTATCTGTCTCAACTAGAAACTTTGTACATAATTTAATTCAAAACAAGCACACACACCCCCACCCACACACACATTATATATTTACATAACATCTCAACTTTTCTAATTCAGAAACAGTTAATGCATAATGCATTTTTGAACGTTAATAGGACTTCTTTTTTTGTTTTTTTCAATATTTCAGTCTGCTGTCTTATCCTATGAATAGACCAAAACAGCAAACACACGAGGACTTACGTAATAATTCTAATGCCATTTACTTTCTTTATTTTGGAAAGAAATCAAACTTATTTTTCTTTAATCATGTATGCCATCAGCTGTTCTCTCAGGAATTCATATTGTCATCATTTAATCACATTTTAATTATATAAAGTATGATCAACACAGGCAGTGTCATCTTCATCTGGGACCTGTAAAACCTGCAGATGAAGGTAATAGAGCCACAATCATCACATATGACATATCACATAAGAGCTGAGTGTTAATAAAAGACAGAGAACCCATTAGTCTTTACATACAAGATAGACATGATCCAATAACAAGTAAATTGTTTAGTGGGGATATCTCATGGAATTATTTTGGCTACAGCTTCATTTTGTGTGCCTTATTATCGTGATTTTATTGTAAACATTGTGGTTTTCCCTGTTATATTTCCTCATCAGATAATGAGATTCCTCTAAGAGTCCCGTCCTTTGATAAATAGAAGCAGTTAGTTGAATTATGTACCTTTCAGACTACAGAAGGTAACACGAGAAGCTGGTTCCCTTTTAATATTGAATAGAACTTTTATTGTTATTATTATAAAGAGGGAATGAGATTCATTGCACAGTTTTTAATGTGACCACCAAGAGGCGCTAAAGATTAGTAGAAATAAAGAAAGACTACAACTGCTCTTATTCACTCTGCGGGTTTACATGCTTTATGCTGCCAGATACTTTCAGTTTTGCCACCTTGTTCAAGAATCAGGTGTTTAAAGCTGCATAAAAAATGTATCTTCATACAGAACAAAAAAAAGGTAACTTTTATAACTGGCATTTTGTTCCAACGCAACAAGATTGGCTTGTGTCAGGTAAAAAAGTGAGGTCTCCCTTCAGTGACGCAAACTGACATGCTTCTGTAGCATCTTTTCTTTCTTTTTTTAATTAATGTCAGTGCTTTTACAAAAAAAAGTCTCAAACATGGCTGTAAATGTTTGTAGAACAGACCAGATCTAAGACGAAAGGCCCCAACTACGATGATACCAACACCATGTTTTACAGATTGAATGACACAATTGTAATGTAGCTCTTTAAAAAAAAAAAATTCTGGTCACTTTTTCACTTTGCAAAAATTCTCCCTCGTGAAGCGGGTTTGATAAGATAAGATAAGATAAGATAATCTTTATTGTCTCCCTTGAGAGAAATTTGTCTTGGACAAAACTAGAGAGTTTGGTATGTCTCCCACTCACAGCCATCTCACCGGCGTTCCTGCTCCTCTGTAGGTCAGTTTGGATGTCTTTTCTTGCTACTACTCTGGTTGTTCTGCCTTCGTCATATACACCTATGATTGGTGCACGTCTACTCAGTGGCATCCAGGGGCAGTTTCTCCTGCATACTTAGGTACTGCTCTCTGGAAGTTGTAGTTGCATCAATGGGAACCAGGTCAACTTCTGTATGAGCATCTCTATCGATTAAAATCTTTTTCTTCTAGTCTTCTGGCCCTGTGACCTTAGGTACAAAGCAGAGAGGCAGCAAGGTTAACTTCGGAGACCGGAGGCTTTCGGTTGAATTTCTGTGATTAAAACATTGCAGGTATTCGGAGGGTGGACTCGTGAACATTTACTTTAGCCAGCATGACAGATGTCTTTAGATGCCTGGAAATGATTTGAGATTATTTGTCTAAGTGACTTTGCACATCACTCCTTTCTCTTTGAGGGATCTTTTCTGGTCGACCATTCCTGATGCCTTCGGGATGACAGGGGTTTTCAGTCAGTAGAGTAGACGGGTTGGGTCCCAACTCTTCAGCAGTCCTCAGACATCTCTTATTTGTGCCACTAATATCTTTGGTACATACTTTGACATGCTTCTCTTCTTTATAAGAAAGAGAGTGGCCTCCCACATCTGCATGCCTTTAAATTTCACAAACACCTGAATGATTTCAGCTTCAAATTAACTACTAATACTTTTACTACTTTGTTTGTGGTTCAGTTTAATTCACTTCACATAGTTTTATGGTAGCATGTAAACTTTTCTGTGAAAACACAAACTCAAACCCCATTGTTGTGTAAGATTTGATCTGATTTCATAGCTTGAAGGAATGTGTTGCATTGAAGGGAGTTGATTGATGGTGTCCAGGGTGGAACCACTGACACCATCAGATCGTGGTGGGTCCAGGGCAATGTTCTGATTGATTTCTCCTCAGTGAGCTCTAGATTGCCAGCATTTTTCCTCAAAAACTCAGAGTTTCCTGGCTTGTCTTCACACAGTAACAGAAATCCCAGGATGCTAAGACCGGACTACAGCAGGAAAGCTTCTCATGTGTGAAGTGTTCATATCTTGAAGGGTAGTGAGGGTAGTTTCCTCAGTGACGTAATGAGACAATGGGAGTGTACAAGGCCAAACTTTGGGCAATGTCAGTGAATATATTTTACTTCCCATGAAATCTCAACTTGCAACATGCAACTTGTTCCTGCTATTTTCCCCTCACTTAAACCACAAATGAGACGCAATGACAACATGAGAGAGATTTGTATCTATTACAGGAGTTTAGAAGACTCACTCTGAATGTAAAGATGTGTAATATTTACAGGGATGATCCGTAGTGCTCTGAGGAAAAGTAACAACTAGGACTGAGATAAATGTTGCAGAGTCAAAAAGCCACATATCCCCTGTCCTAGCTACACTGGCTCCATATGGCTTTTAGAATAGATTCTAAAATGTAATTGATGGTTTTTAAAGCTCTTAATGGACTACCCCCCCATTATCTGACTGAACTTTTCAATACCCTCAACCAGCTGCTACTGGTCGTCCCCAAAACACGACTGAAGACCAAAGGTGACAGAGCCTGCGGCGGTGGCCCTAGGCTCTAGAATAACCCGCCCTTGTTCCATCTGCACAATCACTTGAGGTTTTTAAACAAGCTTTAAAAACAAACTTTTTCTCCCTGGCTTTTTATTAGTTTTAGTGGATTCTGGCAAAATTTTATTTCAAATGTATTAACATTTCTAATGATTTAACCTTTATTTTTTTAATTCATTGTGTTCTTGTATTTTGTACCCATCTTATTTCTATTTATTTTATCTTTGTAATATGTGCATTTCATTCTGCTGTTTTTAACTGTACAGCACTTTGGAAAACCTTGGTTGTTTTGAACTGTGCTATATAAATAAAGATAAATAAAGAGTTGAATTGAGCAAAAGAAACACTCCAGTGACCCTCCCCAGCCCCCACCCCCCCAACGCACAAATACATTACTGTGCCACACTCCATGTTTCGCTCTTTAGCAAGGCTTATTTTGACAAGTGTGGCCATGTTTTTCTCCAGGGACTTCTGCATCTCATAATAGAGTCAAAGACTGAGGCCGCAGCTGATCAGCTATGAAATGGAGATGTTTCTGCCTGTGGCACAACAGCCTACAGGAGGGGAGGAGTGTGTTGTTACAAGTCTGTGCTTTGAGGCCACCTGCTGTACAAAATCCAAATGCTCAAGCTCACCTCCATTTTCCTTTCCCTTTCGTTTCTCAAGTGTATTTAAAATGCTTGCATTATTTTCTACACCCAGGTTTTTCTAAATACAGTGGCTTCACCTCAGTAAGTAGAAATATGTATCCTCCAGTTGAAAAGTTATTGGCATATACATTATATCTAATAAGAAGCATTGTTTGAGTTTTGGGGTGAAAAAACAAACACATTGCTTTTGTAGAAGCCAGGGGAGGCTAAAAAGCTCAGACCATTTGCGACTGACTTCCTCTCTGTCTCTTCTGGTCTTCCTCCCACCTCATGTCTCCTGAATCAATAATAAATGATCTGAGAGGCTCGGCTGTGACAGGCTCCCTGCATTTACTCCCTGTGGGTTACTGGGGGAATCAGACTAAGACCCAGGTCCTGGTGCAGCAGCAGGTTCACCGTAGGAGAACGAAGGAGAGGGAACGCCGGGAAGAGTAGTGCTCACTGTTCTGAACTGCAGAACATTAACAGCGAGCACTCAGGGGTGTGTGTTTCAGAGCATGCCACAAACCACAGACCACAGTTTGCAGCTATGCGATACAGCACATGGATCCACGGTGTGCATCGTGTTGACACCTCCGTCTGAACGTTTGCAGGGGGCTGTGGCTCTCAGACACCTGCTGGGGCTCAGTCTGGCTAAAATCATTAACTCAAAGCTTCTTGTGTTGGTGCTAGTTTATTGTCCCGTTAGGGCTGGGCGATATGGACCAAAAGTCATATCTCGATATTTTCTAGCTAAATGGCGATACTCGCTATATATATCGATATTTTTTCTGTGCCTTAATTGGGGTTTCCCCCAAAGCATTATAGCATAGCATCTCTGTTAGCTTCATTTTTTTCTGACGCAAACCCTTAAAAAAACAGTCAGTTTCGTGCCAAATGTCACACAGGTACCTTTATTAACAGAGGTCTGCACAATATCAAAATGTATAAAACAAATGAAATAAAAATAAACTGCCTGCATATATAGAATAAAAATGCTTCTTGAATAAAATAAAACAAATATCCCTTTCCTGCATAAAAATTAAATTAAAATACACTGTGCAATTAATACAATGTAGACAGTAACAGGCAGACTTTTCCACTGAGGTTGACAGTTGTGCAAATAACAAAACATTTGTGCAAATCTCAAATAAAACATTCAAGTCAATTTGTCACAAAATAAGCTATATCAAAATCATGAAAAAAAATGTAAAAAAAAAAAAAAAAAAAAAAAAATTATTATTTTTTTTTAAAATCGATATAAACGATAATGTCTCGTACCATATCGTGTTTGAAAATATATCGATATATATTAAAATCTCGATATATCGCCAGCCCTATGTCCCGTTTATTGTTGATAAGCTCAAGTTAGGTCCAAAATCAAAAAAAGGGAATCAAAGCGGAAGGGTGGAATTCACTTGTATTTGTAACACACAGCATTAGCTTTTTTTTCTCTTTCTAATAATATTCAAACTACCGCCATAAAAATGGGACCTAAACACGGATGCTGCCGAACAGAGAACAGAAAGGAAAGAGCAGACTCTAAATAACGATGCTGTGAATACTGGCGAGGGGAAACCAAAAAAACCTCTTCAGACCAGGAAGCCATCCAGGGAGGAGAGGCTTCTTTCAAAATACACACACACTCACATGGGCAATCCTGCCTTGTGTTATCTGCTTCCTCTCTCCCACAAGTTACCGCAGTGACAAATGGTGAAGTAGTCAACCTTTACTAGAGCCTCACTACCTCAGCTTATCCTGACAGAGCTGATTAAAGTTAACATGTGCTCATAGTTTCAGTTGATATCACGTGGGAGAATTCCCAAACCATCAGTGTAAACATTCAATACGTAAAGACAAAGCTATCTTTTTTAAAGACTATTTTTTCATGTCTGCTCTGCAGTCCCAGAAACTATTCATGCGTGAGGCTTCGCCGGGCTTCCCACATACTGTACAGGGAGAAGAGACGGCCACATGAAGAACTGAAGTGTTGCTTAAAGCGACAGGCACCAGTAATACTGCGATTAATTATCCTGCAAAGTTAAAGAAAAAGAAAAAAAAAAAAAATCAGAATCCTCTAAGATATCTAAGTTTGAAGTCTGAAACAAAGAAGTTCTCTCCAAATGCTGCGGTGTGGTCAAAATCAAAGATCATCCATTTCTTTAATGTTCCTGCAATAGACTTTTTTTTCGTCTTTGTTTCAAATAAACAAAAAAAGGAAAATAACCCTTAGCCACCACATGCTGTCAGTCCTTCTTATTATCACAGCCTGTTAACATATTTTATAGGCAGCTAAGAATATTTTATTTCTTATTTGGGGACCATTACTCTTCTGCCTGCAAGAGCCCTCTAGTTCTGTGTGATTAAGAGCTGCATTGACTGCACTACTCGTGTGAGGTGGCCACAAATTCTCCATAATGTTAAAGTCAAGGAAACTTCATGGCTATGAGGGGAAAAACCCTTAAGCTTACACCTTGTAAGAATCCATTGTGGATACTGAAGAGCTTCAAGTCATTGTGCCGTTGCAGAAGTCATCCTCTCTGCACCTTGAGCTGCAGGTGCTGCTGTGCAGTAGAGCCGTGCAGCATGTTTGCAGAAACTCACATTTTCTGGAAGGTCATTCGCAGTTGAACAGGGATTTAATTTGGCTTTTCAGATATCTCACAAGAAATCCCCTCTGAGGTTTCTTGGTCTTCCTCACTTCGACTTGACCTTTTCTTTTCCTGCATCTTCTTAATTACATAACCACCTGAGAAAGCTGTTTCTCAATATAAAACGTTGTAATATATTGTTATTGTCTTGTTCTGCTTTTGTAGGCATCAGTCAGTGTGGTTACATGCACATTTAAATCCAGCTTTTGGCAACAATCTAGCTCAGGATTAAACTGGAGGTTCAGAGAAATCTGAATATACATGCGCGAGAAGACAATCGATTATTGAGTGATGTGCATTCAACACTGCGCACTTTCGTGTCGGCATTCTTCCGGTACAATTAGTAAACAAAAGTGAAGGAGGACAACAACATAAGAAAAAATGGACGCTAATGATTCATTAAATTTCTTACATAATAAGCCTGATCATGTTGCAGGTAAGATGCACACAAAAGTCTCCCTCTTCTTCTTCTGTTAGCATGGTGTTGTGATGCCGTGACTGTTATTATTCCCGCTCCCGCAGCTCGTCACTTCCTGTAGGGAGAGTCCCGGGGCAGTCAGTAGCTCGACTAAGCATGGGTTGCGTATACATGCCAAAATAACTTGGATTAGGACCGCATTATCTGCCACTAAAAGTTCAATCTCAAGAACTTCAATTCAGCCCGGCTAAGGTGTGTACATGGCTTTTAAAAATTCGATATGGATTAAGGCCACAATTCGACTTTCTGTTAGTGCATGTAAACGTACTGAGTTACTGATCGTTGGGATTCTATTTGACAAGTATCAGTTGTTTATGAAACTGGGAAATGTCCAAGTTATGGCTGTTGATAAGCCACGGCTGCAGCAACATCACAAGAACTGAGGTTTAGTTAAAAGTCATCAGAAAATCGGATCACTTGGGAGACTACACTTTTGCATTGAGTGCTTTGAAGAAAAAGCAAACAAATAGTAGTCTTCCTTTATTATGCGGTGGAGTAGCAGTGTTTTTTGTGTGTAATTAAAGGATCCCTATTGAGGGAGCACTCAGTGTTTTGCAAGCAACATCTACATTTTTCAACAAATAGAATTATTTGTTCTCTTATTTCAGTGTGGAAAAACAGTAGACATGATTTTGACGATGGTGTCAGCTCCTCATCTTAGTCTGTCCTTGCTCTTCTTCGAGGATTTCCCTACCTTTCTCCCCCCTCTTTCTTGTGGATTTAGATTTCCATTCTGAATTTAGTGCCTTTGTTTTCAGTTACGTTATTAAAAGTTAATTTTGTCCTTGGCCTGCCATTCCCGAGCCTATTAGTCCTGCTTTGGGTCCTCCTCCTCATACAACATCTTTCCTGATAGTTAGTAGTACAGATCAAGTATCATATGTCATGTATTTGCTTATATACACTTTTTAAAGTAGATCATATCCTCACAGTTTTTTTCTCTTGATTTAGATTGTGTGAACGTTTTTTTGACACTGTAAAGTGTTTGAAAAAGACATTCATTTCCGTCTTGTGGCTTACTCACAGACTGACAGATGCTACAAACTACAGTTTGCCCAGAGAAATCTTTCTGTTTTTCCCCTTAATGGCTCCACCTGACAAGCGTCGGCGTTTGTCACGAGGAGAGTTCAGTCGTTCGGCATCTGTGCCGTTCGTGATCATTTGAAGCAAGCAGCTCATCTACAGACAATGCAGGTGTGCTGCGTGAGCCTGAGGATGTTTTTGTGTTGGGCTGAGCCGGCCATAAGCCTAATCGCTGCTCTCGTGTCCTCTGTTCCCTCTCATCTTTACATTTATTAAGCAGATTGCCACTTGTTATTATGATACATTTTTTCATCATGACTTTTGTCAGTAACATGCCCTTAACTTTTACTCCCCTTAAATGTTTTACATTTTGCTTAACACTAAAATAATCCGATCTTAAAATGATATAGAAAATTTGCCTGAAGTATTGTGCTTTTAGTATGTAAGGCCATAGGATCATGTACCCTCCAGGATATGCATTAGTGTTTTGCTTAAGAGAGCTTCTTTTTATCGTTCCTACTCTTAATTCATTTATTCAAAACTCATTAATTCATTACTATGGATTTGTAACAAATACAAGCTTGGACATGCTCTGCTTTGTTTACAGGAAGGACCAAATTTGTTTATTCAGAGATGTTGATATGCAGCTCACTTATGAACTCTCAGTGAAACCTTTCACACTGCACATCACGCAGATAGTCTTTTAAGTCTTTCATTATCCAAATAAGAACAATTTACTTCCTGAAAGCAGAAAGTGTGAAATGTTATCAAGTCTTTTAGGATGAATTATAAAGGCTCACCTGGAAATTCAAACAACACACAAACCCGCTATGACCTTAAAAGCCAATTAATGCCACTGCAGCACCTTAACACCACTCCTAATTTACAAACCTCACGAGAAGGCAAGAATAAGTGCAGGAGAAAGAAAAGGGGGGAAAAAAAGGTGAGCGAGGTGGAGGAGAACATGCACTGCGGCAGCCGTCTGTTTGTTCAGCCTGTGGAGACTGATTACGGCTCTAAGTAGAGGTGAAAGTGTCTCAATCCTGATGGGGAAGCGGATACTCGTACAAGAACGAGTAACAAAACAGAAAAGAAAGTCTTAATGAGGACGATCGTGTTCCTTTACCTTTCTTAACCTGGAAAAAATAATAAAATTCTTCACACACTTTGGACACTGGCAGCATAAAGCAGTTGCTTAATTTTCAAACCATTGGACAAAAGGGATCTTCCAGGCCTCAAAACACATTACATCTACTGGCCCTGTAACTTTATTTCAGCTATTCAGTCTTTTCTGAAAGATGCTGCATTCCATCTTTTCATCGCCCCTCTGCCAGGAACATTTGCAGCAAAAGATATGTGCAAAGTGACCTTGGGGCGGCTTTAAGTCCAGTCTAACTCGCAAACAATTTGGTGTAACAAATGACAGGGAGGTTTGTTTAGCAATATTACAGGAATATTTCAGCCCAAACACAATAAAACTGTAACCATAGAAACAGCCGCGATAATGATGAGGAAGCTGTCAGCAAGCCCGTCTGCCTTTGTCTGCCAACATGAGCAGCATAAAAAGATGAGAATGAATTCCTTTGATTTTGGTGCTTTAATAAGACAAACCCCTGCAAAAAGATTAATTTAATTTATTTATTTTGTGGAATCAAAGGGGAAGGTGACAAGGCGGCATGGGCTGCAGGTGCAACAGGTGCAGGAGGGGGCTTTACCGCTTCAGATCTCCCCCTTTTTACATCCACCCACCCTCACTGACATATGATGTCAGATGCACCGCTTGCTTTTGGTATATGAATGCTTCCATTTGTCTCCATCTGCCCCAACCTCCAACAGAGCTCAAACCAATGCTAACTTTTAACCAAGTGCCCTACTGCCTCAACCCAGTTGCACTTATCATTTATTCATCAGACATTGGTTCCATTTACTTTCAGGCTCCTCACTGCGTCATTCAGTTAAACTTAACTGTGACGGAGAGAACCACTGTTTGCAGAATATGTGTCATTCATACAAGACCACACAATACACCAAGGGCCCGATTTACTAAGATCCTAAATAAAGAGTACTAAATTGCGTGTGCACTGAAAAAGTTTGCACGTGCTGTTGTTGTGTGTTTTGCGGGTGATCAACTAAGATTGCGTGCGCAATTGATAACAGGTGCAAACCTCAGTATTTAAATGAGGTGTTGCGCGTCTTACGGTTTGCGGCGCAAACTTTGCGCCATGGAGAGTGGATGGAAAGCAGGATATAGTCGCAAGCGCAAAATGAAATTTGACGAGTTGGAGTTATAGAGATATTAGTGGACGAGGCAAATTGTTGTGCAGTATTCAGCACCCCTGCCGTGAAAAGCACCCCCTCGTATATTCAATGATAAGTAGACCAAGAAAAAAAACAACACACTGACACTTCAATATATTTATATATACACACTCACACAAACACATACTTAGGAGTTTATATTATATATATTTACAAATATTATGGAAGACAACACAGTAAGCAGGCTATTAATTAATGACATCAATAACCATTTACCCGATTTTTGTTATCTGTGACTGTGATTGTGGGAAAGTATGACTATTGTGGAATCCATGAGCGCAATTAAACATGAATCATTAACACAAAACTGGACGCTAAACAGAACATGACACAGAATGAGAATATCATTTTTGTCAGACGAGGGGGTGCTTTTCACGGCAGGGGTGCTGAATACGGCACAACACCGGGGTATGACAACTGCAGAACAGGCGCACAATAAGAAACACTTTTTTCTCCATGAAAACACGTGATTTATTTATTATCACAAATAAAAAAATGAATGTGCCTCCTGTGGCAACCTTTTTGCTGAATAATACTCGATTTAACATTCAAATAAAATATTTCTACTTTTGCATGTGGAGATTAGCACCTTCCTTTCGAACGTATTAAATACAGACGCAATCACAATCCCCGCAAAAACTTTCAGGCTTGGTAAATCTCATTGCGGGTGGTAAATGGAGATATTTGCATCTTCCCCTCCCAGTATTTAGCGATTTCTTTTTTTTTTTTTTTTTATTGATCTTTTTATAAGAAACAACATACACTTAAAACATGGAAACATCTCCTTTTTTTTTTTTTTTTTTTTTTTTTTTTTTCTCTTTTTTTTTTAAACACACAAAACCTAACAAAGGAACAGAGTCTCTGTAGCGTTAAAAAATAAATAAACAGATGAGCAAGAAATGAAACTGGAAATAAATAAAACATAAAAAAAAACAAATTAAGGAGATGAAAAGAAAATTAAGGGAGGGGGGGGTCAGTCGGTGGGTAGAGTCTTCAACGCGGTAAAGTGGTCTATGAACGATTGCCATTTGCGAATGAATTTAGCTGAGTTGCCTTTTACCGAGTATCTCACCTTCTCCAATTTAAGAAAAAACATAACATCACTAAGCCAAATAGAAATAGACGGGGACCTGGGGGATTTCCATAAAAGTAAGATACGACGTCTTGCTAAAAGGGATGTGAAAGCCAATACTTCTGACTGTGTGTGGCTGATATGTGAGGAGTCAACAGAGAGTCCGAATATTGCTAAGAGAGGGGCCATAACAACTTTTTTACCCAGAACTTTAGACATGATCACAGAATAATCACTCCAAAATTTCTGTAACCTAGGACAGGAGAAAAACATATGACTTAAATTGCAGGGAGAACCCTGGCATCTGTCGCATAAGTCTGCAACATTCGGATATATTTCCGATAATCGGGATTTTGATAGGTGGGCTCTATGCAGCACCTTAAATTGAATAAGTTCTAGTCTAGCGCAAGGCGTGCTAGATCGTATGCTACGGATAGCTTTATCCCACAGCTCCCCTGTGAAGTCAAGGCCCAACTCTCGTCCCCAACCCTCCCGAGCTTTATCTACAGAATGATCATCAAATGTCATACACAGTGCATATATCTTAGATATCAGAGACTTTTGACTGAGTTTCATAGTTAGAAGATCATCCCACGGTTGGTTCGCAGGAAGGGAAGGGAAGCATGGAAACAAAGCAGAGGCGCAGTGTCGAAGCTGGAAGTAGCGAAACAAATGGGAGGCAGGCAAATTGAACTTTGACCTCAGATCTGAGAATGTGGAAAAGATACCATCATTATATAGATCCCTGAAGTGCTTAATGCCCCGGTTGTACCAAATCATAAAAGTGGTGTCTATTAGTGATGGAGGGAACAGATGATTCTTAGTAACAGGTGTATAGATGGATGGAGAAGCAAATTTAAAGTGGCGCCTAAACTGTGACCAAATCTTAAGGGAGGAAAGCACCACAGGGCTATTTGTAAACTTAGAGGGATTCAATGGTAAAGAGGAGGAGAGTAGGGCCGTTACAGAGGATGAAGAGAGTGACTGAGCCTCCAATCTGCACCATAGTAACTCAGGAGACTGAAGCCAATAAATTAGTTTGTGAATATGCGCTGACCAATAGTAAAGCATAAAGTTTGGTAGTGCTAGACCCCCATTAAATTTAAATTTTTGGAGAAGCGAATACCTCACTCTGGGTGTCTTACCGGCCCATAAAAAGTTGGAAACAATTTGGTCAAGTGATTTAAAAAAAGATTTTGGTAGAAATAAAGGAGTGCATTGGAACAAAAAAAGAAATTTAGGCAATACAGTCATTTTCTTTTTTTTTTTTTTACCTTGTCTGCACACATATTATTGATTGATACCATGACGGTAGAAACCAAAAGTGTATATATGTGCATTATTACTATATGTAATATATACATATATATACGCACACATATGCGTACACATACATAAATATACACATACAAACCCAGTGTTTTTTTTTTTTTTTTTTTTTTTGGGGGGGGGAGGGGGTGGGGAGGGGTGGTGACGACATCCACTGCCAATCCAGGAAGCAGGAACACACGGAGACACACGTCAAGCACTGGAAATCTGCAACAAAAAAACCACAAACAAAGCACGAAACCGGCACGGAGCCATCCAAAACACGAACAGCAATCGACCTAAATCTTGAGATCTGATCGCAGTCTGAGCTAAGCTATCACTACCGCTACCTAAACCCAAAAACTAGAGAGCCAGCATGCAGGTGAACAAGCCAGTGTGTATGTCTATGTGTGTGTGTGTGTATGTATATGATCATGCATGTGTGTGTGTGTGTGTGTGTGTGTGTGTGTGTATGCGTGTGACTAAATTACTATATGTGTGTGTGTGTGTGTGTGTGTGTGTGTGTGTGTGTGTGTGTGTGTGTGTGTGTGTGTGTGTGTGTGTGTGTGTGTGTAATAAACCAAACAAAGCTCCACCTGAAGTGTATCTATAGTGGGGGAGGGGGGGGAGCAACCCCGCCACCCGTGAGACCAGAGGCCGACAAGGAAGAGCCCGGAACCCAGGCCACCGGCAACCCCACAGAGGGGAGAAGTAGGAGGGAGGCAACCCACCGCCTGCGAGGCCCCCCCCCCCACCCGGCGGCGGCCGAGGAAAGAAGCAGCCAGGGATCCCGCGGCGGCGGACCGCGACCCAGGCAATCCCCGGCCACCCGGTCCGGGCCGGACACGCGGCCAGGAGGCCCTCACCCTTCAGGCCAGCGACCCCCACCCGGCAGGGGGCCAGCCCGCCCGGAGAGACAGAGCCGCCCCGGCCGCCGACGCGGGCAGGCGCACCCGTCCCCCACGAAAGTGGCCCTCCAAGACCAGAGGGGCGCCCCGCCGTAGAGGCAGCGGGGGGGACCGGAGACGGGCCCGGAGAGAGGGAACCCCCCAACAAGGCGACACCCGCGCAGGCCCGACAACGGAGGGCCCCAGACCCAGGCATCCCATTCATTCATCCATTCACCTATCCGATACCTATACTAATAATAATATAATATACTATACATAATAATAATAATAATAATAATACTAATAATAATACTAATAATAATAATAACCATCTTTGTATAATATAATATTGATAAATTATTAAGTTTTTGATGTCCTGCCAATGGAGGCTCAAATCCTCCATGGCAGGACCCTTCCATACCGCATTCTCACCGACACAGACATACAATCACGCACCGTTTCCCCCTCCCCGGGGGGATCCGGCACCGCCAGAAGGCACCCCAGGCTGCACGGCGGGCCCCGCCAGGCCCGGGTAACCCGACCCACCCGTCCCAGGCCCAGGCCGGTGAGGGAATACAGGCAATACAGTCATTTTCACTGTGTTAATTCTTCCTATCAGTGACAGTGGTAGGGAGTTCCACCTCTGTAAGTCCGCCTTCACTTGAGTTACCAGTGAGGAAAAATTAGCGGTGAAAAGAGAGGGCAGAGTGCGGGTCACATTAATCCCTAAGTATCTAAAGCCCGACGGGCTGAGTTTAAAGGGGATATCAGATTGTTTGAGTTGTAAAGCAGAGGAGTTTATGGGGAAGCATTCACACTTGTTAAGATTGACCTTATAGCCGGAGAAGGATCCATAATTCTTCAACAGAGATAATATTGGTGCAATGCTGGTTAAAGGGTCAGATACATATAAAAGGAGGTCGTCTGCATAAAGTGACAATTTGAGTTCCACATTGGACCTAGAGACTCCGCGAAATAGAGGAAGAGTTCTTAGAGCAATTGAAAGTGGTTCGACGGATAGAGCGAATAGCAAAGGGGAGAGAGGGCAGCCCTGTCTCGTGCCACATGATAATGTAAAATAAGTGGAGTAGTTGTCATTGGTGTGAATGCTGGCCTGAGGGGAAGTGTAAAGAAGTCTAATCCACGATATAAACCTGTGTCCAAATCCGAATTTATGAAGTGTTGCAAAAAGATAGTTAAATTCGACACGATCAAACGCTTTTTCAGCATCAATTGCGATAACAACTTCAGGGAGTGGAGAAGAATCTTTAGAGAGAATCACATTAAGAAGTGTACGAACATTATAAAAGAGCTGACGTCCCTTGATGAAACCATTCTGCTCCTCAGATATGATGCTAGGAAGGATCTTATCAAGACGAATTGCTAGTGCTTTGGCTAAAATTTTGACATCCACATTCAGTAAAGACAAGGGCCTGTAAGAAGTGCATGATTCAGGGTCCTTGTCCTTCTTCAAAAGGAGGGCAATGGACGCCTGCATTAAAGAGGGAGGCAATGAGCCATGATCAAGGGACTCATTGTACATTGAAAGTAAAAGGGGGGCTAATTTGTCTTTGAATTTTTTGAAAAACTCAGCTCCGAACCCATCGGGACCAGGGGCCTTGTTGCTTTGCGTAGCTTCAATGGCGGCAGCAATTTCTTGCAAGCTGAAAGGAGCATCGAGGCCATTAGCCACATCCAAATTAATAGTAGGGACAGTGATATTATCAAGAAAGGAGGTCATTTCTGCTGTGTCAAGTGGAGATTCTGACTCATAGAGAGAGGAATATTTAGCGATTTCTGGCGGGTACGCCCCATATTGATTATTCATCAGGGCAAAAGTACTAAATGAATAGTGTGTGCTATTTTGCTCATTTGAGAGGCGCAGTCCTCTTTGTACGCTGTTAGTAGATCAGCTGGCACATTGGTTTGCGGGTGCTGTCAAGTTTGCACACGTTTTTACACACGCAAACCTTTAGTAAATCAGGCCCCAAGTGTACTTTGAGAGTCAGTTATCTCACGGCAACATGTCATCATTGTCGCGATGACAATGAGTAGGACCCAGATGCAGGTGGGACGAGGAGGCAGGAGTTCCAATGATAGTTTTGGTATATTTATACATTTGACTCGCCTTTGCCATCCATCCATCCATCCATCCATCCATGGATGGATGGATGGATGGACTCGCCTTTGCTGCCGCCCTCTATCGGTTAGTCGAGGAACTGCAGCGAACCGTAGTCCTGCATGAGCATCAATGCGGAAGTGAGATGGCTGGCGCTTGGGTGCAACAGGTGCAGACCTTTGATCACATCAAAGGGGGAAATACCTCCAACACTGAAACATTTTCTGCATAAAAACTGTTAATGTGCAAAAGTTGATAATTGCTAGTGTATTTATGTCACAATGTTCAATTGAAAAGGTTCCTGTTTTTCACCTTAAAGCAGCACAACGTAACTTTCAGCTTTTGTTGAGTTTGGCGGCCCCTTTGGACAAAAGCGGTAGTGCTTTACCAGTAGTGTGGAAGGGTTCCTACCATGCTCCTCAAAGTTACATAGTGCCAGTGAAGGCGATACAGACCCCTCAGACCATGACAGAGGTTCATTAAACCTGTTGTAAGTTGATGTACCATCACAATGACTCTGGAAATATTATATTAAGGTGGAAAAGTTACGTAGTGTCGCTTTAAACCAGATTTGATTTTGATGAAGTTGAGTGCAAACTTTTGGTGCATACTTGAAATTAAAGTGTTAATGCAACCAAAGTAATTTGTACTATATTTGTACTGTATATAACTGTATGAGAATCGATAAGGAACCTAATTGATAAGCGATATCGATAATGGAACCGGAATCAGTAAATTCTTAACAATTCCCATCCCTACTTCCTGTTTGACTAATAGTAGAGGAGCTGGACAGAGAAGGGCAGCCCTCCTCATATTCATAATGAGCGCACAAATGCATAAGGTAAAGTAAAAAGGAGATGAGGGAATGAAAAAACAAGGAATGGATGTGTAGGGAAAAGGAAAAAACTTTTTTTCTTTCGAAGAAGATAGAGTAAAATAGAAATATTTAAGTACAACAATTTAATACAGACAGAAGTGCCAAAAGCTAGTCTGAATAAGTAAGCTCTGAGTTTGATTTCGAACAGTGGCAGCCAGGTCAGAGATGGGCCGTAGCTCAGGGGGAAGAGTGTTCCAGTGTCTGGGACCTGCAACTGTAAAGGAAAGATCACGCCACTGTTTGCTCCGCGACCGGGAGACCTCTAACATATACTGGCTGACAGAATGCAGGGCTCTGTTGGGTTGAGAAAACCTTCAAATCTCACATAAATACGGAGGTGCAAGACAATGTACTGCACTACAAGCAAACAAGAAGACCTTAAAATGAAGTCTGAACTCTACTGGGAGCCTGTGGAGGGAGTACACGACAGGTTTTACATGTTCATGTCTCCGAGTGTTTGTCAGCAGGCCAGCAGCGGCGCTCTGTAGAAGCTGCAGGCGATAGAGAAGATACACTAATTCCATCATAGAGTGCACAACAGTGATCGATCCTGGGACTGTTAAAGCATGGATGGCTTTCTCAAGGTCACCACCACACAGGCAGGGCTTGACTTTGGCAAGAAGTTGAAGTTGAACCTTTCCTTGATCACAGATTCAACCTGATCTCACAAAAATCCATGAAATGCCCAAGACCTCTCACCACTATTTTCCGTGGCACCAGCACGGAAAGTGGTAAATTCCGTGTGAGCACCACGGATATTGTACTATGCGAAGTCAATTGGGATCTGTTGTCGTGATATATACACAGATTATTACATTATTATTATGTATATATTATTCTTTATTATAGTGCCTAAGTTATGAGTTTTTGACGCGCAAGTTACTGTTTGTTACTGTCAGTTTGTAAAAGCATGTTTTTAATGCTGTTTTAACAGTGTTTTATTGGTGTTTTGATGATTTTTTACACTATTTTGACGGCGAGTATTTAACCGTGTTTTCTAGTATTTCATGTAAATTTGAGTATTTAAACATGTTGTTTGCTGTCGCCATGATGACGGAAGTGGCGTAAGTGATGTGAAATTATTATTTTTAGCAAAAACCACAAGCGTTTCCTACTTCTAACCAATCATAAGTGGTTCATTAACCTAACCGGACCTTAACCAGAGCGTCGTCCAGACACAAAATATTCATTGTTTTAACCATTCTCCCATTTCGTCAACCACAGGGAATTTCCTGACCGTCCCTTCTACGTCATAGAGTGACGAGCAGAGATCTTGATCACGTGACGAGTGCCCCGATCGCGGATGTGATGTCATTGATTACTGTTGCTATGGACGTGGAAGTAAACCATTAAATATATTGTGCTTTTGAACAGTAAATATTAAAATAAACCGTACACAGGTACATTTACAACTTATATTGAATCACTGTGAATACATTAGTCAGTTACATGACGTTAAATAAACTATCCTAAATAAACAAACAATTTACAATTCCTTAACATGCATCATCTCTATAAAATGTAGTTACTATTTCAGATGCACTACATAAATATTCAATTGATATATGTTTTTTTAAAAGTTTTTATACGTTAGAGTTAACCCAAACTAATGTGACTACAAATATGGCGCTGATTAGCATAAAGCTGTATAGCATGACTCTAGGGAAATGTAGTTCTTAGCAAATATAATTTTTTTTTCACAGAAATGGAGGTTGTTAATACTAAAATAAGAGTGCACATAGTAGTTCAAGGGCATGATACACACATTTGTGTAAATATATATTTCAAATATATACAAAGTAATTGTTAAATGTGTGCAAATTAATTTTAACCATGTTTATCTACATTTCCCTAGAATCATGCAAAGTTCAAAAGTGCCTGGGGTTTAAGAAGTGCTAGACGTGTTTGTTCAAGACAAAGCAATGAATGTATGCTGCACTTAAAGGTTTGATTCAATTTTTATTAAAAATGTTTATGAAATATTCGTGTTAATTGAAGAATTTTGTGAAATTTAAAATGTTTGTATGGAATTAATGTTTTATGTCTTTGAATAGACATGATTATATGATTAGACAAACTGTTCAGTAATCAAATTGATTTATTCTGTTTGTTCAAGACAAAGCAGTCAATGTATGCTGCACTTAAATGTTTGTGATTAGATTTTTATCAAAAATGTTAATGATATATGTGTGTTCATTAAATAACAGAAAGAGTTTTTTAAACTCTTTCAATAGATACCCAATAGATACCCCCCCACCTGTCCAGCTACAATGGGAGTCTACCAGCGTATGCTAAGCAAGCCCAAACACAGTAACAATCAAGTGTCCACTTCAAGGTGGGACTGGCCATTGTTTTCCACCCCTCCACAACTCAAGCACAAGAAGCCCAAACAGATTTCATAATAAAGACAACTCGCAAATAGAAAAGTAAAGTTAAAGATTAAAGTTAAAAATAGATTAAACGATTATAATGTTATTTCTGGGCTGTTTCACCGTGTACTGACCTGGAAAATATAACAGTTGGTGAGAGCAATAATCACTTGAAGGACTGCCATTCACGTTCAGCATGCTTTAAAGGGGTAAACAGGAAGTTTCACTTTAGGGGACAACTCCCACCACAAAGGTTCCACTTTGCCATTTTTCAGCTTTTCACCATCAATATATTCAGGAAAGCACTGATTAATGACATGCTAGTTTGGTTTTAGAAAGAGAGTCCAGTGGTGCTGTGCTTTACACCACTGCATCCTACGCTTTGCATTGCACTTGGTGATATATGGCTTGGATGCAGCTGCTCAGCCATGGAAACCCATTCCATGAAGCTCTCTGTGGACTGTTCTTGAGCTAATCTGAAGGCCACATGAAGTTTGGAGGTCTGTAGCGATTGACTCTGCAGAAAGTTGGTGGCCTCTTCGCACTATGAGCCTCAGCATCCGCTGACCCCCCTCCGTCACTTTAGGTCACCTACCACTTCGTGGCTGAGTTGCTGTCGTCCCCAAACACTTCCATGTTCTTATAATACAGCTGACAGTTGACTGTGGAATATTTAGGAGCGAGGAAAATTCATGACTGGAGTTTTTGCGCAGGGGGCATCCTATCACAGTTCCACGCTGTAATTCACTGAGTTCCTGAGAGAAACCCATTCTTTCACAAATACTTGCAAAAACAGTCTGCATTCCTAAGTGTCTGGTTTTATACACCAAGATGTGTGTGTTGTTGTAAAACAGCAATCACATTTGGAGTCATGCTGCTCTTAGCTCCACAGGCTGCTCTGTAGACTTTAGAAAGTACAAACTGTGGTCTGTGGTTGGCGTGCAGAAGATAATAAAGTGTCTGACTTAGAAATATTACATTTGTATTAATTTAATTCCTTTTTGTGGTTGAACTAAAGGGTTAGGGTGAGTTAATGGGGTCTGGATGCCAACTTCCTCTAAAGACAGCAGTTATATACAAAGCTTTAAGACATGCGTTTGTGCAGTGTACAGTGTTATTTTGACCAAAGAATGTCACTGACATTACAAGAAATTGTTTCAGCTTTTAAATAATAGAATAATATCTCTTTTCAAATCTACAAACAGTCTATTTGGCAAGTTTCAATGAGCCTTGGATGCAACGGAAGTCCAGATGCCATTTGGTACTGTAATATATAACACAACAACAACATATTTTTCAAATAAAAATACACCAACTGGCAATTTAAAAAAAAATAAATAAAGGAAAAAGAATCTCACTTGACTTTCTGCAGATTTACCATGATAGAGGGAGAAGACATGCAAAGCAATGAGAAAAAAAAAGGGAAGTGTGAGTAAAAGAAGTGCTCAGCAAATCAAGACCAAAGCATAATCTCTTCACAGAAGCTCCGTATTAAAACCCACTCTGGCTCTCCTCATGGGAAAGACCTTCAGTCAGGGTCTTTCAACTGCAGCAAAGCAGAGAGACCTTCGCACATCGCTCAGATCTGGTCTCCACAAAGAGGGCAAGTGGCCCAGGAGACCACAAAGGGACATGCTGCTTCAGCTTCCAAGTTACTAAAAACAAAAAAACGTAAAAAAAAAAGAAAAATATATTGTTTTAAAATGGCAGTGTTAGTGGCATTTCCATCCATCCCGTCAACCCTCCACACATATCATGGCTTTATGCCACTCTTTATCATATCAAACATGCACGTGTGTGTGGTTGTGTGTCAGACGGGCAGAAACGGTCTCTTCTTTGTCAAACACACACACACAGATCGATTACTTATTAAAAAAGTTTGGAGGCCAAAAGACAACACAACTGTATTGATTAATTTGGTTTTATTTTTTTTTATGTGTGAAGGTCAGCATTGTTAAAATATTGATATGTTGTACCTGTGTGTGTCTGACCATCAACAAGAATTGTGTGTGTGTGTGTGTGTGTGTGTGTGTGTTCATGAGTCATAAACTGTATCTATCGGCAAACCTCTGGGACTTGAAGCAGCAGTCAAAAAAAAAACCACACACACAAACATATATATATATCAATTATGTTCGACTCTGGCCTGTGTCAGCTCTGTTACAGTGAACCAACTGTCTGTTGGACAGTTACAGCTGGAACTGTGTGGGTGGACAGACTCCAGCTGTTACAAACACATTCAACACAAAGAATCAGCCCAGAATATGGCATGCCCTTGTGGCTTCAGCTCCCCGTCGTTGATGAACCAATAACCACTGTGGAGGGGGAGTGCATAGAGATACAGTGCAAAAAGAGACAAATAATGAGAAAAGGCATCACGGGAAATAATGGCGCTTACCATTAAATGGAGACAGAGGAGGTGTGTGGGTACGACTGCGGCTCCCATCGCGTTTCTTCATGTTTGTTATAAAACAGTTATTATGCAGAGCACACCTCTGAAACTGCAAAACACAACTCTGAGAAACTTTTATTCACCTTCTACCTGACAGGGAAACATCCAGCTCTGTGTAGGTGTGTGCTTGGGATAAACATGAATAGACCTGCTGATGACAGCCACAGAGCGTATGAGTGCACTGAAGGCTAGAGGTCAAAAAAAGGCTCGTTTTGTGGAAGAAAATTTCTGAAGTCCCTGGATTCATGCACAAATATATTAAACTGGAATAAAGCGGCAGGCTTGTGCACTCATGTCCACTCAGTTTTCAGACTTTGCAAGCCCTGCCAGTGCTGTTCCCTTATTATGGTCTGCAATACTGCAGTGATTCATAGAATAAAAATAAAAAAGAATAAAGCCTGTTCATCCAGCCGAGAGGACACGGACAGATATTTTTGGGATGAAGACGTAAAAGAGGACAAACTCTCGATGGGAACCTGCTAATTACTGTATGAGATACCACAAGGTTTCCTTTGCTCCGTCCTCCCACTCAGAGCCGCGGACGAGCTGAAAACACAGCAAGACGCTGGCATTTGACCACAGGTAAGTGACTAGGATTGTACCCAGATTTGTATCCTGAGAACCTGGCAGTTATATCCACACAGGAGATGTATGGCATTGAATAGCGATGAGAGCGGAGAACAAATGCAGAAAATCCCTCAGGTTTTAATTATTTGATTATAATTATAGCACCAGCTTAACACATTTTTCACGTCTGCCGTGGTGCATCAAGCTAAACGCATGTAAACAGAATGAGTCATGGGAAAATATATGCAAAGTAATGCAGAGGTAGGAACAATAGGCTACTGTTTGCTGCTTACATTGCAGGGATATTGAAGAAGAGGTACAAGCAGGATCACGTCGAGTACGATACTGCCATCTGCTCATCGATATGTGTGCATCTCCTGCTCATGTGACTGTTAATCTACCCTTCATTCGCAGTCATCCTGAAATGGTTCAGCGGTTGCCCCGGGAATGCAAAAATGCACTTTTAGATAAATCTCAGTCTGGTGGATCAATGCACAGTGACAGTGGAGATTTTGGTATCTCTTGATCATGCTTTCATTAAGCGTGCTTCATATTCAGAATGATATGCAGCCAGTTTTACCCTGCTGATCACAAGCAAGAGCCGTGTTGAAGAGGGGTGATATCGCGACCTGAATTCAGAAATCACAGTAATTAACAGGAATATCTCTCAAAGAAACATGTGGACTTTTCCTTCAGCTGTAGAAGACTGTAGTTTCATGAAATGCAAAATAAGAAAAATAAAGCACAAGAAAAAGATCCTATAGTCTGATCAGAAGTTGTAATCTCTATATGCTCCTTTAGACTCCCAATAATTGTTTTAATTGGCCAAACTCTGAACGCAAACGCTATAGTCACATGAATGATACTTGCGGAGCTTTATTTGCCATCTGAGCTGCTTTTCAGAAAAATGTGACAGATTGGGTTATCAGATGAATAAATAACAGGATTCCTTCTCCATAGATCTCCATACCATTACTTGGACCAGCACTTTTTGCATTCCCTTCCAGGGGTTGAGCTAAATAAACAAACAAACGAAAACAAAACACTTTTCAGAACGTGTATAATACAGGACGATAAAGTAACGTGATTTATTAAACAATACATTTCAAGCTATTTTCCTTTGTAAATTATTAGAAACAATTAGCATAAAACCCCCGGCAGGATGAAACTATGCTGAGCCGTGAAGAGGAGACCTGACTGAAACCTGCTCAAGCTTCGCTGCTGCTTCTGCATCCCTGATGGCAGTCTCACTCAATGATTTCCTGTTTGAGAACCAGAACAAAGACTGTGGGTTTAAATTCTCACTTGCTCAAAGGACAAAGCACTGCCTCTGATAATAAAGTAGCGCCTGTCCTGAATTATTAATAATAAATTCTTTTCTTCCAAAGAAGAGGCACAGCAGGTCCTCTGAGCTGCCAGGGCCTTGAACAATCCTGCAGTACTCACTTCACCTGTAACTGATATCCCATATTAGTCCTGTAAAGAACACTCATTATTTTCCAGGAATGGAAGCTGCAGGGCTCCTTTTCCAAAGATTCACTGCCGTGGGACCAACCTTTAATTTTGACTGTGCCAGTTACAGCTACATAGGAACGGTCATTAATTATGTACAATGTTGGGCAGGAACCCGTTACCGTAGAAATATTATTTTACAAAACCAACTACTGTAATTACTTGTATAATTTCAAAAATCCTACTAGCACCAATGAAACAAAGTCTTACAAATAAAGATTTGATCTGTTTATGACGTTTGTGAGGTTTTTTTTTTTTTTACATGTTGTTAAGTGCACAGGAACCCGAGGAGCAGCCAAGAAGTTAATTCGGAAAATGAAGATGTAAGTGCTCTCATTTAGCCCTTGGAAGTATTCCTATCACTTTGATTTCGTCGGGTAGGGGTACCAAGACGGCTCATATCGGAACTGCTAACTAACTGTAAAAGTCAAAAACTGTTCATTTGACTGACAAATGGTGAGCTAAAAGAAAGCTGTTGAGTGCAAACACATCAGAGGAAACTCACTAATAGTGTGTTTGATGTGGAAATTAAACAGAACCATCAATTTTCTTGACTACCTAACCAAATGAGGGCCACCCTTACTGGTACTGGATCAAACTTTGGACTGTTTAAAGTCTTGCATCACACGGACCATGCTGAACATGAAGAAGCCTAATGAGGAGGTAACATTCACGGACATTACAGATGCTCTCTCAAATTACCATGGTAACAACCCTAAAGGTTCGTCATTTGTAGCAATATGTGAATATGTAGCTGGAAGTTATCCATCGCATTTTATTAATGACAATGACATAAAAAAAGCTGCCAACCAAATTATACCTGTACTGTAGGGTCTGGAAGTTCATCCTGCTAATGAGCTCAGTTCATAGTCCCTCATGTATTAGTAAAGTATGTAATGCTTACGGAGTCGTGTACTACATAGGAATCAGGCGGTGATTTCAGTAACAACAATCCTCATAGAGGCTGATTTGGCTCATTTTTAGGGCCCGAGCACTGAAAGTGCGAGGACCCTATTGTATCTGTGATGTTTATTATTATTATTAGGGCCCGAGCACTGAAAGTGCGAGGACCCTATTGTATCTGTGATGTTTATTATTATTATTATTATTCTCGCCGTAAATAAATTGCCTTTTTGGAGGCCTTAAAATGCTGGAAAACTCACCAAATTTTGCACACGCTTCCAGAGTCGCGTAAAATTACGTATTTTATGGGCGACAGGCATGGGTCCACAAGAATGGGCTCTATAGCGCCACCTATTTTATGTTTTTTGACGAGCCCCACAATATGGTTTGACTTACAGCAATGACCTTTATGTGTGTATTATATTAGACAAAGAGCTACAAAAAAGTCTTTTGGACCCATGCTCTAAGTTACACAGGAAGTCCGGCATTTTGAACAGAAAATGTCATTTTTCATGAATTCTGATCATTTCTAGGCCTCGTACTTTAACGAACTCCTCCTAGAGATTTTATCGAATTGGCTCACAACTTGGTTTGTACAATCTAGACACATGGCCGACGCTAAATTGCGAAGCTTTTAAGTTTTCAGCAGAGGGCTTGACCGTAGTGATTCGGCGAAGTTTGAGGTCATTTTTAAGCCTCGCCATCAAACATCAATTGGCTGTAATTCAGCAATACATGATTTGATGTGGTCGAAAACGTATGTGCATGATTATAGGCTGAGCCTGAACCCATCTATGGTGGAATATTCAGGATCGGTTGTAGCGCCACCTGTTGGCACCAGGAATTGTCATGTCTTCTAGTTTGCATCTGTGCTCCAAACGAGATCAGTTTCTTGATCTCAAAGTTGGTGAGATAATAGGTAAGACATTGACGATGAGTGACAGAGAAAACTGTAAGTTCTTATCAAAGGGCGTCGCTGTCAGAGGTTGTCAAATTTCGGGGTCTCGCCATGAACATAAAAGTTGTTGTAACTTAAACATAATTGGTCAGAATCAACCCAAAATCAATACATTTAATCGGGCTTGCATTCTGAACAAGTGGATATGACAATCTTGGATGAACTCCATAGCGCCACCTTTTGGTCAGGTATACATTTTTCATCAAATTATGTGCTTTAGTTGCTGTTTGGTTTATCCAATCTTAATGAAATTGACACATTTGATTGGCAGTAGGTTCCTTGTTGACCGTGTCGCGTATCGTGGTCATTGCTTGAAAGGAATTGGCATTTTTATGTCACTCTGTATTTCTGGAAAAATATTAATTAAAAATCAAAGATTTTGTGTAAGGAAAATTAAATGGCAGATTCAGAGACCTTTTGGCATGACGAAAAAATCATACACTGGAACATATTATTTTTGAAGAACTCTGCCACTCTCTTTTTTGAAAATACCAACTAATAACGTAAAAAGCTATGACTTTGCCATACAATTATTTTATTGACATGTGACTTCGTACATATATTGTTTACTGTAATGTGAAAATATTGTGTGAATTGCAATAAAGTCCTTCCAATATGGGATTTTCTATGAATATTTATGTCGAATGAATCATTGCCACCCTGTCTCAGCCTGTCTCAGACACGTGAACGCGCAAACTGGAGTTCTGAGTTGGGGAAGAGAAAGGGGAGGGGGCGCGCTCCCGGAGCTCCGAGCCCGGACTGCGTGATGACGTCACTCACACGTGCCCTTGCTGGGAGAAACCTGACACCTCCCCAGTGTTTTGTTTCACACGCGCAGGAGAACGACGAGATGCATTCAGGGCCCGGTCGGAATTCTAAAATGAGCCGTTCCAGGCAGATGAGCCAGCTGCGTACACTATTAAAGCGTGTTCCATGCAATGCGAACAAGCTTCAGCGACAAAATCAATTCCATTGCTTTATTTTTTTTGTATTGGACTGTCCTAACTGGCTGCGAGTTTAACAGTTTCAGTGTGGACAGAGAGAGTTTAACAGTTTCAGTGTGGACAGAGAGCATCCGATGTCACGCAGCTCAACGTGATAATCGGACTCTCGCATGCAGTTATGACATGGTGCAAACGACTCCCTGGGATCTTTAAAGGGGGACCTATTATGAAAAACACGTGTTTTCTTGTTTTAACATATATAAAGTGGTCTCCCGTCAGCCTGCCAACACAGAGAAGATGATATCCCATGCAAATCTGCAAGGTCTGCTCGCCCCCACCTTACAGAGTCCCCCAGTGACAGTGTCATGTGGTTTCCACGGGCCGTTGTGATTGGTGCATTTTCTTTACGTCACCAAAATGCAAACCACGCCCTCGGTCTCCTCCGCTGCTGAAACCACGCCCACCACCAGCTCAGCCAGCCGCTCGAGCTCCGCCATGTTCAGCAGCGCTGGCTGTTTGAACAACGAGGGAGAGTTAAGATGAGGTTTTGCATGGACATTTACCCTCATAAAAGGATCAGATCCCGCATCACGGACCCGACAACTGACACGAGCCAGCGGTAAGTTCCGGTTTTTTTAATGTAATTTATATTTGTCTATGAATATGATCTTTGCATGGGCTAAGTATTTAGCTTAGCTCCGGAGCCCCGGCGCCGCGTACGGAGCTGCCGGAGCTGCTCACGGACCAGCCCGTCGAGGGGATCCGAACCCGTAGGCTCCGGGGGAGAGCTCTCCCCCGGAGCCTACGGCGTAGGGTACGCGTCGATTTAACGCAGAACCGTGGACACGCTTTGCTACGGAGCAACGCTTTGTCTCCTCTCCTCTTACACGTCATTCAAGCAGACAATCAGAGCAGAGCCTCATTATCATAGCCCCCCCCCTATGGGGGTATTATTGTTCCAATATTATTTGTGTGTGCGTAAAAAAGATGTGTCCATGTTATAACGATTCGTATTCGTAATGATAAACATTTGTATGTAAATAAAAAAGTTGTACCCAAAATTCTGCTGTCACACACATGAGTCTGATAAATTATTAGGGTTAGGATCGTTTTTATGTGAGTATGAATCTAAAAGCTGTGAGTGCAAAGTCTTGTGAATACAACTCTAATTTCTACGACTACGAGTTTTCACTCGTAGTCGGATCATTTATTTATTTCTAATAAGATGGTTGTATTTATTCCTATAATTTTTGTATGTAGCACAATTTAAAGGACTAGGACTTTGAAAATGCCTTTTATAAAGCTTGTTTTTGTTTAAAGCAGATTTCCTAAGTTCTATAGTAAACCATGGTTTGTTAAAAGGAACCCTGGTTATTAAGACTTGTAGTCCCTAATTAGCCACAATTGTTCTCTTATACTAAAATATGTTGTTAGAAACACATAAAATAATCTAATTGCTTTAAAAATCTACAATGTTTATCACATATTTTGACCTGCGGGAGGCGCCATGTTTTACCTGCGCAATGCATTCTGGGGGCGATGACGTACAACGGTGGCTCTGGGAAGATAAGCCGCGTTAGTTCAACTGCGACAGGTATCTAAAACATAGATGAGCAGCACTCTCCCGGCCGTGGAGGCTGACGAGGGAGCCCATAAGACGTCTCGGTTCAGGCAAACTGGATCAAAGTTCTGTGATGCACGGGAGATCTGCAAAAATGATCAAAGTCGTGCGCATCTTACCAGTGCATTAGGCTACGTAGCCTACGCCGTAGACGGCGTAGCCGGGGCTTTAGAGCCTGCAGCGCACCGCCACCCGCTCTCCGCTCTGCGCTCTCCGCTCTGGCCGGGATGGAGACGCCGGTGGGCATGATGCACGTTTGGGTGGGCATAGCCCACCCCTGCCCCCCCCTAAAACCGGCTTCGGTGCTGGGTGATGACAGACCAGAGGCTGAGGGGACTGGCCCGGGACTTTGATGAAACGGGAGGTGCAGACTTCGCGTCAAATAGGCAAGAACATCTTTATTTAATTTAATGATGCCAGATCTGGCTGGGGTTTTTATTGTAGCATCGGCTATCTGCTAGTTGAAACGTGTGGTCTGTTAGTCTATCTGAGTTTTGTGGTGTTTTTATAGTTCATGCTTTATGGTGCTGTACTTTTTTTTTTTTTTTTTAACTTTTTTGTAGGTGCTTCGTCACCTTAATGATTGGCTATGTTTTGATCTGTGTTTCTGGTGCGCCGTCACCTGTTTAGCTTTGTTTTCATCTGTTTCTGGGTGTCAAAACAGTGGACGGGGGCTAGCAGGTGCCACCGTCTGACGTCACTACCCAGAATGTAAACAACAATGGCGACCTACATGTTAAATTATATTTTCAAATTTTATAAAAACGAAGACATCTAAAAGGTTTTTTATATCACATTGTTATAATTGATACCAACATTTATCTTCTACATGTCTTAATAGCCAGGGTTCCTTTTAAGGTTTTCAGAGCTTCCTTTATCTTTAGAAATAAGATAAAAGTTGTGTTTAGAATTGTACTGTGTGGCACGAAGCTTTCATCCAACCAGTGTGCTGTTAAACTTAAAAGTAAAAACGTTTTACTACCTCCTCTCGAAACACTGAGCCAGGTCTGGTGAAAAATGTGATATTTAATGGTTTGCATTAATGGGCGGGACCTAATGGCTCAACAGCGCCCCCTAGAAAACTTTGTGCCTCAAGCCCCACAATACGGTTTGACGTACATGCACCAAAATCGGTACACACATGTATCATGTAACAACTTAAAGAAAAGTCTCTTTGCGCCATGGCCGAAACCCAACAGGAAGTCGGCCATTTTGAACATTTTGAATTAATCGTGTAATTTTGGCGCAATTTATGCCATTTCTTCGGTCATTAATGCGGCCCGAACCGTAACGTGCACCCAGGTGTGTTATACATCAAAACGTGCGTCTCCATCCTCCGACACCACGCATTACTTTTCTCTTTCAAAAGTGTTACCGTGGCGACGCTAGACAGCAAAAAGCGCGCCCACCCTTCATCTGATTGGTTCAGACAGAAAAAACTTTGCGCCTCAAGCCCCATAATACGGTTTGACGTACATGAACAAAAATCGGTACACACCTGTATCATGTCGCAACTTAAAGAAAAGCCAGGCCTGTCGATACATTTGATATTTCATGGTTTGCATTAATGGGTGTGGCCTAACGGCTCAACAGCGCCCACTAGAATACTTTTCTCTGCCATAACTTTTGAAAGGTTTGACATAAAGAGTCGTGGGTGGTGTCATGGGACTAGGTATTGAGTCCTTGACCATAATTGGTGAAAATGAGCCCCGCAACCTTCTTCTGATTGGTTGTCCCTATTTCCTGCTCTAACATTTGAATGTTTTGACATAGAGAGTCGTGGGTGGTGTCATCAGATTCTGTATGGAGTCCTTGAGCTTCTTTGACCTTAATTAGCCCCGCCCTTTCTTTTGATTGGTTGTCCCGATTTTCTGCTATAACTTTTGAATGGTTTGACATAGAGAGTCGTGGGTGGTGTCATCAGATTCTGTATGGAGTCCTTGACCTTCATTGGCCTGAATTAGCCCCGCCCCTTCTTCTGATTGGTTGTCCCTTTTTTCTGCTATAACTTTTGAATGGTTTGACATAGGAAGTCGTGGGTGGTGTCATTTCTGATATGCTTATGGGGGGCGGTGGCCGTGAGTGCGAGGGCCCGTTCATCGCTGCTTGCAGCTTTAATTATTATTATTATTATTATTCTCGCCGTAAATAAATTGCCTTTTTGGAGGCCTTAAAATGCTCCAAAACTCACCAAATTTTGCACACGCTTCCAGAGTCGCGTAAAATTGCGTATTTTATGGGCGACAGGCATGGGTCAAAAAGGATTAGGCTCTATAGCGCCACCTATTTTATGTTTTTGAAGAGCCCCATAATATGGTTTGACTTACAGCAATGTCCTTTATGTGTCTATTATATCAGACAAAGCTCTACAAAAAAGTCTCTTGGACCCATGCTCTAAGTTACACAGGAAGTCTGTCATTTTGAACAGAAAATGTCATTTTTCATGAATTATGGTCATTTCCAGGCCTCGTACTTTAACGAACTCCTCCTAGAGATTTTATCAGATTGGCTCGCAACTTGGTTTGTACAATCTATACACATGGCCGACGCTAAATTGCGAAGCTTTTAAGTTTCTGCCAGAGGGCTTGACCGTAGTGATCCACCGAAGTTTGAGGTCATTTTTAAGCCTCGCCATCAAACATCAATTGGCTGTAATTCAGCAATACATGATTTGATGTTGTTGAAAACGTATGTGCATGATTGTAGACTGAGTCTGAAGACATCTATGGTGGAATATTCAGGATCGGTTGTAGCGCCACCTGTTGGCACCAGGAATTGTCATGTCTTCTAGTTTGCATCTGTGCTCCAAGCGAGATCAGTTTATTGATCTCAAAGTTGGTCAGATAATAGGTAAGACATTGACGATGACTGACAGAGAAAACTGTAAGTTTGTGTCAAAGGGCGTTGCCGTTAGAGGTTGTCAAATTTCGGTGTCTCGCCATGAACATAAAAGTTGTTGTAACTTAAACATAATTGGTCAGAATCAACCCAAAATCAATTCATGTAATCAGGCTTCCATTCTGAACAAGTGGATATGACAATCTTGGATGAACTCCATAGCGCCACCTTTTGGTCAGGTATACATTTTTCATCAAATTATGTGCTGTAATGGCTGTTTCGTTCATCCAATCTTAATCCAATCGACACATATGAATGTCAGTAGGTCCCTTGTTGACCGTGTCGCGTATCGTGGTCATTCATTGAAAGGAATTGGCATTTTTATGTCACTCTGTATTTCTGGAAAAATATTAATTAAAAATCAAAGATTTTGTGTAAGGAAAATTAAATGGCAGTTTCAGATAGCTTACAACAGGACTAAAAAATCATACACTGGAACATATTATTTTCGGAGAACTTTGTCACTCTAAAAATTAAAAACATTAACTAATAACGTAAAAAGCTATGTCTTTGTCACAAAATGTCAAAATTAACATCCAACTTCGTAAATATATTGTTTACTGTAATGTGAAAATATTGTGTGAATAAAGTCCTTCAAATACGTGATTTTGAATGAATATTTATGTCGAATGAATCATTGCCACCCTGTCTCAGACTGTCACACACGTGAACGCGCAAAATGCAGCTCTGAGTTGGGGAAGAGAAAGGGGAGGGGGCGCGCTCCCGCGCGGCTCGCGCGGGGGGACGGGGGGGGCGGGGCGCTTATGCGCGCGCACCTCCCTGTGCATCAGTGTTGAGACGCCGTTAGTTTTGCGGCAACTAATACTCTAACCAGGCCCGGACTGGCCATAAGGAGAACCGGGAGTATTCCCGATGCGCCGGTCTAGGATGCCGCCTGCGTCTCTCTCTTATTTTTTTTTTTATTTTATTTTTTTTACACAGGCGGCTGGTGCGCCGCAGCGCCGGCTATTTGACTTTTTTTCTAAGTTAGAGAGTCAGGCCAGGCCAATCAGAGGCCACTCAGGCCAGTAGCTTGTGAGTTGGGCAAGATATTTGGTTTGTTTCAAATTAACACCCGCCCCAACAGTATCACCGAACAGACAGCGCGCCGTCGCCGCGTGTGCGTGTGCGTGTGCGCGAGTGGACCGGGAGACGAGTCCAGAGGCAAATAATGCACACCCAGCCGGGTAAAAAAGAAAAAGAGAAAAGGCGGCACCGAGAGGGAGAGAGAAAAAAAAGGCGCTGGAGGAAGACACGGCCAAATGTCAGCAAAGATGCGTCTGCACGTAAGTTGCAGTTCACTTTCAGGCTACACAGTGTAAATATGTAGCCTATAAGCCCTGGCCTTTAGATGAAAATAAGGATTGAGATTTTAAAATTATTGATTTATAAGACACTTTATTATAATCAGTACTGGAGTTGAGGGGGGATGAGGGGGGGATGGCATCCCCCCCTGAAATTAAAACGGTCCAAATCATCCCCCCAGTAAAACTGCCGACATGCAGCTCGCTTTTTTTATTTCTCTACCGACACAGAGACCACTTAAATAAAACCACACTGATTTTGAGTCAAACCCGTCTTTTTCAATTCAATTTTTATACAGAAAATAATTACAGTGCATGTATTACACCTTATTTCACAGCAGCTTTGCAATTGTATTATATTATTATCGGCTTTCAGCCGAGATCTGGTCGGGACCGCGCAGCGCCGCGGAGGAGGTGCATTCAGGGACCGGTCGGAATTCTAAATTTGGCCGATTATCCTCCTGGTGCGTTCAGGGACAACTGGAATTTACTGTATTTGGCGAGAATTGCTTCATTTGCTTAAACATTATTTAAAGGTGACCTATTATGGCATTTAATGTATATTTTAAACAGGCATTGAATGTCTTAAAAACAAGCTTTTGAATGTTTTTTCTACATAAATGAGAAATTCAGCCTCTGGGCCATGTCTTTATTTTTACCGTTTCTAACCTTCTCTATGAGGGATTCTGAGGAGAGGGGGGGGCTATGTTAATGAGGCTCTGTGCTGATTGGCTGCCTGAATGACGTGTAGCAGGGGAGCTTTAAGCCTGAATCACAGTTGTGGGTCAATGATGTATAAGGCCTTTGAGTTATTTATCTCAAAATTAATAGATTTCCTTAACAAAATTTATATTTTAATAAGTATCAGTAATTAAATTAACTTTTCAAGAAAGATAGACTCATATGTCCTTTCATTTTTGAAAACCATTTTGAAATACATTTTATCTATAATGGAAGTGTCACCCTCATAAAGCCATTTATGCATACTATACCAATGATTTATATTTGAACCAAAACTGATAGACATTAAATTTTGAA
The DNA here is from genome assembly GCF_033807715.1 of Cololabis saira. Classification (NCBI taxonomy): domain Eukaryota; kingdom Metazoa; phylum Chordata; class Actinopteri; order Beloniformes; family Belonidae; genus Cololabis; species Cololabis saira. The sequence continues at coordinate 24,689,989 of NC_084607.1, read as the reverse complement.
TTTGTTACAAAATTGCCATTCGTTGGTTACCCCACATGACGGGTGGTCGGCCCAAATGATGAGAAACAGCAGACAGTTAAGATTTGAGACAAATTTAAAGACAAATATTAAAGAATCAACATAACTATGTCATTGTATGTTCCTATGTTTTTCATAATAGGTCTTCTTTAAAGAGGGATAACCATCATTTATAGTTAGAAGGAGAACCATGAACATTTTCAATATGTTTTGCAAGACGTGGAACCACATTTATAAAGAAATCATTGAATTTATTAGCAATTTGTGTATGCTCTGTTATCTTATGCACCATCCTGAAATGTAGACTGGGCTGGAATAGATGATTTTTTTTCTTGTTGAGTGATTCTTTCAATATTATCCATAGATCATTTATTTATTTCTAATAAGGTGGTTGTATTTATTCCTATAATTTTTGTATGTAGCACAATTTAAAGGACTAGGACTTTGTAAATGCCTTTTATAAAGCTTGTTTTTCTTTAAAGCGTATTTCCTAAGTTCTATAGTAAACCATGGTTTGTTAAGGTTTGTTATCTTCCTTTATCGATACACACCTGTATCATAGCACCCATGGCGCCAGGAGAAAAGTCTCCTGGCGCCATGGCCGAAACCCAACAGGAAGTCGGCCAGTTTGAATTAATCATGTAATTTTGGCGCAATTTATGCCATTCCTTCAGCCGCTTCTTTGCCCGAACCGTAACCTGCGCCCAGGTGTGTTATACATCAAAATGTGTGTCTCCATCCTGCAATAACGTGCATAACTTTTCTCAGTCAAAAGCTTTACCGTGGCGATGATAGACGCCAAAAAGCACGCCCCCACTTCATCTGATTGGTCCATACAGATAAAACTTCGTGCCTCAAGTCCCACAATACGCTTTGACGTACATGAACAAAAATCGGTACACACCTGTATCATGTCGCGACTTAAAGAAAAGCCAGGCCTGTCGATACATTTGATATTTCATGGTTTGCATTAATGGGCGTGGCCTAACGGCTCAACAGCGCCCACTAGAATACTTTTCTCTGCCATAACCTTTGAAAGGTTTGACATAAAGAGTCTTGGGTGGTGTCATGGGACTCGGTATTGAGTCCTTGACCATAATTGGCGAAAATTAGCCCCGCCCCTTCTTCTGATTGGTTGTACCTATTTCCTGCTATAACATTTGAATGTTTTGACATAGAGAGTCGTGGGTGGTGTCATGGGACTCTGTAATGAGTCCTTGAGCTTCTTTGGCCTTAATTAGCCCCGCCCCTTCTTCTGATTGGTTGTCCCGATTTTCTGCTATAACTTTTGAATGGTTTGACATAGAGAGTCGTGGGTGGTGTCATCAGATTCTGTATGGAGTCCTTGACCTTCATTGGCCTGAATTAGCCCCGCCCCTTCTTCTGATTGGTTGTCCCTTTTTTCTGCTATAACTTTTGAATGGTTTTACATAGGAAGTCGTGGGTGGTGTCATTTCTGATATGCTTATGGGGGGCGGTGGCCGTGAGTGCGAGGGCCCGTTCATCGCTGCTTGCAGCTTTAATTACTTTTATATTTTTGAGTGAAAATACAGAGTAACCTCCTATGACCAGGCATCCACTAATGTAGACATCACAAGTTGGGCTGTCTATATCATAATAATTAATAAATCTAATTATGGTCCTAAACAATAAGATATTAACAATGCATTCCAAACAGGAGCTCAGGTCTTTGGGAGGCTAAACCCGTTTCTAATATATGCACTCATAGAAATTCATGCGGATTGTTGCTTGGACCATTTTATTTTAGATATTTTATCTGCTATCTACAAAAACAAAACAAAATTAAAGCTGCAAGCAGCGATGAACGGGCCCTCGCACTCACGGCCACCGCCCCCCATAAGCATATCAGAAATGACACCACCCACAACTTCCTATGTTAAACCATTCAAAAGTTATAGCAGAAAAAAGGGACAACCAATCAGAAGAAGGGGCGTGGCTAATTCAGGCCAATGAAGGTCAAGGACTCCATACAGAATCTGATGACACCACCCACGACTCTCTATGTCAAACCATTCCAAAGTTATAGCAGAAAATCGGGACAACCAATCAGAAGAAGGGGCGGGGCTAATTAAGGCCAACGAAGCTTAAGGACTCATTACAGAGTCCCATGACACCACCCACGACTTCCTATGTCAAACCATTAAAAAGTTATGGCAGAGAAAAGTATTCTAGGGGGCGCTGTTGAGCCGTTAGGCCACGCCCATTAATGCAAACCATGAAATATCAAATGTATCGCCAGGCCTGGCTTGCATGTAAAATTTGTTGACTTTTGGAGAACTATCAAATATGGACCAATCAGATGAAGGGGGGGCGCGCCTTTTGGCGTCTAGCGTCGCCACGGTAACACTTTTGAAAGAGAAAAGTAATGCGCGTAGTCGCAGGATGGAGACGCACATTTTGATGTATAACACACCTGGGTGCACGTTACGGTTCGGGCCGTATTAATTGCCGAAGGAATGGCATAAATTGCGCCAAAATTACACAATTAATTAAAAATGGCCGACTTCCTGTTCGGTTTCGGCAAATGGCTCCAAGAGACTTTTCTTTATGTTTTGCCATGATACAGGTGTGTAGCGATTTTCGTGCATGTACGTCAAACCGTATTGTGGGGCTTGAGGCACAAAGTTTTCCGGGGGGCGCTGTTGAGCCATTTTGCCACGCCCATTAATCCAAACCATGAAATATCAAATTTATCACCAGGCCTGGCTTGCATGCCAAATTTGGTGCCTTTTGGGGAACTATCAAATATGGACCAATCAGATGAAGGGGGGGTGCGCTTGTTGGCGTCTAGCGTCGCCACGGTAACACTTTTGAAAGAGAAAAGTAATGCGTGGATTGAGACGCACATTTTGATGTATAACACATCTGGGTTCACGATACGGTTCGTGCCGTATTAATTCTCGAAGGAATGGCATATATTGCTCCAAAATTACGCGATTAATTCAGAATGTTCAAAATGGCCGACTTCCTGTTCGGTTTCGGCCATGGCGCCAAGACTTTTCTTTAAGTAGTGACATGATACAGGTGTGTACCGATTTTCGTTCATGTACGTCAAACCATATTATGGGGCTTGAGGCGCAAAGTTTTTTCTGTCTGAACCAATCAGATGAAGGGTGGGCACGCTTTTTGGCGTCTAGCGTCGCCACGGTAATGCTTTTGAAAGAGAAAAGTAATGCGTGGTGTCGGAGGATGGAGACGCACATTTTGATGTATAACACACTTGGGGGCACGTTACGGTTCGGGCCGTATTAACTGCCGAAGGAATGGCATACATTTTGCCAAAATGACACGATTAATTCAAAATGGCCGACATCCTGTTCGGTTTCGGGCATGACCCCAAGAGACTTTTCTTTAAGTTGCCCCATGATACAGTTGTGTACCGATTTTCGTGCATGTACGTCTAACCGTATCGTGGGGCTTGAGGCACAAAGTTTTCTAGGGGGCGCTGTTGAACCATTTTGCCACGCCCATGAATGCAAACCATTAAATATCAAATTTTTCGCCAGGCCTGACTTGGGTGCAAAATTTGGTGACTTTTTGGGCACGTTTAGGGGGGCAAAAAGGCCCTCCTTTCGTCAGAAAAATAATAACGCGAAGAATTCCTACAGATACAATAGGGCCTTCGCACTGAAGGTGCTCGGGCCCTAAAAAACCAAAAAACAATCATATTCATGCTGAACATGCAGGCCCCTTGTTGCGGGTATTGTGGGACAGCTTGAATGCAGAGTCAGAGTTAAATTAAAAACCAAATGACTTGAAGGTTTGGAGATCTAAAACTCCAAAACAGGCACGGAGAAGACATGTGGAGACAGAAAAGGTAGGCATGACGGCTATAAGGAAAGAATAAGAGTGAAGTTATGTAATGACTAACAGAAAAAAAAAGATGTCGCATAAATCAATAATCTGAAACTTGGGAAAAACAGGAAGTAAAGGGGAGAAAACAAAGAATGATAGCAAAAAATTCAAACAAAATGGGGAGTAAAACTAAACGATGTGCAAGCTAAAATAATGTTTTACTCAAAGAATCAAAACCTTAACCCAAAGACAATAATGCTTCATTAACATCAGTAAAGTGGAGCTTTGTTGTCGTCATGGAGTCATCGAGTTGATCAAAAGGACATCCCAGATTGTGGGAAGAATAAGAGTATCACACATAAATTTAAGCTTCAGTTTTTGCATAAATGTATTTTTCACACACTGTTTCTTCACTTTTTCATGCTCCAGGGCTGCTAGATTGTCTCGTAGAATCTCTAAACTCTGCCACTCAGGGGAGGGACTCACTCCATTGTTGCGGCACCATGTCATCCAGCACCGCGGGCATGGTTAAACCAGCCCATGCTTTGAATTTCAACTGTCTCTAAGTGTGGATGTAAGCAACTTCCATGTTCCTCAAGGAATGCTCCGGTTATGTAACAACAAAAGGTTGTGTTTACAGTCACATCAACGGAAGATCAATAACACGAGGACTTGTCTTGCTCTACCCTTTTCTGAACTCAAAGCCTAAAGCTAGAGATATATATATATATATATATATATATATATATATATATATATATATATATATATTTTCCCACCCTTATACCACTTTTTTTTTCTTTCCTACAATCAATCAAAGCTACACAAACAGTTGACTCAGCACCTGCAAAACAACGAAAACAATGCAAACTCATGAAAGCAGTCTGGGCAAAAGGGATTTGGTGCAGAGTTCATGAGCCCGCGGGAAAAACGCCAAGGTTTTGAACATGAACATGTCCTTGGTGCAGAAGGATACGCTTGACTAAATCATGACTCGTCACATCCAGCAGTGCAGTGTCAGTAGAAACCTTAACCCCATTTTACTCTTATGCCACAATGAAACACAGAGAAACCTCAAATGGCTCAATAGCCAAGTCCACTTGATCAAACACTCAGTCTGAGTGGAAAATATTGACGATACTGTTTATGCTAATTTTTAGAAAAAAAAATCCCAAAAACTAAACTAAAGTCACACACTGTTGGAGAGTGAACAGGTAAAAATTAAATCGAGGATAATATGTTGGGTATGAAGTAAATACTCGTTTAAAAGCCAGATGGAGATAAAGATGTGACGGTTAAACAGTTTTACTCTGATCTGGTTTTGCGGAGTGATGATAGTACTCTGTATATATCAACGGCTCTCTGGACGGCATATTCTGAGTGACAAAGTTGTGTTGGTGTTTTTATTTGGCGCCCACTTCATACACTCAAATACACGAGAACTTAAGGACAGCATTTTTGAATCAGTATCTGTGGCATTGACACTTTCAGGCATAAATATACTATGAAAAGCAACAACCTTTTGTACTGAAGTATAATTATTTACTGCAAAAAAGGTTTTCTCTTGAGTGAGTTACTGATGTCTCCCCTCCAGTGGACATTGTGCACTCCTTTCACAGGTTAATGTCCTGGGACCTCATCTATAAAGCTTGCTTGCGCACAAAAACGGCCTGAAAGATGCGCAAGCCACCTTCTACGCAAAGGCTGGGATCTAAAAAAAACTAACCGAAAGATCTGCGTATCCCTACGGCAACCCCGACCCTCCCGTAAGAATTTACTTAAGACCCCCCTCGGCCGCCGCAGGCGGTGGGTTGCCTCGCTCCTGCTTCTCCCCTCTGTGGGGTTGCCGGTGGCCTGGGTTCCGGGCTCTTCCGTGTCGGCCTCTGATCTTGCGGGTGGCGGGGTTGCTCCCCCCCTCCCCCACTATAGATACACTTCAGGTAGAGCTTTGTTTGGTTTATTACACACACACACACACACACACACACACACACACACACACACACACACACACACACACACACACACACACACACACACACATAGCCACTTAGTCACATGCATATACACAAACATACACAGCCACACAAACATATACACACACACACACACACACACACACACACACACACACACACACACACACACACACACACACACACACGATCATATACATACACACACACACACACACACACACACACACACACACACATAGACATACACACTGGCTTGTTCACCTGCATGCTGGCTCTCTAGTTTTTGGGGTTACGTAGCGGTAGCGGCAGCTTAGCTCAGACTGCGATCAGATCTCAAGATTTAGGTCGATTGCTGTTGTTGTTTTGGTTGGCTCCGTGCCGGTTTCGTGTTTTGTTTGTGGTTTTTTGTTGCAGATTTCCAGTGCTTGACGTGTGTTTCCGTGTGTTCCTGCTTCCTGGATTGGCAGATTTTTTTATATATATAATGAGTTTTACGCGCGCGTAAAACCTTTACGTGCGGGTGTAAGCCTAAATTAGGGTTCCGCGTTAAAACGACGCAGAGCCTACGCCGTAGGGTATGCGGCGACACGGCGCTCTGCGTTGGTGTGACGCAGAACCATAAACCTGCCCTGAGCAGCTCTGAGGGGAGAGGGGAGGGGGGAGGGAGGGGGAGCGGGGCTGTCGGGCCGCAATTACAATTTGCAATTTGCAATTACAGGTTGAGCCTACCGTTAGTTTTTAAACTGTAAAAAGTGGGGGGGACAAAAACATGATTTTGAAGAGACGGGGGGACATGTCCCCCCTGTTGCGCCGGGGGACTCACAGCGTTTAGCGCAGCAACGGCGTGCTGCCACTCACTCGCTTTAATTATTTTATACTATTTATATACTCTTTCTACTTTTACTGTCACCACCAAATAATGTCGTTTTCCTGTCCTCCACCTCATCCACAACATCTAGATCTCAGATCTCAGTGAAATTCAGTGGCACGGTGGCTCAACACGTCTCATCATGCGTCTCATTCATTCTGACGCCAAACATTCTGACGGCTCATCCATATGCAAATACCACTTTGCATTACGCTTTTAAGGTAAAAAGTGGGCGTGTAGAGGGCGGGATATGAGGCGGATTCAGCTGCGCAGCCTTCCAGCTGGACTGTGATTTATAAAGCGAACATTGCGTGCAAATGTGCGTGCACATGGTTTTATTGATCCGGATTTTTTTTTGCGCCCGGCATTTTCGGCTTTTGGGTGTACCTGCACTTTTAGTATGACTCCTACGCAGTCCATTTTAAATGAGGCTCACTCCATTTTTCCCATCCAAGGTTTTTATTGTTGTTTACAGAATCAATTATGCATGTCCTTTATCAGTACATTATCAGGGTTATACATGCCCACTGGGAACGCATGGATTTAGTTTAACTGCAAGTAACAGCCTGTCTATTGTATTCATTCTCACTAATTTACGTTGAATTATACCTTATACCCATCTTATATCTGAATTGGATATAGGACGACTGACTAGATAAAGGCTTTTTTTAATAGGTGTCGACTCAAGGGACTATGCTTAAAGCACACATGCTTCCAAAGAGTCTAAATATTCAGTTTCTGTGAGGTATAGAAGTAACATTACAGCTAATCTATACTCGCAAAAGCCAATATTTACCATATATCTGTCCAGGATTTTCTGCTTTATTGACAAGACTAAACTGATGAAAAATGTATCAAATGTGTGCACTTGTTTTGCTGCACGTGACCAAAGTGAGTGTCAGTAGTGGTTTGGCTCCACATTTGACAAACAGATATCACAGAGCTCTCCAGTACTGAATATCTCGCTACTTCCCTACGGATTCTGCATATTTGTGGAGATTACATCACTAGCAAATGATGAAACAAAAATACCAGATGCAAGGATTTGATTGTCACCATTCAAATTTAAATACTTTCTCTTCTGAACTATGAACAAAGTAGAGGAGCCTATTTTTACACGAGCATGAACACAGTCGTATTAAAAAAAGAAACCAAAAATAATAGATTTGTGTTCCCAATCTGCATGATGTCCAAATGTTCATGAGCATAAGTCAATCCTTCAGCCAGTGTAAGCTTCGTGACACCAGCTGCTACAGCCTCAGATGCCTCAAGGCTCACAGTACTGGTGGAGATGTAGACTAGGTGCTTTAAAACAAATTCTTAAAAGGTTTTTTTTTAAAGAATAATTAAACAAAATCCTTTATCTTGTGATGAGATGAAAGAAAAAAACTAAAAGTTCACCCAGTGTTAAGAGACGTAAAGTCTGTCAAGAGCATATTCCTACCTGTTTATGTATTTCTGTCTACCAACAAGATGTTTTCACTCTGATAACAACCAATCACCACATAGTTGAACATTTTGCAGGCCGTTCTATGCAAACCCCTGGAGATAGTTGTGTGTAAACATCCCAGTGAATCAGGTGTTTCTGAAACACTTGACTAACCAACCACGTCACTTTTAAAGTCGCTTTAACCACCTTGCTATCCTGTACAATGATTTGAACTTCTGCAGGTCATATTGGGGTGGCAGTAGCTCAGGTGGTAGAGCGGGTCGTCCAATGATCCGAAGGTCGGCGGTTCGAATCCCGCTCTGTCCCAGTTTGCTGTCGTAGTGTCCTTGGGCAAGACACCTTACCCACCTTGCCCCGTATGAATGTGTTTGAATGTGTATGAATGTTGGTGGTGGTGGTCGGAGGGGCCGTTAGGCGCGATATGGCAGCCACGCTTCCGTCAGTCTGCCCCAGGGCAGCTGTGGCTACAAACGTAGCTTACCACCACCAGAGAGAATGTGTATGGATGAATAATGATTTCTGTAAAGCGCTCTGGGTGCCTAGAAGGGCGCTATATAAATCCAAGTCATCATTATTATTATTATTATTTCCACATAAACATGCCTACATTTTAAATTGTTGGCCTCAGTTATATTCAGAGTTTGATAAAACCAAGTCTCACCCAGGATAATTGTAGACATCTCAGCTTCAGGGATGATTTAATGGTATGTAACATCAAGGTACCCATCCGTATTACTAGTTGACAACATATCTGTTGTAAGATATGTAAGATATGTGACAAGATCAGCTTTCGGTGTCTCCTCCTTGGCTTTCTGTTTAGTGCTGTTGTCATTGATCATCTCCTTCTGGAGTTAGGATGTAACTGGAGTCAAGTTTTTATTTTTCAGAAAACCCCTGAAGCCTTCACGCTTGACAAAGATAAAAAGGACTGCAGAGTCTTTATAACCATGTCCACCAATTTCTCTTCCACTTCCTACCTTTTCAAGGAGGACAGAAACATCTTCAGGGTCTCGTGTAGTGATGGTGTTTCTGGAAACAATGGTTACTGGCCTAAAAGGATAGTGTGATAAAATAAGCTGGAAAAAGAAAAATTAAAGACCATTTTAGATTGTTTTGCCAATTTTAAGAATAAAATGGTCTTACCCTATGTACTATCTTGAAAAGTTTGTTAAGTGAACAGATTTCAAAAACTCAAAGATAAAGTGAAATTATATAATTCTTCCAAAACACAAAATAAAAGCTGAACTCTTATTCTTTGTTGCTTGTATGACCAATTTCTCCCAAAAAAAAGGGATTTAATTCAATGGCCAACTTATGAAAATTAATTTAAGAAAATGTATTCATGGCAATGTTTTCTTTTCTGTGACATTTACTGCTGTGAGTGAAACAGACTACAGCCCAATCCAGGGCATTACCACATAACTTAAATTATAATTTGAACACACTGTGGTTTCATTTGAATACAGTTCCAAACAATTTATACTTTTTGCACAACAGCAGGGCCCACGGGTTCAGGAGGAATACCGTCCTCTGAGGGCAAGGAACGTTTATTTCTATAGCCCAATTCAGAACAGGGTGATCGACAGTGCTCTACAAAGACATTAAAACATACAAAAAAGCATGATTTTTTTTTGGGAAGTTTAAACTAAAATTTTTAATAATAATATAAATAAATAAAATAAAATAAAACATAAGTTACAGGATTCAAACCTGAGGAACTCTAACCCAAACAGAATTTACAAGATTTCAAATATGATGAAACACAAATTTAAAAGTAACAGTTTAGAAAAGAGTTAAAAAGCAATAATTAAAGACAAAGCATCTAATGCTTCTGCACGCACACTTTACATATGCTGCATCATTGAGGATGTATTATGACATTAAGCAAGATGCATACTGTAAAAACGTATTTTATTAAGGCATCTACAAATTAAAAATTTCCCAACCACCGTAATTATGAGTTACCTTTTATGAGTGAATCGCCGAGAATCTCATCCTGCAAAACTGCTACTGCTGTTGCAGCAGATGATCCTTCAAACTGTCACGTGACCGATTACGTCACATCCAGCGATGCCGGTTTCTGTTACACTTTTGCACTTAACCAGACCCGACACGTCTGGAAAACTACCTCATTAAAGCATAAAAAGGTTTTGAGACATTTGACAGTTCTTGAGCTCTAGATGTTTCCATTGCTGGTTTTCTTCGCCACGTTTAGGTTTTAAACAATTATAGTGGCAATGAAAGCTCACTAATACAATTTACTAACTATGCACCTGTCTCTCACTATTAACCCAAACATTTCACTCAGTAAAAATGCTTTATCAGTATTTTTCCAGCTCTCATTAAATCTCCTCTCACAAAAACTCTAAAAATGTAAAGCGTTTGTTTGCCTTTTAAACATTCAGGGAGTTTGACAGAAGTGAAATGACATTTGTAGAAAAGAAAACGACCGTCAGTCACACATGCCAGCGGCAGATGCACCACCTCTTGAGGCAGGGATGAAATACTCCAACGTTTCGCTCGGCCTTGGTCAAGTTGCACTGATTTTGAACCACCTTTCAAAGCAGTGTTACGAAAAGTGTGTGTCAAAGGCTCAACATGGTGTTGAAATGGTGGTTGTCAAGCATCAAAACCCCACAGAACTCTCGACTGGCAGCGACTGTTCCAGCCGAAGTTGTCTGATACTACAACAAAGGAGGCAAGTATGGGAGAAACTGCCTGTTAGTCCAAAACAGTCATTAACATTAAATGTGAACAAAGAGCTATACCGGGAGGCTTGTGAGAAACGCGTTCTGTGAAGTTCAGGCTTCGGGCGGGAGTTTCTGTGTGGGATCAGGGACTGCAAGGAAAAACTTTTCCTAATAAGGAAACATCTTCAACAATCTAATACAGACTGCAGTAATATCACCCCACATGCATAATGCAATAACTAAATTTAATAACAAAATGGAATGAAAAATAAATATGCAGTTTCATACTGTTAATAGTTCTCTGTTATTAATGCAATGGCACAATATTATGCTGGAATATTACACTTGTGACTGTGACCCGCCAATCACCTCCCTAAAACATCAACATCAGCATTTGCTTTTGTGCTTATGAAGAATAATGTGCAAATATTCACACAGGACAAAATTTATTTTACTTGTTTTGATTGACACAGATTGCTAATTTTTCTGTGCCACCTGGAAAAACAGTTGAAAGTATGTATTTCGCCTACATGTTTATTGTTCATTTTTCGTCTTTCCTTTAATGCGTACAAAGGAGTTCTTAAATTTCATCTTTAAAATATTGAGAAAAAACACTTTGCATACATTTCCAGAACAGAAACATGAGTATTGGGTGATGTGTCAAGTCATAAAACATACAATTCAGTTTTAAGTCATTTATTCATACATGGAAAAGAACCACATGTATTCAAGAACATATGAATCAGGGACCTCAAAACAACCCAGTGGAGGATGTGAGTTCATCCAAGGCAGTCCAGGGGTGAAGGGGTGACGGTGACTGAAGTCTGAGGGTTCAGATGATCAGCCTAAACAGTCAGATCAGAAGAGCAGCTGCTCTGAATGCTGAGACAACGAGGACGACGTGACAGATAAACCAAGTAGAACGTTTTGATATTCTGATGAATTATTAATTGAACCTTTTTGCAGAGCTGATTTGTAAAATTGTTTTAATCATAAAACGGTAGATAAATTAAGCAACATTAATGTGAATGAAATGGTGCACAATACCCTCAATGTCATAGATTTGTGTAAAACCAAAGCAGTTATTGTGAAAGAGTGGCGCTGAAGTGATGATTTCCTGTTTCAACCTCAGTGTTATTTGCATCACACTTTTCAAACACAAGCACCTCCCAAAGTAAAAAGCAAATTGAGACAAAGCTGAAGCCTAATGATAAATGTCAAAATACACTGGTAGTTAATGAGACCGTGATCTTCTAAATAGAGTCTACTATATGTTATAAATTGCAGTAGGCATGTAGTTATAAGGTTTTCCATATTCTCCTCCTGACTGCACCGTGGACCATCTAACACAGGATGATGACACGTGGGTAATGGGTTCTTTCCAGCAGTATTAGAAGAGAAATCTCAGTTGAATGGTTTGAAAAAAAGAACAATCTTTAACAGGTGGTTTCTTGTATCAAAGCCTGACAGATGGTAAAAGAGACATGAATGTGAGAAAACACCTGGTTCTGGCAACAGAAAAGAAAAGAGGAAAATAGAGCAAGATGTTAATGAGCATGTGGATCACATTGACCTTGATATTCCACAAATTCATGACTAAATCATCTTGTTTCTGTATAAAACAATTACTGAACTGAACTGAACAGTAGCTAGAAAGCATCTACCATGGTGTTACTGTAGGAAAATCACCACTTCTTTACATGTAAAACAATAGAAATATTGTGTGTCTTCAGGTACTTTTACACTTGTTTTGAACCGATCATGTCTCCAAACAGTTTGCAGCTATTTTAGAGTGATATCACAAGAATGCAGCGTCCTTAAAAACAATAAGATATTGTCTTAGTTGTCTTTTGATTGGTCAAACTTTTACTGTATACAAGACAGTAGAACGTCATGAACGATGCACGACTCCAGTTGCCCTTGATAACATCATTCAGTACGTCTTCAAACAGAGTTTAGACAAGCATCAGCTGTTGCTCGACTACGTATTCGAATTGGACTCACTTCATTTTACCATTATGCATGCATGGCAAGAGAATTGATTTAGCAGCCAAAGTAATCCAGACGTCATGATAGGTGGACACAGTGCTCTTAAGTGATTACTTGATCACCAATATTTAACAAACTAGTTTACACTTTCTTTAAGAAAAGGTAGATTTTAGAGTCAGAATCTGATCGGCTGAGCCAAATCATGCTCTTTAAGGGCCTTTCATACAGGATGTGGTGGACGGTGTGTGAGAGAACCCACCCTTTTCAACAAAGAGCCAAACATGACACAGAGCAAGAACACACGTGCCGTGCAATGAAGTTAAAGAGATGAGAAGAGATGGGGCAAAGTTGGTTGCCTGTAGAAGAAACATCTGGGCACTTTTATTGGTCCAGTGATCAAGTTCAGTAACAGTGACTATTAGCCCCTTCGCTAACTTGATGTAAGCACTAATATGCGCGCACATGCCGGCTACCAAAACAATGCAGACATGACACAGTAGTACTTAGGCTTCAGGCTGTTCAGTACCACTTCAGCCTCATGACCTGCCAATCATGGACCAGCATTGGTTTTCAGTCTCAATCTGTTTAAAAATCCAGCATCATATTGAAGCTTTTTCACAAAACAATCATCTTTGAAGGGCTGCTGACAAAGAAATAAATTCGCACAACTCTGTTGTTGGCCCAAAACAGCAATATGTGTCCACCGATGATCCGCAGTTTCTTTGCCTTTGGGGACCTGGAAATGTTGTTTGTTGTGCCCTGACAAGCAAATATTCCTTTAAAGACATTATGGAAACAAAAGGAAAACAGTTTGAAAGAAGCAGACAGAAAATAAATCAATCCTTTCTTCGCCATATCGCCGTTCTCCTTCTCTTGGACGTCCAGGACCCCTGCAGTCCGAGGTTGAATCTGACCACCTTGAGATGTAGTTAGTTGAAGTCCGGTAATAAAGTCTTGCACTGCTGGAGTTCATGAAATTTAGATACACCAAGTTGATTTTGCAAAAAAATTAAACAGCGTGTCTAGCTCTGTTTTCTGCATTTACAATGATATCAAAGTCTGATCACTGCTGCACTTGAGATGAGTCCAGAAATATGGAAAAGCATCCCATGTCCATTTTAAATATCAAAGGAGAAAAAAAGCACATTTAAAGCAATTGAAGGTCAAATGAAACAGTAAACCAGTAGTGTTGTAGAAAAGGTCTGGACATTTAAGTATGTAAAAACTCTAGGGAATGCATCAAAAAGGAGCTATTATCTATCATGCAGCACATATAACCAGCCTTGTAATAAAAAGGCAAACTATAAGCAAACATTAAAAACAAATTTTGGTTAATTGACAAAAAAATAAGAAAAAAAATCAGCTTTGTTTTCACTTGTTTTAAGTGAAATGAGATTTTTTTTACTAAAAATTAGACATTTTTAGACATAAGATTTTGAGTTTTTGCAGTGTAGAACACTATTACGCAGCTTTCTCTCCTGAACTGCCCAAAAAAAGATCCTAATCCATCTGGTACTTAACCCCTGAGGTGATTAAACATACATGACCTCAATCTCTCTCCTGCTCGCCCCTCGCCGCCTGGTGGCAAAACCCCAGTATCACTGACTGCAACGTTGACGCTCAGTGGGGAGATGATGGATGTGCGTTCAAAAGCCTCCTGACCGCTCTACAGTGTTTCACCGCCTACTATCGCTATACAGCTCCGCTCACTGCACCTTAATTAGCCTGTAGTTACTGTATATTAAGAAAAAGAACAACTTGCATTATAAATATACTGAGGAATGATATAAAAAAGATGCTTTACAGTCATTGTATAATTATCTTCTGATGGGACATTTTGTGATCTTCATGCAAAGTATTTAATCATCTTCATCTTTGTATGATTACAGATTTGAAGTTGATGCAGTCTCACTTTCCAACTTGGAGAGCCTTTGAATTGTCATAATTCTTGAGTTCAGCTCAGTGTGATGCAGCTCAGACTCACACGTACCAAGATGGGGATGGGGAAGATCCCGGAGGAGCTGAGTTCAGAGCTTTTAAGCTGTCTGGAGACCTCAGCTGAGGGATTTCTGCACTGCTTTCCAGGGAAACCACAGTGCTCATGTGCTTTTCTCTTCTGTCAGTTATGTTCCGTGAAACAGAAGAAACAGAAGATGGTAAAAAAAAGAAAAAAAAGTCAGATCTGATTTTTTTCTGAAAATGTGTTGTTTATACATGCTCTTTCTTCCTGTTGGAGGGTTGCTTAAGTTAAAGTAAATAAAATACTGAGTTTCAGTGAATGATTAGTGTCAGACTTGAGAAAACTGGATATTGTCTGAGACACTAAAGCGGAGAGTTGTTAGAAGTTTGCTAACATTCAGTCCAGACTTAAACCTGATGAGAGAGGAGAAGTGAACGCATCAGTGAGGAAAACAGGGTCTCAAACCTAACTTTCACTCCTCTAATGATAGTCCACCACTTCAAATAATGGCTTTTTGTTCGGTGTCTTTATAAATCAAAGTTGGATATATACGGTGGCCCTTTGATTAAAGCCTCTGCAGAAATTAATGACTACCTGGTGAAATGACCTATAAGCACTTCTTTCGGAAGATTTGACATTTGCCGTGTGCCCCCTACGCTGGGTTTAATGTGTGCTCTTCCCCTATAGGCTCAGCGGGTTCACTGCTCCACGTGGACTCAGAATTGCATTATGCTCTCAAACTGAGAGAGGATGCCATTAAGCCTCAAAGTGCTCTGCTCCAGCAAACGTTAGCCAATAATGCTAGACTTGGAAGTGAGACAAAGAGACACAGAGAGAGACAGAACAGGGTTGGGCAACAAGGGCTGAGGCTACGGGACAGATGGTGATGAGGGAACGGATTAGAGCCGCAGGTTGAATAGTCACTCAGAGGGGGAAAGAATTGAGAAAAAAAGAATCTGGTTAATCCTCCGGCTAGAACCTACACCTTTTCAGTCGCTGGGTATACCATAAATGTATATATGGAAAGCATGGTGGATTATACTTAAAAAAAAAGGAATTTCCTTTTGGGGAAGATGTTACCTGGTTGCGATTTCTGACATTCAGCACGAGGATGATGATGACATTCTGTGAAATGGTGCCATTCATTAGTAAAAGACTCAAACGGTTCAGCCTCAGTAATATTCAGCAGTTATATCCACATTTATGCCAGAAAAACAAAGAATAGTTGCTGTGTTAAACAGCATTCGTCTTATTTCGGTGGAAAACTTTCTATATGCAGTTAATGAGGAGCAACACCCTATGCAGCGCTGGAGACTGGACTGGCGATGCAACGTGTCCAAAAAAAGAAGTGCTTCCAAAAACATTGAAGATTTGGGGGAAATTCTGACTCGAAATGCAAAATAACAGTTTTGAGACGTGTGACCAGATTGACCTTAAATTGAGCTGGCCGTGCTGGTCAGTACATCCACCCATTTGGTCCATGAATACCTCAACAATCCGAGGATGTGTTGCCATAAAAGTGTGTATACATATTCATGGTCTGGAGTCCATGAATATCAGGGAACTTAATGATTCATTGTGTCTGATGGTGCAGGGATGTTGGTTGTTTCTGGTTGATGGCTGGTACACCGACTCGTGTTCCTACAGGATTACAAATGATGAATATTTTGGCTGTGGTTAATTTGACTTTATTTAGACTGAATTGACTCAAAAAAAAAAAAAATGCCAGACTATAAGGTGCAACAGACCATGTTTTTCTAGCATTTTTCTACTGGACTGGAACTCATTTTTCTATTCAAAACCCTACAGTTCCTCCTTTTTCATCCTGCCCCCCCCCCCCCCCCAAAAAAAACACCCTTGCCAAAGGTCTTTTTCATCATGTGTACCCGCCCAATAATTGATTATTTTTGTCCTGCCCTCCAATACAGCCCCATACAACAGAAAAAGCTGCATTTAATGTTTATGTGTGTTCCCTGTATGTCTGCACGTGGCTGCATGTTTCTGTCAGCAATGATACACACTCAGCAGAAGAGCTGCGGCAAAAAAAAAGCCCTATCCACCCGTGACTTCCATCCTCCAGATGTCATGACGGAAAGTTAAAGCTCCGTGACGTAAATGCCCCTCCTCTTTCAATTTCCTGATTTGTTCTTGTTCTATCCCACCCCCTTTTTTCTCAATGGATTACAAATGGTTACGTATTCACGTGCAGTTTTTGCAGTGCATTAATCCTTTTTAGGTTTTATTCACAGCTGCCCTTCAGTGGCAGTGCCAATCCACACATTAGTACACAATCATGAACATGAAATTACAGACTCTGGAAAAAATAAATAATAAAAATCGGTACATAATGCTTTCCCTTCTGCCCCCACTAACACCCCCTGGAAAAGCAGTAGAAGATGGATGGATGGATTTTTTTTGTGCCTTCTTTAGACATAAAAAAAAACAACTTACAAATGAATATAGAAATATTCCTTCTGTCCATGTAATGTTTGCAGTCATTTAAAACTATAATTAAATCAATTTTCCTACACACAAATACTCCATAACTCCTAAAATTCTACTTCTTTTTAACCTATTTCACCTACATCTTTTATCGGTTATCATCTGACAAGAAGACCAAAGCGATCTCGCTCAGATAATGGAGGAAGGGCAACACTGGCGTCAACAGGTGGAGCAATCTTTTGTTGTATGGGCAAACCATTAAAACCCAAAGTATCTCCAGTTAGTGAACAGCTTGCACTCAAAATAATTTAGATGGGCGTCTTGCCTTTGCAGGTTTAACATATCCCTGACCTACCGCCCTGGATCAATAAACAGCAAGCCTGTTGAGAAGGAGACCACTTTCCTGGCCACCAGTCTCATCTGGGAAACCGCTGGTCAGAAACCAGACCTGACCTAAATGCCTTCCCACTATCCTATTTGCACCCAAGCCTGTCTGACCCAAGGTCCTTCAAAGACCACACTCTGTCCATGCCATCAACCACACCCTCACTGGTTTTGTTGTGTAAGAAAAGACAATCCGTTGCTCTCCCTATTTAACAGTCATTGGAGTCCTTTGGGTAAAATAAAAATAAAATAAAAATTGCACCGATGCCAAAACTGTGTGGGCCCACAGAGTAAACACCTGCTAAACCCAGCTGCTGATCCCATTTTTAGCATTTTATAGTGTAGTTACAGTGGATACACAACAAGCATAAGTACCTACACGTACCAACTATGATGTTTTTGGCATTTATAACAACTCTGTGTATTAAGTCATGCTTTACTATTACACTCTTAGTTGCCACTATTTGCATGTCTGGGCATATTAGTTTAAACACAGTAGTGAGGACAAATAACTTGGATAAAACCACTCGTGTTATGAAAAGTTTCCTCACTGCTGATAAATGAAAGCTTTGGATCGCCTGAAATTACCGTCCTGTCTTCCTTGTTGGGATTCAGGTTCCTATCCTGCTGACAAAAGACATGCAATAAAGTCTGCTCATGAAGGTCAAAACTTTGCAAGCAGACACAAGAAAAACATTACTGAAACAGACATGGCTTGACAGAGAGCTAGACTTGGACAAATACACACAAGTCAGATGAGAAAAGATAAATGGCAACCCTGCCACTCCTCAGCGTGACATGTCCCACTACCACCGCTGGGATTACCATGTTGAATGATGTTTGATGAAAGCTGGCACTGCTGAAGAAATCCATGTAGTAGCTAGTAACAGCTGACCCAAGCACCACCTTTGCTCTATGAGACAGGTGTCATATGTGATTTATGACTTGGTTATGAGACAGCGCTGTGGTCGGTTAAAGGTTACAGCTCAAAATGAGATCGTAGTGACTCCAATTGACATGGGAAGACAAGGGGTTCCATGGGATTCAGAGAGGGGATGTTTTCTATCACATTTGTCAAAAATATATCCTGAGCTTAAAGTTGGGATCATCGTTCTCAAGATCTTCTTTTAAGGACGGAAAAGCTATCAATTTGTCAGTAAATCATGGCAAAATTGAGATTAAAAACCACTAGTGATTCATATATGTCATGAACTTGAACTTTTCCATTTAAGTACGTTGTGTATTTCTAAGCTAAAACCCAGCCTTAAGTACATTTATGTTGGAAAGATAGTCTTGCATGAAAAGATAGTATAATGTATAAAACAAAATACCCTAGTAAAACCTGAACAGTTTATTATTCATCGTTGATAAAAGATAATTAAAAATAACCCACATTTTCTGTTCAGCACTGTAGCCAGGCTAATAAAGAGTCACAACTCTCTTGATATAAAATGCACTTGATTTTCTTTTTTAAAGCTCACCTTGAGTACCATGTCTCAATTATAAACTTCTACTTGGTTAGTCCCTTTTGTATTGTCTTGACATTTGTTTTCACACACCCTTGCATGAATGTAGGTGAGTGTAGAGATTTCTGCATTGATTCATCATGATTTATCAAAGCTTTGGACTGAAGCTCAATATTCAAAAACATAGATGTTGGCTGCCCCCCCTCTTTTCCAAACCAAGTATCCAATGTCAACTGATTAAGACTTTTACGAGAAAAATCACTTATAAAGATGGCAGATCTCGCTTTTATTATGGGTAATGTATCTCTAGTCAATCTCATTTCTTTCGTCTGTTGCAGAGCCCGTAGCGTGAGCTGTTTCTCCACAACAGGTGCTAGTTCACCTGTGGATTTTGCGTTATGTCCATCTGGATTTTCTGCAGCACTACCTGTCAGGAGTTTATCTGCTCGTGTGTGGCGTTCCCTCTAGTCCTCCACCAGCATGAAGTTACCCACCTGACTTCATGCACCGCCAACACTTTTAAGGTGATTGTTAACCTCGACTCATCAGGCGAATCCTCCTAGTCTGTAGAATTGGCTCTTCTATTTTTGGACTTAAAAGTTATACTCTGGAGAATTACTTCTCATCTTTACTTTTATGAAGCCCCCCCTTTACTCTTCCCCTGTAAGGGAAGGTTTCAGCATTGTGGAGCCAGTCCAGTGTATATTTTGTTAATACATCTTTTTTCATATTCAATTGTGCATTAGTTGTCTCTGTTAAAGGGTCCTTCCATCAGTCACTATTCCTTAGCAGTATCTCCCTTAATATATTTAGCATTGAGCATCATCAGTCCATCCATCCATTATATACGTCTGCTTATTGGCCTTTATCATGGCTTGATCATGGATATGCGGGAGCATAACTCAGCTCTCTTTGGGCAAAAGGCAGGTGTACACACTGGGCAGGTCACCAGCCCATCACAAGGCCACAAACAACATGTTACATTACATTTAGCAGATGCTTTTATCCAAAGCGACTTACAACAGAGGAATACAATTAAGCTAAAGTACCATAGTAGATTACACTAAGCACAGATAAGTCAGCATTTAAATAAGTGCAGCAAAGTGGTGACATTCAAGTGCAGTTCAGGAAGTTAAAGCTGGATTGCAGTTTTTGACGGAAGTTGTTGGAAGAGAGCAGGTTACAATCCTTGTTGAGTGCAGAGGGGGACGATTGCTCTTGTGGCTACTGGAAACTTGTTCCACTATTGAGGAACTATAAAGGAAAACGGTCTCGACTGTGATCACCTTGTGTAAGGAGAGGCCACGGAAAGTCAGTGTTCTTGTGAGGAGCACAGTGCACGCAGAGGGGTGTAAGCCTTTTATAATCAAGGCAGGGGACAAGAGACTTGGGTTTTTATTCAAGCAGCCACAGGTAGCCAGTGAAGTTCAGTGAGCAGAGGTGTGATTTGTGACTGTCTTGGTTGATTAAAGACCAGACGTGCCACCGCATCCGGGACCTTTTGTAACACTTTAGAAGCTGGAAAGCTGGCGAAGAAGGCACTGCAGTAATCAAGAAGGATATAAGTTATAACCATGGCCTTTCTTCTCTGTTACTCTATAGCGCCACCCCTGGTGACAATGGCATTTAAGACACACATTTAAGACAATCACGAAACCAATATTTTTACTCCAAAAAAAAAACAATGCGACTCATAAACAAAGTTGGATACAAGCACTCAACCAACCAATTATTTATAGATTCAAATGAGCTTAAATTCAATGAACTGGTGGACTTCAAAACTGCACAGCTCATGTTCAAAATCAACAATAACATGCTGCCAGACTGTATTCAAAATATGTTCAAGTTAAGACAAAGCCATTACAACCTCAGAGGGGAGAGCATATACAGGAAATCAAAAATCAGAACCAACACCAAACTGAGATGCTACAGTGGCAGTGGTGGAAGTATGGAATAAATTAGATAGGGATTTGAAATTATGTAGAACCTTAACCTTATTTAAAAAAAAATTGAAAAGAAGGATGATGTCCTTATATTAAATTAATGAGTGGTGATGCTTGATATGTTGATTTGGGTATTTATTTAATTGGTGATTTGCTTTGATTTTTTAAGGATGAAGGTAACATGTAGACTGCACCTTTATTTTAAAAATCTTTTTTATTTCTTGAGGAATTTTTGTTATCCCCATGGAGGCAATGTGTTTTACTGGCAGTCTTTCTCTTACTTCTTGCTTTTATTTCATTAATTTAATTAATCTTTTTGAGGGTAGGCAAATAATAAGCTTTGCTTCACCCTACCCCTTTTTCGGTCTAGATGTTATTTGTTTATTTGTATATTGGAAACTTTTTTGTAATGTTTTCTTTGAACAGTGTATTCATTTTCTTGTTGTCATTTTTATTCTTTGTTTTTTTTTTGTGTCATGACCGAAAATAAACTACCGGTAAACTAAACTAATGGCACACCTAGAATAAGAGTTATTTGAGACTGATTGTTTTGTTCGGTTATTAATTCCAGACATTCAGGTGGTGCCTCATTTTGATAGATTCATTTTGATAATTTATCTTCATTATTAATAGCTGTCGTCAGACAATTATTAATAACTCTTTAATAACTGAACAAACACTCCCGTTGTTGCGCAACACAACTCTCAACTTTCACAACTCTCAACTCTCTCAACTTATCATTCCTACCAGAGGACCCATAAATGGAGCAAAGCCTGCTGGAATTTTGAGTCGTTATGGAAGTTTCTTTGTTTCAAACCATGTGGTCATAACTTGCAGTTTATCTTCTCTGTTCAACACAATTTTTTTTATTTTACCTTTATTTTACCAGGAAAAATCCCTTGAGATTGAATCTCTTTTGCGAGGGAGACCTGGCCAAGAGGCTTAACTGGTGCAACAACAATAAAATCAATTTAACAACAACAACAACACAGTGCACAGCGCATGTGTGTGTCACACATGCTCACACTCCCTCCTATCGGCAATTTAGGATCACCAATTAACCTTGTGTGGATGGACGTCCCACATGGATTGTAGGAAGAAGCTGGAGTAGCTGGAGTAAAACCCCCCATGGGGAGAACACGCAGACACAGACAAACCCCTGGTAAGAGTCAAACCATCTTACTGTGAGACGCCCTAGACATCTTGCTGCCCTGAGCATCATCAACAAGTTTATTTTTTTTTATTTCTTATTTGTTGACTGTATAAATGTAAATGCAACAGATCACAGGTAAACTTGTCCTGAGGTAGTACTGGAATATAAATGTAATGGAAGCACAATGTCTTAGGAAAAAGTGCCAATATTTCAGTATCATTCAGGTAATTATATTCCTTTGGTTAGGTGGGAGAAAGAGGCCAGTTCAACTCCTTTGTATGTTTCTTGAACTAACCAGCTGTAGTTATAGATTAAGATAATGATTCCCTTCAGTTCTGATCAAATGATGACAGTGGCCACTGTCCAACTGACAGCACTATTTAGCTTGGTATATGCAACGAAATTCAACTCTAAATACATAATAGGCAGCTTTTAATAAATATAGATTTCATATGTACATTTTAGCAAGACCCATGCAATGCACCCAGTGCCACAAAAAATATTACCTGTATGAGACAGGCCTGAGAAAACAGGCCACGCAACGGACGTTCAACAGAGATTTCCTGCTAGTTTTTGTCAGTGTGTGAGTTGTGGCTTGTGTTTGGTGATAGGAGGCCAGATGGCGACAGGTGAAAGTGTGTCTGGCAGAAGCCATTTAGCAAGTCTGAGCTAGATAACAGATGTCTGAACCTGAGGCTTTTCTCATTTCTTTAATTTGTCCCACCTTGCCTCTTTTCCCCTCCATCTTCTTGCCTTTGACCTAGAAATCAATCTTAGCAAAACATGTTGGCATTTATGCTGCTAAAGTGTATCCTTGGAATCCTTGACATAAACGGGGGCTTGTCTGAATGTCACACATTATAAATGGAATTAGAATAAGCACATACAAAGTCACAATCACCTTCTAATACTCACTTTCCATACAACAGGCAGTAATAAAACAGTGGAAATATGTGTCACGTGTCATACCTATCCATCATTTGTTAAAAAGGACTCTTCTCTCCTCGTGTCTTTCCCTCACCTCAGCTCACATATTAGATGAGAGTTACATAAGACTAAAACCTCACAGATTTAAATCACATCACAGCTGTAATGCTAGTGTTCATCAGAGCCGGTGAGGGTATAAAAATAAAGAAAGTGGATCATTATACTCGCAGCACAAGATGCTGGGAAACAAAAGGATCAGCACAGAAAAAAAGCATGACATCAATATGCTTTGGCCAGTCGGTGCTGTAGGGCTTTTTGTTGGTTTTTTTTATTGTGTTTTTGTTTTTGTTATCAATAACACTCTTACTCATTTTAACAATCTGCAAAAAAAAAGTCACAAAAGCTGTGCAGAGTTTTGGAAATGCAAAGAACTCTGCAAAAGCACAATAAATGACTCCAGCCCCTGCAGCAGGCTGGTGCTATCAATTACAGATAAACTTCAGAGATCATTTTCTACTCATACCATCCATTTAGCTTAGTGTACATTTTTGTGAAGGGAAGAATAACCATGTTTATATACTATCAGACCACTTCATCTAACAGCTGCCTGTAGGACTGCCTTTTTCATGCCATAGATTCAACAAATACAGGAAATACTCCTCAGAGATCCTGGTTCACATTGAAATGATGGCATCACGCAGTCGCTGCAGGTTTGTTTTGTCTGCTACACATCCATGATGCAATTCTTCCCATAAAGGTGCCCAGTTGTGCCCAAGTGTCAACCATCTAACTTCTGCATTGACGCTCATGCAGAACTAGAACTACATTTGCTGCAGTTCCTCACCTGTCCACTAGAGGATGGCTCCAAAAGCGAGTCAATCTCCATTGACTCACATGTTAAAATGTCGAGCTGAAGAAAGGAAATTAACATATTTACAAAAAAAATAAGTTTTTGTCTCAATTGTTTCATTTTACATCGATAAAAACTCTGAGGGGGTGCCATTTTTTGTATCACGCCAGGAAAATGTGTATAAAGCAATACATGTATTTCACTGTCACTTCCTCATCATGCTTCCGCACTCAGTGAAGTTGTATAATATATAATGTTTGTATAAACCCAGCGTCAGCTAAATGCGATTGTCATCTTTGATTTCACCATCAATGCGAGATATATAAACAATATATCTCGCATTAAACGTCTGACAGGAGGCATGCCGATATTTTGGCAGAATTCGGCTGAAGGAGCTGGGACCAAAGCTAACTTTGATTCACATGTGGTGGGCATGTTTCCATCGGCTTCGGAACCAACAAGGCTGCGCTTCACAGGACTAAAAACATGCTTGAAAACCGGTCTTCAGAAACCAATGAGTCATGTGACCGAATGCCTCATCCGCTGTTTTTTACAATGTATGGTTGTGCCATTTGACCTCATACTGCTCAAGAAACCAGTCTGCTATGACTGATTACAGTTTGCAACATGATGTCCTATCCCACTGGATGCAGCCAGACGATGGGTGTAGTGTGGTCATAAAGGGGGTGGACATGATGATCTCGGTTGCAATCCAGCCCTGGAAATTACCAAGGGAAAATGTATTAATTTATTATTTATCATCAATTATTTGATGGGCTTTAGTGTTTCGACGGCGCTCAACTGCTACTCGGAATCCTAAATTGTGCCAATAAAATAGTCTCCGCACCATGACACTACCACCACCAGCCAGATTGTTGATACAAGGCAGGGGGGATCCATGCTTTTGTGGTAAGACGCACTTAAGTGCTTATTTGTGAGTGCGCAGCCTTGACCAATGGCATGCGTCGCCGGCCTATTTAAGGGGAGGTGATGGCGAACCCGGAAACAAAGCGCGACTCTTCGCCCCCGCCCACTGCGGGTTCCGGTCGGTTCCTGTCTCGTTCCTCATCCACCTGTGGCTTTGGCCGGCTCGTGTCAGAAGCGGATCTTGTGGCAAGAATTCATGCAACTGGTACGTAGTCGGCTGGTTACAGCATTCTGTGACCGCACTCTTTGGTTACTTTTCTTTTAATTTACTGCCGACCTGCACCTGATCACTTTTCCAGCACGTCCGTCGTTCAGCGTCCTGTCAGTCGGTCGCAGCTGCGCCTTCTGAGGATGATTGGCTCGCTGGGAGCGTCTGCAGCGCAGACGACTCGTGAAATGCAGCGAGCTGCTTTAGAATAAATTAAGAAGCCTTACATCGCCTGGTATGTGTCTTATTTTTATGAATCCCGATCTCGCTGCAGTTATTTCTTATTTGTGGCATCAATTAAGTGTTTTGTACGTCCTTAGGTGTTGCTGGTTTTAGCCCCCACTGCCGTTCTTGCCAGCGTTCTTATCTACGGGAAAGAAACAGAGCCGTGGTCTGGCTGGACTGACGCGGCCGCTCACGTGAAGAGGCTGCAAGACCTTCGAGCATCCAAGACTTTTTGATACACTTAGTTTTTAGCGTGCGTGCGTGCGTGCGTGTGTGTGTGCGTGTGTGAGAGAGAGTGTGTGTTTGGAGCGTGGTGTGAGGGATATTCTTCTTTTGGGTTAATTTGTGTTCTTTTTGTTGCCCCTGCTTTAAAACCTATTGGCAGGAGGTCCATTTGTATAACTGCAGATAACCAATAAGTTTTTGGGCCGGGTTTATTGTGTTCTTTTTCTTTCCATACCTGTTATTTGTTTTGGGGCTCGAGAGCTTGTTGAATTCATTCATTCGCGTGGTTGGTAACCACATTGGTTAATTTCTTTATTTTTCTTTCTATTACTTTTGTGCTGTTTTGTATGTTGGTTCATCTCCTAATACCCTTTTTGGTTTCTTTGCTTTCCAGGTGCTGAGCGTCCACGGCAGGGTGGCAAGCCAATCCTTGGGTGATGGTGCTTTATTTTCCGTGTGTGTGAATTTCACGTATGCTTAGTTTTCCTTAGTTTGCTGTGCCTCTTGATTTTTATTATCCTACGTTTGCAGTTCTTGGTTTATTTAACTTACTTTTGGTTTATAGTTAGTGTGACACGTGTGTCTGCATGGTGTGAATCTCTGGACCATTGATCCATTCCTTTGGTAACCCCCCCTGCTGGTGGGCCTCAGCCCTATCATTAGCGAGGATCCCCTCATCCCTGCCCCAAAATACGGGGATGTGATTGTGTCATATATTGTATTGTTTTAAAAGGAATCCTGGTTTTTATAGAAATTAAATAAAATAATAATTTGTATTTTCACAACCGTTTCTCTGGTGTATTAGTCATCCGTTTGAAATCTTTCGTGCGCCCTTAAAGTCTATAAGGCCACACTTTCATGTTGTTTACACCAAATTCTGATCTTTTGCCATAAGGCTGTAGCAGCAATCAAGACTCAGATGAGGCCGACAGGACTGGCACCTGGTTTAGTCTCGTGTTGTAGTGGACTGTAGCAACGTATGTCCATGTTTCTCAGCTGAGGGGGATGGATTTCTATGTGGAAATCAAGCAGCTACTTCAAAAAGTGTATATGTGAGGTAAAATTAGGCTGCAAGTTGTAGGCTTTGGGTGGACGGTATAAGGGTGGTTCCTGTGACTAAGTGTGGTATTTTTCACAGTGACAAAGATCCTTTTGCTCTGAACGACTGCAGCGTCAGCAGCACTGCAACTCAGCACTGGTTACTCGGGGTGACTGAACTGCCAATAGACAATTATTCTTCTCTTAATTATTCATATCAATAATGTATTGCTAATGTAATTTAGACATAATTGATTTGTGGAATTTCTGCAGTTTCTATTTCGACTTTATTCTTACATCCTTGCTCTCATAAATTGTGAATCACAATATCACAGAGGAAACCTTTCACAGAAGAAAAGTATTCATGTTATATTGAAGATGAATGATGGTACGTGTTTGTCTGCTCTCGGCATGAGCATTCAATTGTGGCTCATTTTATGCAAAAGTCATAGCAGCTGCAGCGGCCTAATTTCTGCTGATCCCATAATCTCCTAAGCATCCACATAACGGTGGGAACATGAAGCAACTGAATTGGCAGAGAAGCTAAATGAGGCAGCAGTTCTCGATAGCGCAAAACACAGACTCATCTAGCTGTTACTACGCTCATTTCAGATAGAATTAAACCAAGATTAGTGAAAAAAATATATTCACACTGGATCTGGGTCAGAAAACTTGTATCCCCTGGACCAGAATAACACTGTGCTACTTTTGCTCACCTGTTTAAGATTGCCTATTCAATCTAAGTCCAACTACATTGTCCTTAATTTCATTTCTTTTGCTTCATGCTGATTTGATCATTTATTGTTTTGTTTGTTGTAAATTGTCCATGGGTTTCATGAAAGGCGGTTATAAATAAAATATATTATTATTATTACTTTTAAAAAGAGATATAATGCATTTGAGAATCATTTTGATCTTATTCAACAAAAATGGCACATAACTCATTCATTTCACAGCACTTTTTTATTTATTTATTTATTTCTCAGGACAATGCACATTGATGAACATATATACATATGTAAATGTGCCAGATTATAGCACAAGGCTAGTTTCCATCTGTAGTCACTTACTTACATCACTTACATCTTAGCTGAGGTTTAGTTTTACTATTGATGCATGTTTGACAAGAACCCCAATGTTTCAAAATAATGCTCCAACCGTTACGCCTGATGTTGCAGATTCTGCTTTTAAACTGTCAGGTTATGAAGACTAGCAGACCCTATGTTGTGCCTTTGCCAACCTCGTCATTCCAACTCCATCAAGGGACACATTTTTCTCGACCAAAGATCTTTGTGACTATTGCAACACCTTCACTAAAGCCAGTGGTGTATCATTTAAATCTTAGCCCCTCACCATTCTCCTGCACCTCTGATGTCTTGTATGTGGGAGCAGCGCTCATAAAACACCAGTGAGCTGTGGTTTGGCAGGGAGGTGTTGCAGGCAATAAAAGTCTGGAGCAAGCTGATGATGATGTGCTTACCAATGCACAGAGCCCCATCAGGCAGTTTTATGACCCATCATGCCCTGCACATGTGTGCTGTACACAAGTATAAGACATTGAAATCTGCTCAAAAGAAAAACATATGAACAAATGTTTACCTTTATGCAAAATGTAAAAATGGTAAGTGCTTCTCAACAGTAAAAAAAAAAAGAAAAAAAAAAAAGAAGAAAGAAGCTAAATGCCATGCAAGGGGGCATATATTCTTACACTCTCACTTTTACTGCAGGAACCGTCATGGATCAATGACTGCTGACAGACTCTGCATCATGCAATTGCACACTCAAACACTTTCCCAAGAAATGTACCCCCATGCTGTATACAAACACTGTTAATCCTTTGTGTAAATTATTTATAGAGGGTAAACATTTGATCGCACTCAAGATGTGGAAGCAAACCTGAGAGGAGGAAGAAAGCAAAATTTGCAGTGTTTAATAGTATCACATTATGTTGCGGCCGTATTACAAAATGATAATGGAGATCGTGCAAATGAAACACATAATTCATGCTTAAATGATCTACAAATAAATGAAAACATTCAAAATATACTGCATGTACAACCTTTCAAATGTTGAAAACAAAGACATTTGTTTCTCTTTGGGATTGAAAAAAACAAAACTGAGATTTGGAAAAAAGGGACTTAAATAGCTACATCATGATACAATGTACAGCATGTTAAATCTTTATACTGAGATATGGTGATGTATATCTGTTGTTGGCAGATCATACAGCCTATTTTACTGCTCTTCACTGCTTCAGCTCAAAAATCCAAAAGGGACGTTCAGCAACAGCTACAGTCTTTGTCTGAAAATATTCCTTGTACAAGGAACATTTCTGTAAGCAATAGAACCTTTCCAATCAAAGTATATATTATGAAAGGAAAAAAGACCTAATTCTGTGCTCTAGAGCTTACTTTTTGGTATCTGAAGTGACGTCCAAATTGTTATATGACGGATCAGAGTGCGATTGTCCAGCTTCCCCATATGAAGTCTCATTATTGCTATCAGACTTCATATCATCAAGTATTTGATGTTGTGTCTGATGTTAGAGTGAAAACGTCAACTTCACCCACTAAAGTCAGCTACTATGAAAAGGCTGTGTTTAACTGTAGTATTTGACCAAAGAATACCACAGTAATAACAATAATACCTCATGAAAAAAAATAAGTCTCTTAAAACAAAATGATCCTGTCCAGGGAAACCAGTTCACTGTTTGTTTACTGGTAATGCCCATCATTAAGCCACTCTGGTGTGGTTCCAGCCTAACCTCCTTAAACTCTTTTATCCATTTTACCACTGGGGTTAACTCTACCCTAAACATGACTAAGCCGGTATGGATAATGGATGGATGGTTTTCTACTCTTCCTCCTCTAAGCTTCCTACAGTAGCTCTCTATCCTCACTAGAAATAAAAGTATATCTCTTCCCTTGGAAAAAAAAAACTGTTTCTCCTCTTGGGTCTCTGCTCTACACTGTTCTCATGTCTGGATAGCCTTCCTCCTCTATACAGCTCTACAGTCCACCGGCTTGCTTAAACCCGCCTCCACCATGGCTGACTCATACCCTCCAATCGCAGCTCTGAGATCCATCCACCCAACTGATCTCATGGGTTATCAGTCATTCCCATCCTCCTTCACATCCGGCTTCAGCTCCCGCAAAACTGCTTCTCATAAAGATAAGATCAGTGCTACCCATGACACTTGAAGACTATTCACCTACGAACATTACTCAATCCTCCTCCACCTCCTCCAGCAGCAAACCTCTATACTGACATCTTTCCCAGTTTCTTTATAGAGAGGATATTAGCAATAGTCAGTCAATTCTCTGATTCATCTAGTGACAAACACTCTTTTTTTGGTTACATTACTCCCTCAGGCCAGAAATCTCTGTATGGAAGGGCAACATTTAGTAGTCGTGAGACATTGTTTCCCTTTTTCCCCATTAATGGAGCGATGTTTCTATCAGTCACCTCTCAAATGAGAATAAGGCATCATACATTTTAACATGCAGTACTGAGTTCCCATCAAGATCTTTTTAGCCATTTCTTCTCACAGGACAACCTGCTGGATCCTCCTGGACGCCGTGGAGACAGCTGTTATATTTGTGAAAGAGACCCCGGATACAGCTGCAGCACAGTTGTCATCTTAATATGTGTTGTTTCAAAATCATCATTGCAAAAAACTATGGGACGGATTCAGCCATGATCTGAACATAAGCTACAAAAACAGAGTACATTTTAAAAATTACATTCTGAGAATGTCATTGAGGCAGGTTGAAGAATTAGTTTAGCCTTTTCAAAATTGCATGGTAACCTTTTCTGTTTCCATCCGGTCAGTAAAGAAATAGAGATGATGGCGCCTGTCGTCACCGATAGGAAGATCTACCCATTATTCCTAGCAGATGACCCTTGTGACGGTCACTACCATTGCATACGTTAGACTCACCATTGAGTGTTAATGCATACATCAACTTCTGTTCATCCAATATTTTCCATTTACCTGGGTTTGAGTGGTGGAAGCAGCAGAGACACAGAGACGCCCAGTCCACCTTCTCCTCAGCTATTTCCTCCAGTTCTTCTGGGAGGCCAGCGAGGCATCCCCCAGTCAGCTGAGAAGTGTAACCTCCCCCACAATTCCTGGGTCTGTGGCTTCTCCTGGTTGGACATGGTAGAAACTCCTCTGGAAAGGCCTCCAAGAGGCATCCATCCCAGATCCCTGAAGCACTTCATTTGGCTCCTCTTGGTGTGGAGGAGCAGTGACTCATCTAGGACGTCTGTCCTAGATGAACTTTACAGTTCAACCACCCTGAACTGCAAAGTTGGGAAAAAAATAATCTCAGCCACTTTATTTGTAGTTTTGTTCTTTCGGTCACTTCCCAAAGGTTGTGATAAATGCACTGACTGGCCACTAAACAGAGTCATGAACTCCAAACTCCAGACTCCAAAATATAGAGAACAATCAACCCCTTTTTAACCAAGAACCAGATTTTGAGGTATCAGTTCTCATCCCTGCTACTTCAGACTCTCAAATTTCCTGCTTCTTTTTCATTTTCACCGTTTTCAAGTTTAGTAGACAGAAAGTTTGCTGCAATGTCTGTAAAGATGAATGATGCTCTACATTTTTTATAAACATAACATTTTGAAACAGCAAATCCTAACATTGACATTTCTTTCATTTTTAAGGAAAGTTTTGCTTATTTTAGAACAATGCCAAACTGCATTTGACATATATTGGAACAATAGAGCTCTAATTAAACTTTACTCTAGTAAAATTACTAACATGCCATCAAATCAGTTCTGTGAAACACTGCAAGTATTTGGTATATTAAGACACAAAAACTTAAAAGAAAGATGGCTCTGAACTGCTAACAAGATGAACTCCCGTTTTAAGTAGAATTGAGGAAACTTTTTGCTTTCAAAACTACAACAACTTGTCTTTTTTGTTCCAAAACAAGTACATACAGTTATTTTACACAGTTTGCTGCCCTTTTGGAAAGATAGTTGTGCTCGAGGGCATCGGCATGTGAGGCTGGAGATGTTCACGTGCTGGCATTTGTACGTGCAATATACATGTGAATTGTTGATGAATTACTTCAAAAGTGGAACCGGCCTGTAATTAGGGGCCCAAATTGCTTTACAGCGACTAATTATTGATGTAGCAGATATGCGACAGCTACTAATAAATACTCATGCTGGCTGCATCTTATAGCAGGGGCCGCATTAATGATCCAGTGGAAGCCGAGAGGAGAAAGGTGAGTTGGCAGGAAAGGAAGAGAGAAAAGAGGGAAGCAGAGGACAATTATATACTTGGAAAAAAAGTAAGCTATGCTATGTACAACATTATGTGGTTGTGGCTTATAAATGACAGTGAAGAATCATCTCAATAACATGGACACATCATAGGTAAAGTAGCCCAAAAAAATATATATATATTTTAGCGGTTCCTAGCAATTCAGAAACTGAAAAGTCTTCTCTGACAGCATGAATGACTGTTTAATCACTGTAAAAAAACAGTTTGGTATTTGTTACCAAAAAGCAGAAAGACAAAGATTATTTGCATGTCAAAGACTACATTTTTACCTTTGAACTTATTAAACTCCTGTTCCCAATGATAACATTTGTTCTGTATCTTTAGGGGAAAAACAAATGAAAAACAAAAAGGCAAAAAACTCTCATGGTCTTTATCATTGTTGTTGCATCCTGATGGGAACAAGGCTGTTTTGTTTGCTCACGCTACACAAGTAGACAAACAGGTTTGAATGAAGTAATCACATAAAGATTGTCTGTATTGTTGCCCAACACAATATAATTCACTTAAATCATACTTTATTAAACTCTGGTGGGAAATTACATTTTGCAATGAAGACTCTGTCAGTCATACATTTTTTGTTAGTATAAAAATCAGTTATTGTAGAAAGTTATAGGCAGCAGGGGCATGCAGGGGGTGGGTGGGGGGGGGGGCACCTTTTTTAAGAACCAAAACTCTTTAACACCTTAGTTAATGTCAATACAGCTTTGTGGCAAAGACCTCTGATATAGATGTTTTTTAGGTAAAAAATTATGATTTAATCACTTTAGATGTATTATTTTAAAGCACAACTCAAAACCTTTTGGATTAGACTGATTTGTCTCTTATTCACAGGTATATACTGTAAATGTGTTGGTATTATGTCATTAAAGGAAGAAAATCCCACAATTGTGATTGAAAAAACTTGAAAATGACAAAAGTAATTAATTGACTTTGTTGACATTTTGAAGACTTGCCTCATATTTATAAAATAAAGTTTTCAGCTCGTATCTTTTTGTGAGCCCTATAAATGATGCTTGAACAAAGCCTAACTGGTGAAACTCAAGTCTGCTCTCTCCCTTTAAAGCATTTAAAGGTTTAACCGCGAGTTATCTGACTGAAATGATCCCTCTTTAAAAAGCGTATTCTACTCCACACATAGTCAAAATATATCCCGAGGGCCGGATGTAGCCCCTTGGGCCCTTCTTAAATAAATAAATACAACAGCACAATAATTTATAAACTTCATGTTTCGGTAATGACTCCTGAGCCTGATGAAATAGAGTCCACACTTCATACTGGTACTTTACTCGAGTATTGTTTACGATTGTACAGGACATAAAAGGAAAAGTGGGTTAGGAAGCGGTTCTAATGGTAGAACTATAACAAACCTTTCAAGATAGAGAATATTTGAGATTCAATCACAGTTAAGTGCATTGACTCAATGGAAGCGTATGTAAATGGCCAAGAGAGTGTAGCTATGTTCAAGGAGTACATCAAGACATTTGAGGGTGCAACTGGAATACTAAGTTGTCTTTGACATAAAAGGAAAAGCCCTGGAAAGAATTCCTTTCAACTTGATATGAATCCATTAATCATTTACAAATTAGCAATAAGCTCATACTAAACTGATGATGCTGATCACGCAGCATGAACACTGCGTGTTCATGCTGCGTGTTCATGTTTTGCTGCATGAACACTTAGCAAACAAAAAAGCTGCATGTTCATGGTGCAATTTTGAAAGATGGTATGATATGTGAAGCTAGAAACACTGACCATGTTTCAATTGGATGTTTGTCATGTGACAAAACAAAAACACAAACCAAAAGTTAATGATAGCAATGATGGTGTCAACATACGTGCAGATTAAAGAGAGCAGAGTTAGGAAAAACCATCATGGTAAGCCTCCCAACTATCAGGCCTGCAGCATAACTGCAGGATCCTGACTATGAGTTTTATCTAAAAAGTTATTTTTTAACCCAATAACTGATCCAACAAATTGATCCATTATAGAAAAATGAGGACATCACATGCATTTCATAATTTTAGATTTTACATGTAAATGATTATATACTGTACCACGCTTACAGACATGGAACAAGTGTACGAGATAATTAAAACAAGTTTTCATACTTGTGTTGTGACTGGAACAAATAACATTCATTTTTTTAGGGAGATTTGGTTCGACTGCCCACATTATATATACTCTCATTATCACACAGAGTGGACCCCAGGATAGGATTATTTACATCGGTCAAACATGTTTTGCTAAACACGTACAAATACATTTCAGCAACAATTTTTACTCTGCGGCAGTGAGTAGACGAGCCCATCAAACCTGAGCTTAAAGTCTGTGCTTCTCTCAGAAATGACTGTAAGGGCTAAACCACAAGCATATACAACAGACCATTAATTATTTGTGGGAAAAAAGTAGTAAGGTTCACCCCAGGGTCATAAAAGTGGGGTTGTTATTCTTAATGTTAGAGAGGTGTGAAAAAACGAAACTCATGGAGCAAGTTTCTCCTAACAGTCCGCGTGACAGACCCAGATGGGGAGATTGTTCTAGCAGCCTCAATACCATAAAAGTAATTTGTTGTACACATAAACAAGTAAACAGAAGCTACAGCTACAATTTCCACTATAATGAAAGAAAAGTACTAAAATACTATGAACTGGAATGGATGACTACAACACCGACTACTGTGCCCTGTGAAAGCTTTTCGTTGTATTCACAACTAAAAATCAATAGTTTTAAACACACTGCAATTAAGTGACTCAAGTCATTGAAATGAAGTTAGTAATACTTTTTTTTAATTATAAAGTTGGAGTATGCAAACTAAAGGTGAACTAAAACTAAAGTTAAAGTATGTTGGTGGTTGCAGTCGTACTAGAATGCATCGGTGTGTTGTGTGCTGTTGATGTGACGTGCAGCTTTAGGACATGTCACATGTGAACACTATCTACGACGTGGACAGAAACGGAGAGCTGCGGTTGCAAGATCCAGCCAGGGTGCACAGATGTTGATTCACAGTAATGTTTTCACGTTTACACCAGCTTTAGTTAACAAGCATGTCCTATTGTGCTATATCGTCTCCGTCTGTCCTCGTCATCTGAAAAGCCTGTTAGAAAACACTCTAGACATTCTTCCTGTAGCCTTGTCTTCATGAGATACAGCACTGACACTGGTATTCAACTTCTTTTTGGTGCATCATTGATGAGGGCGAGCTTGAACAGAATTCATTTGTAGTATCATATGTCCTGAATACAAATATGATGCATTTTTTGTGTAATTAAAATTATACAGGGCTACACATTTATGCATAATGTGGTGGGGGTGGAGGTTTGTCGAGTCACAGCTGCATTGCAATCTATGGTTGTAAGGACTAGCTGCCATCACTTCACCTGCTTAGCACTGTCAATGAGTTTGACATCTGAGCTTCATCATCGGTCATGATCAGTCATATTTGTTTGAGTGGACTCTGTCCAATATGGCGTTGTCTATGGAGGTAGATTTGTGTCTTAATTATTCAATTAAAAAAAAGATTGCTTCAATCAAAAAATATATTTTCAATTAAAAAAAAAAATCACTTCAATCAATAAAAATGATTTCAATCAAAGAAAAAAAGTGTTTGAATGCAAAAGAATATTTGAGACTCAAAATAATGCATTTGAACACCGTTTTTCTTTGATTGGAAATGTTTTCTTTGATAGAAGTGAAGGTTTTTTTGTTTCAAGCAACTTTTTTGATTGGAGTAGTGTTTTTTTGTGTTTGGGCCATATTATGGGTAGGACATTTGTGTCTTTATCATTTAATCAAAAAAGAAGTTGCTTCAAAAAGGAAAAAAAAATATTTTCAATGAAAAAAAATCACTTCAATAAAAAAAATAAATATATTTTTTGATTGAAGCAATCTTTTTTTTGATTGAATAATTAAGACACAAATCTACCGCCATAGTTGTCCAGACACCCAAAATGTTGGTTTCAACTTAACCCTTAATCACAGAGTTTTTAAAGTTACGGTACTTTACAGTCTCTGATTTAATGATCCCTCAAGACTTGTGAACAACTTTGTACATGTCAGTGTTAGAAATAAGAGTTTCTATCTCTTCTAACTCTGTGCTTTAACTACTGAAATGTTAATGAGGCATCCCAAAACGCAGCACAAGCAGTAAACACTCACAAAGTCAATGCACTGGCTGACTAACACCAGTTATTCACCCACACGCATCCACCGTTTGTAGTTGATACTGGTTTTATACTGAAAGCGAAACACTGACACATGTAAGACATAGAGTGTTTAAGTTACAAAAACTGTGTAGTATTTGTTACTCCTCAGTAAAACTTTATGG
Source organism: Cololabis saira (assembly GCF_033807715.1). NCBI lineage: Eukaryota > Metazoa > Chordata > Actinopteri > Beloniformes > Belonidae > Cololabis > Cololabis saira. Next base: position 24,653,801 of record NC_084607.1, on the reverse strand, counting down.
TAATGGACTTAACATTCATAAAGTTCACATTGCAGTAAGTTATGTGACAAAAGCACCACAAAAGAAGGGTGGAAAGATGATGTTCAGCTCTCTTTGCTGTTGTAATCAGGTCAACTGTCTACAAAGATGTATGGAAAGCACCTTTTACATGAGTAAAACTTCACTTAGATAGTTTAAGTGAATAATATCTACCATACCATTAAAATAAACTGATTTCAGAGGCATAGCAAGTGTCACAGTTGAGCTGCTCGGCTGGCCGTCAGACGTGACAGAGTACACTTGTGCCTCTGACTGGTACTGTACAACTCTCCGTAGTTCCTCCCTTTTGTCATTCTCTGACAATTTTCCCCAAAGGAAACTCTCAGGAAAAAAGTCTTAGAAAACAATACATCCCTCAATATACCGTTGCCAAGTCTCATTCATCACTGCGAACCCTGGTAGGCCACCAGCCTCCAATCTTTACTCAAAGATCAATTCGTTATTAAAGAATTCAACCCTCACTGAACGAACGGTCACTCAGAGGCCCATGAAGTATGCTCAAGAAAGCAATTAGCTGTGGTAAATTAGTCTAACTTTCTATATGCAGGAAAACTAATGATTACTGCATGAGCACCAGAAGCATTAAAACATTTATCAGTGATTCATTTGAGAATTGATGCAGAAGATCTGTTTATTATATTATAAATATTGCTTCTGCAGAGATTTTTTTGTTTAGAAGAGGAGCTTTTGTCAGGGCGAGTGAAGCCCACAGATGCTATTATGTGACGCCAAAGCTCTCCACCGACACTAATGAAATAGTTCAAGACTAAACAGCTCTTGGTGGAGAAAACCGCTGAATAAATTAGGGCTTTAAATGAAGAAAAAGCTCATTCTAAAACAGCTTTCTCAATCACTATCAGAATAATTGCGCCTGTACACCCGGAGCAAATAATATAACGGTGTACCTCAATAACAATTACATTTTTTAAAGTCTATTTGTGGAACTGTCATAAGTTATTAGTGCGCATGAGTGACATTAATGGATTGAGCTCTCGAGCAGCTTTATTTAGCGGGTCAAGGAGAGAAGATGGGTGGTTGGAAAATGTATTCATGTGGAGTGAATCAGACAGAATGTCTGCTGAAAACATGTCACTGCGGGAAAACAAAACTATGTCAGGTGCAATATCATCTGCCGGTGATGCACGCTCAGCCCAGACAGGCTAAAGCTCCCAGATGCTCCAGAGTGTACGGCTGGGGCATAAATGTGTTTCATTAGACAGGAGTTAATCTCTAACTAGGTTATCCCTGATGTTTGCCAGCATCTGGTTTGACAGCCGAGTTTAGGAGACAAGAGATGTTTTGAACACCAGACTGAATGTAATGTGCCGTATCTCCTCACAGAACTAACTTTTTGGCCCCCTCAGAAAGCCTTCATGACGAAGTAGAAAACATAAATACTCCTCTGTGTGATCCATACATGACCCAGGGAGGTGCATTAGAGGCCTCAAGCTGTTAAAGCTGCAAAAATCTATATTTTGTTTGAATGCTTTCATGTTGCAGAGCCACATACTTCAGTGCTTCACGAATATGGTTTAGAATAAAAGATTAAGTTTAGCCTTAAAAAAAAAAAAGTTTAGCCCTAGTTTAGCTGGCGACTTGAGATTTGGAAAAACAACTAACACAGCACAGTGGCAGAAAAAAAAAAAAAATCTACTGTACATTTCTTTACACACTAAGTTAGAAAGGAGCAATTTAATTAAATTCAGTTTCACAATAATTTAATTTTAATGGTAAATCAGTATAAGAGCCACTTTAACCGTTATAGTTATGTTTTATACACTGAGAAAGCAAAAAACCAGGTTGATAAATCAAGAACGTCCTATTTGTAGAAGATTTTTTCTCCATTGTGAATCGGGGGACTGAGTTAAATGCCAACTTCATCAACAGCTCCTTTTCTGTATTTGTCTATTGGCTGGCTGTGGCGTCATATTTGTCATTAAAACAGGAGAATGGTATTGATCTCATCTTTGCACAGAAGCAAACTGAACTATTCCTTGTAAAGATTTAGCTCCTCCCTGAAGGTTTCCTTCATTGTTTTCCATCTTCCGGTTGCATCTTTAGCTCCACTCAGACACTGAACCCTGTGTTTCGTGTCCTATAATGTTGGTGAGCTGCTGTTTTACCTTTATGAAAGCTCGCCGTTGGTAATATTTATCATCATATCTTTAAAGGAAGCTTTTGCTACGGGTAAATATCTTAGTAAGTGGAGCGTTAAGTTGTCCCTATGGAGGAAAGAATAGTTAAACTCCTGCGTACAAAGAACTGAAGATCTGCAGGTTTTTTTTCTTAATTTTATTTTATTCAACAAGAAAAATAAATAATTTCTTTCTTATTTTGGTTTTTCAGTTACCAATCAACATTTAAAATGAAAGATTAATAAAGCAAAAACATTTACTTAAATTATATACCTGCAAATGTTTGTGGAGGATTTTTTTCTCTCTTTTTAAGAATATTTAAAGTTTCCTTGGTACGACAGTCATTCGGGGTTTAGATTAGATTATATTAGATTGTCCTTTATTCATCCCTCAGTGGGGAAACTTGGTTTGTGCAGCAGGAGTACACACAACACATACATGCAGCGAAAGGGTCAAAAAGTAAAAAATATATAATTACAAAATATAAACAGCATATACAGTGGAATAAAAATAAAAGTAGTGCAGTACGAGAAAGAAAGAAAACTGGTGCAAAAAAAGCAGGTAGGGTGTTTATGAGGTAGACAGATATATATAGAGCAACGTCACCTCAGAGCAAGGCTTCCTTCCACAGTACAAAAACGTGCACATAGGCTTATTGGAGATTCGAAACTGACTGTAAACGTCAGCAAGCGTCGCTCTTTGTCTCCGTCTGTCCCGGGACGGACTGGTGACCGGTCCATGGTGTGCCCTGCCTCGTGCCCCGTGACAGCTGTTGTACACTCCAGCCCGCTGGAATCGCACAATAGGATGAAACAAGTATAGAAAATGGAAGGATTTTCTTTTATTAATACAGGAACTCATTTTGAAATTGACAGTATAATCCTCACTTCTGTGCTACAAGCTACTAAAAAGGTCAAAATTAATTATTTAATTAAAAAAAGGAGAGGAATCATATGCTTGATCCAATAATCGTCCCGTGCAGACACAGTAGGGCAATTCATTACAGGGATATTGCTGCTTATTTTATCCAGTTTTGTATGTGAAAGTTTGCATCTAATGCTGCATTCTTTCTAGCTTCAGATGGCCAAATTTGAGCCATAATTTAGCTGTCGTGTAACTTTCTTTGATTACAGTCACAACACTGCTGTTTCTCACTTTTACAGCTCTAAAGTGTTCAAGCCCTCTTTGAAGAGAACTAATTAACTTTTAATGAAGACTTCTCACATGATTAATATCAGCGGGGTCTTGGCTTTGGAGTAATTTGTTATCTTTGATTTAAATGATTTAACAAAACAGATAACACAGCAAATACGACCGGGAAGGGATTCCTAATGAGTTCAGAGAAAGCTTTAAAATCAGCTCAGTCTGTAAGAAAGTACTGTCATCATCTTCAGCTTTTTTTAAAAGTGCTCAAGTGGCACTGGAAACCCTTTACTTGAGTAAAAGTTTAAAAAAATTAAAGTGGTTATAATTCTGCAGAAGAACACAGTTATACTTCAGATCTCTATTTTAGGGGTTTTACATTTTTAATCGTCATCTAAATTGCTTCTCAGATGGAATAAATGAACAAACCATATTTCCTTCTTCCACATTCATGAATTAATAAGAATCTAAAATAACTCACAACATATTTACATTAATCACATTGGAAACAGCAGTGGCTCATGAGCAAGCCGACAGCATGGGATAGATTTGTATCTGATTAATCCTGCCGAGGCCCCCAGCGAGCCCCAAAACTGCTACCCAAGGTGCTGGCTTCAGATCCTGTAGCATCCTGTGCTCTAATTCATTTCAACCCAGGTAATAATTTGTTGTCTCTTTGACAAAAACATAATCTCGACTAATCAGTTCTAAGAAAAGGGTGGCATTGCTCGGAGCCCCAATTACAGCAACACAAGTCAGTGATGATAATGATCACGATGCTGGCATGACAATGAAAATATCTGTTTATTTCCCCTTAACTGAAAATTTTTTTTACAAACAGATACACTGTATGCTGGTATGCAAATGTTCTACCAGCCTTGGTTAAAAACCTGTGCTACTGCGAATCTTGAAAAAGGATGAGACCCAAAAGTAAAATTAGACACACTATTTGACATGCATCACAGTTTGTTAACCAGTAAAGAGATACGGACGCATTATTTTGGTTGTTTTGGAGTCCTTTGCATTGTTGACATCCATCCATAGACTTTCTGTGGTGTTTATGTTGGACTGTGAAGATCTTGACACTTTGAGGTAGTTCTTTATTGGTGAGGATTATCTACTGTGGCAATCCCTAAAAGCTGTAAAGCCAAAGGATGTGCTTTGCTGTAGATGCTGTATGAATTCTTTAACAGTTTGGTGGCATTTAATAAAATCCACGTATTATTTATTCCTTCACCGCTGTGCTTTGTGATATTCAGAAATACCTTTCTCCAGAAATGCTTTGCTTATTGTTTACAGATAATCTTTGTATTTATTTATGTAACTTTTTTTCAAACCCGGAGCTTGTTTCTAAAATGTACCATCTAGAGATGATCACTGGTGAAGTCTGAATTTGCTGAATTTTGTGGTGATCACATTTTGAGCTATGGAAATTGTTACTTTTAAACACGTTGCTATATTCTTATGGATTTGATTTGTCTTCATCATTACTTTTTGGGGCGATCAGTTCATCTTCTACTCAGGGGTGCCAAAACTTTTGCATGTTACTTTAAATGACTGGTAATGAACTTTCCGAGATGTCTCACAATGTTTGTAAGCAGAAAGCACACTGGACTGAGCAGGGAGATTTACTGTGCATTACACTTTCTCCTTAAACCGTCTGGGATCCATGAGGCTGTGCATGTGACCTTTACAGTTTGATTGAACGCATAAGACGGGCGCACGTTCATGCTGCTCTTCTGCTGCTTAGAGGGGGCAGCAGCACAGCTGTATGCTGTACAGAACAGACGTTCATGCATGGCTACACATGTCAACAGGCATGAAGGTGTGCATACCTTCACAGTACAGATGGATCCTTTTACTGACTATGCACTTGTAAGCATATGGGAACATCTGGGCCTGTCTTGATTGGATAAACAAGTGCATGCAAATGTCCTGCACGTCTGCAGGGGAGAGTGGAGTGCAAGCAAAACGTGACAGAGGGCAAAGACTACTGGATACAAAACAAGTGTTTTCAGGTATCAGACACCATCAATGCTACAAGTTTTTATTTTTTTTAATAAATCAAAATCAAACTTGAAACCAAAAAGAAACCAAAAAGAAACATGTATAGTCAAGCAGACTTGTAGTTCATCCTAGACAATCTTCATGACTGACAAGTTGGAGCTATTTTAAAACAAACATTCATCCAGCAGAGGGACGCCACAGCAGAAAGGCAAATACAGCAGAAACTAACTCAAAAAAAGGACTTGCATGTTGACCTGAACTGTTGAAAGTTGTTTTTAAGATTGAAGAAGATGGGGAGACAAAAGGGGGTGTTATTGTCTTACATACAATGGAATAAAATGATCACATTCACTGGAGGTGTGAGCAGATGCAGAGAGGAGAGGATGGTGGGTGGTAGCACCCCAGAGGTTACAGTTTATTTATATGTTTCTGTTTATGCCTATTTTCATTTCACCATCCCTCTGATCCTTGCCTTCCCATCTCCAGAAAATAAAAAAACTTGAGGCTCTGATCTGCAACATCAGCACCAGTGTGAGCAGAGTTGCTTTTTGTCAGTTTGACAGGAGGCAGAGCGGGTTTACAGTTGGAATAAAGGATTGCCATTATCAAACACATCACACAGAAAGCAAACGCAGACGCAGTTTCATGCATGGAGATATACCGCATGCAGGTCCATTTATAACCATATGTGGAACTATTAAGAGGAATTCTACTTACAGTCGTGGAAAGAGCTGCATGAAGCTGAGAAACACAATGCTTTGCACCACCATGCCAATAGCTGGCAGAGTTAGAAATGGCCACAGCAGGGGAGCTTTTTACTGAGGAACACAAAGTGAGAGTTTATCCAACAAAGGTTGCACGATTGCACACTTCTCCTTTTCTAAATGAGTTATGCCATATGCATGCATGAATACCTTTGTCCATTTCAAGTCATTTATTTTACACCATTTTTAGAACGCAACTTGGTCTGTTGTGCAATTTTACCTTTTTTAATGACCAGAGGCATTTCCATGCAATAGGTCAACATCAAGACAACATCTATGACTAAACTGCGTAGTAAATAGTGTAAACCTTTGTTGGGGCCAAAAAACGTTACTCAAAGCAGCTTTGAGTGAGACTGGAATATCTGTATCTTAAAGGGGACCTATTATGAAAAACAAGTTTTTTCTTGTTTTAACATATATAAAGTGGTCTCCCCTCACCCTGCCAGCAGAGGGGAGATGGAATCCCATGGATTTCTGCAAGGTCTGTGACCCCCGCCCGACAGAATCCCCCAGTGTCACGTGATTTTTTTGAGCGGTTTAGAATCTGCTCCCGCCGTGAGTCATGACGGGAGCAGATTTCCATAGGTTCAGCCTCCGCTGCTGAAACCACGCCCACAACCAGCTCTCTCCGCCGGCTGGAGCTCCGCCATTGTTCAGCAGCGGTGACGGTTTTCCACTGGTTTCAACAGCGAGGGAGAGTTAAAATGAGGTTTTGCATCGACATTTACCCTCATAAAAGGATCAGTTCCAACAGCACGGACCCGGTAACTGCACACGAGTCAGCGGTAAGTTCCTTTTTTTTAATGTTATTTATATTTGTATGATCTTTGCATGGGCTAAGTATTTAGCTTAGCTCCGGAGCACCGGAGCTGCTCACGGACCGGACCGTCGAGGAGCCCCGGGTTCGGAGCTCCGAACCCGGAGCTCCGAGCCCGGGGGCTCCGGGGGAGCCGGCGGCTCAGTACCGTAATACATTTTTCTTCTGTGGTTTCAGATTTTCCAAGCAATGCACCTGGAGCTGTTCTACGACACATTCAGAAGACGCGCGATCCTTCCTTGAGCCAGCAATAGTGCATACATTTTATTTATACTGTATATTTTAACAATAAAGTTGCCATTTGTGAAAATTCAGTGTTGTGATTTCTTTACAGTTAACATGATTCATTTGTCTTGTAACATAAGAAGTGAAATGATGAGGAATCGGAGTAAATAACCGTGGTGTACCTGTTTAGAATTAAATTCAATCTTCCTGTGTGAAGACGAGGTGACTAAAGGCTGATTTATGGTTCTGCGTTACACCAACGCAGAGCCTACGGCGTAGGGTACGTGTCGATTTAACGCAGAACCATGGACACGCTTTGCTACGCAGCCGCTGCTCTTCTCCCCGGAGCGACGCTTTGTTCCCTTCCCTGCTACACGTCATTCAAGCAGCCAATCAGCGCAGAGCCTCATTATCATAGCCCCCCCCCCCCTCAGAATGAAGCACAGAAAAAGGCTTCAGAAGCGGTAAAACTAAAGACATGGCCCACAGGCTGAATTTCTGATTTATGTAGAAAAAACAAGCTTTAGATTGTTTTTAATACATTCAAGGCCTGTTTAAAATATACATTAAATGCCATAATATGTCCCCTTTAAGCCTCTGATAAGAATCAAAAATTCCACTTAAGGGATATGGTGGATTGCATCCCTAGAGACAAAAAAAAATTTCATTTTAACTTTGTAAATGTATAGAAAGTGTATAAAAAGGTCTGTTTGTACAGGCATCTCCTTCTCGTCACAGTTTCTGCTATATTATTACAAAACCATACAGCTCAAAGAGTGAATGTAGAACTGCTGTCAATAGACTCTAAAGGAGGCGAGTTCATGGTCTCTGTTTTCAGTACTTTGACATTTGTGACTAAATTGGCAAACGTTAGAAGAAGAGGCCAGTTTGATAAATCCTGAGGGCGTTCATATTTTCATTCTGTAACAGCTGTTGTACACAGACTTACATCATTGTCGGCATTCACTAACTCTTTTGTCAATTTTAATTGTCCGCAGTTAATCCTAAAACACAGTGCTCAAAATGTATCCTGAAGAAGTAGTTTGACAATTGTTCTTGCAGCATAACATAACAAGCTTTGCAGCCAAACTTAAGGGGAGTTTCCGCTGCAAGTCTGAAATGAGAGAAACACAGGAAAACACAGATCGGGCACACTAGCCGTTGGAATCTGTAAGAGAGAAAACAAACAAACAGAAACGGGAACAGGCAGAGACACAAACAGCAACCATTCCAAGTCTCCAAAACTAAATCAGGACTAGGCTAGTGCGATTATCTGTCTCCCAAAACTGTGGGGTGAGTCTTTACGTGAGTGAGCAGGTGTGAATGTCTGTGTAAATGTGTGTGTGCAAAGTGAAAACAAGGGTTTACCTGAACTGCAACTACAGTGGAGGAGACAGGGCACAACCACGCCACCCGAGAGACCAGAAGCCGACAAGGAAGAAACCCGAACTCAGGCCAACAGCCGCCCCACGGAGGACCAGAAGAGGAACAGGAGGAAACCCCCCGCCAGCAAGCCCCGCCCCCTCCCAGCAGGCCATCTTATGTTTGATAAAGAAAACCCAAGTTCAACATTTACTTTCTGTAAGTCGTGACTTTAACTGCAATAGCCTATGGGACGTTGTTAAGTCTGGTCTCTAGTTAATCAGGAAACAAAACAAAACATTGAAGCACTTAATTCTGAGTAATTTGTATCAGATTGAAGTCAAGTTGTTGCACTGTTTTTTTCATTAGTTCAGTCTTTGCTTTTCCCATTTGGTTTTCTTTCCACTGAAATAAAAAAAAAAAAACTTAGTGTCAGCACCAGTATCCAAAACAAAACTAAAACACACAGGACAACATCAGAGGATGCTGCAGAGAACCTGCAGACTTCCAGGCGGCTGATCATCTACTGCACTTTAAAACTTGCCTTTTAATTATTGAAGAGGTCTGAAGCCATGAAGGCGATTTTCAAAAATACACACAAGGGGAAAGCACACCCAGAAGAAAGTGGTGGTGTCAGGGAGGATGGAAAAGCAAGCCAAATCTTACGCCATTAATAATTTATCTGACTCTCACCACCCAGAGATTTAAAAGGAACATGGGATGTACACTACTCTGACTATTTCTTCTGCAAACCAGTTCACCCTCTCTTTGCCCTGATATATTCAAGACACATTCACCAGTAAAAAAAACACAGCAACTCATGGTTCTTTGCAGAGTTCATCAATGCACTGAACACGCTTTGATGTGGTAATTTGTTAGCTCTGTCCAATTGTGAAAGAGAGCTTTGTGAGCCTCCTAACTGAGTAAGTGAAATAACTCCCTTTATCGTGGAAAAGAACTCACCTCTTAACCTCTGCCTTTCACATACTGTGATTCTTTTTCAATGCTTTAACTCTTTTTTATTAACAGCTCTTCCTGAATATATGCACATAACACACACACACAAACCGTTGAGGCCGCAAAATTCACCTTTACGACCCTTTTATTTGGATCTCTGCAATATTCAAGGTAATTTCAAAACGTCAACTATATTCAAAAACTCAAATTTAAGTCAGTTTTTGCTGAAAATCTGTGAAAAAAGTGCAGTCTGCTGCACTTCAGAGATACATATTCATTTTGAATGTATATAATAATGAGAAGGTATACAAGGTAAATCTGACTTTCTATGTACTTTTGTTGTTTGCTCTATGAACATTAGAAAATAACCCCAAGTATGCTGAAATATATGTTTTAAATAATTGCACCAGATTCTGCATCTGAATCTGAAGCACTTATGCGCATCTTCAAAAGGGGGACAATACGTTTTACAAGCTTATTGAGCTCAAATGCTCAGTGCTGCGAAATGTGCTGACAACATTGACCAAATCAAATTTTAGGAGATGAGCATTAATGAATTGAAGTTGAATTAGGCTGAACAGATGACTCCCAGACACTGCCCTATATCCATAATGGCGTGACAGCAGGGCAGGGCAGACAGTGGTAGTGCCAGGTCATGTGTGTCGACCTCAGTGTGATTGTGGGACTGCAGACTTAAAAGTACTCTGCTCATTTATGTTCTACAATTGATTTGTAATTGAACAAAAACAGCAATTCTTCTTTTCTACATACTAATATAATATATCTATAAGGCCAGTGTGTTAATTTTCTATTAAGACCATGTGCACTTCAATCTATGTAAAAGAAAAACTACTCATTAAAGACCAATTCATATACCAAATTTATTTATTCTATATTCATATTTCATGGTTTTTTTAAATGTATTTATTTACAGAGTTATAAGGAATTATCATCTTAAAAGGTGTCTAGATGCTCGAAAATGTGGTAAAAGTATGCTGTACTTCTATTTATAAAATATTTCAGGGTCCTGAGAAAGCTTCCGTTCAGATATTTTTTTTTTTTCTAACATTGTTTAAGATGTCATCCAGGGCTTAATTTCCTTTTATGGTCATATACTGTAGTCCATACATGCAATAAATGTTGCTGTCCTTAACAGCAAAATCCTCAGTGGTCATTTTAAAAGCAGAATAATATAACTGCACAGCAAGGATTAAGTAGTCTGCTAGTACTGCTTACTAGACAATTTATATGTCGCCAATGAAATGTGCATCCAGCATGTCAAAAAATTGGGCTCCCAATGGCTCAGCAGATTTTTCAGGCCCAGCAGCAGAATGAATGTGGTCCTTCATGAAATTTCATTTTTTCATGGCACTTCACAGCGGACTGTTTTATGAACACAGCCCAGTATGCTGCGGCTTTTGGTGAGAGCTGAAAGTTTGCGTTAAGCTTCCTAGCCTGATCAGCAGGGGTGAGTATAATGTTTGTGTTATGCTGACAACCAGTTGTGAATTTTACTGCAATAATTTTGGGAACATTGACGATAGTTACTGACTCCCAAACTTTAGAGCGTGCATAAACAAAAAAGAACAAAACAAAAACATACAAATAGAACGTGACTGAAAGACTAAATAATCTGCAATAAGCAAAAATATGAGGCCTCTTGATTCAACCAATCACGAGAGCAGAATCAAATCTGCTCGTTTTCAGGAAGAGTCTCTCAGCATGAATTTGTTGTTTGCAGTTTGAAAATAATTACAGCCTTTTGGAGCCATGCTGTGTGCAAAGTTTCCCTAGAAATGCCAGAGAGCAAAATTAGATGGCAGGAGATTAGCATAATTATGTCTCAGTTTTTACAACCTTCTAGCATGATAGTGACAGAGACTGGTTTGGTGAGTGGATACTGCACAAGTGTCAACTGCTATGCCATCAAATGTATACCAGATCTTATAAATTCAAGAAACAAAGTCTGTTTTTTTCTGTGCTAACTGCCAAAATAATTCTGAGTTTGACAACAAAATTAACAAATACATCAGTAAAACAAATGCTAGGACCTGTGCTTGACTGCTTCATGTCAAACTGAATCGCTCTCTTTTAAAAAGTCTCATTCCTGATTCACAGTGTGTCTCATGTGACTAGAAGCATGACAACTCATCTTCATAAGGAGAGCTACACAACCCTATTTACGTCAAGTCTAGACTTTGCTCAGAAGAGATGTACTGTATAATTATTTCAATAATTTGAGATTTTGAGACAACCGCATAAAATGATCACAGAAATAACAATCCAAAAATCTTACAGGATTTTGTTTAACTGGCACACAATTCCCAAAACAAATGTAAATTCTTTACTTTGTGAAAATATTTCAAAAACCCTCCCTCTTATGAAACTGCCTGTCTGTTCGTAGCAGTGGGAATTTTTAGATCGTGGCACATCAAAGGCCCTGATTGACAGCGATGAGGAAAACAAAGTCTACTCGGGGAAAATTGTTTTTTTTTTTTTACACAAACCAAAACATGACGTACCATCAGCGCTTATGAAGCGCTGACAAAAGAAAAGGGTAGAAGAAGCCCCTTGTAGACAGTTTAGAATTACATGCGTTATAGCCGTCACTAAAGAGTTGGCCAATGCTGACAGAGTGACAGTCAAGCCAGAGGGTCTACATAGAGAACAAATTCTCCTCCTACATTGACAAACAAAACTTAAACCATCATCAAAACAGGATTTTCAGTTTTTAATGGGTACTATGAAGTCCTTAAGAGTAGTTTGTGTGTTAAATTGCAGGAGACGGGAATCATGCACAAAGCATGAGACTGAGACTAATATGTGTTTCTTTTCAGAAATAAACCACGAGCAGTCTGTGACAAATCTTTGATCTCATGCCACGTGAGTTGTCGCATTGTCGCAGGGCATAGCCAGCACAAAGGATATTAAAATGTGCAGTTTTGCATTATATCACGTGCACTGCTGATGGATCAGTACAATCTAAGGAGAGCAGAAGCTACCTGTGAAGCATTTATGAGACTCATCCTGTCACAAAGCGGTTGGAGTAGGACCCAGATGCAGGAGAGCAGGAGGCAGGAGTTCCCAAAAATACTGAGATTTATTTAATCCAACAAAAGGCGCTGCTTTGCAGGATGGCAAACAACTCAGAAGGAGAATCAGAAAACTACAAACACATGGGAAACACAGAGGGAGAAAACAGTACAGACCAGCAGGGAGCAAGGGAAAGTCAAGACCAGATATACAAGGGTACACAAGGGTTAACGAGACACAGGTGCAGACAATCAGGGCCGATTGGAAACAGGAAGGTCAAAGCAGAATTTAAACACAAGGACACGGGCTTCAAAATAAAACAGGAAGTGTCAAACCCTGACACATCACTTGAAGAAGGAATCCTTAGGATTAGATAAAAAAGACACAGGACGAAAAGTATATGCTAAGGAATATAAAACCATAACTAACACTCAGAATTGCACATTTTAGCAGCTCATCATGGCATGTTTGTACTATTATTGTACCACAATAAAACTTAGTAGACTCTTTTATTCCTTCTTTTTTAGGTTGTGTGTGTTTGTGAGTAAACTTATCTAAAAAAAAAAATCACTTCATCAAGTTGGGTCTTAATGTCTAAAAGAAATACTACCTCAAACAAACATTGTGTAACTATTCTTTACAATGCATTTATTATTGCATTGTGACTATATTGCAAGAAGCCCCTTTCTGCTTCCGTATGATTTAGACAGGTCAGATCATCAGCAGGTGTGCAGACCTTCATAAAAGCAGACATTTTGGCAGTTTGCTAGTCTAGAGCATACACATGTGTGCTAAAACAATGCAAAAGGGGAAAGACATAAACAATGCTAATGGAGAAAAAGTTGTACATCAATCTGGAAAGGGTTATGGAGCTATTTCCAGAAAAGTTGTAAATCAATGTTCTACACTGAACAAGTTTAATTACTAATTTTAAACTTTCAACAGCAAATTTATCACAAGATCAGATGCTTGCTGCTTGGGGAAACACATGAAAACCCAAGGGGTACATCTCATGTCCACTAAGAGGCCATTGAAGCACAAATAGTAGTAGACTGATAAAGTTTGGTTTGTTTGGAATGATTGCCAGGAGAAAGACTCTTCTGTCTAAGAAAAATGTGGACGCATGACTGAGGTTTGCAAAACCTTACCAAAACAAACCGTCAAGGCTTCTGCAACAATGTTATCTCCAAGTGGTGTAGCAGAAATATGCCATTCCTACTGTCAAGCATGGTGATAGAGTGGTAGCAATTTTGGGTTGTTTTGCAGCCACAGGACCTGTGCACCTTGCAGTCACTGAATTGAACATTAACTCCTCTGTATATGAGTGTTCTTATCAAAGTTTTGAAATTGCCTTGTCAAATTCTAGAGCTCGAACCAGTTTTAAATGCTGTGGCAGGACTCCAAGAGAAATGTGCAGAAACCAATGCCTCAAAACATCAATGAAGTAATGCAATGCTGTAAAGAAGAGTGGGCCAAACTTAATCCACAATAAAAACTCCTGTAAGAAACAACTGCCTCAAGTCATTCCTGCTAAAAGTCCATCTAAAAGCAATGAAATAATGGGGGTAATTAGTCTTACTTACATTGTTATTTACTGTGTTTTGCGGACCATTAGACGCACCGCATTATAAGGCGCAATATCAATGAGCAGGTTTATTTTCATACATAACACCGGGTTATAAGACGCATGATAACACATATATAAAGCGAAACAAAACAGTCTGGTAAGTCGAACTTTATTAAACTCATTCACAACAACTCAGAATATCGTTCATTTGTAACAAGTATAGAGAAATACACTAAGTACAAACATTTCAAATCATTCGTCTTCCACAAATCCACAAATAAAAAGTGGCTGAAGTAAGCGTACTACGTCCTGTTCTCTGATTGGTTCATCTGTGCCAGCGATAGCGGACACCGGAGGTTAGTGTGACGTTGGAACAACGTTGTATTCCAACATTGGATTGTAATTGGATTAACATGTAGTTTTGAAAATTGGGTTTACTCTAAAAACGTTGGCTTGACGTCTAATTACAGTAAGGCGACATTGACTAGATGTTGGATGTTGGTTGCTAACCAGCACAACATAATTAGTTATCTAACGTTGTCTAATGTTGCAACCCGTATACAACCAAGCACCGACTTTTTTTTTTGCATATGACTGAAATATGAATAATTTCTCCTGATCAAAGCACATAGGTGCCAGACAGACGTGATACATGGAAAGCATTAGCAGAAATTGACCTGTGACTGACAACTCTGTCATGGTGGCTTGGTTAAGTACTGATAATGGATGATTAAATTTTGTTAGCTGAGAGAGGATTGTCTGAAATCAGGACAAAGAGGGCAGACAGTGAGCCGGCTGTGGATTATGGGTAAGGTGGGAACGTGCAGAGTGAGCACATGGAGATGTGGAGGAAGAGGCGTGGAAACGGGTAATACAGGCAATGTGGCGTGATGACAAGCAGATGCAGGTGAGTAAGCTGCAGAACATCCAGAACGCTGCTGCTCGAGTCCTGACTAGAACCAGGAAATACCATCATATTAGTCCAGTCCTCAGGTCTCTGCACTGACTTCCTGTCGCTCAGAGAAAATACTTTAAAACAGCTTTGCTTGTGTACAAGTCTCTTCATGGCTTAGCGCCAAAGTACATCTCTGACATGTTAGAGCCACGTGAACCAACAGGGACTCTGAGAACCTCAGGGAGGGGCGTCCTGGTGGTGGTCAAGGTCACGACTAAACAGGGCGGAGCTGCCTTCTTCTGATTTTATGTAGCTGTAAAGCTCTTTGAAAGGACTTGTTTATTAAATTTCCTCTACAAATAAACTTACCAGAGCCTCCCACTGCCACACTTTCCATAAACTAAATCCTCAACTGTCGTCAAGGCAACACTTCATGTGTGTCAAAGAGAGGAGCGGGGTGAGCAGAGGTCACTAACATTTAAAAAGAAATGCACCAAAACCGGTTGATTTATAAAGAGCTGATTTTGACAAGATAAAATGTTGTTTTTTTTTTTACACTATCAGTGAGAATTTAATATTAGTGACTTTTCATCTTAACCCTAAAGAATAATATGAACTTATGGTGAATGGGCATCCGATGACCCCTTTAAACATGTATATACTGTATATGACTGTGTTTTCAACAATAACGGAGAGCACACTTGTTACCATAGTAATGCCTCTTTTTGAAAGGAACAGGCTAGCTTTAGGAGTAATCCGAGAGTGGAAAACTTGTTTTTCTTTTTACAAAACTTTATTAAATGTCATCCTTTTTTTTTATTTAAAAGAGACTAAGAAAATATTTCCAATTTCCCACTCGACCTTTAAAAATGCTAATTTTTATCATTGACCTTAGCTTAACCCAAAATCTGAAAACGGGAAGAGGCCAGTTATTTTATTATTATGTTATTATAAAAACACTTTATTTGTGTTTATTTATTTATTCCTCAGATTGGCCTCATGGAAAATGAAATGAAAGACAGAATTTTTGCAAAACATGTTTTATGCTTTCCAGATACTGTTTTGACTAAATCAGCTTGAGTGGACATGCAGTGAAAAGTCATATAATAACCAACATATTGGGAAAAAAACTATTTTCTGATGAAGAGTATGAGGGAAGCTTTTTGTTTTAAGAGGGTGATTTGTGACCTTCAAAATGAGATGGCTCAATGAAGAATTTATCCATCATCGTTTATCTTACCGTATCCCCCAGAGCAGTACAGCTAGAAAGGTCTTCTCTACAGGGTCACGAGGGTTTCTCTCTGGATTCTGACTTCCTCCCACAGTCCTTGCATATTTACTTATTTCAGTTTCTAAACTAACCGTAGGTGGAACGCTGAGCGTGCATTGCTGTTTGACTTGTTTGTATCTTCCTGTCTAGAGCGTACCCCACCTCTTGTTCGTTGACAAATACATTCCAGCTCCCTGGTTACCCAAAATAAGGTCTAAGTGTCAACAGAAAATGACTGACTGACTCTTTTCACCCAACTTTAACTGACTCACTGAATAGATTATTTCAACAAGTTTCAACAAGCTGCGTTCTCCAAATGTTTAGCATTTTGTAAAGAAGTGTTCACTATTGCTTGGTTAGTATTACATTTGCTGTATATCAAAGTAATTATATTTAAACAAAAATAAAAACAGTACTTGAGAATATTGAATTTGACACCTAAACGATGAAAATGAAATGAAATAGGCAAATAACTGCGAGGAAAAGAGAACGTGGGGGTGATGAGATCACTGGGCTGAGACTGAGTGCCGTCAGGGAACTCCTTTGACTCTCCAGTGGAGTTGGAGAGGCTGGCTGACGTAATTTTGTGTAAAAAAACAACAAAAAAAGACTTACAAGGTGCTAAAAAAAGGTTGGTATGAGGACAGATAAAGAGCATAAAAGATACTGTCTGTGGATTCCAGCTTGAATCGAATATGAACTTAAAAGAATCTACATATTGTTATTACAATCACAGCATCGTGACTCATTTCTTTTATCTTTTTACTTCACCTTTTCTGTCCTCATTGCTTTTCTAACTCCTTCCCACTCACTATCTCACTTCTTTTACTCTTTTACTCCCTTCCCTTCCCCTTTTTTTTTTTTTTAAGATGCTTTGTAACTGGTTGCAATCCACCTGAAGAGGATTCTGTGTTATATCCTCTTGGAAATTTGGCTGATTTTTTTTTTACCCCCTCTGCCAGTTCACAAGAAGCATAAAATCACAGCCAGGCATCTTCGGATCGAGCTGATAATTCCTTTCCCAACAGGTCACATTCTGATAATAAATTACACAGCACTGCGCACATGAGAAAAACCTTCCTGACCCAAACTAAGAGCGTAAAGAGTGTCTCAAACTGCAGCATGTCTTAAATACTTCCCGTAGCCTGAAGGGGGGAGATGCGTCGATGTGCAGTTCAGTGCAGCATAGCTTAAAGATGACACTGTTGTAAGGAATCGATGCATTCAGGCAGCAAAGAAGAGAGCCGATCTCGCTGATTAAATTTGCCTGCACATGCTGCTGTACGATGAAGCAAAAGTACATTCAAATGCATCCTCAGATTGTTTTTTTCTGCTACAGGACTGTCTTTTTTATCTTTTGTCCACCTTGATGAATCAAGCCGATGGAAAGAAAAACAAGTTTAACCCTGAAGCAGCAGACAACAACAGAGGCAGTCACACATGAACACAGACAGAGCTGCTCCTCTTGGTCAGCGTTTCTGTGTTACATAACTGTCTGTCCTGAGCATCACAGACATTTCAGTGCTGCTTTAATCCAGTAGCTTATCTCTGCTTAACCAGAACTTCGTGTGTGTGCGCGTCACATTTATTATGCATGCAAATGTAGGCCCCCTACAGCGGCTAATAGATTCTCTGTTTTTTTTAAATTGCTCATGGCAAAGTTACATGTGTAAGTGTAGAAACACGTCTGGACAGATTGATAAACACAGATAAACACTTAATAAATTAAATCATACATCTTCACAGTAGCTTGAGTTCAAATAATCAATCGATTGAAATAAAAACGAAACAAGGAAAGCAATTAACAGCATTTAACAGAAAAACCTATGCAGGCACTTAGTGTTTTAGCCCTAAACAGTGTTTCCTGTTTGACAGGCCTTACACACCCTATGCGTTCACACAGATGCAATTATTTCAAGTGCTCTTTTGTCAAAGAAGTGAAATAACTCCACCAGAAAACTTGATATTTTTTGGACACCTCTAGCAGTGTCACATGTGATTCATTAGTTATTCTCGGTTTCCCATGTTGTTTAAATTTATAGGGATAAAAACTCAAAACAATGTTATGTGTATTGTTATGCGTGTGGATGTACATATGTGTATATATATTGAATGTATTTATTTTGTGTACATTCAGTTAAAATAGATTCATTTATTTATATAAATGTATTTACAAGAGATTCTGTATGTTGAAAATGTTTGTGTATGTATTTGTGTATATGTACATCTATTTGTAGATAGATGCATAGATTCATACTAAAGTTAACGTTGTTATAGAGTGGTTTTGACATGTCTGGAATGAATCAATAACTGAGAATGAGTGAAAACAAAAGCTAAGTTACATTACTTAAGTATAGGCAGCAGTGTACTCAACAATAATTCTTTGCAGTGAAACTGAATGGGCGGATTAACAAACTGACAAGAATATCCTCAGATATCTGTCAGGACAATAACTGGCAGGGTAGAAGAAGCAGACGGGACATTCGCCTGTAACGGACTAGTAATCGAGTCCACAAAGAGCACCACAATCTTTCAAGGAAAGCGAAAAGTTCAGGAAGAAATTTGAGAGACACTGTCTAGTGACGTAATCATTAAATTCAATTACCTGAATGTCTCAGAAATGAAAAAGGCTATATTATTTATTTTTCTCCAAATAACCTTTATTGCAGTCCACACTTGTCAGTCTTCAACATTTCAGGAGTCAGTTATCATATCTGCTGCCGATTCCTCCGGCTAACTAAATTTTTTGACCCACACAAGTTTAAAACCCTTTTGTAATTTTACTCGAAAAGTAGTCAGAATGACCTTCATGTGTAATCTGCCCCAGGTCCCATCTTCTTCTCGGCTGCAGTTTGAATGAGCTCTTACCCTCTTATTTTGTTGGAAAGGCCTAAGCCCCGCGATCCCCTCATCTGTCCCTGATGATGGCAGGGTCCACAGAAACCCAGGCCATCAAATGTTGCAGATGGGAAGACAAGAAAGGAGAGAAAGAACACGGTTTGTAAGTCTAATGTGATTTGCTGGCACTCCTTAGAAGTATGCGTGTGTGTGTGTGTGTGTGTGTGTGTGTGTGTGTGTGTGTGTGTGTGTGTGTGTGTGTGTGTGTGTGTGTGTGTGTGTGTGTGTGTGTGTGCGTGTGTGTCTTTTTGTAGGGCAAATGCTAACAGTTATTCATAATCCCCTCATTCCCATTCCTTACCATAAATGACTGCACCAATTTCCAAAAAAAAAAAAATATAGAAGTCACAAGGGCATGAGAGTTACTAGAGTGTATCTCTGAACTGTATCTGAACTATAAACTTGTGTGGCACATGTGTACAATTCAGCCTCAAAATGAACAGGAAATGATGGCAAAAAAACTGATTCTTTGTAGTTGATGTCTGATGTCTAGCTATTATTATCGATTTGTAAAGTACAGTGACATCACAGCCTCATCAGGTCAGAGTTAACGTATCCAGCTCCCCCATCTTTAACCACATCCATTACCACATCTGGCTATATAAGCTCTCTGTCTGAAGTGGGTCGAAAAAAGCTATTAAAACTGATTTTAACAGAGGTACATCCCTCAGAAGAGGAGGCTGCGTGGAGTCAAGATGCCACCACCGCAAAGCACCTGCTGTGAATAAAGACAAAGTTGAAAAGGTGGCTTTTATACTATATCCCTTTGGTATTTTGACTAATATATGTCAAAGATATTCATTAAGCTCAGAGATTGGTTCTTCTTCTACTACTACTTTAATTTAGCATACGCTTATTCCAAGGCGACTTACATCTGAGAGAACGACACAAGCAAGGATTTGATTTTAAAATGGTTGTACTTTTTAAAACCATTTATAGTTAACCTGGATGGAAGACATGGATGGACTTGTTACCCTGCCAGGAAACGTCAGAGGCTTGAATCCATGTGAATGTGACTTTAAGAAATACAAAGAAGGTTATACTGTATGAAACATGTCAGTTTATGTCAATGATTGTGTGACAAATAACCTCTCAATAAAACGCGTCCCTCTGGGAGGTGAGCCAATGACTGCTGAGTATCACTCACCCAGTGACGTGCGGTGAGATTCATGGATGGTGAGGCACTGACTTCATCATTCAGATTTACAAGCATATGAACCCTCCAGAGCAACTTATTCACCATTTGAATGGCAGCAGTTAAATGGTTATGTTTAAAACCTCCTATCGTCATTCACGTACAAATGCTTTACACATACAAACTGTAGCGCACAAAAAGCACATTTAATTTAAAAAAAAAGTGATTATGGTCTTACCTTTACTTATAAATTAAGTCCATGCGCCGCTCCTTCTGAAACTAACTGTAAACTCCTGCTTGTTGTCACTTATTCTGCAGCCAATGAGTCGCAAGAAGAATCCCTGAGCTCACTAGTGCCCCCTAGCGTGAGGCAGGAGAAGTGCGTGCCTCACCCCGTGCCTCTTTTCAGCCGTTTTATGATTGCGCCAGCACAAGAAACACATTACACAGATATAGTTGCTGTTCATTATATAAATCAGCTTAACTATGGAAACTTATTTCATATAGCAAACGTGTTTGAACATTTTAATCGTGACATACAAAGAGACAGCGATCTGGTCTCACTACATAGCATGGCAGCACAGTTAGCCGAGTCATTGCGCAATCCATGGTGAGGCTCAGCGGGGTGCTGCCTCACCCCCGCATCTTCTCAGCATTTGAACGGCAAATGTGAAAATTCGGCGATTTTGAAGAAAAAATTATCTAAAAATGGTGAAGTTTAATGGAAAATTACTTCATAGTAGCCTACAAATCAATCGATAAATATAAAAAAATATTTTTTTTTCATTTTACATTTCTTTCTTTCCATGATGGCATGTGAGGCACAGCCTCCCCTGACCGCACGTCACTGCACTCACCGTTAGCTTGGACATCTGCATGTTCAAAAACATCAGAAGATCCTGAAATCTCAACTAATTAAGAGTATTTATGTCAAAAGAAAAATCAGAAAAATAGTGGTAAAAGTTGTTACGTTTATCTTATTTAAAAATTATTATTTTGTTCATGTTGACTAAGCGCCCTGGTCGGTTTAAGAAGTCCTTTTTGTTTAATTATTTGTTGGGAAATATAGTATAAGTGATATTCTTAACCATGGCTTCTTCTTGTTCTTTTTTTTTGTTTAAATATTTCTTTATTATCTTAACCACAAATCCAAACCAATCCTAACAAAGTAGAGAACTGACAATCGTGAGTTGTGAATGCATTACAATAGTGACTGAGGAATAAGTTGCGTGCAAAGGGTCTTAATTCAGTGGACAAACATGATCCTCCAGCTTAAAAGTGATGGAAAAAGTAGGTTAAGTGTTAAATGGATCATATTAAGCCAATTTGATCCATATGAATATTGATCAAGAAGCACGATAAAGTTGTTTTACTTTGATCATGACACAAAAATTGCCTTGGTCTTTTAGATCATGCAGCATAAATCTTCTATCTAGTGTGTGCTCCAGTGAGCAGCCCGTTGTTACCGGTTACATTTCTAAATCAAATATGTTACTGCCAGTCATGTGCCACTGTGATAGAGATATACCGATATATAGATGGACTGGATTGAGCTGCACATGCAGTTCAGTGTGACAAGCTGCAATTGCAGTTAATGGTAATGTAAACAGAAATTGTTTCAAAGAACTAGAAGCTCCTGGTAAAACAGCTTTTTGATCATGTTTATTTATTGCTTAATGAATCCTTCTGTTAAAATGCCAGCTAAATGGACTGAAAACATGGTAACTGACAGTTGAAGACTATTTTCAGCTATTGAAAGTCTGAAAAAGATTTAAATGCGGAGCATATCAACGAGGCATCGATTAACCAGGAGGGTCAACAATGGACACTAAAGGCTGCCTTCTGCTTTGAGAAGAGATAAGTGCTCTGACACAAAAGCTGCGTTATTATATTGCTGGAACAGTGGTGAAAGGGAAGAGAGGTTCTTTACTTCAGACGAGAGTGCGTGCATTGTGTCCAATGTAGGATTACTACCAGTGTTATTTATTTGTGAGTGTGCATTTGTCTTATTATTCTGTGTAATGTCAGGGTACTTCTGTACTTTGGAGCATTAGGGTAAAACCTAAGGAAAAAATCTTCTTTCAGCGTTTCCTTTTAGAGGTCATTGCAGTGGATCACATGTTTGTATGTTCCCCTGTCTTCTGCATCTTCCTCTGTCATGCCAAGCAACTGCATGTAATCTTTCAGCAAATACAAAAATAGCAGTGAAATGAAGATAAGAGTCATCATTTTACAGGATTAATGCCAGAACGAAACAAACATAACGTAGTGACTGCTGTCGGGATGCCAAGGGGACTTGTGGGATGCCATTTCCAAGGACGTTGCCTGTCTGACTGTTAGGATATGGGTGGCTTTTCTCTGCATTTCTGTTGTCAGCTGGTCATTTCGCAATGCAGTTCTTGGTTATATCAGCTGCTTGTATTCTTGTGGCATCGCATGACTGAGATGAGTGGGTCATGTGATGACTTCCTGTGTTATAAACATGTTTATTGACTTAATAAAATTAGCATTATGAGTTCTGTAATTCATCCAAGGTCCTTACTCCATGTCCCAGCACAGCTTCAATGAAGTGGTAAATTACCTTTAAACAGACATATTTAAAGTGCCAAATGTCGCAATGTGTGAATCCCGTGAAAACAAGATACTTTCTATCACTCACTTTTAAGACATATTAAAGCTTTATTTTCATAATATGATGACTTCAATATTGTAAGATGGTCTATATCTTGAAAAGTTCTTGAAAAAAGCAGCTGTTTTCTCATACAAGTATGACGACTTTTTTCCCAACGAAATACCCTAAAATCCATTGTAATCCGGATGTTTTTACTTTGTAGTTTCCACCAACCAAAATAACCTCAACCAATTTGTTGAAAACCTAAGGTTTATCTTTGATTTAGATCTTAAATGAATAAAAAACGCTTTTGCTGTGGCATGTGGGAGCCCTGTCACTGGATCCACATAGCTGTACTTAAATCTCAAATCTACAGAGACTCTCTTTTGTGGCTCCAACAGTCTCCCACCTATCTCTGTTCTTATAAAGAAAATCTATAAAAGAAACGTGTGTGAGTCTCCTTTGAAATGAACAATAGATGAAAGGTGGAAAGCCAAATTAAAGCAAGACTGAACACTGCAGCAAACAAATGTGAATGACAACAAGCAGGGTACTTGAGCTGATACAAGTGAGCCCCTTTTTTACACTCCTGTGATTTAACTGGGAGATGATTGCTGCCTCATCCCTCAATAAAGGGTAAAAAAGAAGAAAGCTAAAGTTATACATAAAAGAAAGGAAAATCAATGACTGGGTGAGAAGGGGCCAGCACACACCTGGGTACCAAGAGAGGCATTGAAGAGGAGAAGGCTGGGCTCTTGATGATGTCCCTGGAGCCGAAACAGGAAGTACAGAAGCGATCAGGTGTAGGAGGGGAAGCAAGTGAAGAAGGAGCAGCCAGATCTAGAGTTTGATAGGTGAGTCGTTACAAATGTCCCCCAGTATCCATAGAAACAGCTTATCAAGATGTTTTAAAGAAATTCAGTGATAATGGTATTGAAGGTGCTTTGAATACGTAAAAACTGCTGGGTCCATCTCAGAAGAGACATCAAAGCAGGTAGTCAATGGGTCAAGGATGATGAAACTGCATTACTTGACTCTTACAATAATGCAGGAAACCTCTGAAATGTGATACCACCTTCCAGGATGTCACAATGAGAAGCAAAATAGGAGTGGAGACCCAAAAGTGTCACTGTGGCAAATGATTGAGTCGAAGTAAGGTAGAGACCATCAAAGTCCATCAATGCATAGATGTCTGGGAAAATGGGACACTGGCTTACTCCTGCCCTGAGAATGAAGCAGGATGATAACCCCAGGCCCTCCACCAACCTATAAAGAGTGGCAAAGGAACTGAGGACTGCCATTCAGCTGTACTCTGCCTCTATAGCTACTGGAGGGCTGGTGCAGGATGGGGGGTTGAACTAGAAGGAAAGGTTAGCGAGTACTATGCAGAAATGAATTAAATGAACTAGTGCAGGAAAGAGTGGCTGTCTCCATGACAGCATTGATTTTTATTCTTTTCAGTTTGCTACCAATGGCTTTGTCTTAGGTTGCTGTATTTTTATCTGTGTCCCTGCCCTTTGTGATTTTATCTGTAAAAACTGTTATATTACTAAAGTTTACTTACTTACTTGCTGGCAAAAGCAGTTTCATGAGTACATTTCTGAACAAAAATAATAAATGATTTTAAATATGATCAGAGCTCAGATGTGGGAATAGTTGCCTCACAGTAGGATTATCTTGCTGTCTATATGTGGTTATTTCTTAGAGGGCTATCATAGATTTCTTCAACAATAAATCATTCAGGTTACTGGGAATCTTAAACGCTGCAAGGGATATTGTGCAAAGCTTTTACTAAAAGCGTATCCAGGGAGTTTTGAGGATTTTGATTTAAGTTATGTTCTAGTTTCCTCCTAAAAAACTAAACAAGTGCTGATCAAGAGGCAACTTGTGGTTTCCCTCTATGAAACCAGCGCTCTGTAGTGATCCACCTTAATTTATCAAACTTGTTGGGGCACCATCTTTGATTACAAAGGAAAAATAAACTGTATTTATCAATCTCTTATCTGAAAGTAGGTTCTAATCTGGATTGGTTTGAATACATGAAATAAACATCACCAAGGATTAATTCAAGGAACATTTATTAAAAGGTCAAATGAACAGACAAATATATATATATATAGAGAGAGAGAGAGAGAGAGAGAGAGAGAGAGAGAGAGAGAGAGAGAGAGAGAGAGAGAGAACACGACTTACCGTATTTTCCGCACTATAAGACGCACTTTAAATATTTTTTATGTGGTACACTGCACTCAAAAATCCGTCAAAATGTTTTAG
This sequence comes from Cololabis saira, assembly GCF_033807715.1. Taxonomy (NCBI): domain Eukaryota; kingdom Metazoa; phylum Chordata; class Actinopteri; order Beloniformes; family Belonidae; genus Cololabis; species Cololabis saira. The sequence goes on along the minus strand of NC_084607.1, from coordinate 24,628,672 downwards.
TGCGACTTTGGTAGCGACGAAGCCGCTGCGCTTGATTGATTGTCAGACCATTCCCAGCCAACACGGGGACGTTGTATTAAAGTCGGTCGTTGGTTGGATACAGGTTGCAACGTCAGAGAACGGTAGATACTGTAACTAATTATGTTGTTGGGCCACAGTTCTATGTGAACATGGGAAGCCTAAATTTCAACTTTAGTCTCAGCTCTGAGGCCTAACTCTGAGACCAGCCTTGATTTTCCTTACAGCTGACCGCAGGGTTGAAACAAAGAAACCTTCACTCAAAGCCCGAGCAGGATTTGCATTTTACGGCCCTTCAGTGATAAGGAAGAGCCTCTGATTGGGCATGGACCCCAAACCACAGGAGGGGCCACTGTCACAGCTGGGCCCAACTATAAAGAGCAGACTCCCCTCTCTCTCTTTCTCTTTTTTCCCCCCCTTCTCTTTTGCTTCTTCCTGCAGGGTCTCTCCTACCTCGGACCTGTCCACGGTCCCATGGAGTTCCCTGTGAGCAATAAAGACAGCCACAACTCCTATTTTACATGAAGAGCTACTAGCTACGGACCGGCCTCCTCCATGATCGTGACCGAAGAAGAGCATTTCTGGAGCGCTGCAACGAGCGACCCACGAATGTTCTGAGCCCCAGAGGAGCCGAACCAGGGACCCTGCATGCCTCGACGTGAACGCCTTTGGACCGACCTGGAGTTGAAGGAGGCCAGCTGCTGTGCCCATGCTGCACCCCCTTATCCACAGGGAGACACGGATAACAGGAGAGAGAGAAAGACGCTCTTTATCAGGATCCCCTGCTGCGCATAACCACCTTTGCCCACTTAGGAACACTGACCGGCTAGGCCAAACCACCTTTTTCTTCAACTACAAACATCCACATAAGAGGCTGTTTTGTGTCTGGGAAAAGAAACTTAGTTAACACATGTTTAGTTTTACGTTGTGAGCCGGACCGCTGATCCCGTCACAACTGTGTTTATTAGTTTAAGCGTGTTTGTTTATTTTATTGTTTTTCTCCTCTCATCCTCTCCTACTAACTCCCACGCACACACACAAACCCTTATCGTGGTCATAAAACCTCCGAGATTGTTTTCACTGGATGAGACGAAATCACGTCTGCCATTTTGAGTCACGTGAGACTGTCACCACACACACACACACACACACACACACACACACACACACACACACACACACACACACACACACACACACACACACACACACACACACACACACACACACACACACACACACACACACACACATGAAATATGAAGTTTGTGTTTACTGTTAGTTGTTTTTGCGTAGTTTAGCCATCAGAATTTATCCTAAGTGTTGTTTTATCATCAAACTCAAACTTAGCTCAAAATTATATAAGAGAAATCAAAACTCTCTTAAGCAGTTCTCAGAAAAAGGTTTATCAAAATGAATTAGGTAACGGCTAAATGAAGTCCGCTTTCAATCTAAAAAGAGAATAAGACTGCATTAATGATAAATAATTCAAGAAGAAATTAAGTTGCAAAAATTAAAGTTACAAAAAGTAATAGTAAAAAGGTTGACTCCAAAAGTAAAAATGTGAAAAAATTAAGAAGTGTTCTATAAGGTCAAAATAACTTACTTCTTACAAGAAATTACAAAGTGAGCACAAGTGTAAAGAAGCCTACATGTGTAAGAAGGAACAAAACAGAGAGTTGTAGAAAGTGTAGATGGAAGAAAAAGAGGATGAGTGAGAGGAGACAGCTGTGTTTTTGTTCAGTGGGTTATCACACCCATCATGGTCAGCAGCACCTCAAAGAGTTTGATGTTGCACATTTCAAACTTTAGTTCTCCTCTTATTTCTTTGGGATACAATAAACCTTTTAGACCTTATATATGTCCACCTCATAACCTTATAGATTTCAGCTTCTTAACATGATATATGGATTTCCATATTTGGACCCTTTATATACATACGGTAACCTCATTATGGTTTTCATGCAAAATGTAGCTCAATGAATGCACATAAGATACTTGTCTGCATTGGTCTTATGACTTAAGAAAAACCGGATATCATTTACAAAGCATGAAAACAACATAATTTCATGACATCGATAGTTAAACCATGGTGATGAAATGGAAGCATGGTGTAGTAGCAAAATCACATTAAAGGTTTCTTAACCAAAGTTAATTCACACATTCCAGTCTTAAAGTTTCTCTCAGAGATCTGGACTGCTTGAGAGGGAGGTACGGTCTGTTTCTTCTCCTTCTTTCAAATACTTTGTTTGGTATGACCAGATGTATATTTCTTAGTGGTGGACCTGACGGTCAGTTACTGCCTCCGTGTGTATTTCACTCTCCTTGGTTCTGGAGACTGTGACTGTAACTTATGATGTGGTAAATCAGGCCTGGATTAGTATAGCTCACTTGTATAAAACTGAGTCAATTCACCATGTTCAAATATCCAACTTTAACAAAGAATTTACAGACCGGTACAAAGACTTATGTACCTCAATAATTAAGATTATTAAAAAAAAGCATTTATTTATTATTAAGGACACAACTATTTGAATGACAGCTGTATTGCAGCATTAAATAGTATGAACATTTTTTTCATCCACTGTTATTCATATCATCCACTCATCTCGCACAATCCAGGCCTCGTGCCCAGCAGGCGTGAGCTGGTCAAGTTGCTGAAGCAGATGTCTGGATGACGACATAGCTCAGTGACTAAGGCGCCAAATATTATGTAAACCTGACGCTGACTGCCAGAAAAGCCACAAACAAGAGTGCAACGCTAACAAAAGATTGCTTTATAGTGAACAGATGATGCCCACATGATGCATTTGGTTGTGCTGGAGTGAGAGGAAAGATGAGGCATGCTCCCTTTCTCCAGAAATGAAATAAAAAAGTCCTTAAAAAATACAAACTTTAACACCAGACAGTGATGGTGATTTATCAATATCTTTAAATCCTAAAGACTGAAGAGAATAGAGAAATCAGAAGAGCTTACATTTCATATATAGTGTGAGTGTATTTATACAGAGATGGAAAAGTGAATAGACAAATGTGACTTTTGTTCATTCAAATGTGTTCAAAAAGAATAGAGTAAGGGGTGTTTAAGTGTTTAGTCATTGATCAAGTCAGAGATTCAGTTTAAGTCATGAAAAACAGGATTGTGCTGTTATGCAAACAACAAGTTTACTTTCTTTCACGAGAATCTCAAGAACGTGACATAAAATATGCCACCAACTCACTCTTTACATAATGAACAGTTGGTGGATCTTTGTTTTCTAAACTTTGCCAGCATCTTTGTTGAGTGCATAATGGCTGAGACACAAGGTGCTTAGAGGAGTGCAGCAAACCTCACTCAGAGAAAAACGTTGTCTTGCTCCACTGAACATTTGCAGGCAGTATTAGAACAAAAGCAGTGATTGTATATAGAACAGCGACAGCTCAGGAACCTAATACAACTTTTCTTTCTGCTCTTCATGGGCTCTTCACTAAATAATTAATTGGCACATTTTTTTTTAACTCCTCACGTTATTATGACAAACTTGTTTCAACAAGTTTATTATATTGTCTTAGTTTTTCATGATAAATAATATAAAACATCAGTTACTGAAGCCCATCTTACCCTCTCATACAGACACATACATTTTATTAATATTAATTGTTTTCATTTTTGTTAATTTTGAATTTTCTTTTTAATATTTGTTAATAAATTCTTTTTTGTTAAACTTGATCCATGTCTCCTGCGTTAGCTTGTAGAAAGTGCTTGAGTGGCCTAAGGCTGATACAGGTGCTATTTTTCATTTCCCTGGATGAGATTCCCAGGGTGGTGTTGTTGATTTTACTTGAAGTTATGGTTGTACCTATATTCACCCTCAGTATCACTACTCAAGCTTGTACAAACAACTTTCCTGAGAGTGTTGGACTATGGAGACATCCTCTACATGAATGCAGCTTCACTAGCTGTCCACTCTCTGGATCCGGTATTTCACAGTGGTTTATATTTTATCTGCCTTCAGGACTCACCACTGTGAACTTTATGTTCCACTCTCGCGGCCTTCACAAAGGCAAAACAGGCAACAGCACTACGTTCTCATTTATTTATAAGGCCGTTTTGGGCAAACTAGTCCCATATCTATGTCATTCATGTGTCCTGCCAGGAGTGGGTACAAACCCCACTCATCCTCTGTAGAGTTCACAAGATCCACTCAGAACTTTTAAAGAAAACAAAAAAAGAACTTTGTTAAAAAAAGCTTTTTCCTAGGCTGCCCCTTGCTCATGGCTCTTTTTTTCCCCTGAACAAATTTAAAACTTTACCAAGAAACAGTTTAACTGAAGACTGTAACTGCTATTATGAAACTGGTCTTCAATTATTTCATGATGCATTCATGTATCCTCTGCTCTTATAAGTTTTTAACCAGTTTTGCTTTTTTTAAGGCACACCTAAAGGATTTTATAACATTTTAATCGTACGCAGGTTTTTATTATGTTTTGTATATTGTAACTGGGCCTCAAATCTCTTTTTCAAGGTCTCCCTTAAAAAGATTTTATTTCAAGGGACTTTCTGGTAATACAAAAGGTTGAGTAAATGAAAAAGAATGTTTCTTGACATTTATTCTTGCTGAATGTGTCCTTGTTTCGGGTTTTTTATCACAACATCTGAAACGAGGGCTACCTGAGCAGAAATGAGGACTGCCAGAACTTGGGCAAAGCTCTGAGAGAGCTACCACAGACATCTGTAGCTAGTTTAGTCTCAGCCCAGCTAGGTGACAGCAGCAGTAGTTGAAATGCAACTGTGACCCAAACCCCTCCAGTCAGGTCTTGCATGGTGTGTGTGGGCTTCATCTGGAGCAGCCAGCCACGGCAGCTTGGTGCTGTTGGCATGACCCTGAACCACAGACCAGCTAAATGCCAACAGTCATCTCTGATATGAGGCCGATGCAACTGCTACATCTAGTTGCAGCTTTTCTGGACCTCGTGAGGTATGGGAAACAAACTGCTTTCCGTTTCAGGCTATAAATATGTGTATTTCTGCTATGAATTTGAGCAATTGGCTTCCTTTTAGACCCAGCCCCTATAGGTCATTTGAGGAACTGCACAATATGGCACTTCAACACTGGCATCAGTTTTGTACAAACACACATAAAAACATCTGGGATCAACCATTAATTTTATATACAATGATCTAACACGTGTGTCTTTAGAAACTACAGATCTGGGTTTAGATATTATTTTAACCTTTCACTACCAACTGTGTCTTTCTGTTTGCTTTACTTTTTATTTATTCATGCTCTTGTCAGTCACACAATGTGGTAAAGCAGGCAAACATTGTACTTTGTAGATTGTCATGGCTATATCTGCTCCATGTTTCAGTAAGTAAGCCTCACTGATAATCCTTGTATGGAGTTTTTAATGTCCATCTGTTTTGTACCACAACTTTTGTTCATGAGGGGTATTTACAAAGCAATAGTCTTCCCTTTTTTATACGATGTGAAGGCATAGATCTCGGTTCAGTTCTGACATGCCTTACCATCTAGTTTGATAGTCCAAGTATTGAGTCAATGGTGGGAAGTAAGTAATTTCTGCTTCATCGTTGCTGTTTGCATTAGCAAAACCCTGTACTGTACTTGTATGTGCAGATAACACTGTAGTGTTTCTGAAAAGATTGCTGGGATTTCATTGAAGATACTGACAAAATGGAAACTGTTGACTTTTGACTGACAGTTTTAGAAATGGGAGATGTCCTCTCATCCTCTTTGCTGTGTTCTGAGCATACACTGTTTTGTTTACTGCTAAATGCATAAAATAACCAAGCCTGAACACAATCTCCCAAACAACGGCTCTCTGGGGAAAATACAGCAATCAGGACTGAGCCTGAAAAAGCGATGCACCCTGTTGTGAGCCCTAAGTGGGAAACAGAAGTGGTCCTCCAGGTTGATCATGTTGACATCCACTGACGTTTAAAGGTTATTCCCCGACTCACTCCTATTATTCTTCCCTTTATGCAACAAATGCCTTTTTTTCTCTTTTCAAGTTTGCCTCATCAGATCACTGTTATTCAACACAATTTTCTTGGACATTAAAAAACCTTTTTTGTGTGATGATTTCCTTCTGTGAGTCTATACACACACACACACACACACACACACACACACACACACACACACACACTATATATAAGAAAAGCAAAGTTAAGCAGAGGACAGATATCTTATTGCCACTGAGAGTCCCTGAGCTGAGAATGAGCTGTAAACCAAAAACCTCTAGAGAACACAGAGCAACACTTCCTTCATGAAGCAGATCAGGGAGGATAAAAGGATAAAGTTGAGTAATAATAGAAGGCATAACTGTAGGTATGATTTATGTAATGCAGCATATTGTACAAATATTAAAACACAATAGCACAATTCCTTTTGACTGCTGCATATTACAATTCGGTATTACTTCCCCACGGCTTTCCCATGAGTTTTATCCCAAAAGGTTGTGAAATCTCCAAAACGGCTTAAGAAAACAAGAGAAACAACAACATCAGCTGGCATTTGTGTGAATTGTCCCTCCATATCACACTCTAGATGATGCTAAGGCGGGCCGTCACCTCTGATTATAGCCCAACCACTCATTGCCTCATTTCCTCTCTCCCACTGCTGATGCTGTGGACAGACTTCAGCAACACACTGGCTGCTAATCCTGCCAAGCAAGTAGAGATGCTCATTTATGCACAGACACACGGACACATACAGGGAAAGAATGCAAGCAGTCTTCAATGATGTACTTGGACAGCAAAGGGATTAAAACACCAGAGGAAGATCCCGGTGTCAGTTGAATACTAAAATGTGAGATGGAAATCATAATGGCAGTGTAATTTAACGACTTTATTCAGATTCAGTATGAATCAAGAGGATTTGTAGCTAGTAAATATAACTCTGGCATTTACAATAAGAAGTACTTATTCAAACCTAACATCATTTGCGGTAGAATCATCCATTTCAGCCAGCTTAACAAAGGAATAACACTGTATAAGTTATTCATGTCTCTTGTTTGGCATGAAGCAAGTGACCAGATTTTACATAAAGCTCTAAGCAACAAAAACCTTTTGAATGTTGTAGTGTGCATATCATCCCTCTTATTAGATCTCTTTAATCTACGTAATTGTTCCTCCTCTTTGGTTACAATTGACTCCAGCCTCACCTATGCTCTGAAACACTTAGTCACCACATTTCAAACTTTCATTATGTCGCAGTGGCATCTCGAGATGAATGTGGATTGTTGGGGTAATTGAGCAGCATGCTCTCTGAGGAGCCATCCACAGCACTCCAACCACTGAACCTGGGACCACTCAGCATCCAGCAGGATGTCTGTGGGTGGTGAGAGGGCTTGAATATGTGTTTATTCTTGATCTAGAGTTATGAAAGTCAATATGATGCAGGCAGATATTTAACAAACCAAAAATATGTCAGATAAAGAGAAACATAAGCTTTCCCAATCAGAATGTTTCTTTTCCTTTTTGAAAAAAAAAAATGAATTGAAAACAACTGCTTGAAGCCACTGTTTTGAATACCAACTATTTTTGGCATTTTCTTGTAACCCTTTCCTCCTTACACAATGTATGGTTAGGTTATAATTTTTTACGGATTAAAACTAGGACTGATGCTTTCTCTACCAGACTCATATTGGGCCATCTTCTCAGCCAACAAAAGTCAGTTACATTAAATGTACATCAGTGTACGCCATATGCTTCCTGGGCATCTTACAAACCTTTTTGAATGCATCATAAAGTGTTCAAAAAGATGTATTTTTATGTGTAACCCTATGATAGACTTCTTCAGAGTGTACTTTCCTACTTGCTCAACACATTTGGAAAAGTTTGAAGCTACTACTTTCAGATGGATGATGAAAGCTGCTAATGTAGCTGTTTCATCATCCATTTGTACTATGAAATTGAAATGTTCAAGTTCCTAGTTGGATGCTTCAAATGGTAGGCCATACTCATTTTAAAATTCCAACTGGGGAAGTTTCAGAAATCTCACATATGCCAACTTGAGAATCCAACAAGACTGCATTAACAAAGGAAACACAGCTATTTTTACTTTTTATAGCAGTCCTCTCTTCTTTTACTCACATTAAATTGGACATACAGGTAATAGTGTTTGCTTTTTTATCAGTATCAGAGTTTTAAGCTGGTTGGATCTGCCAAATACTGTGTGCAGTGTTATGAACTAGCATTGCTAACAATGGCTAACAGCAGCAACAGCTACTCTGAAGTTTGCAAAGGTCCATGGCATATACTGTAAGCAACCAATCTCTCTTCAGCTGGAACGCAGTGTACTTGGATGTGACGTCACTCTCAGTTCTGGCTTCCAAGGTGAGTGAAACACTGTCTGAAAGCATCTGAAATGGCAAAGTGGGCATAGCTCATGATTCAGTATTGTAGCCGAGAAATGATTAAGGGTAAACTTCAAATAGTTAAAGCTTTAATTGAAGCAAAAATCGGTCAAAAGAGATGATTGGAAACTGATAATAAAATCAAGGAGCTTTTCGTACTGAGGAAGAAGTATCCAGACGGATTAATAATTTCATACATGATGCAGTCATCTCCAATATAATTACAGTAATGAAACATTCGGTGAATGTGATAAAGGTATAGTAGCAAATTGTAAGTAGCTAATGAATTAAAGTAACTTTGAAAATAGCTTTCATGACATCAATGGTCATCTTCACTGATGAGATTGTTGGCGTAAGGATATGGATTTGGTCACAATGCTTATATTACCATTTGTATCCAAGGATTGTCTTTGTTAAAGCTACTTTTGCTAATGCATGAATTAAATTTATGCACATGATGGATCAAATAACTGCTTAGCTTATAAGTTCAAGTTTTGTCATGCAATACCTAAAAGTAAACATCAAAATTCTTTCTGTTCATACAGAAGTGTGATGGCTGAGCATGTGAAGGCTGGATCCAAGCACATCACTGGAGCAGCCTGAGGAGGGCTGGACAGTTATTCTCTTCAAAGCCTGTATTGCCTTAAACCATTTTAACTTACCTTGGGGAACTGTCAGTGTTTTGACAAAGGAAGGAGAGTTATTCAATATGCATGCGTCCTCACTGAGAGCCACAGAGGCCCAGCCTACTTAAACACACCTGGCTTTCTTCCACTATCAGCTAATAAACTCAACACGGCTGTGAGAGCAAAAGAAATTGCAGTAATATGCAGCAGAGCTGCAAAAACACACGCATCAATACACAGACTCCTACACGCAGGTGACAACACTTCCCCTGGGGCACATACAGTTATAAAATTAGAGATAAAAGAAAAAGCCTGCTGTCGACTCATGTCCTCTAAAATAGAGTGTACCCAAGCACACAAACCATTCCTGCTAAATAAAATCATTTACTATAACTGAAATCCATTTTTGCTCAGCTGGCTGTATTTTATGAGATCATGGAGATTTTTATTAATGTGAAAGTCTGTATCAGCTCATAAATAAAACTGATGCAAGATAGCAAAATGCACTACATGTAACCTGCATTGTTGTGATTCTCTCCTGATCCCTACTTCAAATACAGTCTATCGTTTCCCAAGAACAGCACAGGGAACGGCAGCAAGAGGGCTTGTGGCTTATTCCATTTACGAATAAAGTATAGTTGTGTTACAAAGAAACTGTGTACTATGATCAAGGTTTTCTTGTTTATATAGATCCTGAACTGTCAGACTACACACCCTACCAACTGAACACGCAACTGAAAAAACTACAAACACAGAAAAACAGAACAATACTGCATGACCTTCAATGTCTTTAACTCTGTGGAAAGAAGGCATCACTTGTTATCAATGAGGAGTAAAATAAAAAGAAGAAAGAGCTGCTTGGACGTGAACTTATTGGTTTTAAGTAACACTACATGTTGAATTCAAAGATGTGACAGTGAGTGTTTATTGCAGAAATTGTGTACCGTATGTCTTTCTGGTAAAAGCATAGCTTGAGATATACACTTCCTCTTAGTGTTCCTTGTCTTGGATGATGTGACAGCAGCAAAGACTGCCTTTAACGCTTTAACAGGTCATGAAAAGCAGCAGATGACAGTGTGCAGAGATATAAGAAGCCACTAGAGAATATCCAAGTTTTTTAAATATTTGTAAATGATGTGATGTTTTAAAAGTGAATGCTCATCAAGCTATATTTTTGTAGTAATAAGATGCCTGATACCATTCAACCAGAGCCACACATTCGTAGCCCTGGGAGAATGGGGGATAGTGCTGATACTGCTCGTCCAGTTTGGGGGCCACAGTGCTCCAGCTACCACTGGCACCACTGCTGGCTTCACTTCCACTTTCAACCCCGGGTACTTTTTGGGTTTCTCTTGTTTCACTTTCTTGATGTTGGTATTGTTCTGGAATCCTTATGCAATTACAACTTTCTTCTTTTATTCGTTTTTCAGTGTCCACCAAGTTCATCAGTGGTTTAGCCAGCTGGATCTGGAAGTCTCCACAATCTTGCCTCCTTCATTCTCTACCACCAAAGGAGGAGTCTCACATCTTGACTTTGGGCCTTCCAACCCATACTCAGCAGAGACGCTCCTGTGACTATTCCAGCTGTTTGGTTTCAGTGTCCCATGCATGCAGTGCTGGCTTGAATCTCATCCTAACCTGAAGTCATTTGGTATAGCTGTTCTGCTATGATTGATCCATCAGAGTTATTTTCTATATTTGCCATTTCTAGCCACTGGTACGCCTTCTTGATATCCACTATTTGTTCAAACTGATTGTAACACATGCAGTGCAAGGGTCTCTACTTTCATAGTGGCTCCTACTCATTCTTCTCTCCCTCTTTGGGTTTCTGCTGCCTGAGACATTTACGCCATTGATCGGTGGAGGCCATCTTCCAGATTGAATTGATTCATCTATCAACCTTCGTAGTGGTCCGGCTTCTCACGTTCATCACAGCAACTTGAGTCGAAACCTTCCATGCATTAAAAAATGCTTTTGTCTCTTAAGATCTTTGGCTTTCATCCCCTCCAGCAACAATGTTATTACACCAGCAGGGTTTCTCATTCCAGACAGGACATACAGTATGTCTCGATGGCTTGAACTTGACTGGGTCTTCAGAATCTGCCTTACTCTTCGCAGGTACGTGGTTATGGCTGACTGTGTTCAGTCCCTTCAGTTGCAAACATTTTGCCTCTCCCTGATACCTTTCAAGCTTATTTATCTGGCTAAAATTACATTCTTCCTTTGTTCAGGAGGGGCTCAGGGCTTTATATGCTGCTCTTTATGCTAAACTTGTGGCTTTGAATTTGCCTCCAGAGAGGTCTTCCATAGTTCAGTGTTGTTCTCCTCATCCTTTTGAGGAATTCGAATTCCAAGTATTTATATATTATATAAGAGTTGGAGGCATCCATAGTGTCAGTCCCAGCAGTGCACACATTCATATGATTTTAAAGCTTTGACTGACTGTTCTCTTGACCTGTGGCTGGTGCTTGTCCTCTCTGATGCTGATACTTACTGTTGCCTTCTTGGTGGTGCTCATGTATTACACCATCGTCATGACTCTTACGATACCTTACAGCCATAAAAGAGAGCAAATCTCTAATCTCCTTCAAGTCTGCCCTAAAAAGCCCCTACAGGAGGCTGCTACTCGTAACTGGGAATAATCAAAGCCTTTACTGCACATCCCGCTGTTCCTTCTGATTATTGCTTCTTGTTCTTGTTTTTTTGTTTTGTTTTCTGCTTTTGTTTTGTATTACCTAGCTTATTCTATTTGTCTCATCACCTTTTTAGTCTCTCTCGGTGCAAAATAACAGTAATCCCCCCCTTTTCTTTTTTTTTTACAATCTTCCCTACAAAGTACTGCTTCTTACCTGTATGTCATTCAATGTTATATGAATTTAAAAAGGTCTCCAATGTAAACAAGTGTAATGCTTTCTTGGAATAATGCCTTTTAGTTGACTTTGTATCGGCGAATCTGTACTGTCATGAAACTGTACCTGATCCTATGCAATTCTTCTAATAAATTCTTCAATCAATCAATCAATCAAAACCTGACATGAGTTTTCCATGCTGTGCAGAGGGAGGTTGTTGCTCCAGTTCTGACCTTGATTCACTCACCTATTAGTATGAACACACTCTCTGGACTATATGAGTGAGGCAGTTTATCTTGATCGATAATCTGAGCATTTCTCATCCCTTCTGCATCCACTAACGAGCGTAAACCTCACATAAACAATGAGATTGACACATCAACAAACACTTCAGCAGAGGCAGCCACATTCACATTCATCTGAGTATGTGGTCCTACTGAGCACACAGATTTTTGTGTAATCTATTGAACCTCACGGAATAATTACAGCTCATGAAACGCATGACTGATGAGTATAACTCCCTCAGAACAATTAAAAAGAAATGGATCTGTGAAACAGAGCAGTGTGATAAAAATATCATACTTGCAGAAGGAAATGTGTCATCCTGTCACCCGGCAGTGGTGTATGGGCGTTGTCTCTGTGGGGAGCCACTCACCTTCTGTTAACAAATGACAGGCGGAGAGACAAAACAAATTATTTAGGCCGAGACATGTTGGCTGACAAGATGCAGATATTTGACCAGATTGACAGGTGCATGGGAATGGAGAGAAAAACAAGTTTACAGGTAAACTGACAGTGACAGCAGCAGGCAATTGAGGAGGTGGCATGATGAAAACCCCAACATGGAGCCAAGGTTGACAAGAGTAAAAGACAGAAAGAGTGACTAACACAAAGGCGTTTAGTGCATTACTGTCGCAAAAGGAAAAAGTAGCACTCTGGCATCTGTAGAGGACTTGCCTGTTGGTTAGGCTACATCTCCACTGTGGGTTAACTAAGAGCAGTAATAATCTGCTTGGACAGAGGAGACAGGCTTAACGAAGGCTAAGCCTCTCTTACAGTGTCTCTCAGCAGTCAGAGGTCAGAGGTGATTGGCTCAGCACCGAGACTCAAAACAATATTTTGAAAAAAAAATTAAAGAAATCAGAAGGTGAGCATGAGAGGAATTTTATATTTGTTGCCACATTTGCACTGAAAAGACTGAATAGTCAAATTGTGATTGTTTGAAAACAGTTACCTGCTGCCAAAAATGGCAAAGCCTTATGAGGAAGGAAACCAGAGGTCGGAGGACAAAAAGGTGAAGGGGGGTGGGGGGTGGTTGAGATAGAATAAAGAGAACGGTATTAAAAAAAGGATATGGAAATAGAAATGACGGGGAGAGAGATTTCCTGTTCCTCCCAAGGGCATGACAGGGTTCACGTTCTCAGTCTGCACCATATGGTCCAGTAGCGCGTCGGCCAGCCAGCGAGGAGAGCAGCCAAAGACATGCTGCAGTACCAAAACCATAACAAACAAACAAAAAACATCAAGCCACTCACACACACACACACACACACACACAAACACTGTCGAGCTGCACATTAATTATGAACCAGCAGTCTACCAGCTATTAAAAAATCCAGTCTCTGCAGATATCTCTGAGACAGAAAAACACATTTTCCAGGAGAGAGTAGCATCAGGATATAAAATGATTACATTTCTCCGAGAGAAATAAGTTATGATAATTCAGTTTTGTGAGCAGCATGCAGGTGCGGGGCATACAGAGCGTAGGGCTGGGGCTGGCGGATGGCTGAGTCAGGCCCCGAGTGAGAAAACCATGTGAGCGCCCATGTGGGACTCACAATATGCACCAATGTGCTACAATCAGCTCAACTGCTTGCATGTCTCAGGATGTTCTTTTGCTTGTGCATGAGCATAGATGTATAAGTGTGTGTGCTTGTGTGTGTGTCTGTTTTATTATTTCTTCTTTTTTGGGGGGGCAGCTTGGTTGTTGTCTGTATACAGGGAGCACTGAGGATTAAGTCGGGACATTCCTGCAGCTGGAGCGGAGTAATGAAGAACATATTTAGCACCTACACACTAGGGATGGGCGGTATGGACTAAAAAATGTATCACAATAATTTCTGGCATTTATCCCGATAACGATAAAAATGACGATAAAAAAAAAACCAATTCAACTCCACCTTTTCAACTATAAATCTATCTCGCTCTCAGATCCGCCATGTTTGTTACACAAAAACCTCATCAACGGGAATTTTTCTTTCTTTCTTTCTCTTTCTTTCTTTCTTTCTTTCTTTCTTTCTTTCTTTCTTTCTTTCTTTCTTTCTTTCTTTCTTTCTTTCTTTCTTTCTTTCTTTCTTTCTTTCTTTCTTTCTTTCTTTCTTTCTTTCTTTCTTTCTTTCTTTCTTTCTTTCTTTCTTTCTTTCTTTCAGGCTCATTTCCTTCCTTCCTTCTTTCCTCCTGCTCTCTCCTTCCTTCCTTCCTTCCTTCCTTCCTTCCTTCCTTCCTTCCTTCCTTCCTTCCTTCCTTCCTTCCTTCCTTCCTTCCTTCCTTCCTTCCTTCCTTCCTTCCTTCCTTCCTTCCTTCCTTCCTTCCTCCTGCTCTCTCCTTCCTTCTTCCCTTCCTCTTTTCTCCCTTCCTTCCTTCCTTCCTCCCTTCCTCCTTCCTTCCTTCCTTGCTTCCTTCCTTCTTTTTTCCCTTCCTTCCTTCTTTCCTCCTGCCTTCTCCTTCCTTCTTCCCTTCCTCTTTGCTCCCTTCCTTCTTTCTTTCCTTGTTTTCTCCCTTCCTTCCTTCCTTCCTTCCTTCCTTCCTTCCTTCCTTCCTTCCTTCCTTCCTTCCTTCCTTCCTTCCTTCCTTCCTTCCTTCCTTCCTTCCTTCCTTCCTTCCTTCCTTCCTTCCTTCCTTCCTTCCTTCCTTCCTTCCTTCCTTCCTTCCTTCCTTCCTTCCTTCCTTCCTTCCTTCCTTCCTTCCTTCACGTATGTTGTGCGTCGATTTAACGCAGAACTATAAATCAGCTTTACACAAAAACATCATCAACGGGAATTTATCGTTTTTACCGCGAGATGACAAATTCTTACCATGGGGAATTTTTTTGACGGTTTATCGTGAAAGGTAAAATATCGCCCATCCCTACTGCACACACACTCTCATAAACTTACTCATGCATTTGTGCCTAAACAAATACTGAAACATTTTGAGTAAGCTGCTCTGATGGCTCATGGAGCAGTTGGTGACATTAATACAGACCTCTTGAGAACGCTGACATAAATAATCTGTCACATAAATGTAATTACGCACATATTATTATGATATTCTTACACTGCAGCGTCCCTGCCGGTTGACCTAGATATCAGCTGACATGCTCACGTCTTTGTAAAAGACGTGAGCATGTCTATTACAAACAAGCATCTAAAAGCCCCAGAATGAATCACTTGTCAACATGATCAATACATCTGAGCAGATGGACACTGCAACAACACTGACTTTGTTGTTGAGAGCTTGTATGAACCTGACCGGCAATGTTTTCACTCGCAGGCTCCAGTGATTGTTTCAGCCGTCCTGGCATACACGTATCAAAGGGAGAAACACGTGAAGGTTTTTTTTGGAAGAACAAACATGTTCAGCATCATCAGATTCTATCTACTGTGCAAAACAGGAGTTGGAAAACACAGTTTTTTTTTCTTATCAAAACTAGAAAAATGCTAAAAGCAATGGTTTGCTTGCTCAGGCGATGTGTAGTCTGACCGCGCAGGCAGAGGGGATTTTTGTTGTTGCAGACAGTCACATTCAAAGGTGAAGAGAAAAGTCGGTTGTCATAGTGAGGAGTGGGCAAATGAGAGTTGGTTTAAATATGGGAATATCAATGTATAGTTTCAGTCTTTCCTGGAACGCTTGCATTAATGATGCTTTGTTTAGTTTAACCCATCCGAAGTGGTAATAAATCTAAGTCCAAGTCACATACAGTCATCACTGCTTGAATCGATGTTGACATATAAAACCATGAGGACGTCACTATTATTAATGAAGTATTCAATTAAATTCAATTGAAGCAATTCAATACAAAGCATATATTAAAAGAAAATCAATATATATCAATATCAAATATATATTTGTCAGCGTTGGCTGCAACAATGGTCATACAGCAGCCTACACTAAAACAACTAGGTGCTTTTTCTACAAAATCTGACTCAAATTTGTTTTGTATCACACTTCTGCCGCTTTTGTATAATTTTATTCGTATCTCAGAACTTGAAGCATGAGCTGGGGTACTCTGATTTTGTGTTTTTCTTGTCGTAGCTGAGGTTCTTTCATTCATTTTGAAGGTCGCCTAACAACCGCATTTTGGGATAAAATGTGTACCAGCAGCTAACTAACGTGAACAACTATCTCTGTGTTATAAATTTAGATTAACAGTTTAAACCTGACATGACTGGAATTAAACACAGAATATTTAGTTAATGAGAAGCTTCAGGGGTGCAAACTTCACTCCCAAGGTTAAGGGCAATTGCTCAAGTACTGTTTCACTATATGCACTATTTTTTTCCAGTTTACGTTTACGTCTACGTATAATTATTTTTAGGATTTTACAATATGACGCGGCTCTTGACACTATTTCTTATTAAGTGAAATAGCCTATACTACTGTATGCCTGGGTCAGGCAATGAGAGCTGAAATGAACTGAATGAGGACTTTCTTGAGTCATTAAAAATTGACATATATGTGTAAAGATATGACTGTTATTACAGTATTTGTGCCAATTAACTACACATGAGATGGCTGACTATTGCAAAGGTTCACTCACGGTCAGCCGATGGTTCTGACCCCTGGCCGTTTCTCTCATCAGCACCATCTTTATAGACCTGCCATGAAATCCAGAGAAAAGTCTTCAGTAATATATTTCCCTGCTCATATCCATCCTCTACAATCACTAACGATCTCCTTCTCCCTTTAGGCTGCAAATTATTGGGAAACTCTAGTGGATAGCTGAGCGGTAATTTGTAGAGCAGAAGACCCTCATCCCCTTGACCTTCTCTTTCCCTCTTTCTGAGACAGCCAGCTTCTCTCACATCAATTCTTCTCTTTATTTTTTTCCTCCCACTGGTGAATGTCATCCCCTATTTTTTTCTTTTTTTCCTCTCACTTTTTCCTTAACCTTTCTTTTTTCTTCCTTTCTCACCATCCTCGCTCCTGTAATGATTTACACAATACTTCGACAATAAGGAGGAAGGAGAGAGAAAGGGAGCGAGAGAGAGAAAGAGAGAGAGAGGGAAAAAAAGGCAATCTTAAATAACAAAATTAAAATTTTATTAGCAGTGAACTGATTGATAATTCAGGGAAGAGCCTGACAGCTGTAGCGCCACAGGGAGAAATAAATAAATAAATAAATAAGTAAGTACAAGAGGCTTGTGTGTGTGAAGTGTCTGTCTGGCCGTGCAGCTGTCAAACTCGCATGAAAACATCGGTCCGTAGACCAGCTCTCCTGCAGAATCAACGTGAACGAAAGCACCGCCGAATAAAAAGCGGCAGCACAGGTTGCTGTCACGATTCAGGCCAGTGTGTTATAAAAGATTGATAATGCACTCTATAAAGGAAGTGTTACGTGTGATCATTGATATGCCGAACGCATATGCACATAAAGCCTTGTAAGAACAGAGAGGAGGATGTATTCACATTCCGAGCAGATCTTTTGAGTCATTTGGATCGCAGCAGATTTACACATTGATTTGGCTCCGGTGTGGACAAGAAAAAGTGTGGTGCAATGAGTCAAACTGATAAATGCATTTGTGGGCGAGAATGAGCATTTCAAAGTGACACCAACATCTCCAGCATTAAGACCTGGAGTGGGATGCCTGTTACAGACACTTCCAACCGATGACATCGCCTTTGAAATTCAAAAGGTGCTACAGAGCGAGAAAGGCTGACTGAATACACTCTCTTGGGGCAAACCCTAATGATGTTTTTCTAGTTGGAACCTTTTTTAGTTAAATCTGGTTTGCAAGTCACTTGGCATGATTGTGTGCAATCGTGTTTGTGCTACAGCAAGTATGGGGAGTTTAATCAGAAAATATCTGGTTATCTACACACGGTATCGAAGGTTCATGAAAATGTAACTTTTGTCAGAAGTTGTATATCTAACACACAAATGCAATAAGAAAACACAGTTAGCACAGAAGTTAACACAGACCTTTGGCAGCAACATGAGCACAACTCTTTGTTATTTCCAATGTTTTGATGGTAGTAAATATGTTTTTATTAATATCTTAGCAGTAAGCATCATTATTAAGTCCCATGTACAGTTGCCAACAATAATCTGATGGCAACAGAACATGTTGGCCTCTCGTCTAAATGAGCATACATATTGCACAACACAAAACCATTTCCATGTGAAAGATAATCACAAAAATATATTTTTAGTTTTCAAAGAAAGTAAGAGATTTGTTGGTAATTAAAGGAGCCGTCTGTAAGAAATGTCCAAAACTGGTACTGCAGTCACTTTCAAAATATTGTTGAGCGGCGTGTACCCTCCCCCTCCTCCCCCCGACCAGAGGTTGCCAGGTAGGCTGCAGAATGCAGCAGGAACGTAGGCTGCCATGGCTGCGATAATTAGAGCCGAGCTGGCAACCCGGATGCCGAAACAATACTGACTTGGTGATTGGGAGATAGGTGGAGGGTGGAGCTTCAGAAACAATACTGACTTGGTGATTGGGAGATAGGTGGAGGGTGGAGCTTCAGAAACAATACTGACTTGGTGATTGGGAGATAGGTGGAGGGTGGAGCTTCAGGCCAAAACAAAAAATGACAACATAAACATCAGTTGAGGGCTGCAACTCCTCTTTTTAAACTGGAAAATCCTGGCTTGAGTGCTGTTGTCAGTGACATAAGTATTTGAAATGAACATGATTTTTAAATGTCTGTTGACATATCGGGGTCATTTTATGATTCGTTTTATTATTGCTCTTACATACAGCTCCTTTAAATTGCCCACTTGTCTGTTCATCCAGCTGGAGACAGTTGAGAGTGGAGCCTGCACTGGAAGAGACCCCAATGCAGCTGCCTGCAGCCAGACCTCTGGGATTTAAGGGGTGGACATGATCACTCAAATCCAAAACAACTTTCTTTTCCCGAGAACATGTCTCTTAAGAGCAGTTGTACCGCTTAGTGCTAACTTCGGCTTAGAGCAAATTAATGGTTGTGAAATTAGGTGAAGATAAAGATGGAGCAACTGGAAAATGACTCCCTGTAATATTACAATATCCTGCAAATCTGGACAACTCGCCGAATTATATTTTTGAACGTAAGAAGGTCGTAATATTTAGAGCACATTTAATAGAATAGCATTTTTTAAGTAACAATGTAAGAATGCAGGGCATTTTTTGCATTCATGGTTTCCAAATACATGTAAGAGATCAGATATCAGGTTTAAATCATTTTTTGATCTCCTTCACACTTGTAGGTTAATTGTGGGACTGTGGTGCAGATTCTCATCTAACCAGCCACAATGTGGGCCATTGATCCTTTCAGCTGGACGCTGCCATGTGACACCAGCATCTCATATCTGGGCCAAAGCAAAGGCCACATGTCTCCTGTCCTCATACCTCTCACTCAAATCCCATAAAACCGAATGCAATCATACACACGCACACACACCTGATGGGTTTTCTGCAGGGTTCATAAAGTTGAGCTTTTAATACACGAATGGAATTTGACAGCTTAACTCTGTCAAAGCTGATGGATATGAGTGAAACCAGTTCAGATGCCTAGGCGTGTGTTTAATAAAGATGTGAATTTTGTGACACTTATACAGCATTTTTATATTTCCAACATCACATAAGAATATGATGAATATGGTAGTCACAGACTTTGCTATCTATTTTCTATGCCGTTTCTGGAAACTTTTCCCACAGAAACACTTTGAACAACTCCTCAAATTAATCTCAAATTTTGTGAGACTTATATAACATTTTTATATTTCCAACATCACATAAGAATACCATAGGAGTTCTTAATAATACTACTATATAACACAGTCATAAAACATGACCTGATATGAAACAACTACAATAAAAAAGACTTATATACCCCTTTTAGGAATTTGCTTATTTCACAGGAAGCATATATTTTTGTTAAACATCTAAATTAACACTGGACACACTGCAGAGGATTTAAAAAAATAATAAGAGTTGTTAAACTTTCTGAAGATATTACTTTCCTAAAAAATGCAGATACTCTGGAACAAAAACCACATCCCACAGAAAAATTTGAAAATACTACTTTAATACCAACTTGTATGGTCATGATTTGCAATGTGTTTAAATTACATCATTTTAGTGTAGAGTCAATTAATCGCTTTGTTGTGGTGGACACGGCATCTGAAGTGTGATGGCGGTAACAGAAACAGCCAGTAAAACGCAGGGACAAACAGAAATGGATGACGCAACAAAAAATTTATGGCTTAGAGTTCCACATGTGACCAAAAATCCACTGATATGTGTTTTATAGTCATAATCATGTATTTGAGGATAGTATTTCAGAAAGACTTTCTGCTGAGCAGTCATTCTTGTCACCATGGTAACCAAAATAAAAGGAGGAGAAACTCATTGCAGATAGCAGACATTACAGGCCATTTTATGATGAATGGGATTATATACTTGTGGGGACAAAAAACAGGAGATGAGAGTTTTTGCTGTGGCGGCACAGCAGAGGAATGACAGCCTGGAAGACTGAAATAAAGCCGAATCTGACTCCATACACGCAGTATCCATTGTTTTACCTGATATGTTTTAACTTGTCAGATAAGCATTGACAGTCACAAACTATGTGAATACATCTGGGAAGTCGATCCGTGGCATTTGACTGAGATTTTTTTGCAAAACCCTCATCTGTTTAAGTGAGATCTAGCATCTTGCTGAATAATTCATGCTGCTGCTCCTCTTGTGGTCAGATTCAGCTTCACCGCAGTCGTCCAGGTCTTCACACCTCCACTCTGCAGCCGCAACACAATCCATCAACTCTTGTTTTATTCTTCAAACAAGTATGTAATCGCTTTCGCTGTAAAAAGTACTTTAATCATCTGTTTGATTTTCTGAAAGCATTGTTGATTGGTACATTCTTCTTTTGAATTTTTGAGGTGAGACCAGAAGTACCTAAGTCTGCTCACCCCCCTGTTCTGCCCGCTCACGTCGTGTGTTGCTGTTCTCGGGTTGCCCGTATTATGTGTACGTATGCTGTGGCCATTTCACATATGTCTATGAGACCAGACTGGCACACAAGCCACTAACAAACACACATACATACTGTATGGTGAGAGAGACTGCATGAAAAGTGTCCTATCATTGTATAATGTGTGAAAAGAAAGGGACGAGTTTGTGGTTACAGCAGCTCCAAATGGAAAAAGACAATACACTGCCGGAACATAATGGGGAAAAAAAAGAAAATTCATTTTATCTCTTGATACTGGGACAGAAAAAAAAAAAAAAATCTTAACACCCGAGGAAACTAAATGTTATTGTATTTTTTGGGAATAAAAGAAAGAACCCATGCTCTACATCAGTGTGAGTTCAGCATCGTGACTGTGGGAAAACACCACTGCACTGAGCAGCACATGGACGACCTGAACCGTGGGTGGATAAACTGCAGAATTAATCATCTGGTGTGAGAAGGTCACAACAGATGATTGTCAGAAAACGGCACTATCAATAAGTGGTAAGTCAATTATCAAATATTTTTTTCCAAAGTTTTCAAACAATGACATTGCTGCTTAGAAATAATGTGTGTTTATTAAGCCTCCAGCTGTATGTGATGTGAGTTTAGAAGATGATGAGGTTGCGTGACAAGCAGCAGGGAACTACCCACTCTTTGCTGTGCTGATGAGCAGAGATCGTGATCATCACATAACACATCCCTTCAAATGTGGATGGACCTAACATGCATGTGATGGAGAGAGAGAGACAGAGAATCTGACAGATCTCATTGGGTGAAAACTTTAAAACGCACAACGTTTTTCTGTCTCATCTTCCCACCTCTTTTGAAACTTTCTTTCTTGCCCAAATGAAACATGAACTCATGAATAAACAAAAGGAGGATGCATGTGCTTTTGAAAACACATGGCTCCAGATGATAGATGCCTCTTCTTTAATTGGAATTTGAAGAAATCTAATCAAGTACTGAACAGAAGCTGACAAACGTCTTAGCAAAGGGCCTGTTCTTGCATGGAGGAGGTTTACCAGGCGGGATGCTGTTTTAAGAATTGTAGCGTGACTCCAAAGGTGCACTGATGACATTAAGTCAATTTTAAATGGATCCACTTGTATCAAATTTTGCCCACCACGCATCATGTAGGATCAGCTCTCTCTGTGGTATCTATTGACGTGTTCTGCCTACAAGGCCATCCTTTTATACCTCTGCATGGTCAGAGGAGAAATTTCTTGGAAGCTAACAAAAGCTTGTTATGATGCAGAAAAAAAAAATCCTCCCATTACATTTATCATTATCACTGTTGAGCTACATCTGGCAAAGAGTCTCCTCGTGCTTTGTCTGCTCCTTACTTTTTCAGAGGAAAATACTAAAGCAAAAGTAATTGGGCATTCGTTGACAGAGACAGTTTTAGGGTTTGTGACTTTGTATGTAATAAAATGTAACATTTCCTACGCTGAGAAACCAACGATGTCACGTAATGGTGGAGACAAGAAATTCAACACATTTAGCGACAATCCTTTTCAACAAGATGCAGCAACACAAATTCTTGCTGGGTCATTCACAGACTTTGCCATCTTATTTACATGCAGTTTTCTGGAAACTTTTCCCACGGATACATTTTCTGCAGAAACACAAACCATAAATAAATAATACATTCTTTGCTTGACAACTTGTGTTTTATTTTTCTGAAATTAGAAATCATAATCTTGTGATGTCATTCAGTATGGTGGTTAAAAAGTACTTCTGCAATACTTTTGCAATACATTTACTCTCATCATGCATTCTTACTGCTGGCAACTACTTTAAAACGATAAAGAAAAATATCACGAGCATGAAATACTTCCTGAAAGTGAGTAATTTTTAGTGTCTTCTGATTGGTCACATTTCTGAAAGCTTTCCATGAATGGTGAGAGAACTTCATAACCTTGTACAAATCAACAAAGCAGGTACACCTACACAGCTACAGAATAAAAACAATCACTGATGTTTATCTAAGTATGCACCAAACTGTGATAGTTACCCAGTCTATTAACCATTACACACGATCATGGGTATAACTTCCATTGATAATTTCTGCTCTTTTATTATCTTTCATTCATTAGCGATAGAGCATATGTTTCAAGGACACTTCGAAGCGTACGGCTGTGATGTGAGGTGCATATAAAACACGCTAGATTTGTCTAAAATTCCCATCACAGAGTGAGAAACAAGTTCGGTCCAGTCAGATGATGACCTTTTAAAGAAACAGAAATGATAAAGGTCAAAATTAAAAACTCAGTACTCTCCATTATTTAAGCTTTGCCGAACTCACTGCCTTCATCACTACCTCACCAGACACAACCTACGCCATAAACATGTTCAATTCAAAGGCACTAACAGGGAATATCCATGGATGACTGGGGAAAATGTGGTTATAGTTACATAAACTGCACTTTCTTCAGCTGGTTTTACTTTCACATGAAGACTAGGTTGTTTTAGTCCTGTAAGGTGTCTTTTCTTTTCACTGGCAATTTACACAAGTCTTAAAAAGAAACTCCAAGTCTGGGTCAGATAAACAAGGCAAAAGGAACAGAACACAAATCAATAGGTTAGATTTGGTCAGGAGTTACACAAGCGTTTTGCTTAACAGAGCACTTCGTGGTGTATCTCCTTGTCCACCCCTTTCCTTTTGGCTGCAGGTAAAATCCTCTGCTAGAGTGAGTTTAGGGTCATTGAAAACTGCGGTTTCCATTTCTATTAAGATTAAATTTTAAGATGTTTGAGAGGTCATTAAAGAGAGATCACCCTGCATTTTAACTGCACTGCTCTTCAAAGGAATCGTGTTTTTGTGATGTCACCATCAAATAGAGTCTAGACTAAACAGACAAGGGCGCCGGATCACTTTAGGCCGCAAGATGAAAGCCATCACCAGCAGGTGCATCCATCTCAAATGCATTATCCGCTGATATTAAAGAGTGGGCATTGTGCTCAGCTCTATTCAGTCTGCATTTCCATCCACCACACCTCTGCTACCATGTAGGAGGTCATGACCACTCAGCAAGAGCTACCTGCACCACCTGAGACAGACACAGCAAGCAACACACTGAGAGCATACCGCCTTAAATTGAACACACAGAAGCACACTGAGTCACTGTAGCTGAAAGCTCAAATACTGCACAAGAAAGTGGGAATAAAAAAAAAAATCAGGCTGTGTTTTCTTTCTTAAGCTCAACATACACTACGCAATTTACTGCTGTCCTAGATGAAGGATGACCGACATGAAAGGTCTTGTGGGGATATATTTGATCCTAGCAACAAAATGACAGAGATGCTCACTGCTGTTTTAATACTCTTAAAACCATAAATGGATTTCTGAGAAGAAAGGCTAACCATCTTGCAGTTTGACTGTTGCTATGAACTAATGCTGTTTTCCATTTACCCCGAACGCTGTAACTGTGAATGAGGTCATCTGAGTTAAAAGCGTTCCCGGAGAAAACCTAGAAAAAAACTTGGAAGCTCAAAGGAAAGTGAAATTACTTTGATAACACATGTACACTTTGACCCTTTCCATATGTTGGACAAGCTGCTGCTACTGCTAGCCACTGTTAGCAAAACTAATTAATAATCCACTGTTAAAAAGTGAACTCTATCATGTGCATCTTTGACTTAATCTGAATAAATTAAGACAAAATAAACATTAAACAGCTATTTTTCAACATTAAGATGAGCTTAATAGTTACTGTGTCCATGCAAGGGTTGGATTCTGACATCGGGCTTGGAGAGGCTTCTCCAACTTCGAGTTGAAATTCTGATTTAGTGATGATAGGCAATGTTAGCTCACTGAGAAAGCAACAAGTATGCAGTAGAGATTCAACACATAGGGCTGCTTGGTGGCACAGTGGTTAAAGCAGTGCTTCTCAATCCTGGTCCTCGTGGGCCCCTGTCCTGCATGTTTTAGATGTTACCCTGCACCAACACAGCTGATTCTAATTAAAGGTCCTCATTAGCTTGTCACCAAGGTCTGCACAGCTCTGTTGATGACACAGGTACTTTTATCACGGTGTGCTGAAGCAAGGTAGCATCTAAAACATGCAGGACAGGGGCCCACGAGGACCAGGATTGAGAAACACTGGGTTAAAGCAAGCAGCTCATGTACTGAGGCTACAGTGCTCCTGCAGCAGTCGCAGGTTCGAGTCCTGGCCTGTGGCCTTTGCTGCATGTCATCCCCATTCTCTCTCTCTACCCCCTTCCTGTCTACACTTTGAATAAAGGCCACTAGAGCCACACAATCTTTAAAAAAAAAAGGCAACACATAAATGCAGTGTAGATGAAAACAAAATGTTTTTACTTATCTTTGGTATAACTGGTGTCCAAATGTGGTCTTTTTTTCTTAACCATAATTTCTTTCAGATTTTTTAACTTTTTTATTTGGATAAATACGATTTATTTTAAATTTAATCCATTATAACTGAGCTCTGCTGTGAATTGTGTGACCTTATGAAGTGTGATACCTTCTCAAGTCACCTTAAAGCCCAGCAGCAGGTATTGTCATCTTTCTACAGTCCGCATTCTCAGTCAATTCTCTACATGAAATAGATATCAGGCATTCATGCAATTTTTATCAATCATTTTGAAAACCCCAAGTTCTTCTTATATGCTATTAAAACTCTCTCATGCATTTTAGGGGATCATTCGTTTTTTTTTAACGAAAGCTGTCAAGTACTTTAAGGAGTTAGTGCCTTACCTGCAGGTGACAGCAGTCACAGCGTTCTCAGTCTGACAGATCAGGAAGAAATCCTGTGGAGCTCGGTAACTGCTACTTAGAACATGTTTCGTAGAGGAGCACATTTACACCATGAAAGAGCTGATAAACCTGGTAAATTTCATTTCAGTTTCATCAAACGCTATGATATTGATGTTTACGCTGTGTCGCCTTTGTATCAACTACGCTGACTCAGTGCCTGCATTGTAGTGGATGTTTTTACACTGTGGTGAAATATTAACTGTGGTTAAGAAAATGTATCAAGTACCTCATTTCAAAGATGTAAAAGCAATGGAGCTTAAAGTGGACAACTGGAGGAGGAATCCTTCCACCTCACACTATTTTTGGTGTCATCCGGGCTCTACAACAATATTGACCCCTCCATCAGTCGGGAAGCCGGTCAGCTTGGTTTTGCACAAACAAATACACAGAGCTGCATTTTGAATCTCAGACAGGTAATTTGCTTTGATCAATGCACCAAGGCTAATCTGTGGCGCTGGCAGCTGTGAGGCACATTGAGTTTGAATTGACGGCTGCTGAGCTCCTTGCGGTGATACTAGTGTCGGCAGGCTGCTGAGCCTCATAGGAACACTGACTTTCACATGTTAGTGTGACATCTTTTGACTGTAACTGAGCTAAATAAATGTCTCATAGTTTGTTCCTTCAACTTCCTCTGGTTACACAAACCCCCCCCCCCAAAAAAAAAAACAAAAATTGCATCTTTTTACAAAGCACTGCAGAGAGAGGACTGCACTTTAAAGAAGATCCTGAGATGCCTGGTCCAAAAGTAACCTGAATTCTCAATGAGCCGGGCTTTTAAAGAATAAATATAGTGGCACCATGTTTATGTGCATGTACCCGCAGGCCGTTTGTGCGAATGTACCACTGCAGCATCTGGCAAGGCCTTGCAAAGTCCACTGGGAAAATGTAGCTTTTAGTATTCGTCTAAGCACAAATATCCAAGAACAGTCAGTGATAAAACTCCACTTGTATAACCACAAACCGTCAGCCTGAGTCTCTCTGAACCCTTGATGTTTTTGAAGTTCTTGTTGAGCAAATGCAGAAACCAAACTTGAAATACCGGTACTATGAGCTAAGAAGGCAGAATATTAATGGAATTGAGTCTGTGTGTTTATACGATCCCGTTGCTGCAGCGAATCACAGCGAAACATCAAAATATTGAAAAATTCTTGACCTGAGATGATTAAACACGGGTTGAAAAAAAGTTATGGATAAAAGAAGATAAAAATAGTCTTGGTAAACAACTAAAGAATGCTCAGAAAGTAAAAGATCTCTGACTGATCAAAGGTCATCTCGTTTCCTGAAAGCAAACTGGCTCCTTATTTTGTCACAGAGATTTTTTTTCTCCAGAAATTCAATTGCTGTGTGGAGTATGTTTACCAGCAGTCTAACAACTGCTGCATTCTTTCACCACAAAGGTGTTGCAGGCAGCTGGCTGGGACAGATGGCCGTTGTACTGAAAGTAGAGTTGACATTTGTGTCACCTGTACAGGATCTTAGCAACTAAATGACTGTCTGGGATTACTAACAGATTTAATTTCATAATTTGAACTAAATTATTAGTTAAAACCACTACCTTGCACTAAGCAGCAGCCTTAACACATTTAATTTCTAAAGAAATGGATAAATGAATGGCATCTAACAGAATCACTAGAATGTATGTGTTTTCTTTTAACATTTGTATACAACCTACAATCTCTTAAGGCCAGGACACACCAACCTGATAATCGGCCGTCGGACGACGTTGGCAGTTAGGCGAGGTCGGTGACTCGAGTCGGGTTGGTGTGTCCCGGGCAGTCGTCCGTTGACTAGCGACTGCGTTGTGAACGCCATTATATTCTCATTATTAGCCATCATATTTTCAATCCTTCTTGACTTCTATCAGACGTGAAAACACTGAGTGACGACAGAGGGCTCTGTTTAGAACTCTAGACTAGAGCGATCCATCATTTCCGTCACTTCTCTTCTTTTCTTTCTGGCGACATCACAGATTAGCGCCACCTGCAGTTTTGGGGGGGTATTACAAATTGGGCATGCGGAGAACGTACATTCCAGTCGACGTCAGGTTGGTGTCTTCAGGTGTAATTTTTGACCAACTCAGGCAGACGGGAGCTGACTTTCAGTCCGACTGCTTCTCTGCCGACGGTCGGCCGTCGGGTTGGCCTGTCCTGGCCCTGAAATTCACTTTGTCTGCTCGCTGTTGTAAGAGCTCAGTGGGTTTATCGCTTCACTAAACAGGAAGCTGAACTCAAGATGCCGTTTGTCTGTTTTCCAGATGTCATGAGCCTTAGTGGAGAGTTGGAACATAGACAAAGGAAAAAACAATTGAATTTTGGTCCTGCAAAACACAGCTATGGCACTGGGTAAAAGATTGACTTTCTCAGAGGACTTTTGTTAAATGAGCTTCTGGGAGGCTTCGGTAATCTCTTCTCTTTCTGTAAGCAGCTCTGACTCCTGAGAGCTGGGCGTTACTTAATGTTGTTACTGGCCTGAACAACCTGTTTAGTGTCTAGTGTTTTTTGCTGCCTGTCTCTCTCCACCTGCTCTTTTTCTCCATTAGTATGACAGCTGGAGGAGACGGGCAACTGCCCTCTTCTGATAGAGTTTTATTACCGATAAAATTGGGCCTTTTTCTTCCCATTTTTGTACCTAAAAGGAATTGTTGGGTTTGGTGCTTGGTTCGAGAGTCTGTACTGCGGTTGAAATACGAGTTCAAGAATGAGCCCCCCTCTTTAATCCTTTTTTTTTTTTGGTTTGTTTTTTATAGCATAACCTGAAGCAAAGAAAATATCAGACTAAAACATCTAACTTCTTTTTTTGTTTTTTTAATAATAACCTTGAGACCAAATTGATAGAAAACAGAAACAAACAAAACAACATTGTTTATACCTGGCGTTTACACCTGGAGGAGTTATGTCCAGTGACCAACAGCCCAACGCTCGTATTATCCTGATGTGTCCATCACTCTGGACCAGGGTAAATCTGGACTCATCAGACCACATGACCTTCTTCCATTTCTCCAGAGTCCCGTCTTTGCGATCTAACAAACTGAAGCCTTCTTTTTTCCAATAAGCCTCACTGAAAAGTGTTTTTTCTTAAGGCTACACAGCCGTTCATTCCCAACCCCTTGAGTTCCCCTTCGCGCTCTTTCTTTCACTGTTAAACACAGTCCTGTCTTCGACTGTTGTTCTTTGTACACGATGATTTCACCAAACCTTTAAGACATTGCCAATCACAACCATTCAAAAAATGTTTTCAACCGAATATTTTCCTCGAAGATGATAGTGCCCCATTTTCATTCCAGTTTTTGATAATGCATCGGAAAGTTTTTAGGCAATTTTTCATAGATGTTTTCTGTTTTCTTTAAATCCCAAAATTTGACCCTTCTTTCCACGATCGCTGGATGTTTTCTGACATAGTTGTTTAAGAAATGAGAAGCTACTCACGTCATCAGTTACAGTTAAATACGTATTTTCCTACAACATACTCATACATGCAGTAATTAACCAGGTAGAGAGTCTAACCTATTTCCTCAGTTAAATCCAGGTGGTGAATTGTGTTTTTGGACATTCAGTGTATATATACTCCAGTCTTTTACATTATAAAAAAATGCTCTTTATATTATTTGGACATGATGATGCCAAAAAATTGCTTCTCTCACATCATATCAGACCATGAATTGTTGCAACACACACTTGAATGTTCCAGACCAGGAAACTACCAGAATGTCTGCAGCTATATAAGCCTGCAAACACACTCGTGACCATTCCACTCATGACGAAACCTTTTAATTTATTCTGTAAGATACTTTAAATCCAGCAATCTGCCCAACATATCTCCCTACACATCGTTCAGGCCAAACATCTCAACTGTATGTTGGAACAACAGGAAAAGTCGGATCCCAAAGATCACTTCTCATTCCCTAGTTCATACCCAGATAGCAAAAGATAAAATTAATGTTGATTTATGGTCAAATAGGTTGATTTTCGGTTAAGGTCGACAATTGATGGTGGATCAACCATCAATCAATCATCCAATTCTAATGCCAACGTGCAGGCTTCAGCATAGCTTCAACCTGAATTCAATATTTCGGCCTCATCATATTTCAACATTGATTCACTAATACTTTTTGCTATCAGGGTATTAACATTTCTACAAACTGGAAACTAGCTGTTGAGGCATTTTTGTTAGGAAATAGTGATAAGGTATTCTCACAGCAATGCAATGTCATATGAAATTCTTTATAAGGTAATGAAAAAAAGAATGTCAGTAAGTTTCCTTGGTGATCGAAACAAGTTATTTTTTGTCATCCTGTCTCACTGAAGACATGTACTATGGGCCTGATTTACTAAAGGTTTGCGTGTGTAAAAACGTGTGCAAACTTGACAGCACCCGCAAACCAATGTGCAAGCTGATGTACTAACAGCGTGCAAAGAGGTGGTCGCCCCCGGCGTCGGCCCGCCCGCCGTGGAGGATGCTACGGGGCCCGCCCGAAGGATGGAGAGACACGGAGTTTCGTGCAGACCCTTTATTTCACCAGTTTCACCAACACACACACGTGCAGAAGCACATCAGCAGCTTCTCAGGCAGCAGCTCCATCGGCCCCCTTTGCTGCTGTCCAGCTCTGCCTTATGAAGCCTGACAGGGTGGAGAGGCTGATTGGGCCCACCTGTGCCCTAATCAGCCTGAGTGGCTGCAGCTTCTCCACCATGCCACAATATTCAATGATAAGTAGACCAAGAAAAAAAACAACACACTGACACTTCAATATATTTATATATACACACTCACACAAACACATACTTAGGAGTTTATATTATATATATTTACAAATATTATGGAAGACAACACAGTAAGCAGGCTATTAATTAATGACATCAATAACCATTTACCCGATTTTTGTTATCTGTGACTGTGATTGTGGGAAAGTATGACTATTGTGGAATCCATGAGCGCATTTAAACATGATTCATTAACACAAAACTGGACGCTAAACAGAACATGACACGGAATGAGAATATAATTTCTGTCAGACGAGGGGGTGCTTTTCACGGCAGGGGTGCTGAATACGGCACAACACCGGGGTATGACAACTGCAGAACAAGTATAGGCGCACAATAAGAAACACTTTTTTCTACATGAAAACACGTGATTTATTTATTATCACAAATAAACAAATGAATGTGCCTCCTGTGGCAACCTTTTGCTGAATAATACTCGATTTAACATTCAAAAAAATATATTTTGCATGTGGAGAATCCTCACCACAAGTTGAGCCATCCCCATCCCAGTCCTCAAATCAGGCACCAACAAGCATCCCTGCGTAATGCTGGGCAGATTAGCACCTTCCTTTCGAACGTATTAAATACAGACGCAATCACAATCCCCGCAAAAACTTTCAGGCTTGGTAAATCTCATTGCGTGTGGTAAATGGACCTATTTGCATTTTCCCCTCCCAGTATTTAGCGCGTTCTGGCGGGTACGCCCCATATTGATTATTCATCAGGGCAAAAGTACTAAATGAATAGCGTGTGCTATTTTGCTCATTTGAGAGGCGCAGTCCTCTTTGCATGCTATTAGTAGATCAGCTTGCACATTGGTTTGCGGGTGGGGTCAAGTTTGCACACGTTTTTACGCACGCAAACCTTTAGTAAATCAGGCCCATAGTGTTTCAAGCATGGCAATAATTTCTACCCACTGAACTGTCTAAACTGCCTCTAATTCAACTTTTTCTGCTGAGGTTTTTGCTCCAGAGCCGAGATGCATCCACTGTACATCAATAAGATCTGACTGCTCAAACAGAATGGTTCATACTGGAAGGGAAAGCCTCCCCTTCACTGATTTGCATACTTAAGGCACAAAACACAACAGAACATGGTTCCATTGACTAGTTGATGTATCCATTAATGCCACGTACTTTGCAAGAGCTTGTCAGAAAGTTTTGCTCAGACTACTTATGTCGACGTTATATATATTCTCAAACAGATTTAGATTTCAAAACTCTTCAAACTTTTGACGGAGAAAAACAGATGGGTCTGAGGTTAGTGGAAAAGGGAAGGCTTGTGTGAAGAGTTTGGTCTTCTGAGAACAGAGGTTTATACTGTGATTGATTTTAAAGTAGGTAGAAGGCTGCTAGATCCAGCGCTTCTGAAAAGTCCCTTCTGGCACCACAAATCTGCTCTTGCAGCACTGTTATTTATAGTTCAAGCTTGAGCACTTTCTAATGATTGGCTGGAGGATTTAAATTTCCTTTGTTCTCAGAGACCATGACTTTTGCAAAAAAGCGGCTATTGCTTTCAAAGAGGACAGTGCTCAAATTCAAGTAATAGTAACCATCATCCATCATGATAGAGTTACGATGGTCAGATAGATTTTATGTTGACGCATTTCTACAATGTGACGGTAATCCTGCCTGCTGAAACCAATTTGCACACCTCATTACGCCACAGCTTTTAGCTAACATCTTAAGACAATAATCTCAAATGATTTATGAGGCTAAAACAAAGAATTAATACATTGTTTACTATTGTTTGAAGTTAGTGTTGCAAAGCAGCGGTTAAAACGAGATGAATAATGAGCACAGTGGCAAACCCAACAGCATTGTTGGAGAACAAACAGTGTAGAAAATGCCAATAGTAACTTTTAAAGGACAAAACCAAATTAAATCTGTCATTCAGGTCCTTAATTCTCAGTTTTAATTATCTCAATTTTCAATCCTCAGTTCCTCTTGGTCTCCCTGAGGTACAACAACATTAGCCACAATGCAAGAACAGAAAGCAGCTCAGAAAAGTAGTGAAGGTGCTACCTCTGAAATAACCTCCCACGCTGTTGCAAAGTCGTGTTTGTTCAGTGGGACGTAAACTGTTTGAGAAATGGGGAGATGCTGAGAATGTGTAATGCACGATTAACTTTGGTTTGAGCATAAGCACTTGTCTCAGTAAGTATTTCTTCGCTGATTCCTTCATCTACCTCGTTGATGATAGATTGAAGCTCACACGCAATAATGATGGTACTGTAAATGCTTTCATCTTGTGAGGGACACAATGTAACACCACAGATTTCTGAAACAAAAAATAAACTGGTGAAGAGGAGAAACCTTACAATTTAGACACTTGAAATCCAAACCAGCCAAATTAATATTGTAAAAACACAAACAAAAAAGCAAAAAAAAAATATGTGGATGCCATGTTAAACACAGATCTGCTAAATATACTGTACCAACAAGTGGGGGTACCACTTTGTGCCGATAGAGGTGATATAACTCAATGTAGTTTTCATTAATTTGAATTAATGGCTAAAGTGGTCATGTTGAGGGTACCACCTGAATGTATTGCTGAGGCTGAGCTCACAGACTGACTTAAATTATATACAATTAAACAGTAGTAGTCATCCGTTGGCACTTGGACTGTTATGTGTGATAGATATACTGAAGGATAACATGCCAAATATCCAAAGCCATGGGGAAATAGCCAAGAAGTGAGCAAAGAAGAGACTGACATTACCCTGAGGAAGGGAATCTCGCAAAGCAAACATTCACAAACATACAATGTGCCATTCCGACAACTGGAGTAGATTATAATTTTTTTACTACAACTTTCTTTTTCAACCTCTGCCCTTTTCTACAGGAAATGTGTTGGCCTTGTGTGCTCATGTATTTCTTTACCAGTGTTAATGTTTTTTTTTTCATGTTATGAACAAATCATAGCACTATGATGACTTTATCAGTACAGATAAAGTCATAATAGTGGATGACTTTAACATTCATATGGATGTTGACAGTGTTAATCTTAAATTAGCTTTGAATTATCTTTTAGAATCAATGAGCATCTCACAAAAAGTGAACAAACCGATGCACTGGGTAAATCATACCTTCAATCTTGTCCTCGCCTATGGCGTCGAACCCGATAATCTGTTAGTGTCGCCAGTAAACGCCCTCCTATCCAACCACTATTTAATAATGTTTGAATTTAACATTGTCAACGTTAAAGCGCAAAATAGGAGGTATTATTTTAGCAGATTTTATTTTTTATTTATTTTTTTTATTTATTTATTAATTTATTTATTTGCATAGCATAGCAGATGTTTGTCAGATGAAGCTATTGCTAAATTTAGGGAGGCCATTGCTCATCTTACCACAGCGGAACATAATGAAGCAGTTGAGGCCAGTGACCTACAGTAGGTTCTACCTCTCCAGATGTTGATATCCTTGTTAGTAAGAATGCAGATTTGCTGCACTCAGCTTTAGATGCAGTTGCTCCTTTGAGAAGGAGGGTCTCTAACTATAGGAGCTTAGCTCCCTTTTATAACTCAGATATCCGCATGTTGAAACAAAAAGTGTGTAAAATGGAAAGGAAGTGGTACTCTTGTAAGTCTGTAGACTCCTATCGTGAATGGAAAAATAGTCTAATAGTATTTAAAAAAGTGTACTCTTGTTGTGCTCTGGCTTCCTTGCTCTTGTGCGGCTGTTGTTGACTTCTGCCTTCTTCTGCTTTCTCTCTTCGGAAAGCCAGAGCACAACAAGAGTACACAGAGGCCAACAAGGAAGTGAAGAGAAGTGTGAAGGCAGACAAGCGGAAATATATAGAGGATCTAGCTGTAGAAGCAGAGGAAGCAGCAGGACTAGGAAACTTAAAAGACCTATATGACACCACCAAGAAGCTATCTGGAAGGTTCAGCAAATCAGAAAGACCAGTCAAAGACAAGGACGGAAAGACTATTCAAGGAGAAGAGGAGCAAAAAGAAAGGTGGAAGGAGCATTTTGCAGAGCTACTGAACCGGCCAGCTCCACAAAGTCCAGATATCCAGCCTGCTGCCGGCAGGAGATACGGCAAGCCATAAAGGAATTACGAAATGGAAAAGCTGCAGGTCCATATGACATACCGGCAGGGGTGCTAAAAGCCGACATAGACAGTATGGTGGAGATGCTACACCCACTCTTTGCAAAGATCTGGGAAGAGGAACAGATTCCCACAGGATGGAAGGAGGGATACATTATTAAGCTGCCGCAGAAAGGTGACCGTAGCTCCTGCTCCAACTATCGAGGTATCACCCTGCTCTCAGTGTCCGGCAAAGTGTTAAACAGGATACTACACAGGAGAGAATGAAGGACCAGGTGGACCAGCATCTTAGAGACCAACAAGCAGGCTTCCGCAACAACAGATCCTGTACAGATCGCCACCCTACGAATCATCCTCGAGCAGTCATTGGGGTGGAACTCACCACTGTACATAAACTTCATAGACTACGAGAAGGCCTTTGACAGTTTCAGCTACCCTATGGAGGCTGCTGTGGCATTATGGAGTACCAACCAAGATCACCAACATCATTCAAAACTCCTACAAAGGAATGATATGCAGTCATACATGGAGGGCAGCTTACAGAAGCCTTCAAAGTGAAGACAGGGGTGAGACAAGGCTGCCTGCTTTCACCATTTTTTTTTCTTCTTGCCATAGACTGGGTCATGAAGACGTCAACTGCTGGGGAAACGCAACGGTATTCAGTGGAACCCCTGGAAACGATTAGACGACCTGGCCCTCCTCTCACACTCCCACCAACAAATGCAGGAAAAAAACGACCACGATTGCAGAAATCTCAGCAAACGTCGGGTTGAACATCCACAAAAGGAAAAGCAAGGTCCTGAAAGTTAACACCACCAACCTAGCCCCTATCATACTGGAAGGCAGCGCGCTGGAGGAAGTTGACCACTTCACCTACCTGGGCAGCATCGTCGATCTTCAGGGCGGAACTGATGCGGATGTGAGATGCATAATAGGAAAAGCAAGAGCCCCTTTTCTACAGCTCAAGAACATCTGGCACTCAAAGGACATCTCCAGAAAAACCAAAATCCGCATCTTCAACAGCAATGTCAAATCGATTCTGATATATGGAGCTGAGACGTGGCGAACCACTAACACCATCACAAACAAGATCCAGATTGGTGCCTGAGAGGTATACTGAGGATCCACTGGCCAGACAAGATCAGAAATGAAGACCTGTGGCAACAAACAAACCAGAAGCCAGCTAGTACAGAAATCCCCCAGAGAAAATGTAGATGGATGGGCCACACACTACGGAAACCAGCCGACAACACCACCATACAGGCCCTGTCCTGGAACCCGCAGGGAAAAATGAAAAGAGGACGTCCAAGAAACTCATGGCACCGAGACCTGCAGACTGACATGGAGGCCATGGGAAAGACCTGGAACCAGCTGGAGAAGATCGCTCAGGACCGAAGTGCCTGGAGGACACTTGTCAGCGGCCTATGCCCCAGGAGGGGCGTAAGTAAGTAAGTATATAAAAAAGCCATTTACTAAACTAGAACAGCTTATTATTCATCGTTGATAAAGAATAATAAAAGTAATCCACATTTTCTGTTCAGTGCTGTAGCCAGGCTGACAAAGAGCCACAACTCTGTTGAGCCGTGCATTCCTGCAGCTCTCAGTAGTGAAGACTTTATGAGCTTCTTTAACAGTAAAATCATCAGAATTAGAGAAGAAATCGACCAGGCCCACCCGGTAGCGGTTGTGGGCATTTCTTCAGCTTTAGCGACTTCCTTAGGCTCTGACTTTTTTGATCCTATAGACCTCCCTGAGCTGACCTCAGTCGTCAATAGAGCTAAATTATACACACGTATGTTAGACCCCATACTGACTCGACTATTCCAAAATGTTCTTTCTCTTATTGGTTCGACAATACTGCACCAGTTCAACTTATCCCTAAACCTAGGATATGTACCACAGGTTTTTAAAGTCGCAGTAATTAAACCTTTACTTAAAAAACCTTCTCTTAACCCACACATTTTAGCTAATTATAGACCAATTTCCAACCTTCCATTTGTATCTAAAATTCTGGAAAATATAGTTGCAAGCCAGTTATGTTACCATTTGTATAGAAGTGATCTGTTTGAAGTCTTTCAGTCAGGGTTCATAATGCATCATAGCACAGAGACAGCACTGGTTCGAGTTACGAAGGACCTTCTTATGGCCTCAGATAAGGGATTAGTGTCCATGCTGGTTCTACTGGACCTCAGTGCTGCTTTTGACACTGTAGATCAGCATTTTACTGCACAGGTTAGAGCATGTTGTTGGGATTAAAGGGACAGCTCTACGTTGGTTTAAATCAGATCTATCTGACAGATTCCAGTTTGTTCATGCACATGAGGTTTCTTCAGAACAGTCGAAGGTTTGCTATGGTGTTCCACTGGGTTCAGTGCTAGGGCCAATGTTGTTCAGTTTATACATGCAGCCGTTGGGAAGTATAATCCAGAATCACAGCATACACTATTTGTCTATGAAGTCAGATGAAATAGAACCGTTTCGTGCACATTTAAAAACTGTGATTACCTCTAAATTAGACTAAAAATACATTATTTGTTATACCAGGTTTTTTCTTCTTAATTTTTAATTAGCTAATTATTTTTTTCGGCCAAGAAAATCTTGTGCATTAGGCTCTATGTGCTTTTCATAATTCTAAATATATACTACAAATTAGGCAATGTGAAATTTGCTCATTGACTTACAACTCTTTAAAGTTAAATGTTATATATTTGTATATATGGCACTGTAACTTCAGTGCTTTTTTGGGTGGTATTGCTAATTAATGACTCAAAATGTTACTTCCCCTCCTTGAACCGCCACCTTACCGTGGTGGAGGGGTTTGAGCACCCGAATGATCCTAGGAGCTATGTTGTCCGGGGCTTAATGCCCCTGGTAGGGTCTCCCATGGCAAACAGGTCCTAGGTGACGGGTCAGACAAAGAGCGGTTCAAAGCCCCTTATGAAGCAAGAACCAGCAAGGAAGTGTACGTCGCCCGGACTGGCGTTACCGGGGCCCCACCCTGGAGCCAGGCCTGGGGTCGGGGCTCGCAGGCGAGCGTCTGGTGGCCGGGTCTTGGCCCACGGGACCCGGCCGGGCGCAGCCCGAAGGAGCGACGTGGGCCTGCCCTCCCGTAGGCCCACCACCCGCGGGAGAGTTCATAAGGGGAAGGTGCCGTGCGATTTGGGTGGCAGCCGTGGGCGGGGGCCCCGGCGACCCAATCCCCGGACGACGACTCTGGCTTTAGGGACATGGAATGTCACCTCGCTGGGGGGGAAAGAGCCTGAGCTTGTGCGGGAGGCTGAGAGGTACCGACTAGAGATAGTCGGGCTCACCTCCACGCACAGCCTGGGCTCTGGAACCCAACTCCTTGAGAGAGGTTGGACTCTCTTCCACTCTGGAGTTGCCCATGGTGAGAGGCGGCGAGCTGGTGTGGGCTTGCTAATAGCTCCCCAGCTCAGCCGCCATGTGTTGGAGTTCTCCCCACTTAGCGAGAGGGTCGCTTCCCTGCGCCTTCGGGTCGGGGATAGGTCTCTCACTGTCGTTTCGGCCTACGGGCCGAACGGCAGTGCAGAGTACCCGGCCTTCCTGGAGGCCCTGGGAGGGGTGCTGGAAAGTGCCCCAACTGGGGACTCCATCGTTCTGTTGGGGGACTTCAACGCTCACGTGGGCAGCGACAGTGTTACCTGGAGAGGTGTGATTGGGAGGAACGGCCTCCCCGATCTGAACCCGAGTGGTGTTTTGTTGTTGGACTTCTGTGCTAGCCACAGTCTGTCCATCACGAACACCATGTTCGAGCATAAGGGTGTCCATCAGTGCACGTGGCACCAGGACACCCTAGGCCGGAGG
Organism: Cololabis saira; assembly: GCF_033807715.1. NCBI lineage: Eukaryota > Metazoa > Chordata > Actinopteri > Beloniformes > Belonidae > Cololabis > Cololabis saira. The sequence goes on along the minus strand of NC_084607.1, from coordinate 24,590,205 downwards.
TCAATGATCGACTTTGTTGTCGTTTCATCTGACCTTCGGCCGTATGTCTTGGACACTCGGGTGAAGAGAGGGGCTGAGCTGTCAACTGATCACCACCATGGGTGTGAGTTGGATCCGCTGGCAGGGGAGGAAGCTGGTCAGACCTGGAAGACCCAAGCGTATCGTGAGGGTCTGCTGGGAACGTCTGGCAGATTCCCCTGTCAGGGAGGTCTTCAACTCCCACCTCCGGGAGAGCTTTGACCGGATTCCGAGGGAGGCCGGAGACATTGAGTCCGAATGGACCATGTTCTCCACTTCCATTGTTGACGCGGCCGTCCAGAGCTGCGGCCGTAAGGTCTCCGGCGCCTGTCGCGGCGGCAATCCCCGAACCCGGTGGTGGACACCGGAAGTAAGGGATGCCGTCAAGCTGAAGAAGGAGTCCTACCGAGCCTGGCTAGCTCGGCGGACTCCCGAGGCAGCTGACGGGTACCGGCAGGCCAAGCGGACTGCGGCCCGGGCGGTCGCGGAAGCAAAAACTCGGGTCTGGGAAAAGTTCGGGGAGGCCATGGAGGAGGACTACCGGTCGGCCTCGAGGAAATTCTGGCAAACCATCCGGCGCCTCAGGAGGGGGAAGCAGTGCTCCACCAACACTGTTTACAGTGGAGGAGGGGAGCTGTTGACCTCGACTGGGGACATCGTCGGGCGGTGGAAGGAATACTTCGAGGATCTCCTCAATCCCGCTGACACGCCTTCCGTCGAGGAAGCAGAGGCTGAGGATTCAGAGGTTGATTCATTCATCACCCAAGCTGAAGTCACTGAGGTAGTTCGGAGGCTCCTCAGTGGCAAGGCACCGGGGGTGGATGAGATCCGCCCTGAGTACCTCAAGTCTCTGGATGTTGCGGGGCTGTCGTGGCTGACACGCCTCTGCAGCATCGCGTGGCAGTCGGGGACAGTGCCTCTGGACTGGCAGACCGGGGTGGTGGTCCCTCTCTTCAAAAAGGGGGACCGGAGGGTGTGTTCCAACTACCGGGGAATCACACTCCTCAGCCTCCCGGGGAAAGTCTATTCCAGGGTGCTGGAGAGGAGAATTCGGCCGATAGTCGAACCTCGGATTCAAGAGGAACAATGCGGTTTTCGTCCCGGTCGTGGAACACTGGACCAGCTCTACACCCTCCGCAGGGTGCTCGAGGGCGCATGGGAGTTTGCCCAACCAGTCCACATGTGTTTTGTGGACTTGGAGAAGGCTTTCGACCGTGTCCCACGTGGCATCCTGTGGGGGGTGCTCCGAGAGTATGGGGTCGGAGGCCCTCTGCTGAGGGCTGTACGGTCCCTGTATGACCGGAGCAGGAGCTTGGTTCGCATTGCCGGCAGTAAGTCAGACCTGTTCCCGGTGCGTGTTGGACTCCGGCAGGGCTGCCCTTTGTCACCGGTTCTGTTCATTATTTTTATGGACAGAATTTCTAGGCGCAGCCAGGGGCCGGAGGGGGTACGGTTCGGGAGCCACTTGATTTCATCTCTGCTTTTTGCAGATGATGTGGTCTTGTTGGCTCCCTCGAGCCAGGACCTTCAGCATGCACTGGGGCGGTTTGCAGCCGAGTGTGAAGCAGCTGGGATGAGAATCAGCACCTCTAAGTCTGAGGCCATGGTTCTCGACCGGAAAAAGGTGGCTTGCACCCTCCAGGTCGGGGGAGAGTTCCTGCCTCAGGTGGAGGAGTTCAAGTATCTTGGGGTCTTGTTCACGAGTGAGGGGAGAACGGAGCGCGAGATCGACAGGCGGATCGGTGCGGCGGCCGCAGTAATGCGGTCATTGTATCGGTCCGTCGTGGTGAAGAGGGAGCTGAGCCGAAAGGCAAAGCTCTCAGTTTACCGGTCGATCTACGTTCCCACCCTCACCTATGGTCATGACCGACTCAACTCTGGGTCATGACCGAAAGAACGGGATCCCGGATACAAGCGGCCGAAATGAGTTTCCTCCGCAGGGTGGCGGGGCGCTCCCTTAGAGATAGGGTGAGGAGCTCTGTCACCCGGGAGGAGCTCGGAGTCGAGCCGCTGCTCCTCCACATCGAGAGGAGTCAGCTGAGGTGGCTCGGGCACCTGTATAGGATGCCCCCTGGACGCCTCCCTCGTGAGGTGTTCCGGGCATGTCCCACCGGGAGGAGGCCCCGAGGAAGACCCAGGACACGCTGGAGTGACTACGTCGCTCGGCTGGCCTGGGAACGCCTTGGAGTCCCCCCGGAAGAGCTGGAGGAGGTGTCCGGGGAGAGGGAAGTCTGGGCATCCCTGCTCCGACTGCTGCCCCCGCGACCCGGACTCGGATAATGCGGTGGACAATGGATGGATGGATGGATGGAAAATGTTACTTACACTTAAGTCATAAAAGAAAGGATTTCCTTAAATTTAAAATTTTTTTAGAGTCATTCCGTCTAAAACTCTAAACTTCCCATTTTAAGTGCCCATGTGTTCAACGTAGGTTACTGTGGTGATCTAGCTTGGATTTAACAGAGCAACCTCCATGATATTGAAAACTATAACTGTTGGCTCACCATGCCTTGATAACCCATTAATCTGGGCTCATTCTGCACCCATGGGCTCAGTAAACAACATTCAGAAGAAATGTGTTTCACAGAGTTTAGGAGACAGACTACTTGACTGCACTGACTAATTCACGCTCAGGAAATAAGTGAGGAAGGTAGACAGGCACTCATCTGTTGACATGTATTCAGATCACCTATTTAAAAACAATGAATAAAGAAAAGAAGGAACCAAAACTGAGAGATAGCAGGAGCACATGAAATATTAAAGAAAAATTTAGCTCTATTTTTAGAAGCAAATGGTGGTGAGCGTTGGTTCAGTTGTATTATTGATGCTGCTGCAAAAGTAGGGGGCTCTCTGGTTCTTGCCTGAGAGAATCCTGGCAGTGGCTGTGTGTGTAGTGATAGTGGTTGCCTTTGGGGAGTACTCAATGTATTAAAAAGACTTAATGGACCAATAAAAGCAAATTAGATGGGAAAATAGTAAAATACAAGCATTTAAATCTGGCCAGAGACACTGCAAAACAGTGGAAGCACTGACGGGAGAAGTCGGGAAGTGAGGAAAGAAAAAAGAGGGCGGGATTGCTGCTGCTCTGTGCACTCTCCTCTCTGCAGAGTGCACTGATATACAAAAATATTTGCCGACACTTTCCGAGACAATTTAGCATTCCACACAGAGGAGAGGATCACAGAGGGAGCCTGTGTGTGAAGGCCCTGATCCTGCACCGAAGACAAAACATACACACATTTACTGTAGGCCCACACTTGATGAGTTTTGGTGCAGATATGTGAGAGAAGATGCTAAGTGGTAATTCATGTATCGTCTCAGGACAGGCAGCATTTCGTTACAGGTTCCTGATCTGAATTATTATTAACTATTATTAAGTATTAATGCATGACTTGTAAAGGTCTAAGAGTTGTGCTTTATTTTTGGTACCAATGATGATCTTAGAGATTCCAAGGTCAATGCTTTACATTTAAAAACAAAAACATATTTGTCTCAGAGCACAAAACTTTCCAAATCAGATCATTTTTTAACATTAAAATATATTCAGATCGGATACTGCATTGTCATACACCACAGACACACACGCACGCACGCACGCACGCACGCACGCACGCACGCACGCACGCACGCACGCACGCACGCACGCACGCACGCACGCACGCACGCACGCACGCATGCACGCACGCACACACACACACACACATACTCAAAGAGGAGAAGGCATGAATAAAGGAAACAACCCTGATGTACTGTAAAATCAATACAACTTTACTTTCATGTCCCCAGATTATCTTCTGCCACATCACATAACAGCAATATCCGCATGCTTAAACTGTAATACAGTTCAAGGCCAGACAGTTGCACACACGGTCACACAGAGTTCCTGCTGCACCCACACACAGCTCGAAGCTCACTACACTAACTACTACTGTCCTGTACTACTACTGTCATTTAGCAGATGCTTTTATCCAAAGTGACTTACATCTGAGACAGACACACCATGGAGCGATTAGGGTTAAGGTCTTGCCCAGCGGTCCAAGGTGGTTCATCTTGGTTGCCATTCCAGGGCTTGAACCTGGGTCCTCCAGTAGCCACTAGACTACTACCCCCCACTTACGTACTGTATATGGATTGACGAGAAGTGATGAAACACAAGATGACTGGCCACTGCTGTATGTGAGCTAGAGACAACAGGATCAGGTGGCATGGGATGAACTTTGATGTACAGCTCAACAGATGCACTGTTTATTCTAGGAACATGACAGCATGACGTTTGACCTCACAAATGTCATCTAATCTGCTTTTGCATAACCATATTTAGGCATTGGAACTAGAAAAAGTGTTGTGTAAAAGCAGTATTTTTACAGTAAGTTCAAACATTGACTCTAGTTAACTTCTTAACATTTCTGGCTGTGTTTGGGTGTCACATGAGGTAAAATATGTCAGTTTTGGAGTTATTTGTCACTCAAAATAACCAAATAAACCCCTTTCAGTCATGGGAAAATTAATTTGTTTTTTTTTTGGTTGTTTTTATTCCACAATTTACCCCCATTAAAAAAAATAATTGTTTAATACTAATTAAACTTGGATACCTTTAATCATGTCCTGGTTAATCATGTTTTAGCTGTAATTCATTTTAATCTAATTTCATTAATTCATAAGGAACCATGTACAATTTCAAACAAATGTTTCCATTCGATGCATTGTACCAGAGTTAGCCTTAGGCTATTTACTGATATTCAAAGTAAAACAAGACTGATCAAGCCACTCAACCGCATCTTGTATGGCATGAGCTGTGAGCTGAGCAGTTTTTGCATGTATATACAAAACAAGACTAAAAAGTAAAGGACCCAAACACAGATCCCTGAGGCACACCTATTTTGAGCTTTGTTTAACTAGAGCATGCATCCTTAAATATAACACATTGCAGCCTAATTGACAGATACGATGTGTAAGTGCATATTCTGTGTACAATATATCATCCCAGACCAATCTATTGATTTCACTGTGAAAAGCAAATTGTTCATTTTTTAGGTATATGAAATATGACATCTGTGTGCTGTGACATTGCATTCTTAAACCTGTTTCTAGTTCATTTCCTAGCCACTAATGTTAAATTATGATCAGTCAGCCCAGTGATCAGATTGTAACTTTTTGTTATCCTTGCTCGTTTATTGAAGAAGACAAGGTCCAACCGTTTTATGGAGTTCTTTGCAATTCTTGTCAGGTTTTTAATTACTGTAGCTGTTGTCAGTTACATTTACCTGTAATTGGTTTTAAGCCTTATTGTTCCAATTTAGATTAAAGTCCTCCAATTAGAATAACCTCTTTGTTATGTTACACTCTTTTGACATCACGATAAGTTTTTCAAAGAAAATATGATAAACTTGCTGATGGTGGACTGTAGAATCCTACTATAGTTACAGACATTTGTTGAGATAATACAGTTTATAAGGCAACATATTCTGATGCCCCTGCTGCTTTGAAAATAATTCATTCACATTTAATGCTCTTTTTGACATACATCAGTATTCCTCCCCCTCTCCCCCCAACTGTGTCTTGCCTGAAACACTGATACCCTGTACAGAAAAATCACTAATTGGGGTTGAATGTTGTGACCATGTCTCAGACATATGCAGTCCAGGTTTGAGTTTGATAGTAGATGAGTGAACTGTTCGATTTTAGAAGCAATACTTTTAATGTTCAAGTGTCCACCAAAGAGTCCTCTGGGGTTCAGTTTGGATCCCGCATGAACTTTGCATGATTAGAGTCTTAAATAAATAAGAGGATTGCTGATTTGTAACTGCAGGATTTCGACATGTTAGGCCACTTATAGGTTTTAGATCGGTAACTTTATGTCCACGGATTACTCTATACTGAAGCATAAAGCTTAACATTTTAAAAAGGATGAAAAACCATGTTATTGTGGTACATTCTGCAAAATCACTTCTAAAAGGACAGACACTCCTGAAAAGGGGCTCAGAGTTAGATCAGTGATCCAACTACATGGTCAAAAACTCAAATCTGACTCTGTTAAACATTGTGCTAAAACTTTCTAAAAATGAATGCTTGCAAAAAGTATGTAAAATGTAGCATGTAAGATTTTTCTTCTGAATCTGTTGTGTTTACATTTTTAATTTAAACTAATCAGGGAAGAAGTCTCTGCAGACACAGTGTGGGTGGATTTGAATCTTCACAAGTTACTCTAAGGCATAACTTAGAGCCTTACCTTTTTTTATTTCCTTCTTGTTTTGCTGGGCATGATCCTGCATAAAGTTTTCAGTGTCTCCTGCACATAGAAAATGCCAGACAGGAGCCTTGAGCAAGTCGGTCGCTCCCTGTTTGTGTTTCATGGCAAGAATACTTCTTTTCATTAGACGGCATCTCTTGACAGCATTTCATGCCCCCACAGCTTCTTTGACAGCTCAGTGGTGCACGATCTCCCACCTACACACTGCTCATGCATGGCTAGCTGCTGTGTCACGAACACATGCATTGGACATATAGAAGAAACATCTCTATGAAACCTCCTAACACCAAGTACAGACCAAATCTGAAAAGCAAATGCTGCATCTGTAAGCTGCTTTATGTAGTCAGAATTTTCATCAGATGAGATTTACATACAGCTCGTGCATTAAACTTTGCCTAAACCCATCAAATGTTTATCCAAAACCAAATGTGGAGCAACAGAATTACAAAAAAAATTAAAGCTGCAAGCAGCGATGAACGGGCCCTCGCACTCATGGCCAACGCCCCTCCTTCCAGCCCCCCCCCAAAAAGAGAATATTAAAAATACGATAAATTTAAAAAATAAATAAAATTAAACAAGATTTATCTTCTCATTACAAGCAAAAAAATCTTGTTCCACTGGCAGATTTTTCTACTTATTTTAAGTGAAAACAGGTGAACAGGTGAAACAGATGAAAATGGTGTTGTTTTTTCCAGTGATGAGTCTTGTTTTAAGTGTAATGAGGTTTTTTTTACTAAAATGAGACATTTTCACTAGAAATAAGACAAATATTCTTGTTAAGATTGTGAGTTTTTGCAGTGATCCATTTTACTTATCCTGTGAAAGACAGATGCATATTGATAAGTTCAGAAAAGTGTTTTTTATTGTTGTGTTTTGATGTATTTGATGTAAGCCCAGTGGATATTTAAAGCTTACAGAAGGCTGCATTTAACTGCTGCTATGTCATTCCTGCAGTATTTCTGCAGCTGTTTTGGTCACTGCTATTATTTGTAATATATTATAATATTTGTAATCAGAACAAATTATCTGTCCCCATATGATCAAATCCACCATCCCCCCTGATTTTTTTTTACAACTCGAGTACTGGCTGCGGTTCTGTTTAAAGCCGGGCAGACACTGTGCCATTGCCGGCTCGTTTTGAACCAATTTTCCTCTTGTTTCAATCATTAATATGTGTGCAGACAAGGTAAAAAAAAAAAAAAAAAGAAAACTCAAACTCTTTCAGTTCACTGTGTTTTCTAGTAGTTCTTCTAGTTTTCTATTGTTACTTTTAAGTTTACTGTTCCCTTTGTGGTTTTACTGGTTGTAAAGCATGTAGCTTTAATTATCACCCAATTCTGTGTTTCACCTTGTTAGTCAACTTCACTCCAACTCATTACCACCAATTTTACACTTATTTTTGGAATGAATGGTCAATAGACCTCATTTACATAAAATCATAGCTCATTTTTGAGATAGATAAAGATAAGCCGAAATTCTGAATTTTTTTGACTATAGTTAAACTCAGAGGCATATAAATTGATGGATTATCACAGACGGGTATATGTGAAAATGAAATGAAATCATTTAAAATGTTTGGACCACCACCCAGCACCAGCCAGTGGGTCAAATTGAATATCACAGGAGAGGAGAAATTGAATAAAATATCCATAATTCAATGCAAGTAGTGATCAGAGGTGGGTAGTAACGAGTTACATTTACTCCGTTACATTTACTTGAGTAAGTTTTGGGAAATTTTGTACTTTTAGGAGTAGTTTTGGATCACTATACTTTTTACTTTTACTTGAGTAGATTTGTGAAGAAGAAACTGTTCCTCTTACTCCACTACATTAGGCTACGTTGAGCTGTTACTTTTCTTTTATCCTTTTTATCCGTGTACGCGTCAATCTCATGACATCACTGGTGATTCTTTGGGAAAAATGTTAGTTTTTGCATGTTTTGTCACATTTACACAGACTCAAACACACACACAGAGTTTCTATGAGTTCATGGGCCTGTTCTAGTTCTGCCTGGTTAAAAAAGAAAAGTACAAAGGCTTGAAATTTTGTGCTACTGGTGCTTAATTTATTTTTTTATTCTGTTATTTTATTATTTATTAAAGTTCTTGAATTTACTTTACGCTTATTTTAATTTAAGCTATTTTTCATTTTTTTATTAATTTTAATTTATTTTATTATTTTATTGATTTTAATTTGCCTGAAGGTGATTATTTTGTACTTTTGTCTTTTTGAATGGGTGTGTTAAAAAAATAAATCAGACGTTACTCAACAGTTACTCAGTACTTGAGTAGTTTTTTCACCAAGTACTTTTTTTACTTTTACTCAAGTAATTATTTGGATGACTACTTTTTACTTGTACTTGAGTCATATTATTCTGAAGTAACAGTACTTTTACTTGAGTACAATTTTTGGCTACTCTACCAGCTCTGGTAGTGATCATCAATTTTATTTGAAATGAGTGTAACAGAGGCAGTTATATGGATGAAAATCATATTTTTGATATAAAAGAAAAGTGAATATGGGTCAATTTGACCAAAAGACCACAGAAGGGTTATCTATTAACATTTCAACATAATCAACTCATCCAAGAGATATTCAGAAGAGCTTCTCTTCTGCAAATGGTACAGTAGATGAGCTGCCATACAAAGGAATTTCCCTTTGGGGATTAATAAAGTAATTCTTATTCTTATTCTTAAAATCCGTCTAGCTGACGTGACCCAGGCAGACCAAACAACAGGCTTCAGCTTGAGCGGCCGTTTTCCGCTTGGTCCTAGTGCTGACCTGTCTCCATTTAATATAGCGTAACATTGTTTTTGGACGGTAAAAACTGCAGGGGACCAAAACTGCCTTTTGAAAAAGTGCAGGATACATGTCCCCCCCCCCCCCCCATATTACGTCCGTGTATGAACGTACAGTCAGTGTGAGCAGGGACCTGTCGCATCAGAGCATCAGGTCCGTCTCAGCCGGTGTTCTGCCAATTTCTGCTCCCTGCCGAAAAAATGCTACGTTTGGGTTCTGCGCATGCGCACAGTCGATTTTCAAAGTTTGCATCATTTCTTGCACGATGTAAAATGGATAATGGGATGTTGATTATTTGATCCTTCAAAATACACGACCCATGACATGAATGCATTACACTTTGTGAACATTATACGATAAAGAGAAAAAAAAACAACAATTCTATGGCTTTATTTGATATTCATTCAGTCATTCGCCTTTATTTAACCAGGCAGGTCATTAAGAACATTCTTATTTACAATGACGGCCTGGCAAGAGACAAGGACCACTTGGGGGTGAAAGGAAGTGGTTTAGGGAGTAAAACACAGTAAAGTTGTGGCTCTACAAAGGTGGAAAACCTTTAGGTAGCATTTTTTGGCAAAGCTGCAGAAATGGGCAGAAACTGGCTCTCGGCTCTGCGCGTGGCCGCGCGCGGCCGCACGCTCCTGATCGGGATCGCGGATGGAAGCTCAATAATAATATAATAATATAATAAAATAAAATAATTGCAACACGCATTAAAAAACCACAATACAACTTACGTGACGTGACGGCGTGACTCCACATGTTGCTGCAAGTTGCAACAACCCCCCTCCCCCGCCCCGCCCCCGGCAGCTTCCAGGAGCTGCGGCTGCGCGTTCCCGCGGTCTGCGCGCACGCGGCCCGCAGACAGCTTCATGCTTCTAATCCAACTCAAAACATTCATTATAAATCGCCTCTTGCACATACAATGCTCAAATTTTCCTCATTTTGGTGACGTAAAGAAAATGCACCAATCTTAACGGCTCACAGAAACCACGTGACACTGGGGGACTCTGTAAGGGTGGGGGCGAGCAGATCTTGCAGATTTTCATAGGGATTTCATCTTTTCTGTGTTGGCAGGCTGAGGGGAGACCACTTTAAATATGTTAAAACAAGAAATAATAGGTCATAATAGGTCCCCCTTTAAAGATTTTCTAACAGTTTAGTTTGTTATGAACGTCAGAGATGTAGTTATAACACTGCATACTTGTGAATAATTATAAACATTGAAAAACGTACTTTTATATGAAAATAACCAGAAACAGATAGCTATAACATGGTATTTATATACTGCTTTAATGAACATTATTTTTATAGCCTATAAGCTATAAATATTATTTTTCTATTTTAATAAAATTAAATGTTTTTCTCTCATTTCAATTAAAACAAATAGGAATATTATCGGTTTTAATGACAATTATTGTACATCACAGCTAATTGTAAAATACATTGATTCAATTCGATTATATACATGAATTACAGGCTATGATAATAATAGAAAAGAAAGAAAAATGACTCAAACAAAAAAAAAAACAGTAGTGAGACAGGCAAGACAGCGACAACCAATGCAAGTGGGATGTCAACAGTGTATACATATTTCTGAGCACAACTTCTGAGCAAGTGGTTTGTTGAGCAGACATTGGAATTAATCTCAGATATTTGCATGAGGTCACTCTCACTCTCAACTAAATAAATAAATAAATATATATATATATATATATATATATATAAATACAACAACACACCCCTCTCCTCTTAAAATAAATTCAAATAAACAATCAAACTTATTTCCTTATACAATTTATACAAAAACCATGTCTTTGTAAAAGAGCATAATACAAAGTCTTTCAGAATAAATGTACGTATTTTTAACGTGTGACAGCATCCTGTATCATAACTACATCTCTGCCGTTTGTACAAACCAAACTGTGTGGAAATCGGGTAAAGAGTCTGGGAGTTATGAATGATTGTAGTCCGGTAGAAACCTTGCTCAGTAGAAATGATGCACTAAGACGCAAATAATGCCCTGTCCAAGATGGCGGCCGCATCGATCGGCGCCCGGTCCAAGATGGCGGCCGCGCCCCACCCCCCCTCCCCCGAAGAGCTGCGCGCGCATTCCAAACTGCACTCATCCCCCCACCTTCCCCCCGCGGGAGCTCAACCCCTCCCCTCCCCTCCCAGTGCTGCTGCAGCAGTCTTCTCAGCTGCAGTCCTGCTGGATCTGACTGAGACACAGTCTGATCACACATAAATATTCATTTAAAATCACGTCTAATGATTAGGTTTATCAAAATCACAGGGCATTTTCAAAATACAGTAAACAATATACTTATGAAGTCCCATATGTCTATGACATTTATTGACAAAGACATAGCTTTTTACGTTATTAGTTCATTTTTTTAATTTTTAGAGTGACCAAGTTTTTCAAACACAATATGTTACAGTGTATGATTTTTTACTCCTGTTGTAAGCTATCTGAAACTGTCATTTGATTTTCCTTACACAAAATCTTTGATTTTTAATTAATATTTTTCCAGAAATACAGAGTGACATAAAAATGCCAATTCCTTTCAAGAAATAACCACGATACGCGACACAGTCAACAAGGAACCTACTGCCAATCAAATGTGTCAATCGCATTAAGATTGGATAAACCAAACAGCAACTAAAGCACATAATTTGATGAAAAATGTATACCTGACCAAAAGGTGGCGCTATGGAGTTCATCCAAGATTGTCATATCCACTTGTTCAGAATGCAAGCCCGATTAAATGTATTGAATTTGGGTTCATTCTGACCAATTATGTTTAAGTTACAACAACTTTTATGTTCATGGCGAGACCCCGAAATTTGACAACCTCTGACAGCGACGCCCTTTGATAAGAACTTACAGTTTTCTCTGTCACTCATCGTCAATGCCTTACCTATTATCTCACCAACTTTGAGATCAAGAAACTGATCTCGTTTGGAGCACAGATGCAAACTAGAAGACATGACAATTCCTGGTGCCAACAGGTGGCGCTACAACCGATCCTGAATATTCCACCATAGATGGGTTCAGGCCCAACCTACAATCATGCACATACGTTTTCGACCACATCAAATCATGTATTGCTGAATTACAGCCAATTGATGTTTGATGGCGAAGCTTAAAAATGACCTCAAACTTCGTTGGATCACTACGGTCAAGCCCTCTGGCAGAAACTTAAAAGCTTCGCAATTTAGCGTCGGCCATGTGTCTAGATTGTACAAACCAAGTTGTGAGCCAATTCGATAAAATCTCTAGGAGGAGTTCGTTAAAGTACGAGGCCTGGAAATGACCAGAATTCATGAAAAATTACATTTTCTGTTCAAAATGCCGGACTTCCTGTGTAACTTAGAGCATGGGTCCAAGAGACTTTTTTGTAGCTCTTTGTCTAATATAATACACACATAAAGGTCATTTCTGTAAGTCAAACCATATTGTGGGGCTCGTCAAAAAACATAAAATAGGTGGCGCTATAGAGCCCATTCTTGTGGACCCATGACCTGTCGCCCATAAAATACGTAATTTTACGCGACTCTGGAAGCGTGTGCAAAATTTGGTGAGTTTTGGAGCATTTTAAGGCCTCCAAAAAGGCAATTTATTTACGGCGAGAATAATAATAATAATAATAATTAAAGCTGCAAGCAGCGATGAACGGGCCCTCGCACTCACGGCCACCGCCCCCCATAAGTATCAGAAATGACACCACCCACGACTTCCTATGTCAAACCATTTAAAAGTTATAGCAGAAAAAATGGACAACCAATCAGAAGAAGGGGCGGGGCTAATTGAGGCCAATGAAGGTCAAGGACTCCATACAGAATCTGATGACACCACCCACGACTCTCTATGTCAAACCATTCAAAAGTTATAGCAGAAAATCGGGACAACCAATCAGAAGAAGGGGCGGGGCTCATTTTCGCCAATTATGGTCAAGGACTCAATACCGAGTCCCATGACACCACCCACGACTCTTTATGTCAAACCATTCAAAAGTTATGGCAGAGAAAAGTATTCTAGTGGGCGCTGTTGAGCCGTTAGGCCACGCCCATTAATGCAAACCATGAAATATCAAATGTTATCGACAGGCCTGGCTTTTCTTTAAGTTGCGACATGATACAGGTGTGTACCGATTTTTGTTCATGTACGTCAAACAGTATTATGGGGCTTGAGGCGCAAAGTTTTTTCTGTCTGAACCAATCAGATGAAGGGTGGGCGCGCTTTTTGCCGTCTAGCGTCGCCACGGTAACACTTTTGAAAGAGAAAAGTAATGCGTGGTGTCGGAGGATGGAGACGCACGTTTTGATGTATAACACACCTGGGTGCACGTTACGGTTCGGGCCGCATTAATGACCGAAGAAATGGCATAAATTGCGCCAAAATTACACGATTAATTCAAAATGTTCAAAATGGCTGACTTCCTGTTGGGTTTCGGCCATGGCGCCAAGAGACTTTTCTTTAAGTTGTTACATGATACAGGTGTGTACCGATAAAGGAAGATAAAGGAAGCTCTGAAAACCTCTGAAAAAAATTGTTAACCAAAATTGAATCATTATCCAGGTTAATCTATCCAGCATACTCTCTTGTAATCCCACCAAAGATTATAAAAGAAATGAATAGAATACATTTTAATTTCATATGGAAAAATAAACATCACTATTAGGGATGCACCGATCCGATATTTGTATTTTTGTTTCGGGATCGATATTAAAAACAACTCTAGATCGGGTATCGGTAACAATGGGCCAATCCATAGGAGCAGATCTATTCAATTCTAATTCTATGTGTGCTCTGTGAGTGTTGTCACACGCTAGTCACGTAATGTCAGCACGCCGTGCGGAAGTCTACACTTTTCAAAATGGAGCGAGCTAAAGGATCTGCGATATAGAATTTTGTCACATTACCTCAGCCAGCATATGCGACTGCAACTTGCAATACTTGCAAAGTCAGTGTTTCGAGGAGGTAGTAAAACGTTTTTACTTTTAAGTTTAACAGCACACTGGATGGATGAAAGCTTCGTGCCACACAGTGCAATTCTAAACACAACCTTTATCTTATTTATAAAGATAAAAGAAGCTCTGAAAACCTTAACAAACCATATAGAACTTAGGAAATTCGCTATAAGGAAAAACAAGCTCTATAAATCAAGGTTATCCCTCTTTAAATCATTTTGAACCAATAAAGCCTTTGGAGGTACTTGATATTAAGAACCTTAAAACTTCTTCTGCTGGCCATGATGATATTACAGCCTATCTGATCAAAAAAGTTGATCAATTATTGATCAATTATTGTTCCTTTAAGTTGTACTTTTTCTTTGTCACTTGAATCTGGTATTATCCCACAACATTTTTTTTTGCTAATAATGAGAAGATAAATCTTGTCCCACTGGCAGATTTTTTTTTACTTATTTCAAGTTAAAATTTACTTGAAACAGGTGAAAATTGTCAAATAAGTTATTTTTCTGGTTTTATTTTTCTGGTGATGACTCTAAATCAGGGGTATTCAACTAAAACTTTAGGTCCAGTCAGAGAAAATGTACTTAAGCGGAGGTCCAGAACATCATAATACATCATAATAAATAAATAAAAAAGCTATTGCAGTAGTTCAAACATTAAGAATATTGTGTACACATAAATTCATATAAAAAAGTTCTAATTGAGTTTTTTGTCAAGATGAATTGGCACTAGCCTTAAAAAGGGTAATGTGGTACAACCATGATTCATATTAAAATAAATTAATTTCCTTAACATCTTGACATCTTTTTTTTGTACAAGTTTTCAGTATTTTACAAAAATGGTTGTTTTTTTAATGGTCGCGCCAGATGCCATGCCAGATTGAGCAGAAGATTGATTTAAATACATTAGTGATCTCAAAAAAAGTTTTCAAAACCAGAGCCCTGGTCGGACGGTCGCACCACATGACATTTTGACGCTTAAAACAACAACAAAATCCCAAGTAACTAGTATATTTTGTAAAATTCAAGTGAATCCATATGTGGGACAGGTAGTTAATATATATGATATTTTTATATCCATTTAAACCTTTTTTGAATCGAAAAAAAAAAGTTTTTTTCAGAAAATATAGGCGTCACGTCATTGACCCAGTCACGCTGTTTACACAGATCTGATTGGCTGAGCAGCATCACGTGGGATGGCTTAACTCGTATGCAATTGGTCTGTAAGGTCTGCTGAACAAATGCCATAAAGTAACGCTGCGCTGGTTAAAATAGAAGTGCCTGGGTCCGCGGAGGACGGCGTCCGGACTGTTGAAATAGCAGTAAAACCACATTCATTGATGAAATGACATAAGGGATGGAAAGAGGGGATGACAGTTTTACTGGGGGGATGATTTGGACCGTTTTTATTTCAGGGGGGATGCCATCCCCCCTCACCCCCCCTCAACTCGAGTAGTCCTACTGATTATATATCCCATTTGTTGCAAGAATAACTTTCAAAATCAGTAAATAATAATTATAATGAAGTGTCTTGTAAATCAGTCACTTTAAAATCTAAATCCTTATTTTAATTTCAAGTTAACTTACTTTATCTTTGGAACGAGCTCAGCTTCATGTCGAGCGCGTCTCCTCTCTGCTAAACACATACACACACGCACAGACGCACACACCTTCCTCCACGCTGGTTGATACGGGCTGTTGGGGCGGGTGTTAATCGGAACAAACCAATCATCTTGCCCTACTCACAAGCTGCTGGCCTAAGTGGCCTCTGATTGGCCTGGCCCGACTCTCTAACTTAGAAAAAAAGTCAGAGCCGACTGCAGGGAAAACTCAGCCCCGCCTCCCTCTCCAGTGTGAGAGCTGCACTTCTCACAGGGATGAAAACTCAGCTTTCAATTCAAACCAGAAAAAATCATTACAAATCGCCTGTTTGATCTAAACTGCTCAAATCGACATTGTTTTTATATCACAATAAATAACATATTTGCAAAGTTGGAAGTTGACTGGACATTGCATGACAAAATTATAATTTATTTGGAGATTAGTTCATATTTTGAAAAAAGTGAGTGAGTTCATCCAAGATTGTCATATCCACTTGTTCAGAATGGAAGCCTGATTAAATGTACGGATTTTGGGTCAATTTGGACCAAATATTTGAAAGTTAAAACAACTTTTATGTTCATGGCGAGACACCGAAATTTGACAACCTCTGACAGCGACGCCCTTTGATAAGAACTTACAGTTTTCTCTGTCAGCCATCGTCAATGTCTTACCTATTATCTGACCAACTTTGAGATCAATACACTCATCTCGCTTGGAGCACAGATGCATACTACAAGACATGACAATTCCTGGTGCCAACAGGTGGCGCTACAACCGATCCTGAATATTCCACCATAGATGTCTTCAGGCTCAGTCTACAATCATGCACATACGTTTTCAACAACATCAAATCATGTATTGCTGAATTACAGCCAATTGATGTTTGATGGCGAGGCTTAAAAATGACCTCAAACTTCGGTGGATCACTACGGTCAAGCCCTCTGGCAGAAACTTAAAAGCTTCACAATTTAGCGTCGGCCATGTGTCTAGATTGTACAAACCAAGTTGTGAACCAATCTGATAAAATCTCTAGGAGGAGTTTGTTAAAGTACGAGGCCTAGAAATGATCAGAATTCATGAAAAATGACATTTTCTGTTCAAAATGACGGACTTCCTGTGTAACTTAGACCATGGGTCCAAAAGACTTTTTTGTAGGGCTTTGTCTGATATAATAGACACATAAAGGACATTGCTGTAAGTCAAACCATATTATGGGGCTCTTCAAAAACATAAAATAGGTGGCGCTATAGAGCCTAATCCTTTTTGACCCATGCCTGTCGCCCATAAAATACGTAATTTTACGCGACTCTGGAAGCGTGTGCAAAATTTGGTGAGTTTTGGAGCATTTTAAGGCCTCCAAAAAGGCAATTTATTTACGGCGAGAATAATAATAATAATAATAATAATAATAATAATAATAATAATAAACATCACAGATACAATAGGGTCCTCGCACTTTCAGTGCTCGGGCCCTAATAATAATAAACATCACAGATACAATAGGGTCCTCGCACTTTCAGTGCTCGGGCCCTAATGAAAAATGGTAAGTGTGTTCACTTGGTTTTAAGCTGTATTTAATATTAATTCACCTGACTGGCAAATTACAGCAAAAATCATTTCATAATCGCTTACTGAAAGCAAGTTTTAAGGCAGTAAAGCAACAAGAATTACTTGATTTACAGCAATAAACCCTTCAACAGTGCTGCAAGAATCTGAGCTGAGATTGAAATCCAAGGCCATTTGTGATCTGAGTCTGAGAATGATTAATGCCTAATTCATAATGTAACACCCCTTTAGGTACCAAAACAACTGTACCTCCTGCAATCAGCCCAAAATAACACTAAAATACAACATCAGTGGTAATGAGAAGCCACGGAGAGATTTAAATTCTGCATTTTCTAATTCGAGAATAACAGGAATTTGTGGCTCAGTTTCTACAGATTTATAACACATTCAATTTGGATTAATTATGAAGGCTTGTCCAAAATGTGGCTTACTTGAGGTAGACAGTAAACAAGCAGCAGTGATCAGCTTCAGGCAAAAACTGCCAAATTATAGGCTGAAAGGAACAGAAATCTTGTATATCCCCTGGGCTCATTTATCGCTCTGAGTATGTGAAGTCTCCAATCATACCCTTGGGGAAAAGGGAGCTTAAAGGGGGCTCCAAAAGATTTATTGCAGCTGTAAAAGAAAGAGAGTGTATATGCAAAACATGAAATATGTGTATGTACTGAACAATGCTTTTGAAAGCCTTGCTTTTTGCCTGACCTGGTGTGACTGTTCATTCAGTTTCTAATATGGCCGAATCCTCTGCATTTAAATTTCAAGCTGAAATGACTGCCGAATGCCCCGCTATGACAATTTTTGATCATCAGGGTTTTATAGCTAACCCATAGCCTCAGATGAACTACACAAGCTAGTGCTCCCTGTGACGTCTAAACTGTTCTTGATGTATTTAGTTCTGTGCCATTGTTGTATTAATGACAGGAGCATTATATTCTGGAAGCAACATTTTTATCCAAAAGGAATTATTTTCTTTCAAAATTTCTAAGAAAGGATAATCTGTGGTCGTGGTGAAAGAGTAAAAGGAAAGCTAAAAAATTATGAGAGCAGAAATCACATCGTTGCAGAAGTAAACAGACAGACAGCGTCTGAAAGAAAGAAAAAGTGCCAAAGCTAAAAGTTATGATCTATAAATCTAAATCCTGACATGCGGAAGCACAGGCAGTAGGTGTTGGAAGAAGTGCCTTTTCGCATACACATTGCAAAGCTTTCAATAAATATGAAAGTGCCTCCCAGTTTGCATGTATTGACAGCGGATTGGATTACGCCGTAATTTATTAGATTTTTTATAAAAATCCTTGTGTGCTCTGGACATCAGAAATGAAAATGAGACCACCATGTGCACATTTCTATATGTTTCTTCGTCTTCGGTAGATCGAGAACAGTGCCACATCAGCATCGAGAATGATCCCTGTGTCAGATGATGCATCGTATCAATTTCAGCCAGTCTCTCAGCTCATGCAGAAGGAAAAATAATTAAATCACAACCTTTAATAAAACATAAGGAAAGCAATACAATATGAAAAACTCCATCTGTAGGCCACAAGGGAAATAACTTTAAAAAAAGAGGAGAGTGATGAGACATTATGAGTAAAATGTCTTGTCTTAATTAGCCTCTCTGGGCAATTTAATTTTTTATAATGTTCAAGCAACTCCCTGACATTTTCCTTGCTCTGCAGCCACTGCAGGCTCATGTTCCAGTGACCTCAAACTGGCAGCTGTTTTTCCATTTCTGTTGCGGGGAACTTGGCTGTAGCCTGCAACACAAAGCGGCAGCTCATTAACTGTTGTTCATACTATAGATGATGAAATACCTTCCACTGATTAAAACTGCGAAACTGTACATACTGAAATGGTATGACTCAGATTGTAGTAACACATGGCTTCCTCAGAGGTACAAGAAAATACTTTTACAGAAGATAAGCATTTTCATCTGTCATTTGTGGAATTTTGATTGGCGTGAAGGGTTTAATGACAAAGTTGAAGTTAGTTGAAGTTTAGCCCTTGTCCATTTTACAAAGAGTTCACAAACAATCCATCTTCCCTCTCCTAAACAAGTGGCAAATATTTGAACACTTTGTCATCTCAAGTCTACACAAGCCTCTACTACAGGGGTGGGCAATCCTGGTCCTTGAGGGCCGGTGTCCTACAGGTTAGATGTTTCTCTGCTTCATTGCACCATGATACAAGTGACTGTCGTTAGCAGAATTGTGCAGACCTTGATGACAAGCTGATGACGATGATTTATTAGAATCAGGAGTGTTAAAGCAGTGAAACATCTAAACATGCAGGACACCAGTCCTCGAGGACCAGGATGGCCCACCCCTGGTCTACTGGATGCATCTTCGATAAAAAGGCATAAAGGTATAAAGAAAACCACAATAGTATTACAGTAAAATAACCAACCAATAATCCAATCTGTGAAACCACGGCTTGGGCCTAATTGGCCGCCTCTAGGTTAGGAAATCATGATCAATCAACAAATCCTAAATATACCAACACATCTAAAATGAAAGCATCTGAGTAATTGACTATGATATGGACCCCCCAAAAAAAAAACAAAAAACGACTATAAATCCAAGCATGCAAGGCCGTCAGACAGAGTAGTAGTAGTTATGAAAATATTAAATGTTTTTAAGTGAAAAAGTCAAATTACTGACCATAATCCACTTGGAATATTATGTTAATACCCAAATCAAGAAGGTAAATGGATTAAAATGTCAGTTATTGGATGGATCTTACCAACTGGAGGTTTTGTTTTACAAGAACGTCGCACAAGATACTGAAATCAAAGCTTTGTACACTTTGGTCACTCACAGATAGTGATTTTTGACTATTTTCCCCAGAAAATTAATGAAAATCTTCAAAAAAAAAGAAAAAATAGAAGAAAAAAAAAAGTTCACTCCTTTTGCAATATGTACAGTGTTAGTGAGGTGGAGAGAATTCTACACTCAGTGGCTAGAGCCAGTGAGGGCAGAGAGCCAACATGTGAAATTACCAGTATTGATCGATTGTCCAGGAGAATGCATTTCCTCTGAGTTTGAATGCATTATTAAGGGGACACTGTTCACCACAACAGGTGGCCAGCAGCCAGGTTTTACAGAGCTGGAGCAGCAGTGTGTAGAATTGTAACAAGAGCTACGAGCAGCTGTTTTCTAAATACAACACCAGCATCTTCAGCATCAGAGATTGTTATGCTGTCATATCAACCAAATTAAATTAATTTCATCCAAACCCTGTTATTATTTCATGCACACCATGGCTAACATCATTAGAAATCCAACAGTTGTCACCATATCTCTTTGAGTGCTGCATAACACATCAGGCCTGCTGGCTGAACGTGTGGTATGCAGTGAAAGATGTTCAGTTTCAGAGATGGGTAAAGCTTTAAAAGAACAGAGCATTTCGAGCCTCTAAATGAGCGACTAATAGCAGTAAATAGTAGGTGTTGGTGCAGAGGTGCAGCATGTTTATGAGAAACACAGATGGTTTTTCTGCTTAAAGCGCGTGGTTCCAAGACTTGTTTGTGTGGGAAGCCCTGAATAATGAATTGATAATGCATGCTAGACTTTGAATGTTTTGCAACACAAATTTGTTCGCGGGTAGATTACGTCTGAGCTTCTGTACCGGACTCTGCAGTATTAACAGAATGATAAAGTTGATCCACACATTAAAAACACTGTTCATTTTTTGTCCATTCTGCTCAGTAAATTGACTTTCAAAAGGAGTTATAGCTTTTGCTGTTTTTGAAAGGTGATATAAGCCTTTTTTTGCCAATAACTTAAGTGGTACATTATGTAACCTGCTAAGCTTTACCACATGGTGTATTAGAGGTCAAAAGTTGTTTCCTCACATTCCTAGCTTTACCAGTTTGGGTCCTCTGAGTGGCATGAATGACAGTTACACAATCTTACACAACATTTGTACCACATTTATTCAAATGTGGTACAAATATAATGCAGCTAAAAAGCATTTTGTTGACTGGATAATGGAGTCACTGTTCTCGAGCTTTATTATTTTATTTCATTCATGCATTTCTGCTGGATATACACACAGTAAATAAATGAGCTTTACTGAAATTAAATTGCATGATAACTTAAACTTTCACTTTTGACCGGTGCTTTTCTTTCAATACTTCCTTGATTCAGTGGTGGAACTCTCTGGAAAGGCAGCTTTCTAGCAACAGCAGTTCATGCCAAACTCTAAAGCTGAAGCGAAGCTGTTGCCTCTGGCTCCCATAAGCCTTTATTTCTATTTTCTATAATATCAAAGACTGTCCATCAACTTTGGATTAGGAATCAAGAGTAAATTCCCTAAATCTCTCCCCCATGGCATTTCTCATGGATGTTGTTGCATCACTTGAATGGACTGTAATCCAGACAAAAAGGTTTAGGGGTCAATAAATAAACAATGCATAAAGCTGACAACATGAAGTTATGTCACATGTTACAACATCATATACTTGACTAATACACATTAAGATTGTAGTGTAGCATTGATAGACATCTTTCTTAAAAGCAAAATCTGTTATGTAATGAGGAAAAGAAAAATAACACAGGGGACAACTTCAAGATGAAATGAATAACAGAAACAAGAATTGCTTCACAAGTGTTCTTTGGATTACATTATTTTTTCTGTGTGCAAATTTGTATCCTTCATTCACCCTTCATTCAGGGTTCAAAATAAAACTCTTACATATCTATTTTGCAACCCTCCCAGAATATAAAAATATACATGTGTATACTGTGAAAAATGAACTACGGTAAGGTCCAGAAGTATCTGAATGTCAAATAAAGTCAAAATGTGATCAACGTGTCAACTTCCAGTTTTAATTGTAGATATATCACTAAAATATGAATTTTCCATTGAAGAATTACAACCATTTTAATACTCAGAAGAAAATCATTTTCAATCAATATCTGCCTGATGTCTGCAAGGTCTTGACTACAGCTGCCTTCAGTTGCTGCTTGTCGGTGTGTCTTTCTGCCATCAGTTTTGTCTCTGGTAACTGATAAGCATGTTCTAACAGGAACGTATAAGTGACTGACCTGTATTGTCATGAAAGAGTCCTGAGTGACTTTCACAGTATGTTTAGGGGCATTGTCCATCTGTACTGTGAAGCAATGTCCTGTCAGTTTTGCAGCATTTGGCTTAATGAGTCGACCAAATTTACCAAATGCTTTGGCTCATGAGCTGTTCATTTACTTTTCCATACTTTTCCCTTTGTCACTCTGATATAAGTTCACATCAGATTTAAATATGTTTTTAAGGGAAATGTTGATCTGGCTACGATACTTTTGAATGTTGCAGTGGTTTGAAGTTTGTTGTAAACTTATATTACCTTACATTTATGAAGGTGTCTTTTGCTGTAGAATTAGATGATAATACACTTTCCTTCTCCACAGTATTCTTGACTTCTTTTGATGTCAGGAAGGAGTTTTTATTACGCAATTTCTTTCATGGTCTTTCAGACTGTGATGTAGTTTAGATTACGAGTGCTTTTGTTCTTTTTAATAATGTACCAGACTGTTGATTTGGCCACACTCACGGATTGTTGTACTGCAAATTTATTGTAGGGATGTATGAAGGACCTAACATTACCACTGAATTAGAAAACATGAAACTAATAATAATTTTTACCCACAGTTATTGCACTTCAGAAAATAGCTACATTAACACAGTGTTACATATTATATTTCGCTATAAAATGATACTCTTAGTAGTGCTTTCCAGCTTTCAAATCCGTTTCTCCCTCCTGACAATTGTTTAATAATTCACTATTACTTTCTGGCCAGCAAACAGGCACCTGCAGCTACAAACCAGTCCAGCTTCAGTAAGGGGCTATAGTTGAGAGTAATTATGCCATGAACCTTTTAATCTCCTCTTCCTACTATTGCCTTGTCACTTGCAGGCTTTTCTACATCCATAAACCACCCCTTGTGCTAATCTTTCCAACCAGGTTAATTCACATATCTGGCCTATTTTTATTACATTTTATTTTACTTTTTTTTATTTCACAGTTGGCATTGACTTAATAGAAAGGGCGGATGACATATTTCTTTCCTCAGTGACAAATAAGTTGAACTGTTTGAGTACATTTGTCCATCAACCTTGAGATGAATACATTCTGCTTATGTTCATGTTCGAGGGAGTGGCATTAGTCAATTGGTCTTACCTCGTTATATCGTCTTCCCAGTGAATTTATTCCTGTTGGAATATATATGTTATATAAATAAAAAATTAGATAAAAAGTAATAAAACCAGATTAAAAGGAAAAAGGGAGTATATAGATTTAAACATGTTCTCCAATATAAAGTGATTGGAGCTGTCCTTGGTGCTGAATTTGTGGGACTCTCACACACAAACCGCTGCAACTTCTCATCAGCATTCACCTACACTGACAAATATTGTGCTTGATCTACTTAAAAAAAATAAGTCACCTTTTTGCATGAGATTATTATGTAGATCAAGAAAGACTAGTCTTTGTATATACTACTTAATTTTTTGTATGTAAATAATACATTTTGCAAGTACAGTCAACTTAATTGTGTTAAATTCACTTTATTTATCAAAATAAAGTTGACTTTATTTACCAAAATTAAGTTGACTTTACTTGCAAATTAATTTTGTACATACTAAAAATTGAGTAGTTTATACAAAGACTATCTTGATCTACATAAAAATCTCATGCGAAAAAGTCGCCTTAATTTTTTTTTTAAAGTAGATCAAGCAAGATATTTTTTACTGTGGTGTTCTACTTAAACAAATAAAGCATGTTTCATCTAAACGTTGGTCAATCTGACCAATAATTGAGGGATTACATCAATACTGCTTGTTAAGGAAAAAATGCACAATGTCTTGTTTTTTGAACAAATGCAGATTAAGTTCAAAACTAGATGTATTCATGTAAAGCAACAAACTTCATTTTTAATTGTTAATATCACAGATTTAAATATGTTATATTTACATGCGCTTAGATTTATTTGTATTCAGTGTACAATGAGTTTCCAGAGCTCTCAAAACGAAAACAAACACAGCTGGCTCATTCGCCCCCACTGACACACAAGCAACCCACTTCTACTCTGCCAACAAATCGCATTTTTTTCAGCTGAATGATGCACGCTGAGACAAATGACAAATAGTCAAAGTGATGAAAGATGTAACATGTGTGAGTCTGAAAGCCAAATCCCTTGAATGTGACGCGACTTTTTGGAGTGATTTGAACCGGAGCAGCGCGATTGCCGCCCCTCCGGTGGTGATGCAGTGGAGTCGCTCTGCGCAAGAACCCGCGCCGCGTATAAAAGCGGCTGCGCTCGCTCCGACGGAGTACAACAAGAGGACGCAAGAGCGAAGTCACTGCAGCTCATCCGACCGAAAAAACTAACAAAACAAAACAGCAAAGACGCCAGCATGCACGGATTCTGTTGGAGACTTGTTGTTTTTTCCTGCGTGATTTCGGAGAGTTTCTCCCAAGAGTTTGGTGGACAGACGCAGTTCATTTGCACGTCGGTGCCCAAGGATATCGACATTTGCGCAGCCACGTTGCAGAACAGCGTGCCGGGGGAAGACTTGAAGACCACGGTCATGCAGCTGCGGGAGACGGTTTTACAGCAGAAGGAGACAATCATCAACCAGAAAGAGACTATCAGAGAACTGACCTCCAAGTTGACGCGGTGTGAGAGCCAGAGCGGCTCCGAGCCCGGAGACGCACGAAGCGGAGGCAGGAGGAAAGAAACGGGGGCCAAGAACACCATGGGGGACGTGTCGAGGGGCCCCGCGGACACTTTGACGCAGCTATCACAGACTTTGCAGTCGCTGAAGCAGAGATTAGAAAATTTGGAGGTAGGCATGGAGGAAGCTCTGACTTTACGCAAAATGCAGTGTGCCAAATTATAATTGTGGGTTATTGTTAAAATTTGAAACACATATGTGATTGTCTGGTAAAACTGTTTTTTTTTTTTTTTGTTTTACCATCCAAAACAAAAGTTAGTCCCAAACCTAAATGTTTTCTTATATTCGTATTTTTTCTAACCCATAACAGCAATTCAGCAGAAGTAACAACTCAGTGCAGGCGAACAGCCTGAAAGACCTGCTCCAAAGTCGAATCGACGACTTGGAGAAGCAGGTTCTCTCCCGGGTGAATAGCATGGAGGAGGGGAAGCCCGGACTCCGGAATGAGACGGAGCAGCGTGGGAGAGTAGAGTCCACTCTCACATCTCTACACCAGAGAATCACCGACCTGGAGAAAGGTATGTGGCAAAAGAGTTTTTAAAGCCTTCTGCACGAAAAATGAAGGCGACCTGCTGAGAGTGCTCTGCGGAAGAGCTGCCTGAAAGAGGAGAGGCTGAGGAATGATGCGCAAGACAACAATCATGCAAAATATCGTGTGAATCAATTTAACTTAATTAATATTAGAAATAACAACTCTGTTCACATCCAACATATGGTTTTATAAACTGATTTGACAGAAGAATCACATGCTGCAGTTTGGTGCTCTTAATTCCTGCAGATTAAGCCACTGCAATCATCCAGTGATTTGATTCTATATGAAAACTGACACGTGATGTGTGACTGTTTGGGACACTGCTGGTGCTGTGCAGCAGCAGAAACTCACATGGAAGTAAATTGTGAGGTGTGGATGAAGAAAAGACAAAATGAAAGTTAAAGTCATTACTCCAGAGATGGATTTATCGTGGCAGATTAAAGCAAATCTGGAGTGTTACCATTGTGGATTTGTTGTGTAACGAGTAATTCCAGCGTAAATCCTTTTGGTGTGTGAGGCAGGAGTGATATACTGTTATAGAGTTTAACGCCAGCTGTATTTTCTCCCATCACAGGCCAAAGAGAAAACAGACCGCTGGATAAATTCCAGCTCACGTTTCCTTTAAGAACCAACTACATGTATGCAAAGGTGAAGAAGAGTTTGCCAGAGATGTACGCCCTTACTGTCTGCATGTGGCTCAAGTCCAATGCATCCCCTGGAGTGGGAACACCTTTCTCCTATGCAGTTCCAGGCCAGGCCAATGAGCTAGTACTCATCGAGTGGGGAAATAATCCAATGGAGATACTAATAAATGACAAGGTATGACTTAAATATGATGCAAAATCTCATAAATGATTGATTTTAAAATGTAAGATATATTTCTTGTTACTGTACCTCTGTCAATTCATGTATTTTAATAACTTAAAGGTTGCAAAGCTGCCATTTCTCATCAACGATGGAAAGTGGCATCATATCTGTGTAACCTGGACAACTCGTGATGGTGTATGGGAAGCTTTCCAAGATGGTGTCAAGAGAGGAAGTGGAGAGAATCTGGCTCCTTATCATCCTATCAAACCACAGGGCTTGCTGATCCTTGGCCAGGAACAGGTACAAACAGAACACAGTGTGGATTTATTGTTTTCAAACTCTTTATGTAAGACCTTTGTTGTTTTCATAAGGCTGAATAACTATGTTAAATCATTTTTTTATTCTTTTTTAATCATGATACAGAATATCACTTTGCTTTCCTGTGACTCATATGTACAGTATGAGTCACTGTATGTATTTGTATGTGTGTTATTATCCATCCTTTCATCCTTGTGTTTTTCTTCAGCTTTAACAAAGTGATATGATTTTTAAGTGGAGTTCATCAGGAATGCAAGAGCCTCGAGGATGACTCCTCTTAAAAATTTAATCAGTCAAAACATCCAGATAATCAAAGAGCTCCTTGTTCTCCTCGAGAAGCAGCGTTATCATTCTTGTTTTCCTCCATTTTCTTCACCACAGGACACGCTCGGAGGAGGATTTGATGCCACACAAGCTTTTGTTGGAGACTTGGCAAATTTCCACATCTGGGATCGGAAACTGTCTGTGGGAGAGATTTATAATCTAGCGACCTGCAGCAGCAAAGCTCAAGTGGGCAATGTTTTTGCATGGATGGAGACAAGCCTTGATATTTACGGAGGAGCCTCAAAGTGGACATTTGAAGCTTGTCGTCAGCTGAACTGAACTGCAGGGAGGAGAGACTCTGGTGCATTTGCAAAAGCCAGTGTTGTTACCCGCACTGGTAACTATTATGAAAGATCATGAGGACGTTCCTGCAGTATATAGCATCTGGAATTTTCTTATAGATATTTGAAAACCTTATTTGTGGACAATTTGACAGATTTTTACCAGATTTTCCTGAGCGAGAGATCACTGAAAAGAAACACGGTATCCTGTGGTGCTCAAATGCACATCAGGTCTGCTTACAATATCCTTTGAAAAAGCAGGTTATGCCAATCCTGAGAACAGAGAACGCCCCTCTAGATAAAAAAAGAAAGTTGAGCTAGCTTCAAAAATACAGTTGGAGGTTGTCTAGTTTTTAGAAAAGAGATGTCACACAATTCAACAAAATGACAGACTTCTTCAAATGTCTTTTGTGTCTCGACTGCCAGGGATTTTCACTGTGAAAAAGGGCAAGGTGGATTTCTTCGAAAGGAGGTCTTCAAGACCATACAAAATAGACAACATTGTCCCTCTGTCACTCTTCTTTCTCTACCACCACCTGCTTGACGTGATTTTGTGCAAAGAATGACATATATTCATTGCCAACATTTGAGCCTGAGTGCCTTGGGCTGTAGAAAAATATCTCAGCACATCCATCATCCTTTGCAGAGTGTTTGTGCATTTGTGTTTATTTTCTTGTAAATTAGTTTAAAAAAAAAAAGATGTTTGTTGTAACACTTGGAATGAAAGTAGACCGGATTGTTTATCGTGAAATGCAGTTCATTGATGACAGTGATGCATTTGGCAGTTCCTTGAACTTCAGTGGGAATGTTCTCTGTACAGTAACAGCATGTCTTAACTTCTGTAATGCTGCGACAGCATCTATGATCTTTGCTTTACTATCCTACTTTTAGGTTGAGGTTTTATACGTTATTGTTATATGCTTAAAGCATGGCAACACTGACAGATTAAAAAAAAGGTTCTAGTTTTTGTAATAAATTGTGATACTTGAATCATAATGCAGGTGTTAGTTTTTATTTTTGCACAGTTGTGACACAGGTGTTGAATCTGACCTGAGCTCAGAGTAGTAAAACTACAGCAAACACTGAAGGTAAATTTAATGGCTTTCCTGTTGATGGAAACAGTCCCATCTCAAAATCATTGAGTCCACTTCAAGGCAGTGGTTGTGACGAGACGAGCAGAGACGCCCTCCCCATCTCCTCCCAGTCCTCAGGAACGTCCTCCAGCTCCTTCTGGGGGAATCCCTAGATGTTTCCGAGTCCAAGCTGGTCTGACCCAACTCTGTCCAGCTGGACTCACCTGCCAAACCTCTATAGGTGGCTGAACTTTGCAGGACAACCAGTGGACATTGAACTCCTCCTGGATTTCCAAACTTCTCACCTGATCAGGAAAATTCAGAGAAATATGCAGAAAAACAGATGGTAATCATGTTCTTTTGGAAATCATCCACATCCATGGATTAAAAATCAGTCTCTACCCTATTTTCTCAATAAAGGGACTCATTTGGGCTACTGACACTCATCACAGAAAATCAGCGCATATAATAGTTTCATAAATCTCAGGCCCATTCACTTTACAACCCCCGAGTAAACAGAAGACCACTAAATCCCACATTTCATAAAACAGAAATGAATTGCATCTGCGTACTTGGTTGAGAGATTATTACCACAGAGAACACTGTCCATGAATGATCCAAATTGTGTGTTGTGAAAACAGATCAGAGGTGTAATCATCAGTACTCAAAACATGCCTGGTGGAGGTCACGTCAACACAGAGGCTACTGTATATTCACACGGACAGCCCAAATCTGATTTTTAGCCATCCTAATTGTATATCTGGTTGGATTTTCTGGACACTCTGACAGTCTGAACAACAAACATATGGAACTGGATTCAAACCACACATGGCGGTGGTTTTATATGTGATTTCAATGAGATATCCACACATGTATCTCAATTTGAGTGGTGTGGATGCTCAAACGAGATTTCACATTGGTTTTATGTCCGTAGGATCGCAACACAATTAATGACTATGTGAGAGATGGACGTGAGAGGGGATTAATCTACTGGTGAGCCTTAGCAATCCATTAACAAGCAGCTAATCTACCTGGATCATGCACCGTGCTGTGCTGCCGTGCTGGCAGAGACAGCTGCCTGAAGCACAGCCTCCTCCCTCTTTGGTGCTTCTTGTTAACTTGCAGTTCCACATACATAACAGTTTGTGACAGTAGGCCACCAATTCCCCAGCCTCCTTTTAAAATAAAAAATCTACATCTGTTCTATAGGTTGCCACAGCAACTATTTTGATCGAGAAGATCAGGGGGGCAATGATTGACAGGAAAGGGGGAAAAGGACGCGTTTTTCACTGCGCAAAAAACACTGTCATAAAAAAAGCCAGGCATGGAGTACTGGAGTGAAGTTTTTCTTGTTACACCCTTTTAGACACATTTGAGGGATATTGGCCAAGACTTTTAATAGTGTTAAAAGCATGTTAAAAATTATGTCACAATACCTTTAACACATCAAATAATAAACAAACGCTGGTGATTTTTTTCTTAAAGTGTTACCTTATTTCTGCATTACATCACCACGGTAAACAAATCACCAGGTTAGATTTGAGATAAGTATTTTGAGGAAGTGAACGTCCTCCAAGTCTCAAAAACACCATTTGTATTTACAGATGAATCAATCGCCTTACGGTGACGATTAAGGAAAGCTCTGCAACACTTCTTGTGGGGTGGAAAGCTCCAGTAAAGGACATACATGGTAATGAACCATAGCCTGCTCTGCTCAAGGATGCAGATAAAGGTTTGTGAGGTTGTTAAGCCTCACCACAGTCAGCTCCTACGTCCCACAAATCTGCTCGTATTCTCCACCTCTGGGGTAAGGGGGACATATTCTCATATCCGTAGGCGTCACGAGGCTTTTCCCCAGAGACTAACTTCAGCTCACAGCCATTACAGATGCCCACTGACGCACATCTCCAGTTGGCTTTCAGTGCAACCCCCCAAACTCCCTGGTGAGCCAGACCTACCTGCCCATGCGTAGAAGCACACAGACATGCAGTACAGTCATGCATACACAGTATAATATCTTCTGAAGCAGACATTTCAGTTTCCCGTAGAAATTGACTTCCACTCCTAATTTACCTCCAGCTGGCCTTGTTGACCTACGGACCTCATAAACGGTGCTGTTTTTTTTTTTACCTAAATCTTGCTTCATACCATATCAAGTATGCATTTGCAAAGCTGAATAATAGCCAGCCTGTTGACCTCTCCTCAGCTTCCTTGAGCACTAATTGGTTTGTGTCTGCAGGTACTCTGTTTGAAATTAATTTAATAGCAAGGCTGAATTAAAGAAAAAAAAAGGATAGTTTTTTTCTCTACTACATGAGATGCATCTTATTATTTCAGTCCTTGTCTGAAGTTATACATTTCCTCATGTATGATCACCTTTTTTTGTATGTCCTTTTTGGGATTTTGTGGAGGATCATCTGCTTCTTTCCCTGAAATGATACGGAAGGATCACAGAAAGAATAGATCTATTTCTGAGAACAATAATGTTTGGTGATGATATAAATAGTAAGGACAGCTCAGGGGACTGCATGTTTCGCTGTTTCTCTTCAAATCCTACTATCTGGAGCTGCACTGACCTCCACTGATCATTTTCGGAGAATATCACTAGTCTCACTGAACATTTTGTCAGCACTGATATTGAACACAAAAAGGCTTTTAAAAAAAGTTTTCTGTATTTGTTGAAGGACTTCCCAGAATACTGAAAATTAAATCTTGGTGGAATGTGTTCTTCCGGTCCAATACAACTTTCCAACTTGATACCAACAACCATTTGGTCCCGGGCAAATGTGGCGCCGCTAAAGTGCTTGGCCCAAGTGGATGAATTTAATCAGATCTAAATTGATTTATTTAAATAATTGACCTGCTGATAAAAGCTGACTGGATACATTTGTCATCATAAAGAAGTAATAAAAGAGATATTAAAGAGTTAAATATCACCACTTTTGTAAACTGCAGTATACTTTTGTGATATGGCTCATATAAAGATTTTATCCTTAAGTGATTTTGATATAGGAGGGTCTGGTATGAATTCAAATATCAAACTGTGTTTCTCTACATGGGATTTTTCAGCTTACACAATTTACATTTTTTTACCGGACCATGCATCATTAAACTTCATTAAAAACACATTTTCCGAAATTCTGATTAAGATTTCTTCCAAGAGTAGCAATGAATGAATCACTCTGTTCCATTTAACCTACAGCTGCTTTAAATGTGTTTTAAAGGCTGCTGACAATTGGCCAGTGGCGGCAGAAAGACAAGAGGAACATGGCTCACTTGATGAAACAGAATATACATGAGACACACGTCCATCCCCACTTGTCCTTAATCTCGGAGCTACTTCAGCAGCAGCCAGGGTGGTGCCCCTGTATGAATAATAGATTTCCTCCCAACATAGGAAATTCCCCTCCACATCATCATCAAGGCAGCCTCAGCTCAAATATATACAAAAACGTCCTTCCTTCAGGAAAATGCTAACATGAAATAACAGTCCTGATATGTAAATACTTCCCCGAAGCATTTGCAGTTGGAGCACGTGGTAATTGCTTCCCAGAGGGAGAATATTTTAGGTTGTTTTAAGTCTAAACCATCGCAACTCCTCAATATATAAATTCTGTAAAGTGTTTGCTAATGAAATGTGCTAACACAAGCGCCGAATTCGCCAGAAACTGAAAATGATTGTCACCTGTGCGGGTGCTAAACTGATAGCATGAATTTTTATCCCGAGCAAGCTTTAAAGAAAACATTGGTTCCTAAAAAATGTTTGGTTGGACCAATAAATGTTTCATCTTTTTGCAAATTCAAAAGGCAGGAAAAGTGAGGGAAATGAAAAGTTAGAATTAAACATGATGACTTCTTAACATCAAAAGCAAAAAATTGTTTTTGCTTTCATCAAAAGAAAAGAAAAATGTCTGTTTCAGGTTCTTATGAATAAGATTTTTCTCAAAATTTCCACCAAAATGTTTCCTATTTAATGTCCATTCTCTATTTAAGATTGATTTAAAGCATTTCTAGTGAATATGACTTACAGGGCCAAGACAAAACCTTTATCTTGCATGCCTTGAGGTAGTCTTGTAGAGTTTTTTGTTTTAATTTTTCAGTAGGACAAATAAGGAAGAGATTGAAGGGCTTTTGAAGCAGTCTCAAGCATGAATCGTGTTCAATTAGGAATTTAGGAGATTTATTTTAGTTGAGCATACTTTGGGTGTCTCATAGCACTCTGCGTATGAGTTTGAATTGTTTTTCTGAATATCCACACATACAGTAAGTGCTCTTGGCTGGTTGTTTGAACAACGTCTGAGGAGTTGTACACCTGAGCTTCTCTAACATTGACTCTGAACAAACCACAGGCTTTAACAAGCCGAGATGTCCCATTTCAGAGTGCTTTTCTTTAATTTAAAAGAGAAAAAGAAAAATTGTGCCTAAAATGTTAAAAATATAGGTGACTTCATCTGCTACTTCATGTAGTAGATGTTCATGTACTGTACTACTGAATGCATTTACTGGTTAGTTCAGTAAAGTTTCATCCGCTACTTCCTGGTATAAATGACATCAACAATTCAATTAACTCAGTAACATCTATCCATTTTCTATACCCGCTTTATCCTTTTGCAGGGTCACAGGGGTCTGCTGGAGCCTATCCCAGCTCATTACGGATGAGAGGCAGGAGTTCACCCTGGACAGGTCACCAGTCTATCGCAGGGCCACATATGCAGACAGACACACTCACACCTACGGGCAATTAAGAATCATCAACTAACCTAGTACGCATGTTTTTGGACTGTGGGAGGAAGCTGGAGTAACCGGAGGGAACCCACGCAAGCACGGGGAGGACATGCAAACTCCACACAGAAAGACCCCACCGGGCCTGGGAGTCGAACCAGGGACCTTCTTGCTGTGAGGCAACAGTGCTAACCACCAAACTACTGCTGCCCACTCAGTAACATTTAATCCCAACATACTACACATGTTCATCTTTGAGAGATTAAAGAAAAATAACAGAGGAAACTTTAGAAACCAATCAAACCCATTTTTACAAGCTCTGAATGTGCAACAATTCGAGGATTCAAGAAAAATGTACTACATGTGCATGAGTGTTTGCTTTGTGCTGGAGTTACATCATCCAGCCTCTCAAAAAAGCACAGGCATGTTGTCCCAACAAGCCTTAAACTCAAACAGGATCAGTTACAGTCTTGGGATGTACTATAGAAACAGAACGTAGGTTATATAAAAGCTCCGGCAGCTTCGATAACAGATACGCTTCTGTGGGTCCACTAAGCACACTGACCAAGTGAACTCATGGCCCCTTCTATGCCCTTGCACAAATGAAGAGTGCCTTGTTTCCTGCCAAACGTGACATCTGCTTTCATTAAATGAGCTGAGAGCTGGGACTTCCTCGTGATGAGAAAAAGCCAGGCATTGACATTCTAGGCAAGTCTGCTGAAAGTCTCGCATGTACCTGTTTGCCTTTAGTGTGTGGGAGCGTAATCAATAGTTTGGTGCAAAAAGGTTTGGCAGATTACTTTACCAGAATGTTATAAAGTGGCCTGGCAGATCTGTTGGTGTCAAAAAATATAACCACAAACCATTGCTTTTTAGTCACGCTTCCAATTAATTGTTTAACCTTAACATGCATTTCTATAATCTGTTCAGACTTGCTGCTGTGTTGTCTGACCATCGTTGTCTGAATCGTACTGCAAATGGACACAGTTTCTGAGCAAAGAATAAATATTACATGTATACATGTTAAGGCTTCTTTTTCCTGCAGTCCAGATATTAAAAAGATGTGTAAGGTACATGGGACTGCAGCTGTCCTCCCTGGATGTGACTGTCCGGGAAAATGCAATTCCAGAAATTCAAAGACATTGAAGCTGAAATTGAAGGTCGATAAATGTCACTATTGCACCATCCATGACTTCTTTGAACAACACTGGGTCTCATGGCAAAAGAGAGGTCTCCGGGAAAAATATCCTTCAAACCTTCAACAAACAACTGGACATTTTTTGGGGCAAGTTTCATCAGCCCAGTGTGCACAGAAACCTCAAAGGAAAGAACAAAATACCTACTATGAAACATGAAGGGGACTCAGTTATGTTCGGGGGCTGCAGCGCTGCATCTGGAACTGGGGGGACCTTAAAACTGTGGGGGACACAATAGCATCTCAAGGCTATCAAGAAATCTTTAAACAAAACACACTGTTCGGAGTCAGGAAGCCAGACCTCCGTGAAAGGTTATGGGTCTTGCAGCCAGATAACGGGTCAGAACACAGCAGTACAAGCACCGAGGAATGGCTGATGAAAACCACTGAACCGTTCTTAAACGAGCCTGTACCAACCGGCAATCATTACTGTTTTACAAAAAACTCCTAACCAGTGTTTTTGTCTATGACATTTTCATTTGATTAAAAATCTAAAGTAAAGTCGGATTTTTGTTAAACATGGAATAAAAAATGGTGGATATGACTAACTTTGACCAGTTCAAACTTATAACAGAGATGGTTGTGTGTTTGTGTTTTTTTTTTCATATGATGAAAACTAAGGACTCAAAATGTGCAATGGTTGAAAATGTCTACTTAAAAGTAAAAGTTGGAAGGTTTAAACTTGTGTTCATGACAGATGGATGCGAGTCGATGATGATATTTCTTACTGGCGCCATCCTTTCGTGCGGTCGATCACTGATCATTTTGCAATTTGCTATTTAAAGAAATTAACATAAAAAGAAAAACTCCTCCCTTCTGATGCGGTTTTTGGTTGCATCAGTGATTTCTTTGTCACAGTTACAGATTATAATTTCTAGTGTGGTCTGTTTTTGTGTGTAATTCTTACGTGAAGTGCGATCTTTCAGAGAAAATATTAAAACATGTTTAATGTTGTACACACACATAACTGAGTGAATGAAAAAGACCAGCAGTGTTAAGTTTCAAATAGATGTTTGATTGAATATCTGCAAAAAAGCAAACATTTTAGCAACAATTTTACCTTGAACTAGCAATAGTTGCAGATATGTACAATATGTATGTAAATTAGTCATGATTTGAGTGCTGCATAATTATTATCCTCTATCTGATGAATCTCCCTCCCCCTCCAAGTCTCCTTTGAAATGCTCCTTTTTCTCACAATCCCTGCTCCTTCTCACGATCTCTGGCTTGGCAGTCTGCCACGGCCGGTCTTTAGCCACAGGTGTCTGGTGACAGAAGCTGGCACCACAGGAATATTTCTCATGAAGATGCCACAGTCACTGCGCTCTCTGGGAGCGAGGCCAGAGCCTGCTTTCCATAATCAGGTCAGTGACAAGCAGCAACAGCACAGACCCCTTGGCCTTACATCCACCCCAACACGCTCAGGTAGACCCGCGAGTGGACGCCAGAGACCAGTGAGTAATCAGCGCTGCAGCAAGGCCTGATGGAGTTAATGCAGCTGTCCTCACTTCAGCTGCAAACCACGCAGGAACAAACCCAGGGTCTTAATGAGGTACAACAGTAAACTCACAAACAAAACGAGGCAGATGGGAATTAAAAGATTGTCAGGATACAAACTTTGTTGTAAATGGAGAAGGATAGTAAAATTAATCCTCGATCAATAATAGTAGCACACATATGGATGGAATAATAGAGGTGATGTATTTTAATTGACAAATAGTAAAGTTATTTCTTTTTTGACTGTGGTTGTGTAAAGTAAGATGAGTAGTTCGTAAACCGCTAACGCAGCACTCTTATTTTGGAGAATTAGGGGGGCTGAGCTAACGCTACTCACATCGAGGGACGGAGACGGAGGGGCCGATTTTCATCAACTTATACACTATTTTACAGTGCATCACTTTTGCATTTGACATTATGCAGATTTGAGGGTTGGGGGAAATATAAGACTCAAATAGATATAATTAATAGGAATGGTTAGCAGTAGATGTCACAAAAACATCTCCCATGCACAAAACAACAGCGTATTGATGTATTTCTATCACGAGAACCTCTCACTGTATATCTATTGCTCATGTGGACCACTTTATCCATAATGGATTTCTTTTGATCTGGACATATTTGAAATAGTTGAACACCTAAGCTCTAAAGGTGTTTTGCAGGAGTTTCTGTGTTTGTATTAATCTGCTGTTCAGATGTTTAACAGGGTGTCAAAGTATTTGAGAAAGGTTGACAGCCTTGTTAGATGGATGTATCATGTGATGAACTGCTTTCACAGTTCAAAATAAAACAAGTCAGTCAGTCTATCCTGCAGAACAACAGACGGACATGCAGGTTTGATATTACATGTAACTGTAAATGCAAGGCCTTTCATATTTCAGTTGTCAAGCAACATAGTGTTGTGGGTTTATATAAAAAAGCAGCCGAGCCAGAGTGACTCAAGGATTTGTGCATTTGCTTAGGTTTAATATGTGACTGACTACACACAACAGTAATACTTTTCCATGTTTGTGGACTTCCAGCATCTTGGTGGTACAGCAAGGAGTAAAGTATCAGAAGGTGATCTTACTGTATAGATGTTAATAGTGCAAGATTTCAGGCACCGCTTGTGTCATATTTTTGCATTTTCTGTTTTTCAGGTGTCTTTTCACACTTTTTGTACTTTTGTCCAAATAGTGAGGACAAAGGTACAGGTCAGGGTGATATCCTCCACATCACCTGGACTAAAATAAGAACAAATGTGCAGCATTAACATGAAAAATGTTGTTGTGCAACTCAGGTAGCTAAGCTGGTCAGTTATCGAAGGCTAATGATAATTCTATTAAAGAATTATTAATAATTAATAAAGTTGACTATTTATCAAATTGAATTACCAAAATGATAATAATTCTCGTAGGGGCACCACCCCGGGGCCTTAATCCAGGGAAAAATGATAACTAAACAGCAGAATATCAGTCTCAGAAATTAAGGTTTATGCCTAATACAGTAATTGAAGGGTGAAATTCGAGCACTAGGCTCTGTCAAACAAATCAATTGTGACCAAATTTTGCATGAAATAACAACAACTCATTAAAAATCAATCAGAATTTATTTACATACGGGTATCAAAGCAGGTGTAAATAAATACCCAAATAAACCTGATGGCACACTACTTATTATAAAACCATTAATTAACTAGAAAAACATCAATATAAATGAAATGAAAGTTAAATGCACGGAATGAAAAATATATCAAAGCAATAATAATAAAGATGATAAAAACACAATAATGATAACGTACAGTAATACGCATACAGTAATCTCATTAAACATAAATTCAGCTTTACACCGTTCTAACTGACTGATCGCCCAAACACAGCCTCACATCTCCTCTGGATTCTGGATCTGGGCTGCGGGTTCTGTCGGGGGTTCCAGTCCGATGCGGCCTCGTTTCTCTCGACTTTCAGTCCCAGCAGTCTCTCGTCTCTCTCTCTTCTCCTTCGACCCTGAAGAAATAAAAAGACAGGGTAACGGGTCTTACGCTCCGCCGGACACTCCAGGCTCGAAGCGCCCCCCCCCCCCCCCCCCCGTCTCGTCGCAGCGCTCAGGAATAAATGGGTAGATGCGGCCGCGGCTGCCTCGGTCGGCAGGCACGTCTTGTCCGGTCCGCTGGCTGAGGGAGAGAGAGCGAGCGCTGGGCAGGAAGGGGGCTTTGAGTTCCGCGGGCTGCGTGACGTCACCAGCCCGCGGCCAGTGATTGGGTGCTCCCCCCGCTTTTGGGTTTGGTGGCGGTTTTACTGTGAGGGTCAGTCCCCCCCCTTCAGGACCCTCCACTGGTTTCCTGGGGGCTCCACTGCGTCTGAACCCCCCTGGTGTCGTAACCCCAGGGAGTCTGTTCCTGGTCCCTTTGCGTTGTCTTTTCCTTTATTCCTCCAGGTCTGGCAGGAACCCTGCTGGGTTTGTGGGGGCTATACTGCGTCTGACCCCCCTCCCAGGTGTCGTAAACCCCATGGAGTCTGTTATCTGGTCTGGAGTCATGCAGCATAAACTTTGGCCCCAGGACGAAACCAAAGTCTGGCTTTCACTTGGAATTCATAATCCTGAAATGTTCATATACATTTATAACAGTCCACATGATCACTGGGTGTGGTCCAACAATGTACAGTTTCTTGAACTGTGCTGGACCTCCTCAAGGTTTCCAGTGATGGCCTTGAGTTTTGTGCCTGCTCACTGTTGAAAGACACAATATTCAAAAGACCATGAGATGATGAAAAGACCTTTATTTGGTTTAACTTCACATAAATGTGAGGCCTCAACCTCACAAATGTGTGGGTTTTTTATGCTTCTTACATGAAGAGCTCATTCAACAGGAACTGTAAAAGAGCAGAATATTATTATTTTCTTTATCTTTCATCACCCTTTTTTACTCTTGCCAGCAGCTGTGTTTTCTAATGGCCTTGTTGTAAATGTAAAGAAAAACCCAATAAAAACTATTTTTATAAACTTTCCAGTAACGACAGGCTGGCAGATTAACCTTATTGGGAAAACATCAGTTCTAAGAAAACATTGACACAAACTGCTGCAGAACCACCAAACTAAAGGACTTACATGAGAAAAGGTTACACACTTTGGAGTTGGTTCACTTGCAGAGAGCATGAAGACGATCCACTGGTGGCTCTCTGTTCATATTCCAACAATCTTCTCTCAGGGACATTGCATTAGGAGAGCCAGATAACCAGACGATGAACAGCCTCAGTGAGGTCTTTGCTGGCAGGGTATCAACAAAAACGCAGGTCAAAGTCTATTTGTCAGGACAGGGGAAAGTGCCTAAAATACCATGTCAACTCCATCAAGTTGAGTCCATCACGAGGCCTCTGACTCGGCCGGGAAAGGAGAGGATATTAAAGTTGACCTTGGCAAGCGGTGTTCAGTTTCTCTGAAGATTTGTACTCCTTCCTCTCTGGAGAGTTACTGGTGAGGTCCATGGAAGCACTCAGACACCCACGGCCAGAGAGAAATACTCAAATATTCTTTTCAAAACTCTGAAATCATTAATTAAAGTTGTATTCGTCTATAAATGGGGGTCACACAGGGTTAAAATGGAGAGGGACATGTATAAACATAACAGGACCGCAAGAGGTTTACTGATTATTTCCTTACATTATTAGAGTCTCTCATGCTCTTCATCGGTAGTAATTAATTGTCATGAACGTCAGACACGTGACCGCTTTTTCTTTCTGTTGACCTCGTACTGGCTCTGTCACGCTTGCTGCAATATGAGCCACACAATGGGACTCTGTCATCTCCCTCCATACCCCCATGAATAATCCATGACCTCGGAGACTGGGAGCAGCTCTGGGTGCTCTGTGAGACGCTTTCACCAATACAAACTGTCAAAACTGGACACAGGCGTCTGCATGCACTCGCCAGGAGGTGGGAAAAGTTAGGCAGCAATAACCCTAGCTGCTTACTCAACGCCCAACCGATGAGATTTTCTTTTATTTCAGGGCGAGAGGGTGCGAAGGGTTGATTTAATCCTCTCTGTTTCAAACATTTAAACAAACGGCAGGGAGGCTGTTCAAGGCCGACCATTTAAGCTGCTGCAAATGCACCACGATTCTCTTCATAGCACAAATGGGAGTTCATGAGCACAATGTGCTGGACAATATACTCACAGACGGCCATTATTGTGCTATGTTACACACATCCCTCTGAAAGAAGACAAAAGATTTGGATTTACCTATTTGTCATGCTGTAATGGAAATTATTCAGAATTCCTCCTGATATGCAACATTCAGTGACACCTTCTTCTGAATATGTTTAACTGTTACAGCACTAGTATTTAATGTGACATACAGATGTGTGACATACAGAACTGAGGAAATTAGACTCCATCCCTACAATGTCAAGGAATGTCAATAATGAGAAGCAATTGACAAACTTTCCTGTGCAGCTGCTGTTCATGGCTGCCACTGAGGGTGAAGTAGGAGTGGGAAGCGATGCATCTTGCCAAGTACATTCTTGTCTGACAGGGAGACTATAATAGCACATGGTCATGTGGCTCACCTGCTGTAGGACAGTCCTCTAACGGTGGCAGTCCCATCTTCCCTCTGTATTTGGCAGAATCACAGACCAAGTCCCTCTGGGACACGTAATGAACAACCTGCATCATATGTGTGTGTGTGTGTGTGTGTGTGTGTGTGTGTGTGTGCGTGCGTGCGTGCGTGCGTGCGTGCGTGCGTGCGTGCGTGCGTGCGTGCGTGCGTGCGTGCGTGCGTGCGTGCGTGCGTGCGTGTGTGCGTGCGTGCGTGCGTGTTTCTGCATGAACCCTTCATCATATTTGCCAGCTGCTTGCCACCCACCACAATCTCATCTTGTTGGCTAAAACACTATTTTGTTAGAGCGATGACAGGGACAGCTTGATAAGGAATCTTTCTATCTGCCAACACTTCGTGGTACACATCATGTAGTTTTTGCATTGTTACTAAAGAGAAAGTTATTCCTTTAAAAATAAATTAATAGATAAATGAAATAATAAAACTATGAACTACATGAATAGGTTTACTCGTTTCACTGTTTATTGAAGTAAATATCTAATCAGCCAATCACGTGGCAGCAGTATATTTAAGCATGTAGACTTCTGCAAGATTACATGAACCTCAATGCATCAGAATGGAGAAAACAAGGGATTTTCATCACAATGAACACACGGTCGTTGTTGGTGGTCTATTTCAGTTACAGAATAAGGTCCAGAAAACAAGGTCACATCTGGATTGTTGATGCAAACAAGTCATTTTTTCTGAAAAGAATGTGCAGACTGATTTAAGATGATAAAACAACATCAATTTAATAACATAATCAGATGTTACAAGTAATGCATGCAGAAGACTACCTCTGAATGTACAATACATCGTACTTTGAGGCAGATTGACTAAACCGGCAGGAGGACCACATGCCACTTCTGTCATCTACAGATAGGAAATTTAGTCCATGGTTTAAACAGACCAAAATTAAACAATGGGATAATGGAAAACTGATGAGTCGGTGCTGCGATATTTGGATGCTTGGATGAGTTTTTATTCCTAAATCTTGTCCATCTCTTTATGGCCACAGTCTCATCTTCTGATGGCTACTTCCAGAAGGATCGTAAGATTTTAAATCATCACAGTTTGGTTTCTTGAACTCAACGGTGACGTTGCTGTACTCAAGTGGCATCCATAGTCACCATATTTCAACCCTATGGAGCTGCTTTATGAGGTCCCAGACTGGGAGATTTGCCTCTTTACTGTACAGCCAACAAATAAGCTGTCACATCAACATGAACAAAGATCTCTGAGGAAATTTTCTAGCATCTTGCTGAATATATATATTCTGTTCTGGTTCTGTTCATAAGGCAAAAGGGGGTCCAACCTAGCAAGGCGTATCTATTAAAGTGGCTGGCAAGTAAAGTATAAAATGATTTACTGCAAAACTGAGTAAAATATCAGTAGTTAATGATTTCCTGACAACTATCTGGAAAATTATCCTGTTCTGACAGAGCTCAAAACTGTAACTATTCATTTATAACAGTTAAATCCAACTTTTTCTGAAGTTTCTTACTTGTAGTTCTTCAATCCTTAGGGATCATTTAATCTTTTTTAGCTTTCTGTTTATATGTGTTTTATTATCATATTCATCAGTTACTTTGTCATATTATCATTATTGTAGTGCCTTTGTAGATTAATGTAATCTTTCCTGTGTGCTCAATATGCAAATATAGCTCCATGCAAACTATACAATTACAGAGGACATTGAAATGCATGTTGTTTGCAAACACTACATGCTTTACAGTATGAACATTTATATCACTTGGACTTATTTGCTTTATTTGTGGTGATCTAAAACAGCTTTTTATTCAAAACAGCTCCAAGCACTGAAGTGCCACTGTGACTTAACTTCACAGAGGCTCAGTTTTCATCTTGAGAATGTCACCAACACAGATGAGGAAAACAGAGAACACATGGTAAGTATGAGGTATCCATGGTGTTTTAGGCACGGTGAAAGTCCAGAACATGCTGTTTATTACAGGGAGCAGGGGTCACAGTCAGTCTAGCAGTAGACCAGGGGTGTCAGACAAGGACCTGCCAGAAGGACAAAATCTCAGTCTGAGCCGCGGTTTCAAAAACCCTCAGGAGCTTAAGTAAACAACAGAGATCAAGCTAAAGGCAAAAATTCAAAAATGACTTGGCAGAGATGCTGCATAAGAATATAAGACACAAGGAAAGTGAAGAGAGTCTGGTGAGGGATGAGTGCAGTGAGGAGAGCATTTATGCTGAGGTGGGTAATGGATGATAAACAAAAGGGATAGATGGTGAAAGCCAAACAAAGAGTTTCTGTTAAACAGAAAACAAAAAACAGAAAACTTTAGTGTGGCAGCATACCAAAAATAAAAAAAAATAAAAATTAAGATATACATTTATGTCGACAATCACAGACTGCTGTGATTAAAAAGCATTAAATCCCTTAAATGCAATATAAATACTACTAAAGCAACACAGTAAATGTTAAAAGTGAGAGACTGTATTGATTTTTAACTGTAGTCTTACAGAACTGTCAAAACCAATATCACACCATAACAGGTCAAGGGAGACGTGCAGCTTTGAATCAAAAATGCACCGGAAAAAAGCAAAAGCTCCGAGCTATTAGCCTCTTTGCTCTTCAGAGGAACCATTACCCATGAGTTCAGCTGCGATGTTAACTAGAATTATCCAAATCTCTTCTCTGGAAAACATTTTAGGACTTTAGGATCAGTGCTATAATCCTAGCAGCCAGCCAGCAGCTCTGATGTGCTGACCCGGACTGCTTCCTTTCAGTTCTGTATTCAGTGGAACAACAACAGTATCAAGCACCCAGCAGGTTGCACGTGTCTGGGATTCAGTCAAATTCATGAGTCAGATAGTGCAACCAGTTTATCACACATACATTCACATCTTGAACATTTACAGTATTGATTGCAGTTCATGAGAATAGATCAGAGTTGTCCAGATCAAACCACAGGAATTGATTGCTCTTTATAACTGCCTGCTTCAGTGGAATTGCGCCCAAATCCCCGGCTGATTCTGAGTCTGCGTCGGAGCAGAAAGAGCAAATGAATTGTGTTTTTCAGTATGTGTATGAACAATCTCTGTTTTGTGAGGGTCTGATTGTGACAGCGTAATATAAATAAAATGAAATAAAATAGAAATGTCTGTTAAAGTGACAAGGCTTTGATTTTAGTCTTTAAGCAGGTTTCGTATGACAACAAAATAAAGTCAAAAGGAAAATTAGGAACATGAGGAATGCAAATTGTTCAGTACCTGACAAAATCTTTTCTGATTTAATGATCTTATAAATGTCTTATACATGTCTTTAATTGTTGATGGATGATATGAAAAAAGAGCAATTTACATATAAATATGTGTAGAATAAAAGGCTCATGCCAAGCCAGCTGATACTGGAGATGATCGTCATCAAACTAATGCACAACATCAAGGACAGTGTTGAAGATGCAATCTGTTTTGCATTTGCAGCTGTCATTTCAAAGAGCTGCAACATCTAAATTTACACCTTGTCAACACACGCTTTGTCCATGAAAAGGGAGATTTGAGTGTCTTCAATGTGATGAGAAATTTCAAGAATATCATGCATGTTGTAAAAGACAGTGGACTAGAACGTCTCCTAAAGCTCTGTAGGCGTGGATTCATTAGCGAGGGTGCAGGGTAAAACCTTAGACACGGGAACAAGACTGACTTCCTCCTTTCAGCCCTCCTGAGACATAATCATTTTGCCACAGTTTTGAACTCCCGCTAATGAGGACACGTAGTTCCTGGTTATGTAGACACACCAGTGGTGGAGGCTGTGTGAACCTACCCTGGATCCCCACGTCTAGAAACCTGCCTTTTGTTTGGTTCTGCTGTTTGGAACACAAAACAAGTAGTATTAGCAGAATCAGAACATCCCCCACAGTTCCCCATCATAGCACTAAATACTGGGAACCTGAGGACCACAAATCATGATTTGAGAGGGCGGCATAGGGTATTTCTGGTCTCAATTTAAAAATGAAAGAGAAGAGGACGAGTTGCACCAAGAAGAGTTACCGTAACCAGTCAAGATGGCTTTCAGAAAATCAAGGGGAGTGTTAGAGGACATTTTACAGCAAAAGGGGTTATGTACTCATAAAAACAAGAGTTGCTGGAAGGTATGAACATCTGACAGCAAAAGGTGCAAGGTTATGAACAAAGCTGGCAGGAAGATGGTACATTGTAATGGAATGGATGTGTGTTTCACAAAAAATCTCTGTCCTACTCTATATGTATTTAGTGACCGTTTGTCAAATCTGATGATTGTATTTTCCTCCCACAACTACGTAACCTCATTCACCGTAAAATGTCCTATAAATCTCTCTTTTCTGAAAGCCATGTTAATTGGAAAACGCTTCTTTTCCTCTTCAGTCTTTGAGATTAAAACAGGTTTGTTTACCCCCCCCCCCCCCCTTTCGCATCCCCTCTCGTTCTTAGGTTGCCCTTTTTCACAAGATGAGAATACCTCCCCACCAGTTGCAAAGCTTTAGAATTGGTCAGAATCCTGCAAT
Source organism: Cololabis saira (assembly GCF_033807715.1). Taxonomy (NCBI): domain Eukaryota; kingdom Metazoa; phylum Chordata; class Actinopteri; order Beloniformes; family Belonidae; genus Cololabis; species Cololabis saira. The sequence goes on along the minus strand of NC_084607.1, from coordinate 24,545,427 downwards.
AACACCTATATATTCAGTTGTACCCTTTCTGTGTGACCTTTTTCTGGGCTCTCTTTCCTGGGTGACGGGTGACTTTATCTGGAAAATGTTAATGAAGCTGGGATTTGTTAGAGATTGGCCCCATACTCCCCTGGGTCATCCCATGTTTTGTGGGTTTGGGAAAGCACAGACTTCAATATAATTATGCTCTCCGGTGACAGGAGTGGAGATGGGAAATACACAGTAGAGTAATGAACCATTCAGGAACATACAGTAATTGAGGTTTTTGTAGTGTATGCCTAACAGCCCAGTATAGCATAAGCATGCTGCGGTCTCCTCATATACAAGGTGACTTCTACCAGCAGTTAAACATAACCATGACCTTTTCTTGAATAAGAGCCTCTTTACCATACCTTACATGAAGTCACAGCTTTTGAAGTGTTAAGAGCTATAGAGCAGTCACATGTTCCTGCAACCATGTAATGGTCCCATCAACACACACAGAAAATACATTTACACACATACAGTATATATATATATATATATATATATATATATATATATATATATATATATATATATATATATATACCATGTACACAAAGGCAACTCAAAGTGATTTATAACGACATTGAGATAACAGGAATGCAAATAAAATACACAACCAAATTTGAAATGACACATGTGGGAAGAAAAACGGATTAAAACAGAACTTAGAATAGATCAGTCAAAACAGTGCAGTGAATTTAGGTGAAACAAAGACATGGGAAACCAGCATTTTTCAACTTAATTTTAAAATAGCATCAAATAGTAACCGGAATGTTATCCAACTTTGTGCAGTATGGTAGCTACATGCATTTTCACTACCAGCTTATACTTTCTAAAGATCTCTACTTGAGCCCTACTTGATTTATACTCTACAAGAAGATCAGAAATATACTCTGGCCCCACTTGAAAGTCTATTCTGGAGCTAAATGGTAGCCAGTGTAAGGATCTCAAAACGGGAGTAGTGTGTTCAGTTTTCCTGGTTTTTGTTAGAAGTCCGGCAGCAGCGTTCTGGATGAGTTGAAGTTGTTACGACCAACTTGAAGACTCGAGTATAGACTCCAACCCCAGAGGATTCAGAAGATACTCCTTTTAATAAGAGTTCAAAAGAATGGAGCCTTTAAGAACAACAGGATGGCAGACAGGCTACAGGGCTGGTAAGCAGGCTTATGACATGACTGACAGACAAGTGGCAGACTGAGGACTGGAGTCTGGATGGAGGAAAGTAGACCTGACGGTAATAGTGGACTGGCAGGGAAAATGAGGGATTTGGTTGATGACAGGTACGTGAGTGGTAGACAGAAATCTGGAGCTCCAAGTGGATGGCACAACAGCATTCACAGAAAGGCGGAGACGGCATGAATAAAAGGATCAGGATCACTAAATCCAGAAAAGAGAAAAAATACATATGTTCAATAGAATCAGAGTACTAACCCCTTTTAGGTGACGGAACAATCTAGCGATGAACGACTTATAGAAAAGTGACGCTGAACACAGTTTGCATTAATGCATTATTAACATGTTAATGTTGTTTTTTTAAGAGCATCCTAAGGATGCAGTAGTTCATGCTTGAAGAAACAAATGCATGGACTTGTTCATCTCCATCACTCTGAAGCAAGTTTTTTTTTTTCGACAGAATGTCAGTTAAATAGAATTTTTCTCTAAAATCCATTTAGTTTTTTTAATGTTAAAGTTCACATTCAATGCAATGTTGTCTAACAGGTTGAATGAATGCTGCTGAAAATATTGATGGTGGCTTTTCTTTTAACAAATCCAATTTTCATAACGGTTCATGTGTTGCTTTTGATTTATTACAGAATAATGAGTCACTTGTAATTGTACTGATTAAATAAACAACTATGGTTATTAGTGGCATTCCTCATAATTTACATAACAAATGTGTTCTATGAGCAGTATAAGTTTACAACACACACACACACACACACACACACACACACACACACACACACACACACACACACACACACACACACACACACACACACACACACACACACACACACACACACACACACACACACACACACACACACACACACACACACACTGGTTGGACATGTCTGAAATACCTCCCCAGAGAGACATCCAGCAGGAAGCAAAGGAGCATATTTTACACTTACATAATCACATAAATATAAACACACCTTCTGGAATTCTGCTGTGTCAAAGTTTTTCACTAAACACTGAATGAAACTGTCATAGCCTACAATGCATGGAGGTGGAGCGACTCATTGCTGTGAGCAGTATGTGCAGGAATATGTGACCAGAAACCCCTCCCTTGGCCTTGGTTCCAGGGTGGAACCCCAGCAATCCATTCCCAGGCCAGGGACACTGTGTTTCTTGTTTTAACTTCTCCTTATATGAGCATAAGTGTGTATTTGAATCACACTTGATCATCCAATTTACCTTGGGAAACGCTACCAGGGACAGTTGCCCCTGACAACATAGCTTGCAGGATCATAGTGACACTATAAGGTGGGAGTTAATGAATGATACAAAAAGAAAACTCATAAACATGCATGCAATGAAAATGAAAAAAGGGGCTAACAAGCTTGTCTTCCTGTGTTTATTCTTTGCCAAGAGTGGATGCATCCCAACAGAAAAAAACAGGCTTACATTATTTTGATGTGGTTACCTGGAGGAGAGGGAAAAACCAGGCTTTTTAAGGAGGAGGAAAAATCTAAAGACACAGAAGAGCTAAAGACAAGCGGGCACTAACTATGGACTATGTATAAACTGATGTAAGTTACAGGTCATGAGTCGAGGGGGCCAATGACTTTACTCTGAATACTTCAGGCCTAATGTAATCAGAACTGACACAAGGTGGAAGGTTGTGGGTCTTATTTGTTGATAACAAGACAAGGATGTCCGCAAGCTCCTCAGAGCCTTGAATGCCATAAATTGGCATATTACAGAGCTGTAAATTGCAACTGGCCACTAGAATGACAGGCCGCGACTCTGCATGAAACAAAAGGTTGTTAAAAAAATGGCCTCTTAGTTCAAAGAACTCAGAAAGAAGTTCTTTGTGGTCAACGAACACAACAGCAGGAGTGCCAGAGGGAGACTCCTGCTCATTTTTGTTTAACACAATTTGGAGGAAATCTGTACGGAAATCCAGTTTTTATTCAGCATGGATTCATCACCCGCTCCATCTCCTCATCCAGCCAGCTGTTCTGTTGCTGGTGAAGCCAGTGAGGCCAACCAAACACACTAAAAGCACGCAAAGTCTCTTTTTGCTTGTATAATGTGTTCATGCAGCTGCAAAGCCTGACAGGCTGCTTCTGTGTGGCATGATAGCAACTCAGTAGATTACAGTGTAGCTGCATTATTCCACCATAAATCACTCTGGGAATTATTAATATGTTTTGTAAAGTAGCTGATGTATGTGCTGTGCAGTCAGTACTTAACAATAAGAAACTGCTCATGCTTTTAATTTCACACTGATCAAAAAATGCTGAAGGTTTTGGTATATTACTCTGGGAGTTTAAGTAGGACTGAGCAAAGCAGTGTTTGAAACTGTAATCTGTGAATGTAGCTACACCGGTTCAACAAAGGGCCACGATTCATACTGATGTCTTGATTTTCTCTCTTTATTTCTCCTTCTCCTCCGTCGTCAAAATCATATAACACCGTGAAAACTACAAACAGAAGCAGAAAGTCCATGAGTCCATTGTAATTAAATGCTGACCCAACTTATACAAATAAATACTTGAAGTGTCCAGTCTTTTCCAAGCATTTTGTACACAATCACAAACTAAATAAAATACATTTGATGTTAGACACAATTACCGTTTGCGCCTCTTGAACACAGTGCGATTCTTTATCCCGTGTCATGCCATCCTGCCTCCATTGTCTGTGGTCCCGCGCTTTACTTTTGACCCACAATCCCTCAGTTGACCCTCCCGACAGACCAGGGGAAGTGACCACACCCTTTCAAAATAAAATATCCTTAAACCTTAAAACGCTTCTGAACTTAAGACATATTTGAGTTTTTATAACATGTAAAATGTTATAAAATTAACTAAACAATTAACTCTGTCTCACAGACAGTTACACTCCCACCAATTACTATGATTTATGATCACCTTTGACCTTGAATAAATCTAGTAATTTCTCAGCAACACACAAAAGAAGTATGGGAGAAAAACCCTGAGATTAAGAATGGTTATGCATCCCTTAACACAAGAACATGTTACACATTTTGGTAACGAAAATACATTCAGTTACTTTCCACTAACACAACAAGCTTGTGAATAGGGCGGTCAATAATAGATGGATTAGTTAGCCTTTGACCTTTCTTTCCTAGTTTCTTGTTACCTATTTGTATGGTGGCTTTACGCACCAAACCATCATCATCTTTAAAAACACTTAGTACTCTTCCCAGTCTCCATTCGTTGCGAGAAGATCCCTCATCTTTAAGGATGACAACATCTCCAATTTTAACATTGCGTCGTGGAGAATGCCACTTTTGCCTCAAAGTGATGTTTGTCAAATATTCTTTCTTCCACCTACACCAGAATTGTTCAGATAAATATTGTACTCTGCGCCACCTTTTCTTGGCATACAGATCTTCTGCCTCAAATTTTCCTGGAGGAGGCAGAGGGACAGAGGTTTTCATGGTAAGTAAATGGTTTGGTGTAAGTGGTTCTTCACCTTTAGGATCACTGATGCTGTCAATAGTGAGTGGGCGGCTGTTTATTATTGACATGGCTTCATAGAAAAATGTTCTTAAGGATGCATCATCTAACCTCCCAACACTCTTTGAGAGGGCCCAAGTCATAACACTCCTCACTGTCCTGATCTGCCGTTCCCATACACCTCCCATGTGACTAGCATCAGGTACATTCATTACAAAGTCACACTGTCTCTCTGCTAAATAAGCAGCCACTCTGTCTTTGTCCATTTCATTTAGAGCTTTTGAGAGTTCATTCTTAGCCCCTGCAAAATTTGTTCCCTGATCTGATCTGATTTCTCTTACGGGCCCTCGGATAGCTATAAAGCATCTCAAAGCATTAATGAATGCATCTGTTGTTAGATCCTCAAGCATCTCAAGGTGAATGGCTCTTGATGCTAAACAAGTGAATATCAGACCATATCTCTTAGTTTCTTTCCGACCCTGTTTAGTTGGAAAGGGTCCAAAGCAGTCCATCCCACAGAATGTGAACGGTGGTGAGGGGTTGATGCGGTTCGCAGGTAGATCAGCCATTTTTTGTGTTTCTGTAGGCCTGCGCTCTTTTCTGCATGGGACACATTGTTTGATTTGATTTGCCACAACTTTACTGCCACCAAGAATCCAGTAGCCATTTGCTCTCAGTTCATTGAGTGTTTGACCTCTGCCCTGATGCTGAGTTTTCTCATGACAGTAGTCCAGGATCAGGCGTGTGACAACTCCATCTTTTGGCAAAATGGCAGGATGTTTCCGGTCAAGAGGTAAGGAAGCTGCTTTTAATCTCCCTCCCACCCTGAGGACACCCTCCTGCAGTACTGGATCAAACTGAAACAACGGATTATTATGTGACAATTTTCCCTGCTTGAGCTTGAGTATCTCCTCTTTGAAGGCATCTCTCTGTGCTAGTCTCAGAAGCACTAAACTAGCCTTTCTCCTTTCATCAACTGTTATGAGCTCTGGTGATTTGTCTCTTTTTGCTAGCCGTAGGATTCGAGCTACAACGTTCAATACAGTATGCCACTTAGAGAATCTTTCAAATCTCTGCAGGAAATTCTCTTCCTTGACTACACTGATTTGCAGTGCTTGCGTTGTTTTTATCTCAGGATCTCCTACCATGAGCTCTGGATTTGCTTTTGGTGTGGCAATTTCTCTTTCCCAGAGGAATTTTGGTCCAGTAAACCAATTGGAATTGATCAAGTCTGCCACCTTGAGGCCTCTAGAGGCATGATCAGCCGGATTTTGATCCGTATCAATGTGGTACCACTGGGTTGGATCTGTTGTATCTCTGATTCTTTGTACTCTATTCGCGACAAAAACATGAAACCTACGGGCTTCATTAGCAATGTAGCCTAGAACTACTTTCGAGTCAGTCCAAAAGTATTCCTGGTCAATTTTGAGTTCTAGCTCCTCTTTTATCATGCTACTGACTGCTGCTGAGACCACGGCAGCTGTCAACTCAAGTCTTGGTATGGTTACAACTTTTGTGGGAGCGACTCTGGCTTTGCCTATGATTAAAGAGCAATGAACTTTATCTTCACTCACCACTCGGATGTATGAACATTGACCGTAACCATAGCTACTCGCATCCGAAAAGTGATGCAACTCGACTCTTTGAACCTCTCCTAAGGCTTCAGGAGCAAAGCATCGTGGGATGTGGAGCTTTTGCAGGTTCTCCAGATCATTCAGCCAATTTTTCCACTGTGGCTTCAAGTCCAAGGGCAACTGTTCATCCCATGCTATGCCCTTTTGACACATTTCTTGTAACACTTTCTTTCCTAATAGGAGAAAAGGAGCAAGGAAGCCGAGGGGGTCAAACACAGAGGCTACAGTTGAAAGAATTCCTCTCCGTGTTGCTGGTTTTTCCTCCAGAGATGTACTGAAAGAGAAAGTGTCACTGGTTACATTCCACTTTACTCCCAACACAGTCTGAACAGGAAGGTCTCCCTGACTGAGATTTACATCGTGAACTCCACTGGCTCGTTCACAGTCTGGAATTGACTCCAAGACTTTCCTGTTGTTGGAAATAAACTTGTGGAGATGCAGTTTCCCCTTTGCACACACAGTTTGTGTCTCTTTCACCAATTTGATGGCTTTGTCTGCTGATTTTACACTGATGAGGCCATCATCAACATAAAAATGTTTCTTTATGAAGTTGGCTGCAGATGGATACTCTTTTTCATTTTCACTTGCTAAGAACTTCATACCATAATTGGCGCATCCAGGGGAGGATGCTGCCCCGAAGAGGTGGACCTTCATGCGATATTCTTTTGGCTCTGAATTGGTATCCCCCTGTTCCCACCAAAGAAACCGCAAGTAATTTCTGTCCTCTTTGCTTACATGGAATCCATGAAACATTTTCTCTACATCACAGATGATTGCAACTGGATGTTTGCGGAATCTACAGAGAACCCCTGTCAGACCATTGATGAGATCAGGTCCTGTCAGTAAGTGATCATTTAGAGCTGTACCCTCATATTTAGCAGAACAATCAAATACAACTCTAATTTTCTCTGGTTTTCTAGGGTGATAAACTCCCTGATGTGGAATGTACCACACATTGCCGTCTTGGGGCGAGTCTTCCGCCTTCTCTGCTTCCCCACCTTCGATGACGCCTGCCATGAATTTAACATAGTCCTCCTTGAATTTGGGATTTCTTTCAAGTTTTCCTTTCAGGTGCTTCAGTCGCACCAGAGCAAGGCGCTTGTTTTCTGGTAGGTGTGGACGTGTTTTGAAAGGAAGCGGCATTTCCAGGTGGCCATCTGAGTTCTGGTGTATTGACTGGTTCAAGATCTGCATGAACTGAATATCATCTTGTGATATGGTCTTTTCCCCATAGCTTGTGTCTCTAAAATCAGATTCAAGGACTCTGAGAACAGCAGCTGGTGTCAGTGATGGAAGCTCTTTAACGGACACACGATGGCACAGACCTGTCACTTCTGTTGACTTGTAAATCTTTGGTGAGCTGCCAACAATGCTCCACCCTAAGTCAGTCCTAATGGCATATGGCTCTTCGTCACCACCTGTAATGACACGTCGTGGTGCTAATGCTCTGCAACAGTCATAGCCGATTAAGAGTCCAACTTCACAATCTAACAACTCTGGTATTTCCTGTGCTATAGCATTCAGGTGTTTCCATCTCTTAGCTGTTGCAGGAGTAGGAATGTGTGTGCGTTCAAGTGGGATAAAATCTCTGGTGTATGCAGGTGGCAAGTTAACAAAGCTATGTGAGGAAAACCCTCTGACTCTAAGACCACTAACTCTGTCACTTGAAACAATGGAATCTTTTCCCATCATAGTGGTAAGCTTTAACTTGACTGGCTGTAAACCTGCGCCCATTTTCTCACACACCTCTTTGTCTACAAAAGTAGTGCTACTCTGCGTGTCTAACAAGGCGTATACCAATGTCTCTGTTTCAGGGGTTGCGATTGATGAGAGCCACACCGGCACTGTCATGGATGTGCTCCCACCATCAGCTTTGTCTATGGAGCAAGAGAGTGAAGATGACTTTTCTTCTGCCTGCCACGTCGCATGGGGAGACGTGTCTGGAGCAATGCTGCGGTGCTCATGCAACGGTGTAGGATGGTATTTTTTGCATATGCTACATGTTGCTTTGTTTCTGCAGTCCTTTGAGTTGTGTCCTTTCCTAAGACAGCCAAAACACAGGTTTTTGTCCAGTATGAATCTTTTCTTTTCTTCTTGTGACTTATTAGCAAATATCTGACATTTGTGAATGGAATGATTTTCACTGCAGTACATGCATTTAACTGGACTTAAAGGACTGAATGGCATATTTACCCTCTTTGTTTCATTTTTGTCTCTTGTGCTGTTCTCCACAGCACCTTGGGTTTTCATCACTGTGTTGGATTTTTCTGACTCTTTTGTATTTGTGATGAACACATTGGCTTTTGGCCGCTTCATGTCTCTGGAAGGTCTTTCTTCATATGATTTCAATGCATAGAAGGATGTTACAGGGTTGCATGCTACATCTGCCTCGTGAGCCAAAAACTTGGCAAACTCTTTGAAACTGGGATATTCATGTGTTTCTTTCAGCTGTTTTGTTACATGACGATTCCAGCTAGATGTCACCCAATCAGGGAGTTTTTGTAGCATCCTCTGATTTTCTTCGCAATCGTTTAACACTTGAAGACCTTTAATGTGCGGCATGGCATTGCTGCAAGCAGTCAGAAAATCACTGTATTGTCTGAGTTTAACAGAGTCTCTTGAGCTAATCTTTGGCCAATTATTCAGTTTTTCTCTGTAAGCACGTTGGATTACAAAGGGATGACCGTAGCGAGCATTCAGTGCCTCCCAAGCTTGGTTGTAAGCGTCTTCATCCTTCCTGTAGAAGCTTCCTTCCAACACTGACCGTGCTTCACCGCTGATGTACTTCTGAAGGTAAAATAGTCTGTCAGCTGGATTTGTACATCTTCGTTCTATCAGTGCTTTGAAACTAGTGGTCCATTCAATGAACTTGAGTGGGTCTCCTGAGAAGACTGATGGCTCTGGTGCTGGGAGTCTGGTGAGTGCCATTGTGTCATGTAATGCTTGCACTAAAGAAATGTCTTTGCTTACACTGTTTTGTTCAGTGTCATTGTTTTGATTTAATTGTTCCTTTTTTATCTCTTTGTCTCTGATAGACGCAGGAGGACAGTGAATCATCTCACCTGCTCTAAGGGCCTCACCTGAGTCTGCTTCAGAATAAGCTTTCATCTTAGCGGCGATCACTTGAAGATCCCGCTGATTTTCCAGTCTTTTAAGTTCATGCCTTTGTGCAGCAATTACCTCCTCCATTTCAATTTCTGCTCTTTTGGCAGCAAGTTGTGCGACACAGTCTACTCTTTTCACAGTGATACTTTGCTGCTCTGATGGACATCTTGACTGGTTGCTACAAACAGATTTGGGGACTGAAGCACTAAATATTGACTGAGCATACTCTTTGTCAAGTATCATGTGTAATCTTGCATTTTCTGCCTTAGCATCAAAGTCCTCTTGCCCCACTTCACTCAGGCGCACCTTCATCATCGCCATCACATCTGCAGTTACTGCTGTGCATGAATCCATTTTACGTCTGATGTCAGTGGAAGGTGCAGACTGTGCTCGGATATTCTCATATGCATCTCTCACTTCAGCCTCTATCCCTTCAACATCGTCCATCATGCAACACAAGTCATTGTCAGAGCACTCATTTTTGAGCTCGGAGCGTGCAGCTTTAATTAGCTCCTTCCATTTGTCATAAAGGGAGATAAACTTATTCTCCTTTTGAGAGCTCTCTTGTTGTTTTAGTTCCAGCATTTTGGGAGTTAACTTTCTCTCCCGTGAGGATTTACGGGGTTCAACCTTGGAGGTAGACTCTGTTACTGATACCTTTTGAATTTTTATTTTAGTATTGATATCATCAATAAGTGTCTCTAGTTTTTCTATTTCAGCCTCATCAATCTGAAATTTTAACCGTTCATTTAATTTTACCAACTCTGCTTGAAGGGACTCAACATGCTCACTAGGGCCCTCACATTCTGCTTTTTCACTGAGAATCGACATGGCAACGAGATAGAAATGTTACTGTTTTTATGACTAAATTATTGCCAAGCATACGTATGTGGCAGAACTGATAGGTACCAACAGTTACTCTTATAAACCTCTTATGCACTCATTTGTTAATGCATTTTAAACTCTTAAGTCAAAACCCACAGAACATTCATATAATATAAAGCAGGAATATTTAGCATTTCACTTAAAACCTCTGTTGCTTAATAGTTAAACTCTTTTAACCATTAAAATGTTCATACAGTTGAAGGTTGACACTCAAATCAAATGCTCCCTGCGGAGCTGCTCTTCAGAAGGCTGGAGACCCCGCCAGCTGAAGCACGTAAGGATATGAAGAGCTGTAGCACTCGCTGGTAAACGCTGCCCCCTGGTGGTCAAGTCGCGGTACTTCGCGATCTGCGGCCCCGTCGTCTCTCAGCAGCAAGCCCGCTCCGGTGGTTGACGATGCCGTCCTCTGTCTCCAGCAAGCCGTGATGAAGTCTCGGTAGACGCTCTCTCTCTCTCTGGTCGGCTCCTGGACGTTCCGGCCACACGTCGCTCCAGCAGTCTTGCTTCGGAAACCTCGGACATGCGTAGCATTAGCTCTCGGTTAGCTGTTAGCTCTCGGTTAGCTCTCGGTTAGCTCTCGGCCTCGTTAGCGGTACGTTTTCACTGTAGCTACACCGGTTCAACAAAGGGCCACGATTCATACTGATGTCTTGATTTTCTCTCTTTATTTCTCCTTCTCCTCCGTCGTCAAAATCATATAACACCGTGAAAACTACAAACAGAAGCAGAAAGTCCATGAGTCCATTGTAATTAAATGCTGACCCAACTTATACAAATAAATACTTGAAGTGTCCAGTCTTTTCCAAGCATTTTGTACACAATCACAAACTAAATAAAATACATTTGATGTTAGACACAATTACCGTTTGCGCCTCTTGAACACAGTGCGATTCTTTATCCCGTGTCATGCCATCCTGCCTCCATTGTCTGTGGTCCCGCGCTTTACTTTTGACCCACAATCCCTCAGTTGACCCTCCCGACAGACCAGGGGAAGTGACCACACCCTTTCAAAATAAAATATCCTTAAACCTTAAAACGCTTCTGAACTTAAGACATATTTGAGTTTTTATAACATGTAAAATGTTATAAAATTAACTAAACAATTAACTCTGTCTCACAGACAGTTACAGTGAACATCCAAATTACCGAAAGATCTAAGAGAAAATTTGAACTAAATGACTCTAAAATGACCCGTGTTTTATGTTCCAGTTTAATATACGTCATGATCTTTCATGTTGACATGGTGCAGGACTCAATAATCACGTGTGTAGCTGGTGAAGCAGTGGTTTACCATAATCCCAGGATTCTGGCTCTGACCCCGGGTCAGAGTGGAGTGCTAAGGTCCTAATCCAAGGTCACTACTTCCACACACACTCATCGTGTTGCATAATATTTACACTGTGGGCAGTAGTTATGAAAGTCAATTTGTTATCCTTCTGAGATGATCACGAGCTGATGTGCGAGGAAACAAAAATTATTTCATTACAAAGGTTATGAAAAAATAGAAAAACATTCTTAGAACAAAGAGAAGCCTAAAAAAATCAAAACTGAAAAACAGACTCAAGGAACGGATTATGTGAGTTTAAAAAGACTGCTGATGTGTGTGGAACGTTGGTGCGGTTACACCGCCATTCGCAGAAGGCTGCAATGAACTTTATAAGGTTCTCAATGACAAACATTCTCATTTCCTCCAATTAAGATTCCTGGAGCACATGTAGTGTTTTTTCTGTTTTGAGTACTTTCTGCTACTGCATTTTGCTCACCTTGTAATACTGCACATACAGTCAGTCAGGCCCAAAAGCCAGTGTTCAGATACAGCTCCATATGAGGTATGATATGGAACCATTACTTTTCTTTATAATCATGGTCCTTTCTGTCCTGGGGGAGCAACACATTTCAAGCTTTGAGTGAGAACATGAAGTTGCTTTTAGCTCCACTGAAATGTCTATAATAAAAATAGTTCTAACAGGATTGCACTTCACTGACCCTCGTTTCACCTCACTTTATTCACTATTGATTCTCTTCTTGTTGCTTGTTCAGTCTTATTTTACATTCTTGTAATTATGAAACCTCAGACCAACATTTATTTGTGTGGTGATAACACCACGGAAATGTAAATGATAAGCAAATAATAAGCAAACCTCGAGGCGATGCATTATGCAACATAAACTGTTCTTTACCATATTACCAATAACATTAATGCAGTTTTCATTACAGATGTGCCCTTGATACTAATCCCAATGTTTAAGGTCTTAAATTCTAATCTGATACACAATTATGCTGACAATTTAAGATACAATATTGTGTATTTTTATTGCACTGATTGCAAATACACATTGTGCCTGTAAAATGCAATATGCCTGTAATAAATGCAATAAAAATGCATTTCCGAAGAAGAAGGTTGTGAGTGTTTCTGCTATCTGTCCTGTTGGTACTTATTCTTAAGGATAAATCTTGAAACATGTTGTGTGTGGAAAAAAGAGCTATTGCTTTGGCTCTTGTACTCTCCAAAGTATCTGAACAAATACTTCAAGAATATATAGAAAATACAGATAATCAGTTTTGTTTTAAAAACAAACACAGCATATATTTGTGAGGATATGCACATAAAGAAAATGTTGTACTAAAATATTCATGTGCTTTCTGTTTGTGTCTGAGGTGTTGGAGAGAGTTAATCATGGTACATTGTTTGTACTACATGAACGAGGGGTTCCCCCATATTTGATGAGGATATTACAGTCCTGATACTCCAGTCAAACCATGCAAGTCAGGTGTCGTGGAAGCATGTGTGCTCCTGTTCATGTACTAATGGGGTTCGACAACTGTCACCTGTTCTATTTAATCTGGATCTGGATGATCCTTCCAGAAAATTGCAAGAAAGAAGAACAGGATACATGATGGGGAATACTACTATCAATAATTTAATCATTGCAGATGATTTGATTGTGTTTTCTCCCTGTGGTGTTGAGGAGTTTACAACAACTGTTAAGAATCTGATCAAGCTACAGTGAACAGTATGATATTACTTTTAATCCTGAAAAGTGTGTCATGATCATAGTTAAAACAAGTAATGAGAAATTAAAGTTTCCGTCATTCTTTATGTTGCACCAGGAGCTAAGGGTAGTGAGCAACGTCAGATATCTAGCTCACCTGATGAGGGATGATCTTCGTGATGAGGATGATGATGATGATATTCAGCGCCAGCTAGGGGTGTAACAATATATCATGCCACGAAATTTCGCGATACAAAAACGTCACAATACGTGTCGTGGAGGTGACAAAGTGTATCGCGATATTGTGTTATTAATATTAATCTATTGTGTTGACTAGAAACGCGCATCCGACCACGACCGCGGCCGCGACCGCATCTCGACCCGCGGACCAAAATCTTACTCCGCTCAGAAGAAACTAGTCCCATTTTGTGGTCCCGTTTTGAGCTCTGAACTTTTACTAATGTAAGGCTGGTGTAGAGTTAAGACTTACCTTATTAAATTAAACATTTTTCGGGTCGTGAGTAGGATAAACACGCGCGGGCAACTTCTCCTGAGCTCCAGTGTACTTTAATGTCCCTCAACAGCGTAGGATTTTAGAACATCAACACAGCACCTAGTGCTGTATCACTCCGCCCAATCTAAAACATATTAACAACTACAGATAAACTGACTAGTGTCATTATAGTCCCTGATTTACATCAGAATATAAAGAATATATTTATAAAATAATGAACCCTGAATTACCAAAATAAACTTCTTAACAAAAATAAATCTCCTCTTACACTTATAAGGTGAGCATGAATCAATCTTTTTTATGATGTAAAATTGTATGTTTTTATTTACTTTTATTTATTTATTTAATTTTAGTTGTTAAATTAGAATGAAAAAAGTCAAATCATACATGAGAGAAACTATTCAGTTTGTGGCAAAATATTTTTATTGTATGAAACTGAAGATGCATAATGCAAACCTGACATTTACTTATAGTTCAGTTTGTGGAAAATGGTTGGCCTGGCTTTCTCTTTAAAACTTAAACAGTTATAAAGCATTACAAACTGTAACAATAGGGCAAACGCACAGTATTGTTTTGTATTTTGTGTCTTTCAAATAAAAGACAATTTTTTCCAGTCATATGTTCCTCATTCAAGGTTGTTAAAAAAATACTGCTATAATATCGTATCGTATCGTTATCGTGACCTCAATACCGTGTATCGTACCGTATCGTGAGATTAGTGTATCGTTAACACCCCTAGCGCCAGCGCTACAAACTGTATGCACAGGCCGACATGCCAGCCCATAGGTTTCATATGTGTGTGGAAAACTTCAGGTTTCCTTTAATGATGGATTCAGAGTTGTGCTGAGATGGACGAGTGCAAAGGAATTGTTTGTTTCTCATAATGTACCTACATCTCATGCTGTGCTTAGGAATTATATATACTGATTTAGGTATTGGATAATGAAACCAAATAAAGGTTTTAAATGATCTATCATACAGAAACAGAATATATTATTCCTGTTTCTGGAAACATTGGAAAAAGACCTCTATGCATATCTTAAATTCTTGTAGATTTATGAGCTGCAATGTTGTCTTTCTTATTTTATTTTATTTTTTTGTTGTTTTGTTATTTGATATGGGATGACAAGAAGCAAAACATACCTATCAATCCATGTATTTAAACAAATGTATATTAATCCACCACATGTATTTACCCAAAAATGGATCAATCCCAACTGAATACAAGTGTACAGATGTGAACTGCCTGGTAAATGTGCTCAAGTTTGATCCCGTTTCCAGGAAAACCATCAGAAATCATACAAATCCCCTTATGCGATGTAAGCCTCGTACGATAATATCAGACATCTCACATTTAGATGAATAGTAGAACAGCTGTAGAAAATAAACGGATAAAACAACTGCAGCGATAGCGCTTCACTGGGCCCTTCATCAATGCCAGCTATTAAAAGCTGTTTTACTCTGAACTGTTCGATGGGTGTCGAGCTTTAACAAATGAACCTAGTCGGCAGATGAAAAGGAGCTGATACATAATGAATCATGCTGCCAACCACGGAGCACGCTAACATGTTCACATGCACAGAAAGTTTAACAAATAACACACGCACACAAATAACCAATAGGACGTCCTTGGGGAGAGTATCAACGTGAATGTTTTGCTGTTCATTCAATAGATGACTCAGCTCTTTTGAAGTGGGCACATGTATTTGTTAGTTACCCAAAGGATGAGAAGATTATTGCTGTTTTAAAGGGTTCATGATTGTTTTACAAATGCCCGAGGTGTTGCTGTCACGTGTATGTTCTGTTTAATAAGCAGGTAAAAAGAAATAATGGTATTGGATGAACAAGTTCTGTTCTTCTTCTGGGGGTTGTGCCACTTATTCAAATATAACAATCCCCGTTGGCTGGCAGTAAGATTTAATTTGACACGTCAAAATGAAATGGCCATTGTTTGTTATGTTTCTTTGTCCCTGTTGGTGTAAAAAAAAGCTTTCGTGAGATTGCCGTGTACCAAACATGGCTCGTGAAGTGGAAGAAATGTGATTTCTGTCGTTTTAACAAGTCTTGTGGATGTAGATTTTTATTTACCAACTCAATAAGGTAATTAGTTCTGCGACAGATTTGTGTGTTTTGTTTTGTTTTTACCACGCTTACCAGTCTATGTGGGTTCCAACCCTTTAGTCATGAGGTGTGGAAATGCATGCAGCCAAAATGAGCCTCCTCCAAGGAGCGCTTGATCTAACCCCGGGAAAGAGTGAGGTGCTCAGCTAAGCAGGATCAGCTCAGGGTACTGCCGTCTGCATCACAGGGAGACAGTCAGCAGGGATGGGTTGGTGAGGATGCCTTTTCTTTTTACAACCAGAAAAGCTTGTTCTGGACCCATCAGGGGATCCAGGAGATATGGGGGTCCCAGTGGAAGAGCTAGAGGAGGGAGACTGGGACCTGGATGCTCGGGGATCTGCTCACACTGTTCCTGCCATCAACCAGAGCCCAAAAGGGATGGATGGGAAATCATATGACGATCCAAACATTTGTATCTTCTGAGTGTTCGATAAACCTACTAAATCAAATGCAGCACAACACAACACAGGCCTCATCTTAAATGGTTTTGTTTCATGGAAGTTTAGTAATGTTTCATAAAGACTCCAATTGCATATCTAGACAAGCCTAATGTAGAAAACTAAAACAAAATCATAAAATCTTTACATTTGACAACAAGTAAGTTTTGTTTTGTTTCCTTGTAAACCACATTACTTTCTTTAAAATCAATTATGGGAATAGTTACAAATTGAATATACTGCATAATGATTAATGGTTTTATTACTCACTTACACTCAGACACCATGAACCTAAACAAATAATTGCAGCTATGGCATTTGAATCTCTGATTATAACAGATACGATTACAGAAGCAAAGCTGACGTGATCGATGCTTTATTTACGTGATTCATCATGTGAATGAATAATACATGCTGTACAACCATACGTCACCTAGTCACCTCTGCTCAGCATCCATAATTATGGATAATTATGAAAGTAATGTTAAATCAGCATCACATTAGTTTTTCCTAAAGTTGAATCTTTTTCATATGATGTAAGTTGACATGAACAGGGAAGTTCACCTCTGTTACCGCAGTCATCTCATCCAAAGTCCGTTGAGACTCAGAACCACTGATGTTTTCTCACAAACGGCTCTGATGCAACATCCCTGTTAAGACCGCCTGAATGAAAAGATGTAGCCGAGTTCATGTGCAGATCAGTAGACGACTCGCTTCTTTCTATACACAAAGGCTACAACTGAAGACATCAGAGCTTCACTGTTTTACAGTGCGAGACGTCAAACATGTACAAATGGGAAAAGGGATATAAATATCAACCAATCTCATTCACGCTTTTGTGAAGAGTAAACATTGTCTTCACTTCAGACTCTACTAAATGTTTAAGCAGAACCTCTGAAAAATACTCTGACAGATCATTACAAACTGGGAGAACATTGGTTTAATAAATCCATCACTGCTGCAGACGTGATATCACCACTTTCTATGAAATTATAAACTTAAAGTGGCTATTCTTGTGTGCATGAAGAGATGGATTTTAAGTTAATAGTTAAAAACTTTGGTGAATTAATCCCCAGTTTGGCCACTGTATGATATTTTGTATTTCTCATCCAAGCAGCAATTATATAACTTCCGGGTTGAGTCTCATGCGGAGCTGAGATTCGTCGCGGTTCCTCAACCAGCCGCTAGAGACTGGCTCTAAAAGCCAGTCGTTCTCTACTGAGCCCCATGTTAAAAGCACCAACGTTAAAGCAGAAATAAACATATAACATACAGTTTGGTTCAAAAAACAGTTTTGGTCTCAGTCGTTTGATTTCACACCTCTAACAACTCTGAGGGGCGCAAACCTTTTTGTACCATGCCAGGAGAATGATAATTAAGCATTTCATTTATTTCTAATATAATTGGGACAGTCGGCTCAGCCAGCGGCTCCCGTTATCACTTGCTCATCTGTAACCGACAATTCATATTAGCCACAGCTAACTTTAAGTGACATGTGCTGGGTGTGTCCAGGTCATCATGAAAAGAGAGGCTTTTAAACCGCTCTTCACAAACCGATGGCTCGCCTGACGTAATGCTTTGTCTAATGTTTTTTCCAGTCTTTTTTCACATCTTCACAGACATAAAATAACTTTTGCAGGTTTTATTTCACAGCCTCCCCCTGCAGGGCTGGTTGTTGAATTGCTTTTGGTTTATTGTGCAATATTTAGTTTTGTTTGATTTCTGGTTTGATTATTCTCATTTTCTATTCTGTATTACTTTTATTCATTACTTTCTTAATTTTCTCAGTTGCATCTGCCATAATTCAGTTCAAATTTTAAAGAACTTTATTTATCCCCGGAAGGGAAAGTTTTAGTGGACAAGTTGCATTGTTGGTGATAAGTGACATAGATTAATAAGCTGTTGTTGCAACAGACGACCAGGATCGGAGTCTGAAGTGATTTTGAGTAGTAAGGAGGTAGTAAGGAGGGGATAGCCTGGCCAGCCACAGCTACTGACTTTTCTCTTTCGTGAAATAAGGCTGGTAGGCCTCCAGAACATACTGAACCAATCACAACAGTGCAGGGGCGGGCTTTATGTGCATCAACACAATCACAATGTTTTCAGAATTGCCAAAAACACAGTGGATCAATAAGAAGCTTTTACTGCAAACAATAGCATTCCTCCGCAGCCATGTTGGATGTGTTTGTATGCGTCTTGTTGTCCACATACTTCTCTCTTGGTTGTGTCTAACCAACAGCAGCAACAGAGGTGGTTTTATTTTCCCACCACTGGTATTCTCCCCTATCTCCCCTAATCTAAATCCAGAGAAACTTGACTAATTCCTTGTAACGAAGAGGAAAAGCCTGGCTGGAAATTCCTTCAAATGAGAATTACATTTTTAAAATGAAAAAACTCCTGCCCTGCTTAATATACACAGTACGGTACATACGCACACGTTGTGAAAACAATCTGTTGTTCCAAGTGGACTGAATAATGAATATCATCATATCTATGTGATTAAATATTTAAAGATTCAAGGACTCAAGGAGACTTTATTGTCATTCTGTACAAGTACAGAATTTGTTCCTCAGGTCCCAGTAGAAAAGTTCAAATTATACGGCAGAAAGTGTGTGGGCTGCATCATAACACTGCAGGAGAAAACTGCAGAAGTGTCTAGTCTTTGTCGAAATGTTTGACATTTTTGCCTGGTCTGACAATGGACTGCAAAAACAATAAAAAGCTTGACTAAAAAAAATAAATAGATAAAAAAGATTCTGTCAAACCCATTATTTCTTTCTTTATTCAAAAAGAAAGTATATTGGATAAGACTCCCCTACTAACTATACCATCTGTCCATGTATCTACACAACCCCTAATGCCTCCAATTACCCTGGTAGGACAAAGCACCCCCCCTTAAAATCATTAGCACATCTGAGATCGGATCAGAGCATCATTTTCCAAAGGAGAGCTGCAGAGCTCGGCTAGGAACACTCTCTCCCCACCTCTGCTTTACTTTAAGTCATTACCCTTCCCTCAGAATTCCTACTGCATGCCTGCACCACAGCTTTCTTTAATAACCATCCTCTTTATCTCTGTCTCATATTTTCCCTTCCCGCTTCCATGCTGCAAACATAACTCACCTCTAATGATACCTGCAGCATATATATTTTAAAAAAAGAAGAAAAAAATCCCTTTTGTATCTCGACCAATTACTTGATTTACGGGCCGATTAGAATGCATTCTCCTTTTAGGAAACTGGATTTTCCTCACTTAGGGATGTTATTGATTTAGTAAAATGGGACGCTGGAAGGGAGGCACAGTTGAGAGATTGGCTGGCAGTCAATAAAAACTACATCACTTCTCAACTTGTGTTTACTGCAGACTCGTGCATTTCAGGCAAGAAGTCATTCTTTAACTGTGATACAATTTCATCTAATAACTGATAAGGAGTCATATTGTAAAACCGCTACAGAAATCACATTGGAGCCTAAAGATTGTCTGACAAAACAAATGATAACCAAACCAGACAGCAATGAACCGACAAACAACATGGAAACAGCAATGTTGGAAAATGTGACGGGTCCGTCTGACAGCTGTATTACAGAAAATCCCATTTACAGCTGTTACAGCTGTTGGAGGTCAATGCTCGCATGCTCAATCAATGTTACACCAACAGTGTGCACCTTTGTTTTCTCCGTGGCTTTGTTTCCTTAATGTTCAGCAGCGCAGCAGAGTCTGCGGTTCAGAAGGCTACACCTCCACCTCCCTCCTGTCCCATCCTCGCCCGACCGACGCTCGTTAAAACTGCACCCGTGGCCCATGGAGCGGAACTGGACACAGTCCTGCTAATTTATGCTGGAGGAGAGAAAGTCCATTAATCACCGTAGCTCTGTATCTGTCTCTGAAAGTTCAACTCTGCGTCTCAAAGGTGCAGCTCAGGCCTCAGACCGCGGAACAAGTTTGACGAGACAGGAAGACAACTGTGGAACATTTCATGGCTTATGCTTTTCAGTGCCATGCTGTTGTATGACTCAGTTGGTACCAAAACACTGCTCCCACTGAAAGTTAAAACTTATTCCTAATGGGGTACTTCTAAGGTTGGAGGCAATAACCTGTAGTTATGACTGTGTTGTTGCCAATGGCGATGGCAGCTAACAAGCAAAACTAGGGAACCACTCAGAAAAAGATTTCCACTGGAAATCAAAGTCCACATCCATCGTCTTTACTCCGTCGTTCAGTTGTGGAGCCCATCCCAGTTGTTGGTGGGCAGTGGGTGGAGAGTGGCCTGTACACATGTACAGTTAATATTTGATATAATATAGGTACAAGTTAATGTTTTTCTTGTTGGATCAGATACTGGCCACCAGTAAACGGCTAATTCCTGCAGAAATGGATCAATATTCTTTGAATTTGTTCTTGAATCTTTGAAGTGTTTATTGGACCTTTAAAGCAACCAGAAGTCCTAAATATTTTTTTTTTTGCTCACCATGCATAATTTACTGATCACAACAATGTTTATTTTTACTTTTTACCAAAGTGTTTTTTTTTATGAGAAGTTTTGATCATGTAGATGGTGCAGAATTCTATAAAATGAATGTATCACATATCTGGAGTCGTAGGGTCAATGGGAGTGTAAGTGATTTTTGGACATCACATCTGTTGATGGTTGAACAAAACACCAACAGAGCTAGAATTTCAAAGTGAATCCTCAAAAATAAAACATGACTATTTTTTTAGTCATTCTTATGTCAGCGACAGCAGCCATCTCAACGTCTCGATGAGGGTGGCGTCGCTGTGTGAGGATGCGTGTACCAAAGTATCATTGAAGTTGCAAACGAGTATCTAATCTAATACCAATTTTTAGTTTCAATTAAAACAGGGAGTATACATTTTTGACAGCCCTATTTTATTGCAATAAATGGTTGGTGAAGCTGCTTTGTGGCTCAATGGGAAGTGTTTCTGTTTTTCTAAATACTTCAATCTCTTTTTTATTACCAAATCATGACAGTGGCACTATGTGCTGAAAAATAATGAAAGAAGGTACATGTACTGGAGGAACCCTCTGTTCCAGATGCCAAACTGCAATAAAGTGATATTTTTATACCTGTATTCAACTTCACTGCCACACCATTCTGTTTGGCTCCAAGTTACCAAACAAACAGCACCAGGAAATGATTAAGAAACAACACTTGACTCACATGTTAGCATAAAATCAAATAACTTAATAATACAGAAAAAACAACCCTCACATGCCTCTGGTAAACCATCCAAATGAAATTATGTTTTGGTGGTGAGGTCCCAGAGACTGTAGGAATGGATTTCTGCTCACATCCAGCATTCACCTGAGGTGAAACACTGCAATGAATATCTATCGCTGCTCAGGCAATGAGCGCTGACTCGAGAGAAGATATGAGCCGTTAAGGCCCTGATTAATAATTTCCAAATGTGCCACTAAAGTGGGAAAAGGTGAAAGCGGCGCAGAGCAACTTGAATGTTGGCGAAATGCAAGGATCATGACAGGATCCAAATCATCAAACCATAGGTGGACCCGGGCCGCCCCGTCAATGATACTCTGCAAACAGTTAAATGACAAGTCGGTGTCATTTAACTCCCATGACAGATATTCATTTCAAATTATAATTCAACACTACCAAGTCCTAGGTTTCAAAGGGAAATCCTTATCTTGGCTCCGGTCCAAGGCGTTGGATTCTTTTCACCTTCATCCACTGAATAATCCCGGCTCAGCCTCAAACCTTTGATCCACAGGCAGAAAAGTAGTCTGAGTTCAGATGTAAGACATGTTTGATCAGGACACGCTCACTTCTTGATTGCAGTTGACACAACGGCCCATCTGATCACATACAAGTAAAAGGGCCGAACAAAGAGCCATCATCTTATGACATTGTATGATAACAGCCACTTTAGAGTTCATCATCCAGCTCGGGGACTCCTCCGGAGTTTAAAAAAAACTGATCTCTTCATTGAAATCTATTGTCCTTCTTTTCCAAGGTGGTGACAAATTGACCGTTTTAGTTTAGATTACTGAATGAAAGACTGAGTGGAAATCTATCACATTTACATCCGAAGAGAGAAATAGACTATACTACTTGCACAAACTTCAAAGTTCAAGACTTTCTGAGTGCTGCTTACTCGTAAGGAAAAAGTATGTTAGGACAGAATTTAAAGTACTTGACCTCTCTTCAAAGCCCTCTGATCATCAGTAATATTTACATGAACACTGTTGCAACCCAGAAGTCCTAACACACTTCTTTTCCACATGCATAATAAATTATGTGCAGCTCTATTCTGAAGCTGTTTCCATTCCATCTTGTCTTCCAACTGCAGTTCACTTTGCGCATACTGAATGAGACATAAGCAACAACAGATGCAAAACTCTGCAGGACTCCTGTCTTAATCATCACATAGGTCCAAGTGCACACACAACAGTGGCTCCTCCACATATGGCGACTCCCACCTACAGTACGCCCATATGCAAAGTAATAATCTGATGGAATGAAATGTTATTATTCCTGTAAACATGCATCCGCTATGTTGCACAAGTCCAATATGTTGTATTCAATGTAAAACATGTACTTGTTAAAATACTCATTCATTTTCTTGCTGCTTTTCTTGCCAGTGCGTTGTCATAGTAACAGCACAAGTGGCAACTTGGGCATACGATTCAGAAAAAAAAGGAAAGATATTTCAAATAGATGTGGTCGTGATGGATGTTAAATCTCTGAACTAGTGTGGCTAGGAGTATCTCTCTTCTCATGAGGAAAACATCTAAAAACCTGAAAAATAAATAGATCTGATCATTTCACCCGAGCATTTCAATCTTAATGCTCTTTTATGTTGTGTACATGAAATTCAATAATTCTTTATTAATTAATCGCCAATATTGTTATATTGTTATATTCCTTTCATGAAGCATCAGTTTTGTGTGTGTGTGTGTGTGTGTGTGTGTGTGTGTGTGTGTGTGTGTGTGTGTGTGTGTGTGTGTGTGTGTGTGTGTGTGTGTGTGTGTGTGTGATGTAAACTTATACTGCTCATAGAACACGTTTGTTCTGTAAATTAAGAGGAATGCCACTAATAACCATAGTTGTTTATTTAATCAGTACAATTACAAGGGACTTTCTTCTATTATGTAATAAATCAAAAGCAACACATGAACAGTTATGAAAATTTGATTTGTTAAAAGAAAAGCCACCATCAATATTTTCAGCAGCCTCCATTCAACCTGTTAGACAACATTGCATTGAATGTGAACTTTAACATTAAAGAAAAAAAACTAAGTGGATTTTAGAGAAAAATTCTATTTAACTGACATTCTGTCGAAAAACATAAACTTCAAGCGCGAACTACTGCATCCTTAGGATGCTCTTAAAAAAACAACCTCCAGCTGGTTGAAACTCCTACAGCCAGTTCTGATGAGGATCAATACGAGAAATCATATTCCTCCGATGAAAGCTTCTCTTCATTTGCTTCCTTTCAAATTCTTTGTTGAACAGAAAATCCTTCTCCTCACATATAATATAAAGCTCTTAAGGCCCAGCCATCTTTTATCTGAAGGAACCCAGTCCATTATCAGTCATCAACACTTCCCTCTCAAACCACAGGATACGCCTGGATCCTGGACTTTCCTGCAGCAGAATGGAGGGCTGAGGCCGTTGTGGGCCAGAGCCATTCCTGCAGTGATCTGGAGGTGGTGGTGGTGATGCATCATCCTATAGACCCGGGTCACTGTGGGCCTGGTGTGGTGGAGAGGGATTTTTCTCTACTCTTCTTGTATGTCATTAGTACTGCAATTAGTTACATACATACATAGTTATCTTTTGCATTTGACGGACTAATCTCTTTTGTGTAATCTCCTTTTCTTTAGTCTTTAGTTTCCTGGGAGCCGGTCGAGGCAGATGCCCCCCCTTTCAAGCCTTTTCTGCGATTGCGCCTTGTAGATTCAAATCTCGTCTGTTATATTCCTCACTAAAGCTCTTTAGGAATTTTATGAAGTGTCAAAAGTAAAATGAACTGAATTCATCCAAACTGAAGGTCAGCCACTCTTGACACATTTAAATAATTTTATTGACTACATTTTGACTCATTTCAGAACGACAATTGTATTCCTTTCTTTATTTCTTGACTGGATTAAATGGTAAATTCATCAGGAAGTGATCGGAGCAAACAGAGAGATCTGTCCAAACATATTCACCACCATTTCATCAGAGTTGATTCGTCGCCAGATCTCTGCTTTAGTCTCTATATCAACTTAATACTGGATGCGCTCAGAATGCATATGTTAGCATATTCTTAAAGAAAATAAATCTAGAGTTAACTTCAAGTAAAGTGGGAAATTAAAGTCCAAATGCGTCCTCTCTGACAGCCAGATTTACATCCAGCAGGGTGATGTTGTTTGCTCATCCTGTTTATGCTGAAAGATGATCGCTGAAACCAGCTGGTTTTGATGAAACAGTCTGAATTTATTGCATTGTGTATTCAGTTTTGAAGTGCTAATGATCTGCAGAACAAAAGAATTTCAGCACAGAAAGGGTGTTGATGCCGGAACAAGTGGCACAAATTGGCTCTTACAGACAAGCTTTCATCCATAAAGAATCGTGTGTCTTCACTCAACAAGTATGTAATAGGCTTAACAGATCACAGCTGAAAGATCCTTGGTCCGGAGCCTAAGCCAGTCTTGAAGGCAATTACTACCACAACGTCTTTACGCTATACAAATGAAAGACAGAGAGAGGGAGGAAGAGGGAACGGGCGAGGGATGGGGAAAGCCGTCACTGCTACAACTCTGATCACGGTGTGATCGCAGTGTGGGCCGTCTCCCTCCCCAAATCAGGAATTTAAAAGGAACATAACATTTCCAACGCATCAGTCGACTGTATTTTAGTCCTGACAGGTGATGGCTTTCCCTCAGGCACGTACAATAGGCAAAGCCTGTCAAGCTCCATATCTGTGCTACCCATCAAAACCACCCTCAATCCCACCCAGAACACCGGCAGGAAAGTGAAAATCCTTTCCCATATCTGGATCCAGCTCAGCATGGTTGGAGAGAGCAAGTACAGTTCGGGACATTGAGACTGTAAAGTTTGTCGCTTATAAAAATAAACATCATGTTTATGAAAAGCTAGAACAGTCAGCAGGAAGCAGAAGTCTGTTGGCACATACACACCCGCCGGGCTCTGCACCGAGGCTAAACATGAGTTAGTGCAGACTTCAGGTGGGTGCATACTGATCTCAGTATAAATAGATATTTTCACATAAATCGCACATGTAGGGCACAATGTATTGAGTATTGATGTTTAAAGGTGTGGATTTCTACTGTTTACTTGACATTAAGTTGACATATAAATTTGACATAACCTCAAATAATATATATTTTATACCTAATAAATTAGGTATAAAAGTGTTTTTATATTTCATATGTGACATTTATTTGTCAACAAGTAGTTAAATAAAACATTTCAAGGGAAATATTTCATCAACGATGGAGAATCCGAGCTGAGCTGAATCTTTCATGAGCTCTGAAGGAGTTTGAGCCATAATAGCGACTAACAAATCAACATGAGTTCCCCATCTCGGAGGGATGGAGATCTCTTTTCGTAACTGAAATATATTTCAACTTTCACACTACAAACTCATTATAAATCAAAAAATAGCAGGTAGTTCAGACAATTAGGCTTAGAGCGCTATGCGGCGTGGGAGCACGTACAGGCCGGCCTTACAGTTGCTAGCTCACAATGCTGGGGACAGAAGGAGAGAGCAGTGCACATTAGTGCCAGAAAACATCCACAGCAGTTTGGCTGCGTTTCATCTGCTCTTGTTCCGTGTTTCGCTGAATCTGAAACAAATAGGCCAAAACAATAACAGACACACACCTCCACACAACTGTGCCGAGGATCTATTTTTAAATACAGTACACATCTTCATTTCACAGATTTGCTTCCATCATTGCTTTGCTCAACCAGTGGAAATCTGATTAAGTGAAAGAAAGATTACAGTGTTACATTCAGTTTTTCATTGTCGTTGCCGTTTGCTTTACTTGTCAACTTGTCAAATTCATGCAGTCACGTATCATCAAACACAAACCTAAGCAGTGAAACTTCACATTTGGAAAATTAGATTTGAAGATCACTGCACTTATTCGTTTTTCTCTTTGCTGGTTTGACTGAAGTGGTTGTTTGACTTATCGATCCATTACCTGTACATGTTTCTTCCTAGGGGCGTCTGCTGGACTCTGTCTCAGCTCTCTTTGGGGAAGGAGCAGGGGTGTACACGGGCACTCATAAACCAACAACCACACACTTGCTGCGTTACGATTGGTGCCTTCTGTGTTTAGGGAAACCCACGTAACCGGAGCGTACAGGGGATTCCTGCCATCCTCTCTGCCTCCCACCCAGGCAGAGCTGTGTTCACCGAGGGGTGGTAATCCTTGGCAGGTAAAGGGAGCGAAGATGGATGGCTCAAATGCCAATCTTCACTCCGCCCTGAAGAAAACACTGCCGTCCAGGCAATAAGTGCCAACTTCCTCCCACGCGCTCCACGTGATGTGACACTGACTGATGCTAAAAGACAGTGACAAACTGACAGCAATCAGGTGCACCCTGTCACTCGGACGTCCACATTTGTGTTAACACCTATATGTGTTTTCAGCTCCACATCTGCAAGCTGTAAAAAAAAAAAAAAAAAAGCAACACAGATTTTGAAAGAGGAGGGTGAAGCATGAGAGGAATGAATTAAAACAAAACTATGACAGGACATGAATTCTGTTTTCACCAATAGGCAGAGCCTGAGTAAACAAAGCTTTATACACTGACGGGTACAATCACTTTGACATGTGGTTTTTCTTTTATGTCAAAATGCCTCTTATGACAAAAGGTAACTTAATCCCCTTTTTATCTGCAAAAAATGAAACAGAATGCTCTTTAGTATCAGAGAGTAAATACAACTAATTTAGCCAGTGTTTAGTCTGTCACCCAGCGGAGCCTCTGCAGTAATTATCTTGCAAGATGACACATGGAAGCCTTTGAGCACCTTACAAGATTAACAACCACTTTCTCTGCAGTATGATTCCATCCACCTTCCCAGGGATTTACAAGTCACCTAAAGTTGGAGTGGCTACTTTTAGCACAAAGTCATGCAGATCTATTTTAGTCTTAGCTTGCCGAATTAAGCAATGCCTTCCCTGGTAAAAAAGTCATGTTGATGGCTGCATTTGTTGCCCCCGAAGCTGTTTGCATGTTACATGCATGCAGGCCAGCTGACAGTCTTGCCGGGCCCCGGACAAAATAATCTAAGATGGGCCCCCCTGCGCCCGGATCTCTCCTTCTCCCTCTTCCTCTCCTCTCCCTCTGCTCTTCAGGTTTTTATACAAGCTAATGGACGTTAACATTAGAGCTAGCCAGTTAGGTTAAGTTACAAGGTTGGTAAACATTGGCTGCGCTGTTTCTTACCTTGCTCTACGCTGACTTTATTAAAGTCAGTTAAAGTTATCAAGTGATCAGCGGCCAAACCATTTTTGTGTTGGGGGTGAGGGGGTTCTTGACCACTATTTCAAGGACAATTAGGAAGAAAACAAATAACAAGCTTTTATGTAACTCAAATACTACATATTTTTTCCACAAATAGCCATATTTTGAAACATTTTGAAAAATGATTCCATAATTTAATGAGAATTAAAAAAAAAAAAAAAAATGAATGAGGGCCCAGTTCTGCCCCCGCCCCTACCCTGGGCCCGGGACAACAGACCCGTTTGTCCCCCCCATCGGCGGGCATGCATTCATGTTTTTACAAATTAAACATGCAACCAAATACCATTGTAAATACAGACTCTGAGGGTAACGATTAGGAGGATACTTTTTCTCTTTAACCCAGAAAATGCACCATCCATGATTTCAACTGCACACCCATCACACAAACACTAGGCCAATTCCATGAGAGTGAATCCTTTGCAGTGTCTGCCGTTACCCCACATAAAAACTCCACTTGATACAACCCTGCCACCTTTTTTGGGAGTTAAAGTTTTAAAGCCTATATGTCAACGAGCTGTTTGGGTTTGGAGTCTGCAGTGATATAATGGAGACAGATCAAGTAGAATCAGTCAGCCTTTCCATTTTTTATCTCCACCTAACTTCACACCAGTTGCTGCAGCATATCACATAAGTAGCACAAAGTTATAAATCCAGTTTCAAAAGGAGGTACACTAGATGGAAGAGGCTTCGGACCGGCTCACTCCATCCTAGAAAACTGACTTCTATGAACAAATAAATATTTATGACTGAACGGGCGCTCTGTGTACTGTATCTCCATTAAAGGAAGCTAATAAAGAGAGGCTCCAGATGGAGAAGGGTGATATATCTTAATTGTCATCATTGTTCTGTGGGATTTTGGATCAGCTGGAGGCTTTTCTGAAAAACAACCTAATAGCAATGAATGACAGAAGAGAGCTTTCTTGAAGTTTTTCTTCTTCACTCTGAGGACAAACCCTCCCAATAGTTGCAATATTACCGGAGTGAAAGAAGGCAGTTGAGACAGTTTGACAAAATGATGTAAAAGCTGCATTCGTAAATGCATTTATGTTTCCATGTATGAAAAAAAAAAAGAAATAAGTTGTGTCTCCGAATAAAATCAGTGCATTTATGTTTTGTGGCACTTTTACAAACTTCTGAAAAGAGAAATCCGATTTATTTGCGTGACCTTCCTTCAAAAACAATATGTCTGGATGTCTGCAGGCTGGTATTTTGTATCGACGTACATGCAGAATGCATTTTAAATTGATCAGACTTTCTTCTGCTTTTTTTTCCCTCTTTTTTTCTTTTTGCAGAATCAATTTTGTGACATTACCAAAGACACAATGCAAGTTTCCTGAGCTTGGTATTCTGTCCAGACAAGCAAGTGGATAAATGAGTGTGTTCCCGCCGTAACATTTAAGGAGGCCAGGCCCACAGTGACCTGCATAGTTCACTGCCCATTTAGATTGAGAGCAATGGAAATGTCAACAATGGAAGTCAGTGAGCCAAGAAAACGCTGGAGAAATAAACAACGCATGACTTCAGCAGAACCCTGACAATGCATTGCAAAGAGAGAAAAAATAAAAGGGCAGTATAAAAGAAATTGACCTAAATTGAAGCTAGATTGATGTCGAAAGCCAAAAAATGAATAAAATCAATGCTGGAGGATGAGATATATGTTATGAAGCGTCACAGATAAACAGACGTGACTGTATCTATTTGTTTGTGGACATATTATTCAGGCCAGCGTATTGCATCAAGTCTGAAAATGAATTCCGGTCCAGCAGATATGAGATCAGTTAACCAGACAGGGCCTGGGCTCGGGTGGAGGAAGCAGCCGTGTTTACCGTATTCAGGTCCCACGCGTCGCAGGTAAACCCACCAGCCCTTCAGGAAGCACGCATGTGCTAAGACAATGTTAGACCAAGTTTCAACTGGGAAAAATAATTTAAGGCTCTAATTCGGAGCGCTCCTTTTCAATTAGTGGGAAGGGCACGATTGTCAGAAACAGGTGAATGGGGCTCGATTTCAATTTTAATGAGGCTGAACTTCTGAAAAACTCTGTCGTCTTATGTTCAAGAGGGTTTTTCTTCTTCTTTTCCATTATCGAATTTGGCGCTAAAAATGACATTTGATGGATGGTGAAAGAAAAATAAATCAAAAGATTAGCGGTGTATAGCTGATTTCCGCTGAAGCTTCACTTTGGCCGCTTGTGTTTATTATCAGTTAACGTTGCCTTATTAGTGTCGGCTCTTTCAAACAGATTCAAAGGAAGATGGAAAAGTGAAGCCTTTACATTTTCTCTCTTTGTTTCCCCTCCTTTCTGCTTTTCTTCTGTAGATTAAACACAAAAGAGAAGTTGTCAAACTCCAGCCCCGGGTTGCCTATCCCCCTGCCACAGTCTGCTATTTCTGAGGACGGATAATTCATTATCATGCTCATATTCCCAGGGTAGGCTGGAATGTGTGTGTATCGGCAACAACAATCCTGAGACTATTTCAGGTGTGTGTTAGTGCTGGAGACTTTTTTTTCTGCCTTCTGGAGGAATCAAGCAATTCGGCCCTTTTACAGTCTCAGTATTACTCAATGTTGGTTTTAATTTGCTCCCTGACACACTCACTTCCCAGTTGTGGTGGAAAACGTCTTAGTCTGCACCTCATAATCAATGTTAAATTGGGATTTAAGTGAGTTGTTCTAAATTGGAGCAGCAGGTTTGTTTGTTCAGAGACAAAATGCAGCTAATCCTATTTTATCTGGGATGCTGAGCATAATAATAGGGCAGCAACACTGACGGCATTATTCTGTTGCATTGTAAAAGGATGAAAACAAATATAGTCAGGGTTATGTGTGGACATTTCTAATGCCAAACACAGGAAAGGACCCCATAAAAACAGAAATACAGCATTCTTATTACATTCTTTTATAACTAAAACTAAAAAACTGTTGAATAAACCCTCCAAGAGTGAAGATTTCTTTCTTTTTGGCCATGGTTTTGTTTTACCAAACATTCAGTGGATTGCTCTGAGAAACCTTTGTCAAAAATGACAATACAAAGTGTTATCTCGGGTAGGGAGGACAAAAAAAAACAACTAAATAAAAAGAGAACACTCTTTTGACAGTAGTCAGACTGAATGGATGCCGTGTGCTCTGGACCACAGAAGGAAAGCAGCATCCATACCAGAAACCAGGCGCTGTGATGGTCCGAGGCTGAATCAGTGCCCTCGGCAAAAACAATCCACACCACATTAAGACCATCTTCTTCCAGGGACACCCATACATTTTTCAGCAAGACGACGCAAAACCACATTCTGCACGCTTTAAAGAGACATGCCTGAGGAAGAGGGGGGAGTCGCTAATGGACGGACCTGCCTGCTGTGCGGACAGACGCCTGACAGACGTGTGGACACCGCTGAAATAACGGAAAGAAAATTCAGTGACCCATGTAGTTTCACACGTAGCTGGAATAAAACTAAAATAACAACTGTATTGTCTCATTACCTGCTTCCTTCATCCTGAATGTCAGAACATCTTCAAAGTGTCATGAGAAGTAACAGCAACATTACAAAACTGGTAAGAGCTTTAACGTCTCTTGTGTGTGGGAATAAAATACAACAATAAAGAAACAAAAGCAGAACATGATGCATTTCAGATTATTAGACTCTGCATAAAACAAGAGTCAAAGTAAATGTTACTGGATTTGATTTACCATTCAAGCCTCTTCTGGTTTCTGGTTGTGTCTTATTTTGACACACAACCTTTGAATGTTAAACAAACACGACTGATTCCTACACTTTTGTGTAGTTTTACTTTCTGTTTTTTTGTATGTTAATCTTGACATGAAATTTTAATATCTTCGGTGGAGGCTTCAAATAAGCCCATTGGGTTTTTTGCCTCTTCCTGCACCTATAGTGTTTATCATTGATATGTCCTGTATATTTTTTAAAAACTGTGCAAAACAATAAACTAAACTAAACTAATTCCCCAGAGGTCATGAATTAGTGACTTGAACTTCGCCCTTTATATCTCAAGGTTTTTCGATTGGCTTGGACGAAAACTGTCTAAAACATATCGAGCTGCTTGTAATAAAGTCGGGAGGTGTACGATCTTCCCCCCTTGAAGATTCCTTTTATTTTAAGGAAGGAAAAGAGATTTTCAGTGAGTAGCTCCTTGTCATCCATGAGCGGCCGATCCCCGTGTACGCTGGAATCAAACAACAGTTGGAGCAGTCTAGCAAACCGTGGCGGACATCGGTCCAGCCAGTCAACATCGGGGGAGGGTTCACGCTCGTGCACATGTGGAGGCTCATTAGGTACATTTTCTGAGGTGTGCGCGTACAGCAAACCTCATCTGTGGATGGTCGAAACCAGAATAATAATGATAAAATATGGACAATTTACCTTTCAGAATAAGGGCAACATGTCCTATTACGAAGACAAGAAAACAATGATTAATGTAAAAAAGCAACATCTGCTAGTCTTCCAAGGAGGACTTGGCAGATAATTACTAACAGCACAAATGCTTACCTGATCAACCAGCATGAAATACACCAAATTAACCTGACATTTTAGACTATTCATTTACAATGCCCTTTCGGTGGATCTCAGTGCCGGTGAATGTCCAAAAGAACACAGGAAGAAGTGAAAATGAACTATAATTCAGAATGGTACTAGTTTGACCTGGAAGCATAAGCCTCTACAGAGTTCAGCTTGATTGGTCATAGCCTTGTGGAACAGTCATGTTAAAACCAGAAGAAGCCTGTAAAACAGGTGAGAAACCAGTTCCAGCAGGAGCCGTCTCTCAGCACAGACCAAGGCTGAACATAAGATGGCTCACCATGGGCAGATTTCCTGGACGCTCGTCCCCCGAGCCAGCTACTTCTCAGGAAGCCAGTGCATTGGTACAATGTACGAGAGTTAGGCTTAATGTGATAGCTGGCGTTACTTAAATATTCTCCCTGCAACTCCTGCACCTTTTCTGTGGTGATGCAAACTTTGAGTAGCAACCAGTGAACAGTTGCCTTTCCAGGGTGTTTAGCATTCCTGACACCAGACAAATTAACTCATGTTGGGATAAAATGCACAAAGGAACAGAGAGCAGTGTTTGCCTGAATGTTGGTCAGATCTACATTATCATATATTTGAAATGGCAGGCTGCAAAATGTCACTTGGATGGATTAAAAGATGGATAAAAGAAACAGTTGTAGCAAAACAGTTGAGGTAAAATAATCAGTCCATGGTCTTACCCTGCGTTCACACTGAAAGCGTCAAGGGCGTCCCGACGCCAGCATCTCGCCGCTTGGTGCATTCACACACAAAGCGTCAGTGCCTGCAGCGGGGCGGAGGTGGGCGGGGTTTCAAGCTGCGCTGCAGAACTGAAGGGAACAGTGGGAACAGCCTACACATATAACGTACACATCTTAATTTTCCTATTTCACCATAGATCACACTTTGGGAAGCCTTCTTTATATTTTAGCGTTATTTCCGCGTACAGAGTGAGTTTGATGCTCTTTAACAAGTTTGGTCCGCGGATCAACATCAACCGCCAGAGCCCACTCTCGGTGAACCATAAATCCGCCTAGACTAATTTATGGTTCCGCGTCACACCAACGCAGAACCGACGGCGTAGGGTACGCGGCGACGCACACCGCACCGCGTCCCTACGCCGACGGCTACGCCGTCGATTTAACGCGGAACCATAATTCAGGCGAAGCTGCAGTCTGTCTGCGCTGATCACAGACACACCGGGTCGGAGCGGATTTAGTCATGATGTTTAACCTGTGTTTTGTGATCAATAAGCACGGGTTTTAATTATTTTTCGTTGGATCAATGTAGCAAATAAAATCGTTGGGACCATCCAGCTCCTCACCCATCAGATAGCCTACGTGTTTCACGTGATCAGTTCAGGTAAAAACGGCAGTCAAACCAGCAAAATGTCATTTTGCTGGATGAAATATATTAATTCCTAATAAAATAAGTTTGTTAGTGACAGCTCTGCTCCTGTACGCATGTGAATGAGTGTACGTTTGTGTGAACATGAAAGCACAATCTGCATTGAGAGTTCTCGCTTCGGGAATCCCGGTGTGTGATTGGACGACGCCTCAGCGTCGCCGCTGCTCATTTGCATAAAGTTCAGATTTTTCAACTTTTAAATTGACGCGCCGCGCCCCCGCCGCCTCTCGACGCCCGTTTTTCATAGACAATGAATGGCAGCCAGACGCCTATGACGCCCGTGACGCTTTCAGTGTGAACGCAGGGTTAGTCCCTCACCTCGTTGACCTGTGTGCAATATTTCTGCTTCTATATTATTCCTGTAAATCCTCAAAAGGGAATGCCATTGTGTGGCAGTGACCAAGCCCCGGCCTGCCTGAATATGGAGATGAAATACTCAACATTACTTGAACAAAACCAGGTGAGGTTCAGTGGGTATATTATACGTCGATAAATACACTCCACATCTTCTGGAACTAAAATTGCAGGTCTACTGCTTCCTCCAAGTTATGATAACCTGGTGAGAAATAAAACCTGCTTCCTGGAATACTGCCCAGAAATTGCATAGCCTACTTTTAACAAGTGCCATGCAAATACCACTGCAATCATCCTCAAACATC
This sequence comes from Cololabis saira, assembly GCF_033807715.1. Classification (NCBI taxonomy): domain Eukaryota; kingdom Metazoa; phylum Chordata; class Actinopteri; order Beloniformes; family Belonidae; genus Cololabis; species Cololabis saira. Next base: position 24,510,948 of record NC_084607.1, on the reverse strand, counting down.
TCTGGGCTTATTGCCGGTAATTTTCATCTTAATACACCAATTTAAATTAGGATAATCACAAACATTGGGCTATATAGTGTTAAACATGTCAGGAATGTGGAAATGTTGGCATGCTGACAGAGTTTTGCTCAAAACATCACTTTGCCAAAGGGCAGCAGCTCTGCAGTGTCATTCACAGTAAGTACAATCATGATGAAATCTGTCTCATTTTTAATCATCTTGGCCTGGATGGAGTTCTATAGATCTGCTCGCATCACTTCCTGCTAAACAATAGCCGGTTTTAATAGCGAATTGATCCAACGTATCAGGTGAAAGGTGATATTATTTACGTGAACAATATGGGTCTCAGGAGGTCTGGTGAAATCGATGTGCTTCCTCTCTCCAACGTCCCTGGTATTACAGCAGGGGTCACGTTCCTGCTCCATCAGTCCCTCACAAAACTCCATGCACCTGATCTTAAACAGTCTTGGGATAAGCGGCAAGATGAGTTCGCAAGGAGAGAAATAAGAAGAAAGAAAAACGCAAATAACAGTAGAAATTAAATTACAGTTTAGCTGGAAGCAACTGGTATGTTTATGAAAATGTAAGTTTTATGTAGATGAGTCGTCTGCTCGGTGCAGCAGCAGATCACAGGAGGCTGCGCTATATTGCATTCAAATTGGCTGCTTCTGAAAACTCAGCAGCTATCCAAGTAATAAGAAAAATCTAGTTTCTTGTGTAGCCTAATAGTTCATTTCAGCACGGCTCATGCAGTCACTGCTAAAACACTGGTGAAAATGTGCATCCTGAACACATCATAATAAATTATTTTAATATTAACAATCTTGCTTTCAGTTTCCTCTGTGGCTAAATTAAATGACTACGATGAACCAGAGCTGAGAAGGCAGATCTGGGAGCAGTTCTAGACGCGGAAAACACTGACACCTGGTGGACAATGGCAGCATTACAGAAAAACTGCTTTCTGCTAAGTATTTATATTTAATTAAACATTTTTTTTTACCCGATTTCTCATCTTGCATAAATGTTATCCAAAATTTGAGAAAATAAACATGAAAGATACATTTATTATTGCATGAACACAACGTTGATATGTTTTATTGTACACCATTACACAGACAAAAAGAGTTAATCACAGATAAAGCTCTAACACTGCTCTTACATGGGCGAATCATTCAACACAAATTCACAACGTTGAAACTTTGCTGATCCGCTGAAAAAAAAACAACAACATTTATATGGTCTTAAAACATCATGTTACATTTGAAATGTGCCCCGGTGAGCTCAGAAAGACATCTTTGAAGGCGCGAGGCACAGGCAGCCCTGGATGTCGGTTTCAGTCACTGCTCTGAACTGGTGCTACCTGGAGACAGTGGAGCTGGCATGTGATTGACTGGAGGTAGTTGTAGCAGCACTGAGCTGTGAGAAACCGCTCTGATAAGATTCAAGACTGGTCATGGATCCCCTAGAGAAAAGAAAAATAAAAAAAGCCAAAAAGGGTTATATTATTTTAATATCTGTGATAAAAAGTAGTCAAAAATGTGACAATTTCTCTGCAGAATAAACAAAAACAATTAAAATGACTTCATCTTTGATTCACAAACTGCTCTTGCTTATTTTACACTTTTGCACATTTTGTCACTGTAGCTGAATGCTTTTTGTCTTTTATCTGTTATTTTTGTCCGTAAGAAAACTTAGGCTTGTTTTGATGTTGTCAATTATATTTTTAAAGGAAAAAAATTATAGTCCAAAATCTTGAATTTTGAACACAGAATGTTACCGACTATCCTGTCAGTCGTACAATATCCTAAATGCAGCTAGATGAGATGAAAAGATGACGACATTATGCTACTAAACATTTATGAACCATTACAAATCAGGAAAAGCATAATATGGTGCCTTCAGATATCTGGTAGTGATAGAGCAGTATCATTAAATAAAAAATAAAAAAAAAGACAAGACGAGGTGTAAACTTCAGAAAATAAATGAACTGACCTGAAGTCATGGGAGGCCAGCACCTCGGAGTAGTACATGATCTTGCACTTGTGGGAGGGGACCTGCAGGGAGGCCAGTACATCATCCACACGAGCCAAGCTGGAGGCAGCGTTGGCTGCACAGCTGTGGAAGCGCCACTGGAGGATGTAGGAGCCAGGCCAGCGCGTGATGTGGGAGCCCTGTGTTTGTTTTTTAAAAAGAAAAAGAAAAGCTGCAGGATGAAACCATGCACACAAGGTTGAAGCTGCACAAAAGACTGCAGACGGTTTACTTTTGTTTAATGTTTCCAGGCTGTCTGATCTCACCTGTACGCTTTCTCCCTCCTGGCAGGTGAGGGCTTTCTCCACCATGCTGTAGTCCTGGCCCAGCACCCAGCTCTTATCTATCAGCTGAGTATTAACAGCCCCTAGGGAAGCGATGCCATGAGCTCCCAGGCTGTCTTTCTTTGGAGGTTGAGGGGCCATCTTTGAGTGGTAAATGTTGAAGATGACATCTCCTTTAGACACATCAAAGTCCCAGGTGATGACAGAGGAGGCCTCTGTGATCTCTATCAGCATCTGCACAAGGATGTGGGGAGAACAGAAGAAAAAAGACACTGAGCAGGAAGCATGCAGTGGAAATGATCCTCCAGTTGGTGGCAGCCTAATCCAGAGTACAAAATCTAGATGAAAAGAAAGGCCACCTTTCTCAGACCTGCATGAGCAATGGCCAGCCTAAGCTGAGCCTTAGTGGAGACCGCACCTCAAACGGAGTTCCCTTGAAGATGTTGGCGCTCTTGTAGATGGAGTCAGTCAAGAGGCAGTTTTCTTCGTTCTCCAGTTCCTCTGCGGTCCTGTACAGAGATTTGGGTACCGCACCTCCCTCAGGGATGTCACACTGGAGAGGGAACAAGACGGAGGAAAAGTCTCTCATTTCGTATTTCATTAAATTTAAGTTGTGATACTACGGGCAGATTTGTTGGACTGCTGGATAGTAACAGTTATCCAGACAAAAAAAGATTCAATACGATTTACACGTCATAAATTCAGTAAATTTAGTGGTTCAGCATTGCTCTCGTCTTCAGTACTTGAGTTACTTTTCCAGAATATGAGAAACACTTTGGTGGAAACTGCTTGATGAACTCATATTGCTCATGATAAAAAGCCTGCTGCGACTCTCGTGCTGCTGACAGTTTTCCAGAAGAGTCTCCAGCTTCAGGAGGTAGCTTTTATGCAATGCTTATATTTCAGAGGGCTTTTTAAAGTTGGCACGGGTTAAAAATAGCCCTCCTCTTTTTCCTTTTCATGTGCGTGAGGTGTTAGACTCAACTGAGACAAAACACTTCAAACCCTCATTTTAACTGAAAATAGAACAAAGCCAGCACATCACACGCTGAATAGTTTCAAAACAGTTTGGGGGGAAAAATAAAAAATACATAAAGTTTACAAAATATTGAAAAAGACCAGTCTACATGCAATCCACATCTGTCACCCTCTAGTTCCCAAAGTGGCGGTTTCACAAAAATGACTCTTTGGTGTCAATCCGGCACAACCACTGTGTGTAAAAAGCTCCTGGAAACATTTGTGCTACCATGAGACTACACAATTAGTAAGTTGCATAGCTCCACAAAAGAAAAACTCGAGTGGCACTCTGCAAATCAGCAAGGACTTGATCTTTATTTATGATCTGCAGATACATCAAAGAGGCTCACAGACTCCTATGGAGATGTCGGAAACGGCACATCTGAGCTACAGCCAAAGCATGGGGCGACGACCCCATGAGGATGGAGGAAGAAACGTCACTGAAGATGCAGCAACAACAAGACAATGTTTGGATAAAAATGTGCCCGTGTCAAATAATCATAGTTTGGAGATATGATGGAGTTGCTGGGCGACCAAGCTGCTTGAAGATCACGTAAGTGTGTGATCCCGACACTGATCACTCAAGTTAACACAATAATGGTGTTGAAAGACTACAAGGTAGCAAGTTGTGTAGTCTGAACGGCACAGCAGAAGACTGACTTTAAACGTTATGTTGTCCCTCTTTAGGGATGAACCGAAGTGTAGAATGACATTTTGTTGTATACTGTACAATGATCTATCTTAGATTACAAGAAAGAAGGATATAAATGGATCTAAATGGTTGAACAGTGAAAAACATTTCATTTTCAAAGATCAGGAAGTAGTGATCAGTGTTGTTTAAAAAAAAAAAAAAAAACTATTAAGAAAATTTAAATGAGGATTCATTTAAAAAATAAGAAAATAAAAAAAAACTATGTACATTCTGATGTTTTTCTGAAGTTTGATGATTAAAAAGACTAGTATATTAAACCTCAGATCCTAAGCTAAATGCATAAGGAATTAACAAGTGCACTGTAAATAATATTCAGACGAGTGGAGAAGCGTACCATGCAGTCCCCTCGGAGGAAGTCTGGGATGATCCCTCTGTCGATGTAATCCTCCAGGCCTCCCGGGCCCTGGTAGTCATTACCAGCATAAACAAGGAACTTCTTACGACTGTTCTCGTCAATCAGGGGGCTTACCTGGGAATAAAACACCGGAAAAAACATCCAAAGTCATTTATTATGAGATGTGAATAAAGTGAATTAGTTAATCAGTTAATTTTTCACGCATGGTGAATAAACAGGTTTTCTGGTTCATACTGTAATGCAGCAATCAAATCTCTTAGCATTTGTAATTTGGTTATTTATCAGTAATTAGACGAGTCAGTCACATTTTCATTAAGCAACTGTTTTACCAGCCAAGACTGAAGTAATGCATCGGTTGTGTGCTGGTTTTAGGATTTTTCCAATCATCGGGGTTCATTATCTTACAACTCAGTGCATACATTACTACGCATCTTCATTTTCTTGTTTAATGTTATTTTTGTCTCTCTCCCACACAAAGAGCTTTGCCTCCTGTGGAGATGCGGCTCTGGGTCTGCTCGTGGCACTGCTTTAATCATCAACATTTGATTTCTGTGCTTTTCTTCTCCGTTTGTTCTTTGTCGCTTGCTCTTGGCTTTATGTGCTTTGTGGCTCTGTGCAACTCTGTACACTCTTCCAGTCAGGTGAATAATCCTCATCACATTTATGGTGGCACATCAAAAGGTAAGTGGAGACGTGTATTCTCACCAAAGTCCACAGAACTGGAAAAACCCTGGGTGCACGCACGATGAACATGCGGCCCAGAGTCTCGGGGTAGTTGGCCTCGACCACCTCGATGACTCTCAGCAGGGCCTTCACTCCTGGTCTCCACATGTGACGCATGTTCAGGCCCTCCAGATCCATCAAACATGTCCAACAGCTAAACGGCACATTAAAAGAAATGTCAGATGACTGTGTACTAGGGCTGGGCGATATGGACCAAAAGTCATATCTCGATATTTTCTAGCTAAATGGCGATACTCGATATATATCTCGATATTTTTACTGTGCCTTAATTGGGGTTTCCCCCAAAGCATTATAGCATAGCATCTCTGTTAGCCTCATTTTTTTTCTGAGGCAAACCCTTAAAAAAACAGTCAGTTTTAATACAAAGCCTCGTGCCAAATGTCACACAGGTACCTTTGTTAACAGAGGTCTGCACAATATCAAAATGTATAAAACAAATGAAATAAAAATAAACTGCCTGCATATATAGAATAAAAATGCTTCTTGAATAAAATAAAACAAATAAATTAAATTAAAATACACTGTGCAATTAATACAATGTAGACAGTAACAGGCAGACTTTTCCACTGAGGTTGACAGTTGTGCAAATAACAAAACATTTGTGCAAATCTCAAATAAAACATTCAAGTCAATTTGTCACAAAATAAGCTATATCATTAAAAAAAAAATGTAAAAAAAAAAAAAGTAAAAAAAAAAAAAAAAAAATTTATTTTTTTTAAAATCGATATAAACGATATTGTCTCGTACCATATCGTGTTTGAAAATATATCGATATATATTAAAATCGCCCAAAAAAAAATATATCGCCCAGCCCTACTGTGTACTCTACAGAAACATAATTCTATATTTCATTCATCAAAGAGACACTGACAGATTGAGCACCTTATAGGTCGACCAAAGACTCTGGTGTTCTCCTCACAACGCCTCAGTCCCTCCTCGTTGATGGACAGCACCTGTGTCACAGTCATTACATTCCTGTATCACTGCCAATAAAGTGATTATGTTTGAGTATGTCAACACAAGCTCATGTCACCTGTCTCAGCAGCACCTCCTCTCCCAACGCTCGCACCAAGCCCTTAGTGTCCATCTGACCCAGACGCAAGACGTACAGAGGACGACCGTCTAAACACGTCACACACACACACACACACACACACACATTACAATCATAATCCTCGCTCAATAATGTTTACTCTGTTTTCCATCCCGAACAGCTTTTTATTTTTCATGCAACCATTCAGAGTCTCTCTGTCATCCCCCATCAGAAGACTGGTTTTCAAAAATGGGAGTTATGACAGATGGTGCTCAGCCTTCACAGTCAATAATTAACAGACCGTTTCAACACAGTGTGTAAACACACAAGACTAAACCCTCCAGCTGTCTTACATTTACAGGTAATTGCTCACTTTCCGTGTACACAAAAGCTCCCAATCACTGCAAATAACCCGTGGAATGCTCTGTACCTTTGTCATGGTGATGCCAGGCTCCTGTGAAATAATCCTGAAGCAGCTGCGGGTGTTCCCACGTGTCCAACAGGAAGTCCACCTGGTGCTGCTTCCTCCAGGTGAGCGACTGGCACAAAAACTCCCTTGCCTTGTCCAGGTTGAAATCCCTGGCTCTGAGGAAGCGAAGTATGTGCTGGTCCTTTGGAATCTGCACACAAAAGCTGGGAGTCAACACCTAAGATGCACAGTTACTGATAAATGCCAAGAAACATCTTTAACTGTTAAAGGTTACACGTGCAGATGCATCTAAGCTTAAACAAGAAGAGATTGACATCAATGGATCAACACAACCCAATCAAAAGTGTAGTAGGGCGACCCAGTCCAGACCCAAATCCCATCCCAAATTTGTGGGACTACAAGACAAATGTGGCTGTAATGAAACCTTTCACCCGTTTGGACCTCTGGATTCCTGCAGGACACATTACGCTTGTGCCACTTAGTGCAGGAAAACAAGACTAGCCATTTATAGAAACTGAACTAAACAGATAAATATACTTTACGAATACTGTAGCTATAAAAAAAAGTATACACACACTCGGGAAAATGCTTTTTAAAAATATGGGCAGAATGAATTATGTAAATATCAGACCTGTTATATTTTTTATTTAATATCATATCAAATAAGATAAAAATAAACTTCAAACTGAGAGGAACTGATTTCTTTGATTTTCTGTTCATGAAGCTAGGCCTTTGTTGTTGATTTTGATGTTTGCTTTGGGTCATTGTCATGTTGGAACGTGAAAATCCTCTTTGTTTTTAGCTCCTTCAGAGGTCAGAAGGTTCTGTGCCATTACACATAATGCTGGTATTTGGAGCTCATCATTTCCCCATCTATCTTGACAATAACCCACCTGAAACGGAGCCCAGAGCATGATGCTACCTCCTCCATGCTTCACTGCCAGTACAATGTTCCTTTGATGAGGGTCTGTATTGACTTTGCACCAGATGCTTGTTTTAGAATTAAATCCAAAAAGTTCAGCCTTTGTCTCATCAGACTAACACTGTAATCTTCCATGGCCCATTCAGTGTCTCTAATATTATTTTATATCCTCCTTCTGTTGTTGTACCTTACAAAAATTATGTCTCAGTTTTTTTTTATGTCTCAATAGGATGATGCAAACCCAAACATTTGAGAAAATACCACAGTAACAGCTGACTTGTATCTAGATTTTTAAATCAGAATCTCTTTAATTGATGGCAGGTTTGTGCCATTTACGTACAGGCCTCATTCTGAGGGCGGGGGTTCACCTGAGGACAGACAGAGGCTGCACTTTGAAAGGCCGTGCAAACCTAAATGCCACATATCAAATATTTCTTCTCAAATCTGGCTTTCTGTCTGTTGCAGGATGACATTAAAGATGTAGCAAGTTTGACGTTAATGCAGTTCTTTCTACCTTTATGCTCAATTTTATAAAAGGAGTCTAGGCTTTTCATACAGACCATATTTTCTGATCATCTTTTTCACCCACAAGAAACTTGCCGCTCAAAAAGAATTTCCGTAGAAATCAAAACTGACATGGCTATAAATTATTTTGGATAATCTATGAGCAGTAAAGCTGCATTAAATGTGGAAACAAAGGCTGAGTGGAAGTACAGGATGTGTGATGGTCTTGAAAATGAATGTACAAAGCTCCATAAACTGCTCTATTTGTGTATATATGACCTTGCCCTTGTGGGTTTCCTGGAGCCATTGACGAAGTCGAATAAGACAGCTCTCCTGCAGAGGCGTTAAATCACCAAGGTAACGTCTGATGTAGTCAGCATCCAACTTGTCTACAGGCCAAAACACATGTTAAGTCTAGAGTTAGCACATATTGGAAGCATCACATAGAGGTGGTCGGTACATACTGCAGTGTCATTTTAACATTAACAATTCATAAATTATAACAGACAGTGAATTAATTAAAAGACTTTGGCCATACTACTGAGGCAATAGCATGTCTGACCACACGAGGACAGCAAATCACAATAAACTTCTCATGACAACTCTTGTTGACTGTAAAACAATGGACGAAGCATTCGGGCACGTGACCCACTGGTTTCTAATGACTGGTTTTGAAGCCTGTTTTACCTCATGCAGGTCTCAGCCATGTTGCTTTGAAAGCTGACGGAAACATGCCCACCGCATGTCAATCCAAGTTAGCTTTGATCCCACCAACATATCTGCAGAGCTGCAGTCAGGCATTTAAAGCGGGACATACCGTTTAACACGGATACTCGATACAAACCGCTGGTTGCTACGCTAACGCGGCAGCATGACGATTACAAATGAGGAAGTGATATCAACTAGCCATTGCTGGCTGTCAATCAATATTATTAGAAATACATTTTATGAGTGGTATAAACTCTCCTGGCATGGTAGCAAAAAAATAAATAAAAAATTCACCCCTTGGAGTTGTCATGGATATCAAATGAAAGGACTGAGAACAAAACATTTCTTTGAACCAGGCTGTAAATATGTTCATTTCTGCTCTAAAGTTGGGCATTGTAACATTGGACCTCAATGGAGATTCTCTAGTGGCCCGTCGAGGAACTGCAACACATTTTATTTCTGCATGAGCATCAGAGTGGACGTTAGATGGTTGGTTCTTGGTCGGCTCCTGATGCAAGACGATGAAATGCTTTAGTTCATGTGGAATAAAGGGGCATTAAAGGATGTGCCGAGGTGTCCCGATTCTTTAGAATAGTTTTTCCAGCAGCTCTTTAGGGAACTGCAGATCTGTTTGCGCCCGTGTGGTCAGAAGTGATATAACTGCAAATAGGGCTTTTACAATGTTTTTCCCTGTTGTCTGAAGATTGTTTTTAAGGTTTCATTTTTCTACAATTTTGTACAAGTGCAACATTTATTTCACTGCCCAAAAAGTCAAAGACCTTTGTTAAAATAGAACCCAAAAAGTCATAATTATTCTGTGTGCTTGCTTCTCTGACCTTCAGTAAAGTTTAAAGTAAAGTTTACTTACCATCAGGCGAGCCAGCCACCAGCTCCGTGGAACTGTTCGGGTCTTTACCGGGCGGCCCGTCCTTGGCACTGCTCACTGGGATGGGTCTGGCAGTAGAGCGGGTCGGTAGCTGGGTCCTTGCAATGACACCACCAGATTTAACTGGGGGGGTCCAACGGGGTATGCAAGTTACACCTTCTTCGTCTAGCTCTTTGAGGTAGTACTCGATTATTTCTTTCCCCTAGAAACAATTGAAAGACAGAAGAGCTGGGTCAAATCTGATTTCTGAATGTAATGTGAATGTTACAATATAGCTGAACATCAACATTTATCTGCTGACCTTTTTAATGCTAGCGGCATATTGCTTCATTGCTATCTTCTCGGCCGCACCCTCAAAACCAAAAAAAGACTTGATATCCAGACTGGCTTTCTGTTCAAAGCACGTCCAGTCCTCGTTCTCTGGGTGAACCTGTGGAAGAGGACAGCAGAGGGAATATGAACTCTGCCTTAACTCTGCCCCAAAATGTCTGATAAATACAACACTTCAACCCAAATCCAACTCAAATCCAAAAGAAGGACCAATGGTCCTAAAATACTAGATTAAAATGTGCTCTGAACACATGCCAAGGAGCACAGGTTTTAGTTAAGGTCATGTGATTATCTATAAAATACTGCTGGTGGGTGTTTAAAAATACTGCTTCTAACAGAAGGTTATTAGATTTACTCTGATAAACACTGACTCACACACATGGCGACACTAGCTTTTTACAGCCTTGAGCACATCATGAGATGATCCGAAAATGAATAATTCATGCTTTACACATTTTATGGCCTTTAGGAGGGTTCCCTGCCATCCAAAGATTGTTAGGAATTGTGAAAGTTATGATGCAAAATACAACAATAAAAAAAACCAACAACCCCTCACTGCCTTTCTAATCACCGGAGATCATGTTTGTCTCCAAGGCTCACCGTGTAACTGCAGAACTCACTGACGACGACTCTGTTGGAAAAGGTCTCATTGTGGACTTCAATGTGAAGCGTCCGGTCTCTGCGGTTCAGGGTGTTCTTTTGCCTGAAGTACAGATACTCCACGCCAGCAATCTACATGCAACAAAAAACAAAAACCACTCTCAAGAGTAGCTCAGAGCATTCTGGCTGCCGTGGCCGCTAATGTTTTATACATACACATTTACAAACACTGATTAAAAATGAATGCAATCAAATGCAACAACTGCATAAAACGCCAGTTGATTATTACTGACTCCATTCCTGTTTGTTGTTTGGAAGAACAACCTAATCACATCAGCTGCTGCGGCAGTTTCATGACCTTTATTTTGTTAAAACTCTGATTAGATGTACCCGCTTGAGAAGTCTGGGGGCATCGACATCAATCGTGCAGCGCCTCTCTGTTACCAACACGGAGCCGTCTTCGTTTTGGCGCTGGTTGAGGATCTTACTGTCCACAAACACCGGGATCAGAGGGCACTTCGGGAACCTTCTCTCATACGCCTAAAAGGGAAGAAAAGTTGCATCAGAAAATTGTCCTTGGTACTCTCACGCTCCACCTCCTGCTCGTTGTGGGCTTTGGCCTCATCCTCCATCAGCTCTCTGTTTGGAGAAGTGAGTGTTTAAGGTCACTTGTGTTTGTCAAGCAATCTGCTGACTGAACAGAGCAGCAACATGTGATCTCGGCGTCAGCCGAGGACACACTTAACATTTAGCACCTTTAACAACTCACTGAAAATGACACGGTTGTGCAGAGCGACAACTTCCAGCTGCGCCACTTTTATCTTTCCCCACAAGCAGCGATCGCTTCGTTTTACTGCTCACAGCATATGACCATCTAGGCCAATTTATTCAGAGCTCACTTCTACGTACATAAATGATCAGTGTACAGTTATAAATATACATTTCAACTGCTACTTTGGCTCTTTTGTTACAAAAAAAAAAAAATCAGCTCAACTCAAAAGGCTGCATAATTCTAACCATTTGCATAGTCTTTCAGAAATACACGCACGCAAGAGCTCACACACTCGTCGCACAGCTGAGGGGCAATCCAATCAATAAGATTAAATTATACGTTATGAAAATGAATCAGAAATGTCAGTGTAGTCAATAGGCAGCAGTGGCTGGTGGTGCGTAACAGATACAATGTGAAACAAAAACAATTTATGCCACCGACGACAGACAATTTGATTTTTTTTCCTGCCTATTGCTCTCGCTTACAAGTACAAAGATATAACAGGACACAAAATACTTGGATATCTATTATATTTAATTAAAAACAGCAGTTACTAAATTTCACTTTATGATCTTTGACAAATTCTTTCCAACAATCTCATGAATGTGGTTGTGGGGCTTAATTATCTCTGGTGTTATTTATTAAATACACGTGTACAAGAGGCACCGCTCGCTTTTGTGAGAATGTAGAAAGATCCGGTGCCCAGGAGAGTCATCTAAAGGTGTCGTGAAAGGGACAACTATAATATGTCTGGGTGCTCATTCGACGACATCCAGGACGCTGATTAGGGCTGTTACACAGAGTAATGATCCGTCAGAGGCAGGATAAGGCCGAGGCTAACGAGACAGCTCAGACATAAATGGGTGGGAGACTCTTCTCCGGTCTCCTTTAGCTTGCCAATACCTGAATCTGTTCTCACTGGAGCTGCCATTCCTCCGAGGCTTGTTTTGAGACCAACCCTCAGAGATGCAGTAAACGTTTTAGAGCTGTAATGCTTCATAAAATGTTTTGTGAAAATTCTAAATGAACCTTGAGTTGAAGTAAACCATATAAGTTGAGTGAGCTGTATTAGTTCTGATGGTGGGGGTAAAGAAGTCACAGTTGGAGAGTAAAGCGCCACCGCAGCGTCACAGGTCTGCTCCTCGCTGAGGATATTACATAAACCTCTGGCTTAAAGTTTAACCTCGAGGAACAGGACACATTACAAAAAAGGCACACCGACAGTAGGTCAAATCAAACCACCTTTATCGCACTTGAGCTTTAAACTGTCCACAATTAGACAGTTTTCACATGTGCAATAAAAACATAAACCAAGTAATTAGGTATTAAATACCCATTTGAATAAATTAAAATGATTCCCATTACTTCCACCACTGCTCTTGATGTCTTATCATATATCACGTTTGCATGAAAACAGAGAGCATGCTGACGTTTAGTGGGAAATAATAAGTGATGGACAGAAGTCTGTGTGGGGCTACCTGGATCTCAAAACATTTTGTTAAGTGAGCCACTCAGATTTGCAGGGAACTGCAAATCTGGAACATCACAAAACCACCTCATAGTAAATATATCCAGCCACCCGAGCTGTACCTACACTTATTTAGTCTCTTAACCCCCAACTTTAATTAACGCGGTATTTGCAGCACCTCTGACATGAGAAATCAGATCTCGTCAGCAAAATGATGTGAACGCATCACTCTTTGAATAAATAATCAGGGCAGTGACAAAAAGATTTTAGACATCATGGGCCATGCAGTCTGAAATTTTGGTTTCTCTCCTTTTTTTTTTTTTCACATTTTTTGGATTATACAGTTTTCAAATAAAAACACTTTTGTTAGGTGCATGTTTAGGTGTTGTCCTGTGGGCTGTGTTTGTGCAGGCCAGTGTTTCGTTGGACGTGTGGCCTCCTGCTGATGTGTGTGGGTTTGACATGCTGGCAGCTTGGCTCTACAGTTATAGGCTGGTGACCTTTGACTCCAGGTCGTTGTTCGGTACAGCACATGACCTATGAGCTGCTGTTGGGGAACTGATACATCGTCATCAACAGCTTGTTTATCCAAGCACCTTCCTGGGAAAATGGTAAGAATTTATGTCAACACCAAAAACACCAGGGACGCACGCACACCGACCACAGTGTCGCCTTCAAACTCCTGGATTTCTATTTCAGTCAGTCCATTCTTACTCAGAGTTAATGGGGACCTATTATGAAAAACAGTTTTTTTCTTGCTTTAACATGTATAAAGTGGTCTCCCCTCAGCCTGCCAACTCAGAGAAGGAGGAAAGCAACCAAATTCTGCAGTGTCTGTACAGCCGCCCGGATGAGCCCTCCAGTGTCATGTGGCTTCTACGAGCCGTTCAGATTCTGCTCCCGTCGTGACGTCACGACAGCAGCAGAGGTCGGCCTCCACTGCGTGAAACCACGCCCACAACTAACTCCGCCGGAACAAGAACTCCGCTATTGTTTTGAAGCGGTGTAAGGTGTGGCTGTTTCATCAACGAGGGACAGTAAAAATTAGGTTTTGCATCGACACTTACCCTCATAAAAGGATCAGTACCAACAGTACGGACCCGGCAACTGCACACGAGTCAGCGGTAAGTGACGTTAATTTTGTATGTTATTTATATTTGTCTACAAGTATGATCTTAGCATGGGCTAAGTATTTAGCTTATTAGTAATACATTTTTCTTCTGTTTATGGTTTCAGATCTTCCAAGCACCTGAAGCTGTTCAACAACACCTTCAGAAGATGCACGGTCCTTCCTTGAGCCAGCAATAGTGCATAAATGTTATTTATATACAACTTGGTGTATATAAACAGTGTATGGTGTATATAAGTAGTGTATATGGTGTATATACTGTGTACAAATGTTATCTTTTTTTTTTAACAATAAAAGGTTCCATTTGTGAACATTCAGTGTTGTGATTTCTTTACAGTTAACATGATTCATTTGTCTTGTAACATAAGAAATGAAATGAGGAATCGGAGTAAAGAACTGTGGTGTCCCTGTTTGGAATTCACTTAAATCTTCCCGTGTGAAATAGTGTGAAGACGAGGTGGCCCATTCCCCCCTTCAGGGAACTAAAGGCTGATTTATGGATCTGCGTTACACCAACGCAGAGCCTACGGCGTAGGGTACGCGTCGATTTAACGCAGAACCGTAATTCAGGCTTTAAGATCCCAGGGAGTCGTTTCCACCGTGTCATAACTGCATGCGAGCGACTGACTATCGCGTCGAGCTGCGTGACATCGGACGCTCTCTGTCCACACTGAAACTGTTAAACTCGCGGCCAGTTAGGACAATCCAATAGAAAATAAAGCAATGGAATTGATTTTGTCGCTGACACTCGCTCGCATGGGACATGCTTTAATAGTGTACGCAGCCGGCTCTTCTGCCAGAGCGAGGCTTTGTGCCCTGCTACACGTCATTCAGGCAGCCAATCAGCACAGAGCCTCATTAACATAGCCTCCCCTCCCCTCAGAATCCCTCACAGAGAAGGAGGTTAGAAACAGTAAAAATAAAGACATGGCCCAGAGGCTGAATTTCTAATTTATGTAGAAAAAAACTATCAAAAGCTTGTTTTTAAAGACATTCAAGGCCTGTTTAAAATAGACATTAGATGCCATACTAGGTCCCTTTTAAGTATATTTGCTTGAAAAAATAAGTGTTCAAATACTCAAAGTCCCACGGTTTGCTCAAACTACCGGCATGGATCATACCTAACCATACCTGAAGAGCCTCAGGAAAACTCACATGTTTAAGGATACTTGTGGACTTCTATCCAGTAAAGGGGTGTAAAACGGCACCTCAGTAGGGTACGGATGCACGGCGGCAGCACAGGGATCAGAGCTCTGATGTCTTCAGCTTTCAGCTCCATAGAAGAACAATGAAAGACCCTTTACACTTAACTTTTTTTTTTTTTTTTTTTTTTTTTTTTTTAAATCAAGCAATCAAAACTTTATAAAGCACTTTAACCAAATGAAATAAGGCCACCAAAGTGCTGTACAGGTGAACAAAAACCCAACAAAATAAAACTACGAGGTACAAATGAAAGCAGGAGTCAATAAAATGGAGTTAATACCGAAAAAGATTTTAAACAATGCGTTTGGGAACTTGTAATACTAGTTCCAGGTACTCAGAAAGGATGGACAGTGCAAACAAGACAGCTTTGGATCAAGCTGCCAACCTAATGTCCGGAGGATCAAAAAGCAATTTGATCAAAGGTCAGTAAAGCAACAACGCTTTTGACTCTGCCAACCACTGAGAACATTTACTGCTTTGGTAGGGCACAGAGCGTCATCAAGCACACGTCTCACCCCGAGCACATACAGTTATCCTTCTGCCACCCCGACCTGGCCTCAGTATCAATATCTTCTCCTCAGGTAACAGAAAGCATATTAACAGCAGAGCTGGGTAGAGTAGCCAAAAATTGTACTCAAGTAAAAGTACTGTTACTTCAGAATAATATGACTCAAGTAGAAGTAAAAAGTAGTCATCCAAATAATTACTTGAGTAAAAGGAAAAAAGTACTTGGTGAAAAAACTACTTAAGTACTGAGTAACTGTTGAGTAACATCTGATTTATTTTTTTTAACACAACCATTCAAACAGACAAAAGTACAAAATAATCATCTCCAGGCAAATTAAAGCAATAAAATAAATTAAAATAAATAAAAATAGCTTAGATTAAAATAATCTTAAAGTAAATTCAAGTACTTTGATAAATAATAATAAATAAAATAATAACAGAATAAAAAAAAAAGTAGCACAAAATTTCAAGCCTTTGTACTTTTCTTTTTTAACAAGGCAGAACTAGAACAAGCCATGAACTCATAGAAACTCTCTGTGTGTGTGTGTGTGTTTGAGTCTGTGTAAATGTGACAAAACATGTAAAAGCAAACATTTTTCCACAAGAATCACTCAGTGATGTCATGAGATTGACGTGTAAGAGTAACAGTTTCTCCTTCACAAATCTACTCAAGTAAAGTAAAAAGTATAGCGATTCAAAACTACTCCTAAAAGTACAAAATTTCACAAAACTGACTCAAGTAAATGTAACAGAGTAACTGTAACTCGTTACTACCCACCTCTGATTAACAGTTTAAGTTTACATATCCAGCTTGTTGTGTCACTATGATGTGATGTATCCATTTTTTATTTTATTTATTTGAAACTTTCTCTGCATACATCACTTTTGGTTAGATGATAACCACATTTCACTGGCTTTGCACCTGTACTTTGTACAGTGACAAAGAGGAGTCTAATCTAACATGATGTAATATTTTGAAGCAGACACTTGTACTGTACTGGATCCTTTTCTTTCTGCAGGAAAACATGATCTCTCAGTCTCCCTTTGGGCCTCTAAAGCCACCAAGCATTAACCACAAGTGTGTATCAAGAATGAGGATTATGGACTTGGCAGACATAAAAAAAGACTACAGGCTTTCTCCAAATATTTGACCCTCTTTAAAGCGCCAGAGTGAAAGCAGAGCTCTCACAGACAATTGTACAACAGCTGCACTCACCGCCATTATGATCTCAAACGGATGTTTGTAGATCCGGACAGGGGACTGGTACTCCTGCACCATCGTTGGACCTCAGCACAACCTGTTCAATTAGAAACAAGTGTTGGGGGACAAACACCGATCAGGGCCTGCAGGAGGAAGAGGGCATTTCTGTTTTTAATGCGTTTCTTTACATTCAAGTGAGAAAAGTTGAGGCTGATTTATGGTTCCGCGTTACACCAACGCACAGCCTACGACGTAGGGTACCCGGCTACGCGCACCGTACGTTGCGCGTCGCTGCGTACCCTACGCCGTAGGCTCTGCGTCGATTTAACGCAGAACCATAATTCAGGCTTTAGAGTTAATGTTGAAAATGAACATACTCTTGCGCCAAAATGTTATATAGATTTAAGGGGTAAAAAGAAAATAAAGCTTTGTGGAGGTAAACTGTTTTTTAAAAGAGTTAAACAGATAAATGATGTCTAGTTTGCCTCGAGTTTGTCGTGGGAAAAGTCACAAATAGCGAAGAAAAAATGAGGCGAACGTAACTTACGTTACCTTCAGTTTCAGACGGAAAAGCTGGTGTTTCACTGAGGCAGTCCGTTTATTAATGTTTCCATGGTGTCACCTAGGAGAACAAGAACACCGCTGCTTCATGTAAAGTAAATAAATGTAAGAAAATAAGTCCCTGAAAAAGTGAGACGGCAGACGCGCTTGGCTCCGCCCCTTTCCTGGCGTCACCGGAAGCCACGCCCCCTTCCTTTTTTTTATCAAAAGCGCACAACAGTGTAAAAGTAGAAAAGAAAGTTTAGAAAAAGAAAATTGTTAACTGAGTCAGACACATTTTAATAAATTATAAATCTAGACTTCACATAGACTTTTATTATTTTATTTGTTTATTTCGGTCATTTCCAAAATAAGAATTCAAAGACAAAAGAAATGAAAGAAAAGAAAACAAATAAACATGTGCTAATCTTGCATTAGACCAGAATATATAAACAAAACAAGACCGAAAAGGTGTAGGCTGAAGCTTAGCTTATTACGCCTACCCTTTTATTATCAATATCTGTCAGCTCCTACATATAACATTCAGTATACTGCATAGACCAATTATCTATTTAAGTTCTGACACTTACATAAACACTCATACAATATGATTATACTTTATGAGCATCTTGTTCTTCAGTATTTTTTTTAAATATTTGGTATGTACTGCACTCTTTAATTTCCATGTCCATAACATTCCACAGACTAAATCCATAAACTGAAACACATCTACATTTGGCATCCGTTCTGTTCTTTGTTTTTGTGAACAACTTCCTCTCAGTTCATATACACTTTGTCTTTGCAGAAACAGCTTCTCCAGTGTGGTAACAGATTATTATAAACCTTGTACATCAACAGTGATATTTTGAAATCAATAAGTTCATTGAATTTAAGCATCGGACAATTAATAAATAATTTATTTGTTTGTTCTCCGATAATCTGCTCTGTTGATAACTCTGATTGCTCTTTTTTGAAGCAAAATAATTTGATTTATGATTGTTTTGTATAAATTCCCCCAAATCTCCACACAGTAAGTCATATATGGTAGTATGAGAGAATGATACAGTATTTGTAATGCATTTGTATTAAGAAATGTATTATTTACTATAATTTATTATTTATTTATTCTATTCAGGGCTATTTGATAATATAACTTATTAATTACCCCATGTGGGTACAGACAGGGTGGACTTAGATTTGATCTTCCGAGGAAAGCTCTCGCAAAGTATTTTTTACATTTATATTTATATTTATTATTTTCCTTTCCTATATTATCCTGCTATTCTCCATTGGAGAGCCTGTCTTTGATGAGTAAACTGTGACTGAAAGCTAAACAATGTTGAATATTGTGAGAAATTTGAAAGAGAGAAAGTGGGCAGTAAAAAAAAACTTTATATATCAGATAAATTAAAAACTGGATAGCCTATATCAGACTACTTGGATAAGTTTTCAACTATGGCTTTCTAAATGAGTCGGTACAGGGAGGCTGATGAAGAGCTGTAGTCAAGTCAAGTCCAAATGTGCCAATAACTGTTGTTCCACCATGAACTTTAGTACTTTTGAAAGTTTCATTTTTTTAAAGAAGAGACAGGTGAAAACTACAAGCAAAAAAAAAAAAAACAAAAAAAAAAAACAAAGAGGTAGAGGTAGGGTTTACATACATCTAGAAAACGAACACTCAGAATTTATAAAGACTCATACAGATCCATCCAAAACAGAGTGAAAGTGACAAAACCATGAAAAATGAAAGGATAAATAAGGATTTGGAGAGCTTGTGGGGATTTTTCTTACCTTGAGTTGGGATGGAAGAAAAAATCAAAACAAAAACATAATATTGGAAATTTGAGAAAGATTAGAGCAGCAGGACTGATTATATCCAAGTCTGGGCACTGAAATGATCTGGACATGGGAAACAGAAAATTAAAAGACATACAAATGAAATCAAGAGTATTGTTATATGCAAGAAAAATAAGAAATAGCAGGAGTTGGAGAGAGGAAGTAAAGGGAGGTCTTATTACAGCATACAAAGGAAGATTGGGGATCCAATCAGAGGTTAATTAGTGTAAATGGAAGAAGACATGAGGTCTGGTCATGCTGGAGTCTAACAGCAAACTTGTTTTGATGAAGAAGCTTGCATGTTAGAAAGGAAGTGCCAGAAATATGACTGAACAAACAATGGAATATGTCTTTTCTGTGTGTGTTTTTATATTATGCTGATGCCATTTAAATTGTTACAGCTGTTGCTGTATTACAGAGTAAAAAAAAACGAAGCCTTAATCGTATTTTGTGAAGAACCTTGCAGGTTGTGATGTTTCAGGTTAGTTTGGGAATTTAGGGAAAACAGGCTGGAACAAACTCCACTTCAGAAAGTGGTACATAAAAGCTGTTTGCCAAAGTCCATACAAAACACAAGAAAAGGAAGATTGAAAAAATAGCAAAAAAGAAGAAAGAAAAGAAAAAACACATCAATCAAGGTTGAAGAAATGTAATGTTATTGCATTGAATTTAATTCCAACATTGTTGGTATAAAACATCAAAATGAGGAAGTTTGGAGCCTTACAAAGGTCTTTGTGCCTTTTAAATACTTTTTTTTTGCACATCTTCAAATATCAGTTTCAATTTTGTTCTAAGTAATATTTGCTTACGTTCAACAAGTGTCATGTAGCTGTCACAATCTCCCATCCCTACTGCAGATAAAAAACATCCAAGGTGACTTGAGACGAAAGACCTGCACGCAGACCTTCAGTTGATCTCGTGGCAGAAGTGAATAGGACTCAGAAAAAAAAATATTAAAGAGAAAATGACCAAGTAAGAGACCATGGAACCATGGAGCAAATATTGGACAGCATCACGAACTAAATTTAACCTTTGCAGCTACAGTGGGTCCACTGAGCTAAAAATGACTAAAGTTTATTTTTCTACCTTAAATGTAAGTATTTATTAAGTAAAAAAGTAAAAAGAAGAAACATTGAGTGTCGTTTTCTTGGTCCAAAAGGTCAGACTTCATGGTCTGACCTTTATGATCAAGCCTTGACGAACGCTCTCAGATGGTTTGATCGTCCCAGCAGAGGCTTGTTCAAATACAGTACATCACTTTGCAACTTTTATAGATCTGTTGTAAACATCACAGCACAATGCTTATTTACTAGCAGTATGATGCTGAAACATGGATTTAGAGCAATACCAGAAGTCAGACTTTTTATTCTCTGTAAAAGGAAGCTTCTCAGCATTAAATCAGGGCTGGGGAGAGAGATTTCTGAGTCAATAGTGCAAAACTAACGAAAGTAAGTTCAAAAGGAAAGGACAGATGAGGTTGATTTTATCTTGCTTTATTTAGGATTACAATTGAACAAATTAATTTGAAACTTGGCCTTGTCATGATGCAGAACTTTAAGTTGCTTATGGATGAATGTGATCATTGGCACAAATCTATTTCATACTATTTTGGAAAGATTTGTGTTGCATGTTTGCTGCCCCGAGGAGATGCAGCTGGTCCCACACTGAGATGCCTGAAGCGGTGTCTGCGAGGTAAATTCAAAGCATCAGGATCTGGCAGCCTATCTGAAGTAACTGATCTAGCAGGAGACATCCTAAGAATGGGAGGTTTTTCTCCCTTATCAGCTTCAGGCACAGAGATTGTTGCCCACAGAGCATGCTGTCACCAACTGTCTGCGTGTCTTAGCTAAATTTGCAGTTTTGGTTTTTCTCACAAAAGTACAACAAAGAAGTGACTGTTTGGTACTTTCAAAGGCATTTTGCCTCTTTTAAACTGACTTCTGTAGCAAAGGCCCAATTAAAAGGAAAGTGAGATCATCATGAGCAGAAGAAAGGAACATATCAGCTGAATAGGCCGAAATTCAAAACCTCCCGAGGATACTTTCTGCTAAATGTATCCCCTTTTTTTTCTCCTGATTGGATGTTATGGGTAAGGGTATAAAAGTGGGTGTATCTTTTCCATTTCATACTCTAGTTGTGATCAAGCACCATAAAAATCCTCTTTTGCTTTCTTATGACAAAGATGATCACTTTGAAAGTCATATCCTGCTGTACCCTGCAGTGCAGCCGGAGAATATCACAATGACTCATCTGTTTGCTCAGACTAAAATAAATCACCTACAGTCCCAAATGTTTGAAGGAGCAACATTTTGCTTAAGTAAAATGAGTGCGCTTGAGTTTGCTGCTTATCTCCCTTTGGCTTACTGTAGCCCATCATCTCCTCGACTTCAGCATTCCTTTTATTATCCTCTCAGCTCTCTCGTCTAATTAACAAAAATAATGACTGAAGCACATTGGACATGTTTTTTTTAATGCCAACAATAACCCATCACACCTCAGACACCATTAAGCAGTGGAGGTGATTCAAGCATTCAGTGTTTTATTCATGCACTGGTGATGCAGGGCAGAAATAGACGTCCTCCCAACTGTGGTTGAGCAAAACTAATAAAGTAATAATGTTCTGCTAAATAAAGTTCGGTTCTACATTACGAGGAACACACACACACACACACACACACACACACACACACAGAGGATATCACTTCCAGTGAATGAGCATAAAGCTAATTATGCAAATATGAACTAGGTAATCGGTTGTTTCATCTGTTTTAAATATAACTTTAAAAAAATGAATAAGTGAAATGCATGGTGAAATTGTACCTTATTTTATTTTCTCTAGAAAAAAGTTTTGAGGAAGTGAAGTAGACAAAGCAAAAAATAGAAAAAGTTAAAAAAAAAAACTCCCCAAAAAAACTGGCTGATCTGTGAGGAATATATAATTCACGAAAGGATTTATCTCGAAGCGTCACTGTTCAGCAGAATAAAATCAGATATTAAAATTCAGAGGACCCTCTTCCCAATTTATACCAAACTTACTATGTCAGCATGAACCTCCCTTGAAGTGTGTGTCTGTTTATTTCTAGAAGAATGTTAAATGATTTACGGATCCCAACAAAGGATGCCCGTCCTGCACTAGCAGGGACTGCATTTCAAATTCTATTAATTATTAAATGCTTTAATTTGATTAAAAATTGATGTTTGTAGTAAACTCACAGTAAATGTGAGGGTCACCAGCTGAGCAGGCGCTGGGTTGAGGTAAGAAATGCTGAAATTTTGTGGAAGAATTTGTGAGAAAGTTCAGTTTTCTTCTGTTTGGTGATAAATGGAGGTGTTCAGGAAGAAAGTAACCCTGAGGCTGGTCTGTCAAGACATGATGTTTTATCATTTTTTGTTCACTGTCAAGAAATGGACAGAGAGAGAAAGAGTGAGCTTAAAGAAATTATATAAAGAATAACTCTTGAACAAGGGGGTAGAATATTTTCAATGCATTTTAAATATTAAGGTGAATATTTTGAGAACACTTTAAGCGCATTCAACAAGAAAACATTTAACACTGTATCGCTCTCTTTATTGAGAGAAAAAAATATATACAAATTCTCTTAGCATCAGGAGTAAGTAGGTTACTTTTTTCTCCCTTTTTTGCATGAAGAAAATACATTGATTTAATGTTCCAAGCAAATTCTTATAAAGAAAAGTAATGTAAAAGAGTAAATATGCCCTGATGGCCTCTAGTTTTCTTCAGGCCACTGCCTTCGACTCCTCGTACTCCAATTCCGGCCCGTTTGGTGTCTATACCATTGCACAACCTAATCCCGCAGGAGAAGCGAGTTTCCTAGGTTTCTGGATTTGATTTAATCTCGGATGTGCAGAAATGCCAGAAACAAAAGTGTGTTTCTCTGTGCCGGTGATCAAAGCTGCCATTGCTCAAGTGAGAGGTGTGGCGAGGGGGAAGCATGTCAGAGGCTGATTTCACAAGAGCAAAGAGAGTTCAGTGTGAGGAGAGGAAGGCCGATATGATACAGGTCCAGATTGACCAAAGCTGCTGTGCTTGAAGATGCATGAGCTGTGCTCGACTGCATCTTTGTTCTACTCAGAAATCAGGTGAAAGCAGAGTACCTGGTGTCATTAGAGAGCTCTGAGGGCCTGCTTGAGGAGATTGGTGCTCAGGCTCTGAACACTGCAGCATACCAGGCTCCCTGACACTGTCACTTAGGACGATGTAGTCAAGGTGAGTGCCAATAGAACATAATTATATCTTCTATGTAGATTATAAGAACCAGTCATGTATGTACTCATTATATAAATCTGGTTTTAAGCATATCCGATCAGAACCCGATCTTCATCACTGAGCCTTTATTGGAAGTGATCAAATCCGTTCTTTGTGTCCTTGCTGACATTCCCTAATTCACGTGGTTGCTTTGGTAAAGCATGCATAGGGCTGATGTAAACATCTTCTATCACCCAGGGTCATACATTTTCTACAAATCCATTTAAAAGCACTTCTAGGGAGAAAAAAAAATATATTAAAAGTGCACACAACCTGGATATACCAAGAAAACCTAAATGAATAAATGAGAGCTGGCAGTGTGAACATAGAACATTTCTCTCTGATTTCCAAGTTACACTGGTATTGATATACTTCCAAATAAATAAATTATGAGACAAGTTTTTTTTTTCTCCCTTTTCTACTAGTTTCCCTTAATTTTATTACTGTTCCAACCTTTGAACATATTTCTCACACGAAATTAAAAGTGAGCGTTAATTTTTTTCCTTAATTTGTCTTCAAAGAAAAAGAAAAGAAAAAAAAACACCCTCACATATACCGTTGCCTTAGATTGGCCCAGTTTTATGTGTTTTAACAACTTTCCTCAGTGATATTGTTTGATGCTGGTCAGTTAAATACAACCCTTCTATGACCACGGCTTTTTGCTCTGACATGGTTGTGAATACACTGAAAAGTTCTCCATTGTCTCTGCTGGGGTTAAATAACTTGCTGCCAAATGAAAAACATGTAGACCCTTTTTTTGCTACGTTTACACGTAGCAAAAACAGTGGTGTTTTCATGCGTTTTGGCTGTTCGTTTACACGAAAACGAAGCTCAAAGGTAAGAAGTCGAAACTTTGTCTGGAAAAAAGAAACTTTAGGATATCTATCTGAAGACATAATGAACACAATAGAACTATAACGAAGCTCTAAGTCACCAAAAACGATAATTTCTGAAAACTCCAACTAAAGTGGAGATTTGCAAAAGCTCCATCTTCACGTTTGCTTTTAAACAGAGGGAAACGAACATTTCAAAACGTCACATTATGCGACAGAAACGTCACTAGCGCCATGTGTGCGACCTGTGTTTACAATTTGTTTGGCTACTGCAGTTACTCGTGTCATTTGTTGATGTTTTTTTCCAAGATTACGATTGGCTAGCATGACTTTATGCTTCTCGTTACACTGCCCCCTGTAGGTTTGGCTGCTCATAGCACCTTAACAGCGTATTTATGCGGGTTTGTGTAAATGAAGGGATTTTGAAAACGATCTGATGTAAATGATGGTATTTTTCAAAACATAGAGGGGGAAATATCAATTTTTTGTAAACGAGAGACATCCATGTGTAAATGTGGCCTTGATCAATACATAAAAAGCAAAAAACACAATTATTTTTTCCAGGGGGGAAGATCTTACCTATCTGCTTTCTTAATTCTAGGTGATGACACGCAGTTAATGTTTTCATCAGACCATGTGCATCATAGAGCACCCCTGTCCCACATGTTTAAGATGTGCCCTTGTTTCAACACACTAGATTCTAATAAGAATCATCATCAGGTCATCAAGGTCTGCACAAGTCTGTCTGTTAAAGCAGGGAGACATGTAAAACCTGCAGGGCAGGGGTACAAGGACAGGGTTGGGAAACACGGATATAGAATATGCTTATGAAACTATGAAACTGAAAAAAGAACAATTTGCACGGATCAGAAGTTAAATCATCACAGGTGCAGCCAGTTGAAGTAATTAAGACAATTAGGCCATGCACCGTCCAAGACTCTTGCAGCCACTGCCAGGTTAATGAGACTGAAGGCAAAGTAATGGAATAAACTCAGGAGATAATGTATACTCATACCAGTTGAACCCATTGCTGTGTGAGTCTCCTGGTACACACACAACACCTCTCCCAGCACACGGACGACCAACCCATCTCAGCCTGTTACATCATCTCACTGTCCAATGTCACATTAAAATTCAGAGCATTCCCAGAATGTGTCTGTAGTCCTATGCGTGCATGTGTGGGCTGCTGTAAGGAAGACACAAGTGCAGAGGATATAAATAGAACCTCTAACTGCAACCTCATTTCTTCCATAGCAATTCAGGGGGTAAGTTGCACGCATGTGTTGCTCAGAAATTGCACTTAATCAATCATCAGCAAGTGCGATGCGCTCTGCAAAAGCAGAAATGGTGGCGGTTTGGTGGTCTGGAGAATTTAGGTGTATATTATCATCAACAGTCTTACAGAAGCAGTTCTTACTGCCAAACCATCTGGAAAAGATTTCCAAATTCTTTTACAGTCAGAAAGATAATTTACATATTCGAGACATCTGGCAATCTTCCCAGAAGTTACATCACAGACTTAAAAAACTGAATTTAGGCTGCTAAATGGAAGCTTATTACACTACAAATTGGAAATATTTCACAGGTTTGCAAGGGTTCCTGGGAGGAAGATTTCTCTTTCTGAAGAGAAAATAGAAGGTAATTTTCTAAAGTTGCATCTATGAAAAACCACAAGACTTCTTGAGTAATGAACTTCAGACAGATGAGACCAAAGTGGAACTGCTCCGCCACAATTCAGAGTGCCGAACTTGGCAAAAAAAACAACAAATATCCCAGCAGAAACACGTCATAGGTCAAGCATAGTGGACCGTGATGATTTGGGCTTGATTTGCAGCCTCAGGAACTGAGCCCCTTGCAGTCATTGAGTTGATCACAAACTCCTCTGAATCCAAGAGTGTTTTAGTGGCAAACATGAAGCTATATCTGAAACCACAGACACTTGTCTGAATTGGGCTCACGAAACCGGACAATGACTTAAAACAAATAATAAAATCAACTAAAAATCCTCCAGTCCAGACTGCAATCAAAAGAGCTGTGTATAAACAAATGTCTGCATGTCTTGTTGAGTTTCAGAAACACTGCAAAGAAGAGCAGGACAACATTAATTTCACAAACATTTCAGAGACTGATGATATCACTTAATGTTATTGCCGCTGTTGTTGCAATCCTTCTGCATTATGGGTGTGTTTTAAAGTGGAATAATGGCACATGGTAAACTGCCATGGGATATTGTTCATTCAGGATTATTTACCTGATTTTAATCCATGAATCCATGTCCAGATATTATAAAATTTATATATGTAATTTCAAATGTTCATAGTATGTCGGTCTATGAAAATTACTTTTAATAAATACAAAATCACTTCCAATTTTTATATATATATATATATATATATATATATATATATTTATTTATTTATTTATATAGTTTTCAGTGTATTATTTCATATTTCAGCACAGGAAAACAAAACCTTTTGTTGATGTTGTCTAAACCATATAATTCTTGTTGACACTAGAGATTTTATTTAATTGAAAAGTAATCTAGTTACTACTTATTTAAGCTGAAATTCTTTTTTTTCTCATTTCATTTCTTATTCTGAGCTTTGTATTCCTCTCTGGCAAAAGCCAGTATATCGATACCATGCTTTTTACTTACTGTAGCATATTCTTGTATCTAAAGCTGCAGGAGATGAAAACATACTAAGAACTTGCATTTCTCTTGGTTGGTATAAACAGACTTTTCATTTTGTCCTAATTAAGAACATAAACTCATTCGGGCGCACAAAACAGCAGTCTAATTACATGAGTGCTCAATTTTTCTCAGAAGCAGTGGGCTACAGAGGAACAGAAGGCATTTAGTGCACATACTGCAAAAAGTGAATGTTACCTAAAGTTTTGTCTTTGCAATAAAAGTTTGTTTTTCTTCATTTCACCTAAGCATTCTTAAGAAATATCAGCACGTAGTGAGGTATTACATTCTTGCACCACCCTCTGACAAGTTGAAGCTTATAGTGTCTGATATCTAGCTCTTCAACCATCAGAGGCATCATACTTTCCAATAACCATGGTTCCTTGTGAGGAGTAATGAAATACATCCTATCCACCCTTTGTAAAGCCCCACATCAAAATGTACCAGCTTCCAGTACACAGCCTCGGGTTAAATCCTGAATGAAAGAAGAAAACTGAAGAGTGATTTGTGAAATCCCTTGCCTCACATCTAAGAAATAAAAAGGGGAGATTCTTGTAGCGCAATTTCGTTCAAAGAGAGATCAAGCAGAGCAGGAAAACTGGAAATTTGGTCTCTAAAATCACTGTAAGGCAGCAAATCATGTTATGTGCTGGCAGTGGGCAGAAATAATTGCATCAGAGAGGAAGACATTCCAACATTGTGCTAAAGAGGCTGCAGAGGAAAAGAAACAGACCCAGCAGTGATGCAAAGCAAGAAATGAGACCAAAACACACACGCACGCACGCACGCACGCACGCACGCACGCACGCACGCACGCACGCACGCACGCACGCACGCACGCACGCACACACACACACACACACACACACACACACACACACACACACACACACAAATCTAAAGTATATTACATTTATGTTTCCTTCAGCTAAGTAGCCATAATGAGCCTGGAAGCTCATGGAAGCACAGTCCTGGTCAGAAGAACAGTGAATCAAAAATATCCTAGGATTAAATATCATTTTAGGAGAATATTTTGTTGAAGTGTCTAAATTTACTGAAGAACTATAAAGATAAAGCTTTGATATGGTGAAATAAAATATATGAGGAACATTTGAATAAAATATAAACTGACGTAATGATGACAGAAACACAAAAGCTTCTGTCTGAAAAATGCACTCTCCTGAAGGAACAAAATAAAAACTTGTTTTTCGCAAACAATGATATATTTTATGGATACCCAATTAAATGTTACACGCAAGATTACTATACTATGTGTGAAACTACGTATTCATGAGTTGCAAAATTAGAAGATTTTTCCTCTTTTTTGGACTGCTTTGCAGATAAGAACATTTTGGTTTTGGCCATCGATAAGGATCATGAGTCCTTTTTTTTAGATTTACATTCCACATTTGTTCTGGTGATTAGTCCACCTCTTCAACTTTCTGTACTCATTACGTCTCATTTTTATGCAGGAATCACCAGATCATGAGTTAGTCTCTACAGCAAAATCTCTATCCTAAACAAAAAGTCCATCAAAAGCGGAACAAAGTATTATTGCGAGCTTCATAGATAAGCTTGAAATATGTGACCATTTCTCAAATGAAGGATTTCTTTTTTACCTCAAATTTGTTTGGGAAAAGATTTTGGTGTAAAATCAAGATGCTTTTCCTTTTCTTTTTATGGAGCAATACATGGTTTGACCTTGAGAGACTTGCTCTCGGGTATATTTCCAGTAGGGAATTATCTTTTTTACTGTACAGTGATAGACTCATTTTCCACAATTGCTTTTCAAAATTCCTTGCTGATACCATTCCTTGTGTCCTTAACACACACCTTAATGCTCCAGGCCAGTACACTGGCAAAGTATCAAAAAATCTATAGAATCATCATGGTTACTGATAAAATAAATACAAAAAAATAAATATAAACATAAATTGGATATATGAAATTCTCAAATATCAGTTCAAGATCTCAGTTTATAGGTTTGAATGTAAAGTGAAGTTTTTCCGAAACAGATACAGTGGGGCAAAAAAGTATTTAGTCAGCCACCAATTGTGCAAGTTCTCCCACTTAAAAAGATGAGAGAGGCCTGTAATTTCATCAAAGGTTCACTTCAACTATGAGAGACAGAATGAGGGAAAGAATCCAGGAAATCACATTGTAGGACTTTTACTGAATTAATTGGTAAATTCCTCAGTAAAATAAGTATTTGGTCACCTACAAAAAAGATTTCTGGCTTTCACAAACCTGTAACTTCTTCTTTAAGAGGCTCATCTGTCCTCCACTCGTTACCTGTATTAATGGCACCAGTTTTAACTGGTTATCAGTATAAAAGACACCTGTCCACAACCTCAAACAGTCACACTCCAAACTCCACTATGGCCAAGACCAAAGAGCTGTCAAAGGATGTGAGAAGCAAAATTGTAGACCTGCACCAGGATGGGAAGACTGAATCTGCAATAGGTAAGCAGCTTGGTGTGAAGAAATCAACTGTGGGAGCAATTATTAGAAAATGGAGTAACACACTACGCCACCAGGGACTCAGATCCTGCAGTACCAGGCGTTTCCCCCTGCTAAAGCCAGTACACGTCCAGGGTGGAAACATCATGCTTTGCGGATGTTTTTCTGCAAAGGGACCAGGACGACTGATCCGTGTAAAGGAAAAAATGAATGGGGCCATGTATCGTGAGATTTTGAGTGAAAACCTCCTTCCATCAGCAGGGCATTGAAGATGAAACGTGGCTGGGTCTGTCAGCGCGACAATGATCCCAAACACACTGCCCGGGCAAAGAAGCAGTGGCTTCGTAATAAACATTTCAAGGTCCTGGAGTGGCCTAGCCAGTCTCCAAATCTCAACCCCATAGAAAATCTTTGGAGGGAGTTGAAAGTCCGTGTTGCCCAGCGACAGCCCCAAAACATCACATCAGAGGAGATCTGCATGGAGGAACGGGCCAAAATACCAGCAACAGTGTGTGAAAACCTTGTGAAGACTTACAGAAAATGTTTGACCTCTGTCATTGCCAACAAAGGGTATATAACAAAGTATTGAGATTAACTTTTGTTATTGACCAAATACTTATTTTCCACTACAAATACATTCTTTAAAAATCAGATAATAAGGGAATTTCTGGATTTTTTTTTTCATTTTGCCTCTCATAGTTGAGATATACCTGTGAAGAAAATTACAGGTACAGTGCCCTCCATAATTATTGGTATCCCTGGTTAAGATGTGTTAAAAGCCTTAAAATAAATTCAATTTTTATTGCAGAAGCATACTATCACACTGGAAATTGTAGAAAAATGTAACCTTCAACTCAAGTGAATTTTAAAGGGGGAAAAAAAATTCCCTGACTAAGAAATATATATTCTTCATAAAATCACCTGTTCTACAATTATTGGCACCCTTAACAATTCCTTAGAAATAAATTAATTAAAGTATTCTGTCACTTCTATGGTAGTTTACAAAGTTGACCAGTTTATGTAGGAACATGTACTGTAATTAGTAATTCACAACTTCCTGTTTCCCTGGGGTATAAATAGGTATAAATATACACAGAGGCCATTTCTCTTCAACATGGGAAAGACAGGAACACACCATTCAAGTAAGGCAGATGTGTGTTGACCTTCACAAGTCAGGCAATGGCTACAAGAAAATAGCCACTCGCCTACACCTACCCATATCTACCGCCAGAAGAATTATTAAGAAGTTTAAAAAAACTGGAACAGTGGTAAACCAGCCTGGACGAGGACCCAAGTTTATTTTGCCACCACGCACAGTAAGGAGGATGGTAAGAGAAATAAAACGTTCTCCAAAGCTCACTGTTAAAGAATTGCAACAAATGGTAGCATCTTGGGGTCACAAAGTCTCCGAAACAACCATCAGGCGCTATCTACATGCCAACAGGCTGTTTGGGAGGCATGCACGGAAAAAACCTTTTCTCACTCACAATCATAAACGCAAACGCCTGGAGTTTGCCAAGCAGCACTGGGGCTTCAACTGGGACCGTGTGCTTTGGTCAGATGAGACAAAGATAGAGCTTTTTGGCAACAAACGCTCTAAATGGGTCTGGCGTGACACAAAAGATGAGTGTGCAGAAAAGCACCTCATGCCCATTGTGAAGTATGGGGGAGGATCGGTGATGCTGTGGGCCTGTTTCTCTTCCAAAGGGCCTGGGAACCTTGTTAGAGTGCATGGCATCATGAACGCTTTGAAATACCAGGACATTTTAAATCAAAATCTGGTGGCCTCTGCCCGAAAGCTGAAGATGGGTCGTCACTGGGTCTTTCAACAAGATAATGACCCTAAACATATGGCCAAATCTACACAGAAATGTCTCACCAGACACAGAATCAAGCTCCTCCCATGGCCATCTCAGTCTCCAGACCTCAACCCCATTGAAAACCTGTGGGGTGAGCTGAAGAGGAGAGTGCAGAGGAGAGGACCCAGGTCGCTGGATGATTTAGAGAGACTGTGCAAAGACAAATGGTCGAAGATCCCTCTTTCTGTATTCTCCCATCTTGTGAAACAGTATAAGAGAAGATTAGATGCTGTTTTGTTGGCAAAAGGGGGTTGTACAAAGTATTAACATCAGGGGTGCTAATAATTGTGGCACACATGATTTGATGTAAAACAATTATTGCTTAATGTGGGATTTTGTTCCTACTGAATAAATGCACTTGAATTAAAGGTTGGATTTTACTATTTTTTCATTGTGGTCCTATTTTATTAAGAAAAAAACGAAATTTATTAGAAACTAAAGAACACATCTTAACTAGGTGTGCCAATAATTATGGAGGCGACTGTATATCTCATCTGTTTAAGTGGGATAACTTGCACAATTGGTGGCTGACTAAATACTTTTTTGACAGTTAAAGTTTCTGAAGTTTTAAATAACAATAATGACTGAAACGCTCTGGTACAGGGATGTCCAAAGTTGGTCCTCGAGGGTCGGTGTCCTGCATGTTTTAGATCTGTCCCTTTTTTTTTTAATCAAACCGTGATACAAGGAGGTTGGTCATCAACAGAACTATCCAGACTTTGATGACAAGGTGGTGACGAGCGTTAATTAGAATCAGGTGTGTTGATGCAGCAGGGAAACAACTAAAACATGCAGGACTGCGGCCCTCGAGGACCGACTTTGGACACCCCTGCTCTAGTATACGATGAGTAATTTTTTGCATGCAAATGTCTGCAAGTGAAAAACTACATTAGCAAAAATAATACCATGTCACATGCTGCTTTTATTGTCCACATGCTTTTGTCTACACTTATCTATTATAATACCTACCGTCATGATTTTGAGCATCAGGATGGTTAAACGTTTAAAAAGAAAAGTCATTTTGAGTAATATAATAATATACTTTAATTTAGTTTTTATTTACTAACAGAATACATTTGAGACAAAAATTTAATGTTTTTGAAGATTTAAATACAACTATACAAATATTTATCATCAAAAATCATAAAGAGTGGTTTTAAGCATGAGTTGACTGCTTTTATACATTTATGTTTTTCATCCTTTGTTGAAAGATGACAATTCCAAAAATGTTTTTGTAGTTTTTTCAAATTCATTTTTGAAGATAAATCCTGAACTCAGAATGAAAGGGTACCATCTATCTTGGTGGGGACTTCAGGGTACCATAAAGCCAGGCACATCTTTTTTAAAGAAAATTTTATAAGGTCAAACATTTAAAAGTATATTGCCCAGTTGGTCCACATAAAGGGGAGTGAGCCCCTGTTAACGCGTGGCTTCACAAATGCAGTGGATGAGCTGAAATTGGTGATTTAACGGACAGTCACAGTCGCAAGAGTACACAGAGTTTTACACAGTTGGCAGCTGGAGTCAGTTCTGACTCAGCTCTAGTGTTAATGTAACACAGACTCATTAGTAAACCTCTAATGTGTTAGTTTTCTGCTATCAAGATAGATTGTAAGGCTTGGGGCTGCAAGACAAAACATGAAAAACGGCCCCTTCCACACCCTACTCAGCACCATCATGTTGATGTCTACCTCCACTGCCCTTTTATATTCAAATTAGGGTGCACTGGAGTTTTAGCTTGTAGACAGCTGCGGAAAGAAGAGCTGCTTCTTCAGGAGATTTAACTAAGGGATCATCAGCTCAGATCAGCCGTTTTATGGTCTCTTTGTTTCTACTGATTCTATTGTACATGTTAATATTATATAGTTTTCACCTAATCAAGTCATAAAAAATACATCTTTCAAATAGATTAAATAGTTCTGCACAGTAGTGTCCAAATATAAAAACATGAACCTGAACACATAATTAACAAGACATAAAATGTCTCAATTAATTGTTATGTTCACTTTCAATGTTGAAAATCAGCAGATTTCACATATAATTGACCAGAAGAAAAGAAAAGTCTTTGAGAAAATCAAAATCAATTCCAAACTAAAACATGTTTCTTGTACACTTGTTTTTAACGGAGATATATGACACAGTGTCTGTGCCATCTAATACTATAGGGATACAAATGTTTTAGCTTCTGTATTCACCCACTATAACTGCCAGTTTTTGGCTGGAAGCACTTTTAAAAGGACGCGAGGGAGAAGGATGGAGTCAAATCTAGGCAGGGCTGGACTGGGACCAGAAATAGCCTGGGCATTTTTGGCCATCATGATTATTAAATGATTCTGTTTTTGTAATGTCTGCAAACCAGTGTCAACTTTACATCGGCCTACAAAAATGGTGACAGTCATAAACATTGATATGTGTCCTGTCATGCTAATGACAGGCTTATGCCACTTTTATGTAGATAGAGCCAAATGTCCTTCAAGAAATCCTACCAATAGGCGTTTTTAGTTTGGATCCCACTAATATCGCTGGATGATGGACGCATGTTTAACGTGCGTTGTTATTTGTTGAAAGATGGAGAGACTGTACAACTACTTTGATTTGGGTCTTTGATGTCACAATGTTCTAAAAGTTTAAACAATTTGCAGAATAACGTATTTTCAGACTATTCGCCCCAAACTGACAAGGTTATGACACAGTATGCAAAAATATTAACCAGGTTCTGATTTATTCACTGTTTGGTATCTGGAGGGCTTGATCGTCCACACAGTAAAGGAAAACTCTTGTTCATTGTTTATACAAACCTATACCTTATTTTGATACATGCCTGAAGAACATATTCTTTAAGGATAACACAGTGATCCCATTTTCTCTGGATGGTATCTCAGATTTTCCTTCATCAAGTCCGAAGGTGATGATAAAAAGAAGGCTTTTTTCCCTTTTTTCTTTGAAATACACCTCAAATCAGATCTATGTAAACCAATTAAAGTGGGAGACTAAACCAGCGATGAATCACAGTAACACGGCACTCTAATTAAAACATACAATCCAATGTCACCCAAGTGAGCGTTTAGAGCAGTGTTTAGGAAACACATCTGAGTTGTACCATAGAGAACACTATTAAATAAATTATAATTCAAAAATACTTAAAGTATATATATATATATATATATATATATATATGCTCTAACAAAATATTATTGTGTTTCAGATTACAGTTTCCTTGTATTTGTTGTGTGTTCAATGACAATACAAGCCATGTAGCCATGCTTTAAAAATGTATAGTATTATTCATTATGTTGCAATAATAGAAGAAAATTGTAGAAAAATAAAATAAAAATAATACAATACAAGTTTGGGGAACTGGAGCACTTTAAAAACCCTTCTTGCAAAAAGAAGAGGAAAATACTCATTCTTTCTTAATCTGGTTCTGAGGCAGCTCTATCTGTCTCAACATGCTCGGGATGGGGATTGAGTTGAAACTTCTATTCAGTGCAGTCTTTTGGTTAGCTACCTGCTTTAATATATATATATATATATATATATATATATATATATATATATATATATATATATATATATATATATATATATATATATATATATATATAATATGACTACACTTATAACCAATTTGAGCCATTTGTTTCCAGATGGACTTGACCAGTGTTATTCTTCGTGGGGCCCACTGTCCTGCATGTTTTGGATGTGTTCCTGCTTCAACACTAACGACTAACTGTGTCATTAACAGACTTGTGCAGGCTTTGACAAACAGATGATGAACATGAATTCAAATCCGGTGTGTTGAAGCAGGGAAACATCTAAAACATGCAGAACAGTGAGTCTTGAAGACCAGAATTGGGCAGCTCCAGGTGAGAGGCTCGAAAAACCAGGATACCACTGAAACTCATTCATATTTAACTAAATCCTGTATTGCGCCTTATATAGTTAGAAAAACTCAAGTTTCACTGTGGATGATTTGAGTTGCTGCAGACTAAAACATTTCAGCAGGAACTTGCTGTGGGGCGGTGGCCTGGGTCCCAGCTCAGCCCAGGGCCATCCCCACCAGAGGACTGATCCTCAGCCAGAGCCCACCAAAAAGACCCGTGGCTGACCAATACCACCAAGAGGGTCGTCCTTCTGGAGCCAGGACAGTTTCCAGAGCTTGGATGAGGAATTCACATCTTCTGCTGCGTGTGATATGCAGCAGAAGTGTGAATAACCTACCCTGTTTAGAGAAGGTTCAAGATGCACTGCGACTGGCAGTCACTGAAATGGAAGACATGGAAATTGGTTTTCAGTAAAACAAATTACTAACATAAATCACATCATATTCTTCAAAATAGCAGGGTAAATGTACTTATCTGGGTCATAACAAGACAACAGCTGCAATCATTCAAATGATCTTTTTTTTCTTCACTCTTGGTGTTAGGGGCTTTCCAAATGTTACAAATGGAAAGTTTGAACAACTGAACTGCAAACATGACGGAAAAAAACCTCTTAAGTGGGAAAACCTGATGCTGTTTAAGATTCTTTGTTGCTGTGTTTCTTTATTTTACTCATTTTTAAAGATCAACATGATTGGAAAATGAGATTAGCTGAAGTATGCCATGTAGAATGTCAGTTTTCTGTTTATTGCTGTTGAACCGTTACAAAGCAAAACTGACAGAAATGTTTTGTATTACATCTAATAATCTTCCACCGATGTACAGGTTGACATTTATCAGCAACATTACATCCAGCCTTTTTTGCCTTTCTACAATTATTTCAGCTGAGTCTGAAACACTGTCATCATGCTGAAGATGAAACCTGTTCATTTGAAGAGCTCTACTAAAGGAGGAGTAATTGTCTGATTATCCCTAACAAAGTACAAGCACGCATCTAGCTGCGCTCACAACTTCTTTTTCTGTACTACAAACAGATCTTGCGTCACAAATGTATTACGAGTGAAATTCAGGCGTGACCTTAAAACAATGAAAAAGAAAAAATTGCAGTAAAGCTCTCTATTTAATAAACAGTAAACATGTTTTCATATACAATAATTCCCCAATATTTTGAAGATAGCTACTTTTATCTTTTTGGCGGATGTGATATCACATGTAAGGACTTTGTTTCACAGAAGGGCATATGCTTCAACATTTTCTATCCTTGTTCAATACATTAACACACAACTTTTTTTTTATGAATCACCTTTCAACATTACTGATCTGCCCCTCAATAAAAGTCTGGGAAGGGTACACAATTTAAGGACGTCTGATTCGGTCGAGCACAAGACCTTCGATCACTGACCTTAATCACAATTATCATAAACATCACTAGTTTTCTGATATCAAGAAATATGGAAATGATAAAAACTTCATAAATTACTAATTCAAAGTAGAGCTGCTGTTTCATTTTTTCAATTTCATTTATTGATTCATTCCAGACACGTCAAAACTACTGCATAAAAACGTTAACTTTAGTATGAATCTATGCATCTATCTACAAATAGATGTACATATACACACATGCATACACACATTTTGAACGTAAAGAATCCATTGTAAATAAATGTTAATAAATAAATGAATCTATTCTTATTATTATTTATTTTAACTGAATGTACACAAAATAAATACATCTATACCAAATGTGCACACACCTATATCTATATACATGCACACGCATAACAATACACATAACACATAAATCTTATTTAACATGTCTGAAAAGGGTAGGAGGAAGTACAACTTATTTAATCCTACCCCTTCTCCAATATTCCATAATTACACTGATATGCATCCGGTTTTCCGAGTCTTATGAATGTATATATATATATATATAATATATATATATATATATATATATATATATATATATATATATATATATATATATATATATATATATATATAACATATCTACATATAAAGTAATCTAATATTATTTTAATGCTAAAGGTTTACATTGTAAATTGACATTCAGATAGACTTTCACATCATGATACTCCTATACACATTCACACCCACACAAGGAGGTCCCCTATTAGATAATACCATAATCCATAATCTGGAACTGAAATAACATGTTTTTCAAAACTTGAAAATGTTGTGTTTGAACATTTAAAACCTTAAATAAAGTTTTGAAAGTCTGAAATAAAGTTTTGATAGTCTGCAAAACAGTTCGATGTGAAACTCTGAAACTCACTCTGAAAAAAACCCAACCCGAACAGCTCACGGCGAGCAGCAGTCAGGATGAGTTGGGAATAGTGGTCTTGTCTTGGAAAGGGATTCTGGGGCGGTGAGGCTGGTAGCCTCTCCCTATACTGTACGTCTGAGCTGCTTTTAGTCTCAGATATTTGACAGTATTCCAATCTGAAACATCTAGTGAAATTTCGAGTCTGCCCCGAATTTTGCTAAGTTTTGTTCTTCCTCTTCCACACCCACACATAAAACCACACCCCTTCATTTGCATATAAGAACATGAAATAAATAAGGGTCATGATGAACTAAATAAAGGTCATGAAATGTAATACGTGGAATTACAAAATAAAAATGTCATGAAATAAATAAATATCCCATTATTAGATAAAAATGCCATGAAATAAATATATATACCAATAAGAAATAACTTGAAATTGATGAAATAAAAAGGTTGCAATTTAAAAAATGAAGATTTTATTAATTAATTTTGTATTTATTTCATTGTCATATCAATTTATTTAATTGAATATTTGATAATTTAAGTATTTGTTTATTTATTTAATTTTGAATGAATCAGCGTTCCACACACAACACACAACAAACTTCCTCAGACAGGAAGTCCAGTGACTTCTTAATGACTCAGTGCATAAACGCTGACAGAGGGACAAATGCCAAACAAACTTCAGAAGCACAGTCTGCACTAACCCGCCAATCTCCACCGGAACGGGAGTTGAAATTTACATAATGGTGAAATTGACTGATGAGGTTGATGTGCAGTCCTGTAACCATTCCAGTTTTTAAACCAAACATAAGAAACAGCAAACTGCTCTCACAGGAAAAAATAAATAAATAAAAAATACATAAACTAAAGTAATATTTCCATGTTTATTATGACCGCCCGAAACAGCCATCTAGTCAAGAAAATTATTTGAAAGATCTCCTCTAACTGTGGATTCGTCTGTGGAACCAAATCTATGATGCTGAAATTTAGAATTAAAAAAAAAAATCTTCTCCTGCACCTCCTGCATTAATCCATAATTCACAAAATAACTCATAAAACCATGCAGCAGGATAGCTATAGAAATGCATGATATCTTTGATTTATCTGTAAACCTTACAAGAAGCTCCAAACAACACGGATCCAAGTATAAATGCTTTCTTTCCCTTGGAGACCTCAGTTCTCAGTATTCTTAGCATGGCATTTGTAAATCACTTTAAGCTGTAGGTAGAAGCCCTAATAAAGACTGACTGGTACACCAGCTGCTTCTCTGCTCCACTTTACCCCTTCTTGAAACCTATAAAACCAGTCCCATCTTCCAACCCCTCTGCCGGAATTTCTAGTCTTCAGTCATTTATCTTTTTGTCTATATTTCCTTTTCCTTTGATTCTTTATCTCTGAAAGATGGCCAGTCTTTTTCCACCAAATCCCCAGTGCCTCACTCTTCTCTCACCTTCTCAATCACTTCTATTTCAGCTTGACAGTCCAATCAGTCAAGAGGGTCAGCAGGGCTGGACCGTCTATAAACAATGTGGACATCGCTTGCATCCCGCTCCCTTTAGTCTCTACAACATTGGTCCAGATAGGATGTTTGTAATTTAAAAAAAGCGTCTCAGGTCTTCTGACCTGCACCACATATTGCCAGCTCTGCTCTTCTGTCAGTCCCCACCGCTTTTTTATTTTTTTTACTGAATACTGAGGAAGACTGGTTCACATAAGCAATGAGCTTCAGCCTCAGCTCAATAAATTCAGTATTAAGGCAGCAGGATGGGAGTTGGTAGCTGCAGCTGCCAGCTGGCCGTCGGAGGAGAGAGGATGACTCATTGATGGAGAAGGATTGTGGAGAAGCTTCTTGACTTGCCATTGTGCTCTAAACTCAGTCAGGATATGCCTCACTGAAGGAATGAATACAGAGACAATGTGAAATTCATGAACTTAGAAAAGGAAATGCTCATCCGACACTTATGAAAATTATTTTTATACTACTCATACATCAGACTTTCCTCTGTTTTCAGCAGGAATTTTGAATGTTATAAAAGCCCCTGAAACAAAATGTTATTTAACAGATTTATTTTTTTTTAAAAAGATTTGATTTACTGTCTTTATCTTGTAGGTAAAATGTCTGTTTTATGTAATTATGCATTTCACACTAAAATTTGATTAACAATGTGTAACCCATTTTGTGAACTGTATATTCTAATATTCATAATCAACAGCTGCCATAAGGCGAATGTAAATATATTACACAGAAAATCGATGAGACATTGATGAGACCAATGATCTCGGCTGTTTTCCTCTGTTTTTCAAGTATAAGCTATATAGCTTATATGCAGCCCCATTCGCACTGCCCATTTGTTCCCTTTACTCCAGTCTGCTGTATGAATTGCACCGAGGTGGAAAGCTGCAACATTTCACTCTGCTGTCGGACCCTGGTCTGTAGGAGCAGAGCCATAATGGGGCCAAAATGAGTCCTGTGCGAATCGGTGATGTGGAAAGGTGTTACTGGGAGTCTAAGATGTTCCGCAAACTTCACACAGGTGATGAAATATTTCTACTACGGTTATGGTGAGATACGCTATTCAGGTCAGCTGTCAATGCCTGTGACAAGCAAGCTAGAGTCAGAAAAAGAAAAAGAAGAAAAAAAAGACACAAGTGTGTCTCTGTCCCATTGAAGCGCTCTCCTCCCAACAGTGCAGACTCCAGCAGCAGCGGGGAAGCATAAGCCAGTCCTGCTGAGTGTGTTTCACAGGAACAAGCAGGTCGGATTTTATTTTGTTGCCATTTTTTTGTACCAAATGAATGGAGCAGTCAGTGACCAGAGACAGTAACGACTTGCTGATTGTAGACCACGAAGTAGATGAATGGGACGATCTTGAATTAATCAAAACACACTTTGGGGATGGAACCATGTACCTTCCTTGGATTCCTGTGAATGCTCAGTTGGATAGTGGAGGCGGGATGCTGACGGTGCGTTTTTATTCCATGATCATTGTGTGAAAGCAACTTTAGTCATTTTTTTAAACCCAAGGATACATGTAGCTCACTCCACACGTGATTTCTTCTAATATTTACCCTCATTTGGGCTTATGCAGCGTGCTGCCCCTGAACCAAAGACCAACAGAAAGAAAAGAACAAAATATTTATGGTGTATTAATTGATCACCAGGGTAATTATACAGTCTGGAAACGTATACACAGGCAACCCAGGCTTGAAATGACTACCAATGCTGGCGTTGCGAAATGTGCCGTCAGCTCCAGGGTCATTGTTCAGGTTAACAGGAGTCTGTGGCTGAAGGAAACAGGTTCTTAGAGGCTATTAAGATTCCCTCCGACATCTTGTCAGTCTGTGTGAGAAAACATCCCTTCCAGAGGCAATGCATGTAAATAATGATACTTTAAGCACAAGTCAGACGCCTTATAAGATGGCTGAGTTTGACTTCAGGTCAAACACTATTGATGATAGGATTCAATAGATGTCCCTTATTTATTTTAGTGAATAAAAGTTATTTATTAGTGGATGTGAAATCATTTTTGAATATAAAACAACTGATTTCATGTAGTGTGTGGGCTACTTGAAATTAAGCTTAGTTCCCCATAGCTGATGATAAAACTCAACCATCCAACAGCAGAGAAATACACTGATTATTCTCTGTTGCAAAAAAGCACAATTTTAACCGTATCTCCCTGGAAATACATACATTTTAAGGGTATTGTATCCTCAGGAGGAATAGTGTCCCTTCAGATCTTCATTTGCAGAAAGAGGCGTAAAACAAACATACATCTGGAAAAACAAATCCCTTTAGTGAAAAACTCCTGATGGTCATAACACATTTTCCTGGGGCACTCTCTTTAATGACATTTCCATCATCCCTGCAAGCTGTAGGCAATTTGGAAGTAGTAGTGTATGCAAAAAAAAGATAAAAAAGAGCAGGAAAGGAAGAAAAAAAGAGTGAAAAAAAACAAATGATGAAATGAAAGATTTAATCTGCGTAATGAGAAAAAGGGCAATTACCTGAAAAGGTATGTGGTAGAGAGAAAAACACAATAGCCTAATAATGTTTCTTTTCTTTTTTGTATAACTATTTATCTTTTTTCTTTCTCAATGAATTGTTGTGGAGCTTAAAGAAGAGGCAGAGACGGTGGTAAGGTAGCTGACAGTGACGTGATTATTTTCTCAAAATAATTTAAGGAATTCGTAAAATCACGTCTTAACTTACATTTGAATTGTTATAACAATATGATGCCAAAAACTGCATATATGATCACATGATCAAACTCATCTCTATAAAATCCTTATTTTTATTTTACTTTATTTTTATACTTGCTGTCATGAAGAAAAATACAAGTATGCAGTACACACAGGCGCACACGCGCACACACACACACACACACACACACACACACACACACACACACACACACACACACACACACACACACACACACACACACACACACACACACACACACACACACACACACACACACACACACACACACACACACTCATTTTGTCATTATCTTTGACACATTTATTTTGACAGGAGAAGTGATGGTGCAGCAGAGGCAGATGGCAACTAATCTCCATCCGTCACCCACAGAAAAGTGAAATTAGAAAAAAAAAATGTGGAGAGGTGGAGAGGGAAGCATTAAAAAAGCAGCATTAAGGTAAAGGGAAGCTTATTACCGGTGTTCAGAATCTCAAAAACAAACAAAAACCCCTCTTTAGGAGATTACTAACCAGAGTCTTAAAGAATACAGACGACATTAAAGCATCGACGTAAACTGAAAAAGACTAGAAACAAACACATGAGAAAAAAATGTGGAGGAAATAAAAGGGGAGTCTTGGTAAAAACATATCAAACTGATGCAGGAAAGAGTGTAGTGTAGAAAAAAAAATTATCCCAATTTCTCAACAAGGAACTTGTCAGGTGGTCTGGATTCTTAGGAAATGATTTCATGTGATTGCAGAACAGCACATAGTTTTTTAAACACACCATGGGAATGTTAACAAATGCTCAATCCAATAAACAACCTGCTCCTGGGCCTTTTCTGTCATATTACATTTTTGTTCCCCTTTTTTAAAACACTTTAGTATCCTTGTTTAAGCATCCACTTGTTCCATCACTTTAAATTTATGCCATGGACATCTGAGAAGAACAAGTGATGTGATCGACCCACATAAATCCCTTTTACATTGGCACATTCCCGCATTTAACACCTAGATCTCGTGTCGCCCCTCTTTTTTACATTAACTGACATCGGGTGGCTCATCGAGCTGACCCCACTAATTACTCGCCTCCGAGGGTGTACTT
Organism: Cololabis saira; assembly: GCF_033807715.1. Classification (NCBI taxonomy): domain Eukaryota; kingdom Metazoa; phylum Chordata; class Actinopteri; order Beloniformes; family Belonidae; genus Cololabis; species Cololabis saira. The sequence continues at coordinate 24,468,140 of NC_084607.1, read as the reverse complement.
AATGGGTCAGGCCGACTGTAAACAGAACTGACGCGGGGTGGCGGGTCGTGGGTGGGATTGGATGAGGAGGTCCTCATCTTCAGAGCTGTCTACGCCATAAATCAGCAAATTACAGAACGGTAATCTGCAACTGGATACTAGATGACAGGCCGCCGCTTTGCAAGAAACAAAATTTGGGTCACTAACAAACTGCAGAGTCTTACAAAGAAGTTCTTTGCAGCCAATGACCACAGCTGCAGGAAAGGCAGAAGGAGACTGCTGGTCATATTTGGGCGATTTGGGGGAAGTCGCTACATAAATCATATTGTTATTCAGCGTGGATCTGCCACTGGCTCTATCTCATTCATCAGCCAACTCTTCTGATGTTGATGAAGCCAGCGAGGTCAACCTAACAGTCACCAGGCCATCATGTTACTCAATAACTGAGTCAATAACCTGAGTCGTCTTCCCTCCCCTCAACTTTGAGAGACAATCATATGCCTTGCATTTACACTGCGCAGCGTGCAATAAACGTGAGTTTATCATCTAGGGGAAGTAACCTAATCTAATCTATAAACGCTAATAGATTTAAGTTATTTGTTTGAATTTAAAGTTATGAATTCAAAAATACTTCCACAGACCATAGCCATTAATATGAAATCCACAATTTACCCCAACCTCCAGCTGGGCCAGTAACCACATGTGGTCCAGTTTATTCGGGCACACACCAGTCAACTCTGAACTATAGCCTACTTATTTTGTAGATTTTACAAGCAAGTTTTGGATATATTCCTTCAGCTGAGAATTAGCATCAGGAGTTATTTCAACATGAATATTCCGTCAAAAGGGTTTATCTGGGAGACACTTTATGTTCTTGGTGTAGTGGCTGGTTCTTGCCACTACGATATATGTCCAAATGGACATATATCAAAAAGCAAATAATGTACTAAAGTATATCACATCTGTATTTGAATACATGAAAATAACAATAGCATAAAGTTACTCTTTATCCTTGAGAGAAGCAAAATTCTCAATGACTCTATAGTTAAGGGGCTTTCACATAGAACGCGGTTTGCGCCGCGCACACCGCCGGGTGGGTGCAGAGCAGGGCGCGCGCATGCGCGCATCGCGTACATATTTGTTGCAAGTTGCTTGGCGACTGAAAAAAAGTTTTTCCGGTCTGGTACCTTTTTCCCACTCGTTTGGACGTACAGTAGCCTACAGCTCGGTTTGAAACATGTATCTGTCCCTGCTTCAAAGAAAAGCACTGGCTTTAGTTCTTCTTCTGAGGAGGACGAGGAGACGAGCAGAAGCAGCAAGGAGGGGATGAAATCCTCATGAAGACAGGATTTGGAGGAATACAGACTCGTTCGGGAGCTCCAGCTCCATGATGATCTTCCAGGTACTTCAGGCTGAACAGGGAGCAGTTTGACAGCCTGTTGGGGAGAGTTGGAGCCTCAGCAGGATCACAACCAACTTCAGCAGACCATCACTGCAACTGAACGCCTGCCCTCCCTTCCTCTCCTTTATATCTGTCCCTCAAGTTTTTCCATTTTTTCTTCAAGTCATCCACTGTAAATAGTTAAAAACATATTTTATTAAAAAACCTTTCTGAACATTTGTTGTTGTTTATTAGCTCATGTCAGTCATCTAGATTTTTAGATATACTGAGTGTACATGTAGTAAAGTATGTGCTTCAGTTTACAAAAGTATTGACACATGCAGGGGCGTCAATTCAGTATGGCAAGGTAAGGCAGCCGCCACACCTCGGCTTCAAGGGGAAATGTAAATGTTTGTTTTTTTAAATACATTTATGGAATTACTCTGTGTCCATTTGTATTGATTATTCTATTACTTAATACATATAGAATAACTACAAATGCAAATCAGGACAACATGATCGATTTCACTAGTTATTATACACTGCAAAAACTCAAAATCTTAACAAGAATATTTGTCTTAGGTTTCTAGTTAAAATGTCTAATTTTTAGTAAAAAAAAATCTCATTACATTTAAGACAAGACTCAAACAACAACCATTTTAACCTGTTTCAAGTAGATTTTCACTTAAAATAAGTGGACAAATCTGCCAGTGGAACAAGATTTTTTTGCTTGTAATGAGAAGATAAATCTTGTCCCACTGGCAGATTTTTCTACTTATTTCAAGTGAAAATTTACTATAATCAGGTGAAAATGGTCAAATAAAAAGTAATTTTTCTGGTGATGAATCTTGTTTTAAGTGTAATGAGATTTTTTTTTACTAAAAATGAGACATTTTAACTAGAAATAAGACAAATATTCCTGGTAAGATTTTGAGTTTTTGCAGTGAGTGAGACTGCATTTGAAAAAATTCCAATTTTCTTGACCACACATAAGCTACATAGCAGACTTCTGTGATGAGTATTTGCTGGACGTGTTGATTGATACTCTAGTTAATATGACTCGTAAACTTGCCATACCTTAGCTTCGACTGAATTGACGCCACTGGACACGTGGTCTTTTCATAACCATATATTGATAAATGATTCAATTGATCCTGATATGAGACATGGGAATGCTATATTTTATTTTAAACTAACATTTTGTTAAAAGAACAAAAGAATATCACATTTCTACCACTTTTAAACACACCTGGTATGTCCAAATTCTGGGAGATTTCTCTCCACTTTTGTCCCTTTATTGAGGTCACGATAGGCCTGTAGTCTCGTATCCCACAGCTCCTCACACATACAGTACTCACAGCCAAGATAATTCTTTCCTCCAGGTTGATCGTCTCTGATCTACAACCTGCAAGTTTTTTTTCACCCTCCACCACCTTCTCTCCTATTGGAGGCGCCGAGATGTCGCCGCAGCACGGCACGGTGAAATTAAAAAATGTTCAATTCGCCGCGGCAGCCTGCGCCCTCTTCCGCGCCGCTGAGCTCGGCGGCAGCTCGGCGGCAGAGCCCGCCGCCCTTGCATGGCAGTAGCACATACACAATGAATGGGAAAGCCAGCGGCGGCCGCCGCTTTGCGCATTCTATGTGTAAGCCCCTTTAAAGTCAGGGATGTTTTTGACAAGTCTCTTCTCCAGAGAGCATGGCCAATGCATGAAGATGATGCTGTGCCATTGTGTTCCTGAGGAAGGTCTTGATTCTCTGCAGAAGCACCTCTCAGATTGAGCTGTAGTCGCAGGAGTTGTGATCTTAAGCAGAGCCACAGTCTCTGAGGTGTCCCGAAGATTATTCCCCATGAAGAGCAGGTACAGAGCCACTAATGATTGCTGTAGATGAGGCCCAGTTCAGTTTTCAACTTGTTCAGCAGAGGATAAACCTCCATGGTGGTGGTCAGTGCTACTTCAGGGTTGCTGTACTGCTGGACTCTGTCTGCTAGTAGCAGTGTAGCACTGATCGGCTGCTTGGTGAAGGAGAACCGGTCTTGTGCATGGCCCAAGATGGTGACCTGTTCATTGATATTGTCCCTTATAATGCGGTGGTCTAAATGGTCCACAAAATACATTATGTCATCTAGAAAAACAATCTAACATTTTTGTATTGGTTAAAAAGTGGGAACATCAACTTTCATCACCTACGCCTGATGATATTTAAATAATGTTTCAGCATGATTTCATTCAAAATATGTTTTTGTGAAAAGATATGAGATTTTACAGACAATTACATCTAAAACTGAGAAGATACCCTTCCGTGGCGTAGTTCAGCTCAGCATAAGTTACCATGGCGATATAGCCAGATTAAAACCCAGTCTAAAGCTTGGCTTCAAACTCAATATACCTCTCCAACCTGCTGATCTTACGTTGTGCTCCATTCAGAGGGGTACACCACGAAGGGCTTTAGACTGTAAATGTAGTTATTGTAAATTATGAAGCTCAACTCTATGACTGTGCATAAAAGGTTTCCAAGAAACAGAGTTTCAGTCAAAAGACCTTTGACGCAATTTAAGCTGACTTTTGTGATATGAAAAGTTTGGGCGATCACAACGATGGCTTCCATCATCTCTTAACGGTCATAAACATGTTTATAAAGAAAGTTTACATAAACATTTTGAGGAGGAAAAGTGAGAGCAAAGTGGAAAAGGCTTTTATATTACTTGTCATTTGGAAGCAAGTCAGACCCCTGAAAAATTTCCAAATTAAATGTCAAGAGTTTTTATTGAAGGTCTTGAAGAAGAAACATTAAACATTTTGTCACTGTTATAGACGTGAAGAACTCGGTGGTGGAGAGTTTCAGCCACACTTTATGAACCAGGATATGCAGATCTATTATGACCAAAAATCTGTGAAAGTACGTGCATGTCTTACAAGCTCTGGTTAAAAGCTATAACCACAGCTTCCTCTCAAGTATATAAATATCCCTATCCAGGTGACCACAAAGAACGCCTTTCAAGTGTTTAAAAATAAATATACCTCTCTACAGCTACAGAAGTGTGATCGAGAGCCACATAAATAAATTGATTGCTGTGACTGCCTCAAAAGGTTGTGCAACAAAATATTAAGTTGAGGTGGGAGAGTATAATACTAAAAACTGAAACAAATTCATAGTATTAATTATAAAAAAGAAAACTAAATCCCCAAAACTAAAGGACAGGCTGAAAACAGAAGTCAATGAAACAGTGAAACAATGAATATACAACACAGTTTTCATAGTGCTCAGAAACACTGTAACTTATCATCAAGTAACTAAATATACATGTTCAGAGTTGTGTCTCATGGATCCAAAGACCTGCTACAGTCATATATAGATCTTCTGTGAATGATTTTTGACCTACATGTCTGCAAAATCTCTTCTCTGCTTGTGCAGGTAGGAATAGGTATGAGTTACTATGGTAACAGTATTGAATCTCCATTACTTCAAGTTACCACTTCTGAGGTTGTCACTTGGGTTTTTACAAAGTCGGATATAAATCAATACTTAAATGTCACAAAATGAGAAACTTGCACCACGACTAAACTGACATAAAAATGAAAGCAAGAGAAAAAAAAGCAGTGTATTTTCTCTGATGCAAAATCAAGGCACTTATCCCTGAAGACAGGAAAAACCTACCAAATGGAAATGGGCCAAGAAGCAATTAGGTTTGTGAGTTCAATACAAAGGACCCTGTGGAGGTAAAAAAAAGAAGAAAAAAAAAGAAATACTTCTCATTCACCTCAAGAACAAAAACCCGTAAAAACTGAACACAAAGTGTAAGCGAAATATCATCTGATATAATCTGACAGTAAGTATATCTACACAATAAAAAAAAGAAAGAAAAAGTTAGAACATCTCATGGGAAGTGCTTTCCAACAGTGACACAACAATTCTTATGCATTACAATCATGCATGGTTGCAGTTACCTGTGTTGCCCACTGTTTATTAAGGCTAAATTAAATAATGGAATGACAGGGGGAGTGCCTGTTACTCCAGCTGCAGCTGTGCCTGTTACTCCAGCTGCAGCTATGTCTATCTCTCCAGCTGTAGCTGTGTCTGACTCTCCAGCTGCAGCTGTGCCTGTTACTCCAGCTGCAGCTGTGCCTGTTACTCCAGCTGCAGATGTGTCTGTCTCTCCAGCTGCAGCTGTGCCTGTTACTCCAGCGGCAGCTGTGCCTGTTACTCCAGCTGCAGATGTGTCTGTCTCTCCAGCTGCAGCTGTGCCTGTTACTCCAGCTGCCCCTGTTACTCCAGCTGCAGCTGTGTCTGTCTCTTCAAAACAACTTCTCAGAAAACCTACAAGTGAATTCCTAGAAAAGTAAGTCACCTTTATGAAGTCTATTAAACAATGTTTTCAGTGCGGAGAGCAAGAGAGACAGTGACATGCAATGGTGTACCAAAACCTTTTTTTTTTTTAAATCTTGGCACGCAAAATTGTTTCATCAAATGTTATTTGTATTCACCGCTATAAAATACGAGGTTATCAATGCAATATCTGAATCTGAAGTGTTTTTTTTTTCATAGTAGGTTTCTTTTCTGCCTCCTCTTTAGTTGTTGGGATACGCCAGTCCAGGTTAAAGGGGTAAGGGTCTGACATTTCCACTGTTTCAACCAGGCTAAATATTTCCACAGTAACATTTGTACCAAAAGAATATAATAACTATAGGAGGATTTTGTGCTTACATAAAAATGTTTGCCTGTTGAAAAACCACCTAAGCTATAAATAACATATGATCATTGCACTTTTAAAGACAGCAAGTAAAGTCAGTGTATGGACTGTCTTGTGTATATTTATTTAATGGTAATTTGTCAGATTTTATTAAGTTTTTGTTTAAAAAAACATAAATAAATATAAGATTCATAATCATTTTTATTACTTTCAGTTTTGTTGTCAGAATTGCTTTGAGCAGATAACAATCAGACACTGATCCACTGACGGACTATCTTGTTTAAATTTAGTCACAATCACTTCCAGAGAAGCCAGTCCGGACTTTTGATCTGCAGCATGTAAAACATTTTAGACACTGAATGCAGTAGTCCTCTTACTTAAAGTATAGTCAGGGTTTTTATATAATTTCAAAAATAAATTCTTTAGAACACAGATTATATATATATATATATATATATATATATATATATATATATATATATATATATATATATATATATATATATATATGCCTGTTGCAGCTATACGTGCATCTTTCTTTCTTCGTCTTCTTTGGATCAAGAGAGAGTTCACTATCTGTTTGGAGATAATACACTTGGGAATAGAAAAGAATATGTTATGAAATGGTCTTTACCATCAGTCAAAGAGACATTTCCAATACCATTAAAGAAAAAAAGCAAATTCCAGCTTTGTCTTCTCACATATCTCGTTAAAATCCTCTTATCTTGGTGAATAGTTTTGGCTTCAGTAAAGCAGCAGCTCACACAATAATGACTTTCCAAATGCTGCAGCAAATCTGCATATCAAAATATCAATTTGAAAGCTGATTTTACGTAGCTTTCAACATCCACACTGAGTAGTTTCACACAATTTCTGGAAGGACTAAGTGACAAAAACACGTTTTTTAAGTAAAAACACTCACTGTTAAAGTTTAAAAAAAATGTGAAATTAATATTTAATATATAATTAATATAATTCAATTTAATATGATGTGATGTTCGTCAGATGTGATTTTCATTCTGATAGCGTCACATATTGATGTGAGGATTAGGGCTGATCAGTTCCATGTGGATCGTTGTCAAATATAATCACTTCACTGTTTACATGTCCAACATTTGCCATTGAACTATACCATCAATTACTTTTACAGCTAATAGCTGTCAATTCAATGGTTAAAGATAAAGACTGAGTTCAATTACATCGACTAGCTTAAACAGTCAACTCTCTGGTCCCTAAAGTGAAATGAATAAGGCTTTGTTTGATCCAGCTTGAACCTGAGCAAAGACAAAAAAGTAAACAAAAAGTAGGTTTTGAATTGTCACCTAAATCTGATTCTGAATGGATGGGAATAATAACATTATGATAACAACAAAATGAACATAGCTACAGTTAAAGCAGCACAACGTAACTTTCAGCTTTTCTGAGTTTGGCGGCATCTTGTGGACAAAATCGGTAGTGTTTTACCAGAAAGAACACTACGTTTCCCATGAGCACCAGCGCGTACTGCCGGAAAACTCCTATCCCGTCGCGAGCATTTGTTTTGATGAGAGAAGACAGGACGCTTTTCTGTTTCACCAAGTGAACAGAAGGAACGCAAAAAAAAGATGTTAAACTGCTGGAAAGGAACTGGAATTTACCGGGATACCTTAAACAAGGAAGCCAGGGAGCGGTATATGGAGAAAATAATGATTATTAACGGTCTGGATCCATATGAAATCCCTAAGAGATCCCTGAATCCCTGAAGAGCCATGTGTTTCAATAAATTTGTATAATAGTACAACATACAGTACATGTTTTGTATCCCTCTTACTTCTCTTTTCTTTTTTTTGACTGCTATATTATGTTGAAGAGGCGTGAGCAATATTTTTGTTTTCCTCGTGAGATTATTTTTTTCCTCTGCAGCTACAAATAGAGTTAATATTTTTTCCTCAACAAACTAGTTTTATCTGAAGATTGGGGTTAATTGCTCCGCATAGAGCTGGCCAGCAACTGCGTTTAACTGGAGAAGTGGGGAATAAAACCCGTGTTTTGATCCGACGCCAGTCTGTGTTTGTGGTTTAAGGCTGTTTATGGTTCTGCGTTAAATCGACGCAGAGCCTACGGCGTAGGGTACGCGGCGACACGCACCGTACGTTGCGCGTCGCCACGTACCCTACGCCGTGGGTCTGCGTCGATTTAACGCAGAACCATAAATCATGCTTTACTGTGTGTTTGGTCGTTACAGCCGCGATCCAAAGCGAGCCGACGGCTCTTTCACTCTTTTACTTTGTTATATCAGATACTTGGCCTGCGTGGTTCTGCCTCCAAGCAGGAAACCGTTGAAAAGTTAAACCATTAGGGTCTTTTCCCTGGTCTGTTGTGTGGAGCTGCTGCAGCCACAACGCAGCAACAGCTTCTGCTGAGCTCTGAGCTCCACGCCCCGCCCATTTTCGTCTCGACTGCGAATCGGGAAGGAGGGGGAAGTGACGTATGCCGTAAAGCAGTCAAAGTCGTAACGATTTGTAGTTTTTTAGTGTGGCAGGGTTCCTACCATGCTCCTCAAAGTTACATAGTGCCAGTGAAGGTGATACAGACTCCCTCAGACCATGACAGAGGTTCATTAAACCTGTTGGAAGTTGATGTACCATCACAATGACTCTGGAAATATGATATTAAGGTGGAAAAGTTACGTAGTGTCGCTTTAAATTCTCCCAATTTAGACATGAATTACTGGTTCTCAGTAATTTTATATGAACACTGATGTTATATGTGTAACCGAGAATGCCGTCTTGGTGAACTAGCATCCTTGTGCAGCCTTTGCAGAGTGCAATCCTTCCTACTGACAACACCTTTATAAACCAGAACAAAGCTTTTTCATTCTGCCTGCTCTTCACTCACCACACTGCTCCTTTATCCTCGATCCCAACTCATTTTGAGTTTAAAAGGGTTAGGGAAAGAGACCAGAAATATGAAGGGAAAGAAAAATGTATGCTGTTAAAGCTCCCATATTACGCTTTTCCTGACTAATAATGGTTCCAAACTGACTTAAATTTGAATATACCCAGCTTTCAGGGCACCTAGTTGTTAATTTGAGATGTGAATGATTGATTAACAAATTAAAAAATTTTAATACCCTTTTTTTTTCTCCTCAAGCAAGCAGATTGGTCCTCTAAACTCCCAGCATACATGAACCAAGCCCATGCATCCATCTCCATGTGGGGTTAGCTTTGCCCCTCCTTAAGCCTGATAAATGCTTCTCACTGAATCATCGGTGTAACGCCCAGCCTCTCCATTGATGTGTACCGACTGCCAAAGACCCTCACGTCAGCTGACATACACATCGAAAATGTTCAGACTTTTCTGACTACAATCACAGAAGCTGTGATCGGTCCACTGTAGTCCATCCTCTCCAGTACTTCACATTTCAGCTTTGTCCTATATGCTAGACTCTTTAAAAGGACTGTTCCACATCCATCAACAAACTGGGACGTGAGCACTCAATCAACAAGCTTCACGAGAGTTCACGGAAGATCTTGACATTTGACAGAAATTTGATGTTTTCTAATGTTTCCAACTAAAGTTTCTTTTGAGGCACAAACCCCTAAAGCAGAACTTAGAAAGGTAAACGGCAGCATTGAGGCGACAGCGTTCCCTTTTGCATCCAGTTAACAGAGAAGCTTTAACTGCAATGATGAGCCTGCACAACCAAGATTTTTACCCATGTTACTTAGTAATATGATGTGACAATAAAGATTGAATCTTGAATCTTGAGCATGAACCAGGCTTGAGACGTTATTCAGTTCAACAATAAAAACATCCTCCAGTTGTCTCTGTTGCCGTGACGCGTGACTGGCTGTCACATGTCTGATCAATTACAGCATATTGAAGTAGTGGAAGGGAAAGGCCAAGCACGATGCTCACAACAACACACAGAAAATACATTTTGAGTCACAATCCAAGAGAAACGACTGTAGTGTTGTGCTTGATCAATATGAACAGGGATCGAAATTGCATAATACTAAACGTTTGAGAAAGTGCACGGCAGTTCTTGGTTTCAACTGAATTGGGAGTCATATTTACTTTGTATTAGTGTACAGTTGGGTTAGCCCCTGTGTTCGTTAGAGGATGTATCTAATCATGTACAGCCTTCTTTTCTGTTAAAAGTCCTTGATAAAAGTCCGGCTAGTACAAAGTAGAGGAAGATGATTACATCTGTAATGTCCTTTGAGATTTATAGACTTACAGCTGGCATGTTGGCAAGGAGGCAGACCTTTTTTCCCATGCACTCAGTAACAATAATGAATCATTGATGGCTCTGCAAACTTGCTTTATACTTAAACAGACCGTGGTTTTCAAAGAAGCCTCTAACTCATTTCAAAAATGATCTCTTTCGCCCTATATCCTATTCACATCACATAACTAACTTTTTATTTTCCAGACATGTTTTATTCTTCATTTCTTTAATGTTCTATCTTTCAAGGTTATGATGGCAGAGACTTTAATGTAGAAATATGTTACTTACACAAGGAGGGGATGAAATAGTATTGACTGATCAAGTAAAAGGACATTAATCTCCTGGAATTAATGTTTTTAATCATTTTATTCAGTGAGTTTAGTCCATATTAGTAGTTTAATCATTGAGGTGTAGTGTACATAGAACTGAATTTTCCTGTTTTATTTTTGTTGTATCCGACTGGGACAATCTTTTCATTAACTTTGTAACATTGATGTCAGATTTAACTGCAATTGGTAGACTTGAATTACTGTTCTAAAACCTCTTTTGTAAATGAGGTGTGTTTTTACAGAGCTTAACATCATGCTGAATGCTGAGGTTTCTGTTAGTGGTTTGCTTGTTTTTCCTTGGTCTTATTTTCAGTTCCCATGTTTTATGAGGTATGAAATACCTAGACATTGATAATATCCAAGAGTCGGTATCATATGAATGAAATGGTTCATGTTAGTTAGCTTCTTCTCTTTCTTAATGATTTGTTTCCCTTCAGCCTTTTTCCAGCTTGAACTCAATACAATGTCTGTGTATGCATGTTTTTATGCATAAATTACTTGTACAATTGTGCATGAAGTAATGGTGTTTGGGTTTAAATACACCAAAGTATTGATCTGTAGACCACAAGGACAGTCTACAGTCATGGTAATTCATTATAGCAGTTGTGCTGCAAAACCAGATTAAAGTCTCTGGGTAGAGAGTGGTAATAAAATGAAACACATTTCAAGAATTTGAAATGCTGTGTGGCCCCAAAGCAACTGGTTCTTAAGTGTTTGAAACAAATTAGTTTCATGAATAAGTCATACATAAATCTTTCATTTTGTATTTAAAGTATGTTGGGTCTATTGGCATTATTACATAAATCTCATTCTTAATTGCTTTATTTAAAGAAGTAAATTTGTATGAAACCTGATGATTTTAGCTTCCAAAATTATACAGAGCATGTATGTATTATATCATATTATATTTATTAACTGACAGATTACCATCAATTTTTTGTTAAAAGAGCACTTCACGTTCCTTTTCACGAGGATTCTTGCATCACAAAAACATGTTGATTATGATAACTAGAGCAACTGCTAAATGCTCATACTTATATTCTGTTTTCATTATAGCACTTTTTTTATTTTATTTCATTTTAACGTCAACACAAAAATCAGTAAAGGTTAACAGGATTAATGTTCCCAACGTCAGTGCACAGAATAAAATCAAAAAATAAATGAATATGAGGGTAATTAAAATCATTGAGGAGAAAATGAACTTGTTAAACCAATCTAGAAAAAAATGTAGCTAATTTCCTCCAGAGTAATAATTATAAAATCTTTATACACAAACCTCAAGTTAAAAGAAAAATAGCAGATGATTACCTCTATCGTAACTTTTTCTGTTGGCCGTTGTCGATACTGGCTGTCTGCTACCTCTGTAATTAATGCTGCAGCACATGAGGCTGAATTCTGCATTAATGCCTGCCCTGATAACTGACTTGCTGCATGATAAACGACACACTCAGGATATTGTCTCCTATGTTTCCTAAACAGGGGGAAAAAAGCACACAGGTCAGGGTCTCTTGGCTGAGAAAATAAAAGAGAGGAAGGCAAAAGCATTCAGCAGTGAATGATGAGACCCCACCGTAACTAAGTGCATTAAGAGGCAGCTTCTGGGTCAGCTGAAAGTCTTACTTCGCTAAACCAAAGATATTTCACCTTTTCCTCTCATCAACTTCAGTTCATTTATTGATATTAATCAATTTTTGCATGAAAGGTATGCAACACCATCCAAAAAAAACCTGGTATGGCATCAATTTAGTAGCAACTAGGGAGGAGGTGAAATAAAATATTAATAATAATGTAATATGAACCAGGTGGTTGGACTCAAATGTAAAAACATGAAATTATAATTATATGAAATTTAACTAAAAGGGAAAATAAAAAAAAGCGAAACATCCTGGGTTCATAGTTACAATTAAGGAAAGTGAGGATACATTTAATAACTGTTATTATTTATTTGTTCATCAGTTTCCATCTCATCTAAGCCTGAGAAAAAAGGGACAGGTTTTTTTTCTTTCTTTTTTTTTTCTTTTTAAAGGGAATCTTTATATGGAAATTATATATGATATGTGACGCTCCAAACGTTCTGTGTCAGACTGCTTTACTGAACAGGTAACATATAAATCAGAGTCAAAGTAATAACTTTCCCTCATTTGTGAAAAATGAACAGGACAAACTATGAATGTAATACTTTGGGTTTTTAAATGTGATGCAGAAAAAGAAATCTGTCCATGTTATTAACAAAGCAACTTTCCCCTCTGTTTTATTATAGAACATTTATGTACAAATATATTTATCACAGGACATATAAAATAGTACATCTGAACATGGTGTAAATGGCTTTGGGTGCATCTGGTACAAATATCCAAACTTCACTATGATACTGTAAATATGCACACAACATTGACTAAAAACACTTGAGAAATTCAGGCATCTAGCAATTGAAATAAATGTATGCTTAATTGCATGTGATTTTTGGACTTTGTCCATCAAATTGCACATTATTTTGTTATAGTTGTCTTACTGCAACCATGTGAAAATGTAAACTGAGGCTTCAACACATCAGACTCAAAGTACAATCATGCATTTCCCTGAGAAGTTATTAACACTTTACCTTCTTTAGCAGCCAGTCCTTGATCAGAGGTAAGTTAGCACAGTCATCGTTTATGAGTTACAGCTTTGTTTGTTGGTATTTTTTAAACCACAAAGTTACCTTTGCAAAGGGAGTCCATCAGGATATTTTGAGATTTTTACAACAGATAAAAAAAGCCTCCTCCCACCAGACCCTGGTGTGGTCATAAACAGTCTCTGCACAGTGCCACCTGTCCATCACGGTAGTCCCTGCAGGGGCAGAGACGCTGGTATTTAGGGCTGGAGCCAGCACAGCTGAACAGCAGCGGGTCCTGCTGCAGACCGCACTCGGCATGCTCTACCGAGAAGGCAGGGAGGATGTGGTTCATTTCTGACTCTAATCCTTCACACTGGAACTCCAGCCTGGGCACAAAGGGTGGAGGTATAATCATGTAAACAAGTATAAATAAACTGCTTTGACAATATTCATGTTTATATTTTACATTAATCTATGAACAAATGCTATAGTCTCCGGTCTGCATTAGATCCAATGGTAACTCAATAGAGCAGGTCAATAGGTTCTCAGACTCACCCTGGACAATGACCTAACCATTGACCACCACATTACTGACATCCATACATGCTCCTGGCAAATAGGACATATTATGACATATTAATTTAATTAGACCCTTTAAATTGCCCCCCATCTTCTATTATCACTAAACAAGAGTATAATCCAAACCATTTTGTTTTATTCCAACAAAATTACACACAGGACATCGACTCCCCTACATCCAACGTCTCAGTGCTCAATGGCAGCCATCCATCCATCCATCCATCCATCCATCCATCCATCGCTGCCTAACCTTTGAAATGCAGAGCCAACCGCTCCTTATTTCTTTGAACTGCTGCGTGATTTTGAAACTAGAAGTACAAACAAGGTTGAAACTATTCATCATTCGTGCATTCTGCCTACTTTTAAGTGCCCAAAACTCAAAACTGGATTTTTAGTTTGTAAAAAACTGCCCTTGTAGTGTCTTTTTATTTCCGACTTCACAACTGATTCTGTCACATTTAGAAATCAACTGTAAAAACTCCTTTTATTTCTTCTGCAATTAAAAAAAGGTTAATTACATTTAACAAATGATCCCAAGAAACAAAGAGAGACAAGAGGAAAAAAACAAAAACGTACGTGTTAAAGGCCTCCTTAATGTTGATGAAACGAAAGAAGGCGGGTTCACAGATGAGCCCTTCAGTCTGACACGCCTCCACACACGATTGGCCCTGCAGTGACGCCAAAAGTCGCAGGGCAGGGAGAGGCGGCCATGATGAGAAGAAGCTGGCGTTGGACGACCATGTTAGGATTTTGGAGTCGGGCAGAGGCGTAAACAGGCTTTGCAGGAAAGCCTGAGAGGAGTTTACAGGAGGAAATGGATCCTCGGGAGAACAAAAATCCTACAAAAGGTAAAATAGAGAAAATCAGTCATAATTCAGCATTTAACGTGCCATATAGAATAACTGATATGCTATTGCTACAGAGTTGCAGGATACTGTGGCAGTCTATGTAGGAGGCAGGTGGAGAGGAGTAGCTTGATCCACTTCCTGAAACAGGCAGCTGTTAACAGAAGTGGTTGAGGTTCCAAAGGTTTTTAGGATCCAAATGCAGGAGGCCGAGAGGCCGACGTAATCACCAATATGGTCATTTATTTTCCAACCAAAAAAATTCCCTATGAAAGATTTTCCAAAAACCAAAACCAGCACAAGGAAAACAAGAGTCTGAATAATGGGCAGAGAGAGAAAGAGAGAAACAACATTTTAAGTTTGGTTTTAAAGGTGGAGGGGGTGTCAGCCTCCTTAACCCAGATTGGAAGTTGGTTCCATAGTAATAGTTCCTGATAGCAGAAGACCCGTCCTCCAGATCTACATGTGGATACCTATGAGTAAACCTGCACTCTGAGAACAGAGAGCTCTGTTAGGAACATACGGTACTACCAGATTATGCAAATATCGCAGAGCCAGGCAGTTTGATGAGACACAGATGTTGACAGAGATTAGGGGAAGTCAAACAAAGCAAACAAGCTAGACAAAAAAATAAAGGTTTGGAACAAGGACACTGGACTTCATGAAAACGCCCAAACATTATAGCTATGCAGAAAGCTGGGGTGTGCTGGGGGTTGTCCACCTTGCACGCTCAGCCTTCTTTTTAATCCAATCAGGTACACACAGCACACAGAGCTGCACACACCACCAAAAACACACACATTATTGAATAGTGGCTCGCTGAACACAGCACTTTTAAAAATCTGTTTCTCCTCCCCTGTTTAGTGCCGTGGTGGTTTTTTTTCCTGAATTTCTTGGGTTACTTGACAAAATCCCAGTTTGTAGATTGGCAGCTTTAAAGTGGTATCTTGAAGGGATTGTGCTCCTTTTGTTTTGTTTCGGTGATGGACGGTTTGAGTTGGTCTAAATCACAAAGCAGGTATTGGTTGAATGTGTTTTTAATAAGGTTAATTATTAGGTCTTAGATGCCCTGTGATGGACTGGCGACCTGTCCAGGGTGGACCCCTGCCTCTCGCCTGAAAATAGCTGGAATAGGCTCCAGCAGACCCCCCGTGAGCCTGCAAAGGATAAAGCGGGTATAGATAATGGATGGATGGATGAATTAAGTATTAGATTCTCCTCAATATGCACAGCACAGTCCATGAATGGCAGCTAGTTGTTTTTTTTATCCTCTCTGATGAACTTTTGATGCTGATGTGTTCAGTGAAGGGCTCTACTTCTTGAGTTTGATTCAAAGCACGCTTTGGATCACAAACTGACATCAGAAGTTTACTTCATGAGAATATACCCTGCAAGATGGAATTGAATAAGTAAAGGTGCACAGGCACATCAAGACTATATTTCAAACCTGTAGTTATGCAGCCTTGGTTTCACAAGCAGTTGCACATGTATTACTGCAACCAGAACCAGGTAAACAGCCAACAGTATACAAAAGACTCTAATGAGCCACAGATGTGAAGGGAGGCTCAGTGATTTACATATGACTTCTACAGTTTATAAGCTCAAAACTCCACAAAAGTCGATTTGAGCTGATGAAGCCTTCAGCAAAGAAGGTGAAATGTCTTCAAGTACAAAAGAAAAGAAAGTCCAGTTCTCCTGTTTCAAGCCTTTGAGAGTTAGCGTAACCTGGATGAGTCTGCACCATACCTGTAATACAGAACAGGACTGAACAAGATTAAACAACAAAACAGCAACACCTTCTGTATTGTAACCCCTGTGGTATTTTGATTAAAGGCTCAACAAAACATTAACCTCAAATTTAGTCGACTTTTCTTTTTTTTTTATCTAGTCAACATCATATGTTCCTTTCAAATAGCAAATTATGGATCTGGTTTACTGGTTTTCAGGAATGTTCAACAAAACTTTTTATTTGTTATTGTTTCTTTTTGCTGCCTGTCAATGTGAAAACTGTGCATCTAAATATTGGTTTTCTTGATATGTTATTCTACAAACACAGAATCATTTAAATATATTATTTTCTACCAATTATGACACTAATGTGTACAATTTTGCATTGAGACACTTTGGTTTTTAATTGTGAACTAATATCAAAAAACTTCTTCTTGGACATTTATATGTATATATGTGTGTATTTAAAATAAATCAGAACTGTTCAAGTAACTTTAGTTATTCATTATGGATTACATGCCTTTTCAAATATTTTAATATTGGCCAGCTTTTAAACAATTTATCATTTATATCAAATTGTAAGTGAGCATACATTTTTCAATATTCTGTGTGGATCAACTTGCCGTCAACATTTGAATACCTCGTCCTACCATTAACATCTGAATGTAGAAATGAAGACATTTGCAAATGAGTGGATTCCGTTTTTATTTACCAGCAGGCCCTCATTTTATTGGAAAGAGGATTGTGAACTAGTGCTTATCAAAACTGACAAGCTCCTGTCAGTCTTCCAGGGACAGATATGGATGCAGCAATAGTTTCCAATAACAAATAAGATGTGGAAGCAAACTCTGGCTCTGCAGAGAGGCCTGGTTAGATCCCCCGTCCAGCTGGGGCTATTCATAAAACCCAGGTAATAACATTTCTCTGACACGTCCCTCTGGCCTCTGGGCCCGTTTATTAAACAGGCTCCTTGTGGCCGCAGGCAATAACCAAGCTTCTCATCCCCCCATTTCTTCTGCACTTCTGCAGATGACATCCTACATCTCACACGCACAGGCAGACACACACATGAAATAAACAAATAATGATAATAAAAAAGACGTAACGTTTCCTTGTTAAACTTTCCATATGTGTATGCAATTTATATGTGGTGTTTTTTAGCAAATCCTTACATTTTTAGTTCTTCCCTTCTCCTCTCTTTATTGTATTCGCAGTCATTGTTGATAAAAAGAGTTTTATGCTTTAGAACTTCTTATCTAAATAGAACTGTTTAAAAATATGACTTTTAAAAGCTGCTGTTACAGGTCATCAGTTGGAAACCTCCTGAATTTTTTCAACACATTAGTTTCAGTGGTTGATGAAAGAGGCATCTGCAGTCACAAAGACATTTCTACAATCTCGTCAAGCCAGACGAATGCTTGTGTGATTCCTCTGAAGTTGGAAGCTTTCTCGTACTCGAACTTCATCTGTAAAACTCACAGATGTTCTGATCTCTGATTTTTATGACTTGAACTTCATGTAAGTTACAATAACAAACACGGTGTGTAAATGTGTGGGTGGGTTTACACGTGAATCTCCGTTGTACTGAAAATCTACTCCTGGATTCAAACATGCTTCATGAAGTCAGATTTCATCCCTAGAGTGTGTGTATCTGAATTAAACTTATCAAACCAAATAAAACTTTATAGCCCTTTTCATACACAGTAGCGCAAAGTGCTTTAGAGAATAAAGTCAACACCAATGTATAAAAACTCACACACTCATGGTTAAAAACACAAAGCGGGTAATCAGGTATCTACATATTGTGAAAATAAAAGACCACAGAACGTAATTAAGTGGTAAGGACAAGCGATGAAAAGGATTTTATTCAAACCTATGGTGGATGCAGTTTTATATCTAAACAGTCAGTGGCACTAATGACACGACCCTGGGAGTTATTTCAGGCCATCTCTGCAGTGCACCTGCTTATTCTCTCCTCTGAATGGTTCGTTCCAGTTACTCAATTTGTTCCTTGACCTATTTAAGGAGCATGAAGTTTGCATTCTTACATGCCTTCAGATGTCTCAACCTAGCTTTCTGTCAATCCCACCTCCACCCCGGCTTCCACCTGTAGGGGGGGTTAGTCCTACACCCCTGTATTTACGTTTATGCCTGATAAACTTTGCTTGAATGGAGCCTAAAGGCCAAATATGTGTTACAATAAAGTGTTTTAAAGACTGAAATGCAGCAAATAGAAATGTCCTCTGTGAATAAACCTATGGGGGAAATAGGTTTGGAATCACACTGCTATGAGGGCCACTGAAGAAAAAAAAAAAAAATCTGAGAAAAAAGTCAGAATTCTGACTTTTTCTCAGAATTCAGACCCTAATACTCTTAGGTAGATGTCAGAGTGCAGTTTGTTGAGAGAAACAAATCTGCATTTTGGTTGTCACTAATCTGGGAAAGGACATTTGCTGAGCTAGCTATTACTCAACAGAAACGTTCTTGTGTTTAACACAAGCGTTCTGCAGTCTTAAATACATTCAACACTAATCATTGTGAGGACCGTGTTTGACATTATCAGCAGGGAAAATAAATGTAAAATTGGTTAAGTTTTACAGGCCAAGCTGTGGTTGTGTTTTATTTTTATCTGTATACAGTTTTTGAACAAGTTGTGACGAATGAAATGTACATGTACTTTACCAAAAAAGGGATCGTGTGCAAGGGTGTTGGCCTCTCTGTGTGAAATAAAGGCTCATGAGGGCCCTTTATATAGAGACATCTGAGCCAATATCAGGGCAGGCAGGGTCTGGACCACTTGCCATGATCGAGGGGAAATGAATTCCCAAGTCGATCAAAATATCCTACAGTACAATAGAAAAGGTGGCTTTCTGGGGTTGGCTAATTCACCAGGACAATGACCCTGAGCATCAAAGTATCACAGAACGGCTTAAGAATAAAGAAAATCTGCTCTTCTGAGTCGCCCAGTTGGAACCTAGAGCTTAACCCTGTAGAGCCACTGTGGGTTTATGATGGATTCATTCACATCAGACTACTGATGTGCCTGGGTGGAAGTCCTGTAAAGAGTGGTTAGAAAAAAACCCGACACAGATGGACGGACAGAGGGACAGTTAGACATCTCACTCTGCTGCCAATAGTGGTTTGACCAACTATTAACACTTACTTTTTTCTGCATAACTGAATATTACTGAATATTATAACTGAGTGTGTTAAATAAAGTCATGAGAAAGTATAATTGTGTGTTATCTGCTCAATTGTATTGTGTCTCTTGTCTCTCAGTGTGACAAAAATTAATATCAAAACACATTTTAAGGATTTTGGAAATCCAGAAAATACCAAAGAATTCACATAATTAGGGCCCGAGCACTTACAGTGTGAAGGCCCTATTCTATTGTATCTGTAGGAATTTTACTTTTCTTTTTTTTTTTTTTTTTTTTCCGACGAAAGGAGGGCCTTTTTGCCCCCCTAAACGTGCCCCAAAAGTCACCAAATTTTGCACGCAAGCCAGGCCTGGCGAAAAATTTAATGGTTTGCATTAATGGGCGTGGCAAAATGATTCAACAGCGCCCCCTAGAAAACCTCAAGCCCCCCAATACGGTTTGACGTACATGCACGAAAATCGGTACACACCTCTATAATGTCGCAACTTAAAGAAAAGTTTCTTGGCGCCATGGCCAAAACCGAACAGGAAGTCGGCCATTTTGAATTAATCATGTCATTTTGGTGAAATTTATTCCATTCCTTCAGCTGCTTCTTCGCCCGAACCGTAACGTGCAGCACCCAGGTGTATTATACATCAACATGTGCATCTCGATCCTGAGACGACGCGCATTACATTTCTCAGTCAAAAGCGTTACTGTGGCAACGCTAGACGCCAAAAAGCACGCCCCCCCTTCATCTGATTGGTCTATACAGAAAAAACTTTGTGCCTCAAGCCCCACAATACGGTTTAACGTACATCCACAAAAATTGGTACACACCTGTATCATGTCGCAACTTAAAGAAAAGTCTCTTGGCGCCATGGCCGAAACCAAACAGGAAGTCGGCCATTTTGAATTAATCGTGTAATTTTGGCGAAATTTATGCCATTTCTTCAGCCACTTCTTCGTCCGAACCGTAACGTGCACCCAGAGGTGTTATACATCAACATGTGCATCTCGATCCTGCGACGACGCGCATTACATTTCTCAGTCAAAAGCGTTACCGTGGCGACGATAGATGCCAAAAAGCGCGCCCCCACTTCATCTGGTTGGTCCATATTTGATAGTTCCTACTTTCTGCCATAACTTTTGAACGGTTTGACATACAGAGTCGTGGGTGGTGTGATCAGACTCGGTGTTGACTCCTTCACCTTAATTGGTGCAAATTAGCCCCGCCCCTTCATCTGATTGGTCGATATCTGATAGTTCCTACTTTCTGCCATAACTTTTGAATGGTTTGATAGAGAGAGTCGTGGCTGGTGTCATCCGCTAAATGTCCAGGCCTGAAGAATCTACATGCAAGTCATACAAGCGCTTCCACTGCAGCCTGAACGTGCACAAGGGTGCGAGGGCCCGTTCATCGCTGCTTGCAGCTTTAATTTCCTTTGCCCCTGTCTAATTCATGCTACATCGATGATGGAAATCAGCATATGACGGCCTTTCTGGTTTTGTTTGGTGAGGATCGGCCACATGTACTCTTATAGATTTATGTAATTTGGGATTTAATATATTTATGTTGACCTGTACATTTTTCACACAAACTGATTTGTATTTGCATAAGCGTTTTAAATATTATTGAGTTAATTTATGATTCATTTTGGAGAGACTTTTATCAAAATGCGTCTATAATTTTGAATGGTCAGCTATTTACAAATGAGCCAACGAAACCAGTTCGTAAGAAAACGTATGCATTTTCATGACTGCTGCCACAGAGAAGCTGTAATGTCAGTGTCATACTGTACCTATTCAGTTGGCTAAGATTTTTGATTGACATGTTTCACAGAAATAAAAAAGCCAACAACAAAAGAGCTGTTTTGTTTTTCATGGAAGCAAGGACTGAAGTCAAAGTTTGAAGGAGAGAGCATATTATCTGACGGTGAAAACACAGAAACCCTTTTCAATTTGAAATGAAGATTTTGAGTTGTGTGCATCTGTTCAAGGATGATACACAATGACACAAAATCACTTCGAAACCTTTGAAGAAAAAAATATGGACAGGAACAATGATCTAGGATTAAAAGCAACTCCATCAAAAGATTTCTGGCTTGGCTACAAATTCAATCAATTCGTGTCTAATGTCAACAAAAGAGCAGAGTTCTTTTCAGCAAAGATTCAACTGAATAGCAAACGTACGTACACATATCCTTTGGGCTCCCAACCTTGTATTTTGAATATTTAATGTGTTCTAACTGAATCTAGTTTTATATTTTTCTCTATTAAGACACTTCAAATATGGATAAAATACATTTGTTTTCTTCCAACAAACAGGAAAGCCAGGCATCTTATAGGTGTCCAGCCTCCTTAAAGTTTGGTCCATAGCAGAATGTGTGCAGAGGAACCAGCAGTAGTTGCATCTTGGATCCACGGTCACATAATCAGCCCAATTACTTCACCAGTCCTGCAGCATATAATCCACTCAGCAATTCCTCCGTGCACCTTGATTACTCAACACATAAAAAAGCATATTTGCTCAAAATAGACCAGAATGCAAATTGGGGGGAATCTTTAATGAAAACGATGTGCTTTCCTTTTCTTTGAATAAACATATTCCCTCTCTGTTCCTCAACACCCAACCTCTTTGCTCTGGCCTAGTTGTGGTTTTCCAGAGTGTCTAGGATTTGAATAAGAGGCAGGATATTTAGCTCTCACAGTTCCTCCCTGTGGAAGCAGCCGTCAGTTAAGATACAAGGAAACAGACCCCCCCCCCCAAAGCTTGAAACTGTCCAACGTACAGGCTGTCAAAATCAGTCTCTGTTGCTCTCTTTTTTACTTTTATTTTTTGGTATATTTTATGATTTCCTGAGCTGGATCAAACTTTCGTATAAACCACTCAGTTAGGGTTCTGATCTTTAAAGTGACAAGAGGCACGGCTCAAAGAAGCCCACTGTCTCCTCTTCTGTATGCGGTGATTATACAGCCATTAGGCAATCAGACAAAACCCTGATATTCAGAGAGAAACTATTGGTACAAGTCAACATAAAATACTATTGTATGGTGATATTTGTGTGACATTACCAAATCCCCCCAACTCACTGGCAGCTTTAACCAGATGTATTGAAGAATTTGGTCTAATTCATGAATAAAGTATATTTAGGAAAACCTGAAATATTAGCCCTGGGAAATACCAGAAATACTGAGCCATCTTACAGTATATTTGTCCCTTCCATTGTGCTTCATCTGGGCTAAATTATTTAGGAATTAAGGTCACCCAAAATATCAATCAGTTATACACAGAGAACATCAGTCCCTTGATAAAAAACCTCAAAGAACGACTAAAAAGACGGATTGTTTCCCTCTCCTTTCTTTGCAGAATTGGCCTTGTCAAAATGAAAAGCCTTTCCAGATGACATATCATATATCCGTGTTGTTTATAAATCTACAGCTGAATGACATTAAATGACCCAATAACAGATTTTGTTTGGAATGGTGAGAAACACAAGACTATTGTTGGGCCATAGTCCTATGTGGTGGTGACTATGTGATTATGTGAAATTTGAAATGTGAAATTATGTGAAATTTGCTAGTTGCAAAGGTCTGTGCTCGGACTCTCCTTCCTTCACTATTATTCTGTAGAATAATTTACCTTAAGGCTGATTTTTGCATTTTGCATTTTCCTAATTACATCAGGTGGTGCCCCGTTTTGATTAAAGGGGACCTATTATGGCATTTTAAACAGGCCTTGAATGTCTTAAAAACAAGCTTTTGATTATTTTTGCTAAATAAATGAGAAATTCAGCCTCTAAACCATGTCTTTATCTTCCCATTCTCTAACCTCCTTATCTATGAGGGATTCTGAGTGGGCGGGGCTATGATAATGAGGCACTGTGCTGATTGGCTGCCTGAATGACGCGATACACCGCTACAAAAAATGGCAGAAGATCCGGCCAGCGGAGTTAGTTGTGGGTGTGTTTTCACACATCGGAGGCTCTGAGTTGGCAGGCTGAGGGGAGACCACTTTATATATGTTAAAGCAAGAGAAAACATGTTTTTCATAATAGGTCCCCTTTAAGTCATTTTGAAGATTCAATTTGATAAATAATCTACTTTATTAATTATTAAGGATTGTCCTCCGACAATCATTAATAACTCTTGGATAACTGAACCAGCACCCCCTCTGTGGCACAACACTATATCCAGAAGAGCAGGTTGGAAAGGGCAAACACAATGTAAAATACTACCTACTATCCATACGAGCAAGGATTATTTCCTCGTCAGGTTTGTAGAGGTTCAGACTCTCCTTGGTTTAGTATCAAGTCTACTGTTTGTAAAGCAGGAAAGACATAATGATGAATGTACTAGTATGTACCTGGAAAAACACTCAATAACCACCTACCCTCTCCACCGTATAATGAGACTGACACAACCAACCCAGAGCTTTCAGCACAGGGACCAGGTCCTAACTTTACACTCTGGTGAAGTTTAGGTATTGATAAGCAATTTGAACTTCTTGACAATGGAATATTTAAAACATTTCAATTACTCAAAACCCAATAACATATATCAAACTAATACATTTATAAATACTTAAACGTCAGACACTTAAACAATTCACAAGGAATCTCAAATAAGTCTCTTCTAGGGATGGGAATCGAGAACCGATTGTTCAGAACCAGTTGTCAGTGTTTCAATTCCTTGGAATCGTTTGCGATTCTCTTTTCGATTCCAGTGGGCACGAATGATGTCATCACTCACGTTAAGCAGAATCGAAAATGGAATTGTAATCTCTGATCCCGAGTCTCATCTACTGGATAGAATTTTCTTAAAGCATAAGCTGCAAACATATTCTATATCCAGATGTTACGGTTAAACACGGGTAAACTTGCATGGTTAAAATACCCCTGCATGCTTCGCTTAATTGTCCACTTGATAATGATGTATGGGATGAGACGTTCCAGACCATCCAGAATTTCGATTTGCAACAGACATAAAGAATTGCATTACAATATCTTTGAAAAAATGAGGATGTGACTCAATCATTTGTAATGCTAATGCAGAAAGCAATAGTGGTCAAATGAATGTTTAATCCTTAAATCCAGTAACTGTCAGATTCTTTGAAACTTTTGCTCAACTAATGTTTTAAAAGGCAACTTTAACATCTATCAATGTCATTTTCTGAAAAGATGCTTTTACACAAGTATTGCTTTGAAGTGCTTCAAGTATCTTCTCTAAGTAAGAGTCCTGTGCACTTCAAACCAAACAACAGCTCCAGATATAAACTGCTTCACCAAGGACAAAACACTTATACAGGCACTAAACAACATTTTATGTGAAGTCCAAGGCAGTGAGGAGTCCTCAGACCTTTATACAGAAACTTAACAACACCACAAACGCATGGCACAACAGAAGATAGCCAGTTCTTCAGCTCAAGACTTCACACCTATATCTCAAGGATAAAGGGTCACTATTTTGAGGACAGTAATGTCCACATGTTTGACCAGGGGGTCCTTAGGCAGTTTCACAGCCCTGACCAGTTAAGCAGTGCGTAATAGACAACGGGCCCTAATGACCCCCAGATGAGTAGTTTATTAGCCTGAAACTCCACACCAGTCAAGAGGAAACCTATCGGACTAGAGGTGAAATGTCTTCAAGGACCAAGAAAATACACTGAGTTGCCTTCAATGCAAGCAAATGGGATCACTATGAATCGAATGACTGAGAATATACATCAGCATGCAGGATAAAAAATACATCAGGGCGACATGAGTGTTTCATAAATACGAGGAGCATCC
Organism: Cololabis saira; assembly: GCF_033807715.1. Classification (NCBI taxonomy): domain Eukaryota; kingdom Metazoa; phylum Chordata; class Actinopteri; order Beloniformes; family Belonidae; genus Cololabis; species Cololabis saira. The sequence continues at coordinate 24,442,871 of NC_084607.1, read as the reverse complement.
TGGTTAAGTAAGCTGTTAGAGTTGAGCTCTGGCTGTATCTATGTCATTTGTAAAAATGGCAATACAGCAGTATTAAACTGTTACACATAGTGATTAAATGGTGTAATTATTTATTTAAAAACTCCTTATAAGTCAGATGAAGTGCTTGGATAAAGAACCAGCAAGTTATGTCTTTAGGCTCAAATTAAGACACGACCTGCATTAAAAATGGAGGTTAAAACTCACAGAAAACCCTATCACTGCTACCACTGCAGTTACTAGATAATAGTTATTTCATTGTGGTTGTCTGAGTTATAAATTTCTGCACCGCACTGATCTTTTATAAACTATTGGGTAATCTTGGAAAAAGCATATCAGCAGCAGAGCCAGACACAAGTCAATGAACAATTAATCTCATGACCAGCCGACTCTGCTGGGAGGCAATATATGCACCAGAAGAATCATTTTTATTGAGGAGGGTTACTCAGAGAGTGTGTCCTCCACCAATGCCAATTCCATATTTCACACATCGGAATAAAAAGTTATCTGGATCAGCACCAGATTTCTATGGCTGGTCTTTTGCCCGTGCTGTACCTCTCCAAGTGTCACAAAGTTCAACCTGGCGATTATTGGACTATCTTGCTTTGAAACAAATAAAAAACTGAAGGACAGGAGAAGCATGCTGAAAACATCCCTCCATTCGAAGTGGAGGACAGACGAGCCTCACCTGGCACTCCTGCTGATTTGAGTGTTAAAACCCACCTGGTTCTGAATGTAGGCGTGAACCCTCTCGAGCATTCCCTCACAGCTGTACTCGAAGGGCAAGAAGGGCTCCACCTGTGAACGCAGATGTGCAGGCAGATGAAGAGAAAACTCGAGGAAGACACTGTCGTGTGTGTGTGTGTGTGTGTGTGTGTGTGTGTGTGTGTGTGTGTGTGTGTAGAACCAAACGATTGTAATTACAGAAACCGAGGATCTCGATAGTTAATCCAAGTTGACATATTCATTAGTGTAATTGTGGAAGGCTTATATCATGGCACACGCTTCACATTAAAATAAATGACTTCATACATCACACTCGACAACAACAAAAATAATGTCATTATTGTTTAGTGATGAGCCGATCGATGTATCAAACAATAAATGAAAAAAAACTGCAGTGGCGCGCAGCTCATCCAGGACTAGGGCTCTGGTGGTGTAGTCCAGCTCCTCTGGCTGCTCATTTTTAATTTCTGATGGAGGGAAATGTTTCAGAATTTACGCAGAAAGCATTGATCAATAATATTTTCTCTTCTTTCTCGTATTTCACACAATCATGTTGACACAACAACATTAACATGACAGAAATACTTATTTTGGACAAATGACTGTATGTTGAATCTCTTTGAAGACAAATTGAAATTAATGACTGCATTTTAAAACATTTTGTGGTTCTGTGAATTTAGTAATAATTGATACGCTTGCACAGATCCAGCCCTGTGGGGTTCCCCGGTTCCCCGCTGCTCCAAAATGTCTCTTGTGTTGGATAAACTAAAATCTCACTGTTTACTATCAGACCACAAGAGCACTCAGGCTTTTAAGTTGATAAATGTTTCCTTTTATCGTTGTATTCCTTTTAGCACTCTCTTAATATTTTATTTCATCTGCGTTTAATGAAATGTATCTGGCACTTCATCAGTTATTCCACAATGCAATTTGCCTTTTAGGCATCTTTATATAATAGAATCTGAGTCAAAGAGAGAAAAAAAATCTTTCATGGAGGGAGATTTGAATGCAGCCACAAAAAAGCAATCTTTGAATGATTGTCCAACTAATACACCCAAACTGATTCCTTTGCCTAATAAATATGTGAAGGACATTCAGTACTTCCTGCCATCATAGAGGATATGATGAATTAAACCTCTACCTGCCAGTACACAAGGACACAAGCCCAGTTGGGTTGTTAAGGTTGTTGTGTGTTTATTAAATACACATGTTTATGAATATGTTTAGGATAGCATTGTGCTTAAGAGAAGTTAGTGTCTTAACTGAAAATTTTATCTAAAAAATGTCATTGTGATTTGAGTGACGGACATATTACTTACCATTTATTTGCTTTGTCATGAATGCGGTCGGGAATCCCAGGATTCACCACAATACAATACTGATAATATCATGAAACAGCAATTCATAATCCATATCTGATGTTAAACTCACGGCCTGTGGCTAATCTAATTCTAATTAGATTAATCTAATTTCATGTGGCCTGCGAGAACATAGACACAGAATTTTGTACTTACGACGATGCAACTTATTAAACTGTTATAAACAAGTACATGGACCAGAACTACCATGTCCCACAATACATCATGGTTTCAATATCTGTGCCTTGATGGTAATTTGAAAAAATAGAAAGCAATAAATACACACACACACGCACGCACGCACGCACACACGACGACTAGAGAATATAAGCCAGTTTGCCAGTATTCTTTGTTTGTGGACAGTAGCAGCTGGGCAGTTCTACAAGACACCAAGACAACAAATTCTCAGTCTGTGAATTAAAAGTATCGAACTATGATTAGGAGTACAAGTCAAAAATTGAAAATACACATTTCCTCATGAACTTATCTCCATGTTGCTTTAGCGTCTATCTACGGACATTTAACTGCTTATACAGATAACTGTGCATTTTTCAAATCTCTTGTCTCATCATAAAAAGCTGGAATAGCTTTCTCAGTAAAGTTATTTTCTGCTTTGGATTTCATACCTCAGATCCAATGATTGTAACATCTCATTTTCATCCACACTGCATTGGTGGAGGTCATTTTACAGGCATCTTGCTATTGATTTTATGGAACTAAGCAGGTCTTGGGAGGCAAAGATTTGCCTTAAATATTCCATGAACAACTGCAGGTTGATAGTGTGATATCTGTTCCTAAATCCTGAGGGCAACTGAAATTTATGTAAACTTTATTTGTATAGCACCTTACATCGACCTCAAGGTGAACCAAAGTGCTTTACATAACATACAACAAAATAAAACAAGAATAAAACATATGAACATATAAAAACATCAAGTATAAAAAGTGTCGCCACACTACTGGGTATTAAAAGCCACCCTGAATAAATAAGTTTTAATTTTAGATTTAAAAAGGCCAAGGTCAGAGATGGTGCGTAATTCACAGGGGAGCTTATTCCAGAGCCTGGGGCCGGCAACTGAAAAGGCTCGGTCACCCCAGCGCTTCTGCTTTGACCTGGGCACTTCCAAAAAACGTTGGTTGGAGGACCTCAGAGCTCTGCCAGGCTCACGCACTGTTAAAATCTCCGATAAATAAGGAGGGGCAAGGCCGTTAAGAGCTTTAAAAACAAACATTAAAAGTTTAAAATCAACTCTAAAACGAACAGGCAGCCAGTGAAGGGAATAGAGGACCGGGGTGATGTGCTCTCGTCTGGGTGTGTTCGTTAAAAGACGGGCAGCTGCATTTTGTACCAGCTGAAGACGGCTAAAAGAGGATTGGGCAATGCCAACATAAAGTGCATTGCAATAGTCCAATCTGGAGCTGACTAGAGCATGGATAGCTCTCTCCATGTCGTGACGGCTCAAAAATGTTTTGACTTTGGTTAAAAGACGCAATTGATAAAAACTTGTCCTCACGACATTGTCCACTTGTCGGTCAAATTTTAAAAAGCTATCAAAAATAACTCCCAGATTCCTAACTTTGGGACTAAAAGATCCGGACAAAGAGCCAAAGTCAGCCGTCACGGTGTCACCAAACAAAATGCACTCCGTTTTGTCCTCATTTAAATGTAAAAAATTGCGTGCCAACCACTGTTTGATGTCAGCAATGCATTCCAGCAGGGAGCTTTGTGCACTAGTGACTTTAGGCTTCAGTGGCAGATAGATCTGTAGATCATCTGCATAACAATGAAATGATAAGTTATGTCTGGCTATAATGGACCCAAGTGGCAACATATATAATGAAAAAAGAAGTGGGCCTAGAATAGAACCTTGCGGGACGCCGCATGAGAGGGAGGCACTGGAGGAGCAGGAATCACCAAGCATAACGGAGAAGGTTCTATCTGACAGATATGACGTAAACCACTTGAGTACAGTGCTGTGAAGGCCAACATAATGTTTCAGGCGTGACAGAAGGACTGTGTGGTCGACTGTATCAAAAGCCGCTGTGAGATCTAGCAGCACTAAGACAACAGGGCACTTGACATCAACAGACAGGGCAATATCATTGTGCACCTTTAACAAGGCAGACTCAGTGCTGTGACGAGACCTGAACCCAGACTGAAACTTTTCAAAAACAGAGTTGTTCTCCAGAAATGATCTTAACTGGGTAAAAACAACTTTTTCTAAAACCTTAGACAGAAAAGGCAAATGAGAGACTGGTCTAAAATTTGACAAAACTGAGGAGTCAAGATGCGTTTTCTTTAAAAGGGGCCTAACCACGGCATGTTTAAAGGCAGCTGGGACTGCTCCTAAATTAAGACAGGCATTGATAAGCATCACAAGACTGGGCCCAACAGTATTAAAAGAACTCTTTAAAATTTTGGCCGGAATAACATCCAGAGGACAGTTAGTAGGCTTCAAAGACTTCATGATGTCAGCAAGGGAGGAGAGAGAAACCAGTTGAAAGTGGTCCAATACAGCGGAATGGGCCGGGGAAGCAGATAAATCCGTACCCGAATAATTGCTGGTAGCCTGCCTGACAGAGTTTACTTTATCAATAAAAAAGTTGAGAAACTTCTCACAAGTAGCAGTTGAGAAATCAGTCACAGGAGAGGTAGGTGGGGTTATAACAGAGTTGATTGTACTAAACAACACCCTGGAACAGTGGCCACTTCTGGAGATGATATCAGAGAGAAACTGAGATTTTGCCTCCCTCACAACTCTCTGAAACTCAGCAAGACAGTCCCTTAGAATCTCCAGAGACACATGTAGTTTGTCCTTTTTCCATTTTCGTTCTGCTTGCCTGCACCGCCGCCTAACGACCCGTGTGGTTTCGTTTAGCCATGGCTCTGTTCTTGGCTTTGCAATTTTTTGCCTTAGAGGGGCCACAGAGTCCAAAATCCCGGAGCAAGTGGTGTAGAAGGAGGACAGAAACTCATCTGGACAAAGAGGGGGGACCATGTCATTCAACCTATATCCCTGATATAGGTTGTCCCTGAATGCAGCAGAAAATTCTTCAGCTGCAGAAGATGTGATGATGCGACGCTGGCGGGATGGAATGAGAGGCTTGCTGACTGGTGAAGGGGCTAGAAATTCAAAAATAACGGGGAAATGATCTGAGATGGCAGTCTCAGAAATCTCATAAAGGGAGATTGACAGCCCGGAATAAATAATTAGGTCAAGAGTATGCCCAAGATGATGTGTAGGTTTGTCCACTAATTGAATTAAATTAAAAGTTTCTAAAAGCCTTTTAAAATCAGTGGCGAACTGATCAGGAGCACAACAAACATGAATATTAAAATCCCCACAAATCAGTAGTTTGTCATACTTGGGGAGAAAGTCTGCTAAAAACTCAGAAAACTCATGAATGAAGTCCTTATTATATTTGGGAGGGCGATAGACAACAGCGCATAACACAGGACTTGCAAACTCCAACACAAATAATTGTAGCTCAAAACTGGAGTAAGTATCTGTGTGGAGAAGCCGACATTTAAAACTGTCCTTAAACACAGCAGCAACCCCGCCCCCTCTACCCGAAAGTCGAGGCGAGCTGAAGAAGGAACACCTAGGTGGGAGGAGCTCTGAGAAGGCGCTGTTGTCACCTGGTTTCAGCCAGGTTTCCGTCAACAAAAGGAAATCCAGGGAAGAAGAGGCAAACAAGTCGTTCAGGATAAAAGTCTTATTAGCCATGGACCGAGTGTTCACCAGAGCCATGCGAATTAAACACTGGTCAGATTGTCGGGAGGCACGACCGATCGGGCGGAGATTCTCCAACACACAGCCCCGTCTGTGGATTCTCACGGGCCGGTGACAGGGGAGCGGATACCCGGCCTCCGGGACTGCCGGCAACAGCCATCGATAGCAGTAATCCGTGGAGCCTTGCGTGCTGTAGCCGGGTTGACGACCATAGTTATGGGTGGATGTCGAGGCCAGGTAAGCTCTCAGCCTACACACTACTCCACCTCTCCTTCCTCGTCTCCTGCGTCGGCCGTTGCGTAGCAACCCGATGGATGAACGCCATATGCACGGTGGAATAGACGCCAGCAACGGCGGCGGCGTCTTTGGCTGTCCATTAAAGTCCTGGATCGGTAGCTTGACCACAGAATTGCGGATATTTAAAAGGGCCAGACGATCATACACCAGTAGCGGTGACACATTATGGACAAAAAACGCCCAAAACAGGACAATACAAAGAAAAAGTAACAGGGGCAGACGGCCAGCCACACACAACGGCGCCATCTTCTCCATCTTCTCCATGTCACAGAAAAGGGAATTTTTCAAGCACATGGTGTATTCATGTCTGAAACAAGTTTTATTTTCCAAAGAATAACATAAACAAAGATGTGCTTCACAAAAAAGCATATTACACACACACACACACACACACACACACACACACACACACACACACACATTGAGATACATTGTTGAATGTGCTTGCAAAATACATTCTTCTGTGGTCCCTGGTGATTTTGCTCATCCTTTCAATTAAATAAGAGCCGAAATTGGTCCAGACTCTGCACTTAAACAACATTTTTTTTGTTTTTTTTTGTTTTTTGTTTTTTTAAGACGAACGACCTGCAAATTTGAGAAATGTTCGGGAAAAACAAAATCCGATGTTCCTTGCATGTTTATTCTAGGACCTTTATTTAATGCTTAATCATTCATGCACCAGCTCCAGCTGCATTCATGCAGCTGGACAGCCTGGAAACTGGGCAAATTAAAGTTTGAGTCTATTTTAAACCTTTAAAAGTCAGGAAAGGGATAATATGGGACCTTTAAGAGTCAGATGTCACCCTCAACTTTCTCTTCCCTGTCTTGTTAACTTCCAGTGAAGTTTCCTTTATCCATATGCTCAGCACTGAGGTGAGCCATGGATACATTCAAAAGTCAGTATTAATGAACTTATTCTCCTGTTTTTGCCAAAAATCAAGATCCTCTCTCAGTCTAGCCACTGAATTTTCTTTACCGGAGGACATCAGTCCAGAGTTTGTGCTGCAGCACTGTGTCAAGAAAAGTATGATGATACTTGAACCCACAATCTCAGGACACAGTGACACATGAGAGCAGTCTACACACTATACAATTTATGAGAACTGAGTCCTCTCTGAGCTATGCTCTTCATCAGAATACCTCTGATTTTGTTAACTGAGAGTGATCTTTGTCTACTCAACAAACAGTTTGGTATTTTACACTTCAGTGTTTGAATGGTGAACTGAAGCTACTGTAGCACCGCTGCTGCTGAGCTTGGCTTTGCACCCGGAGAGCAGGAGGGAATAACTTCCTCGGTTCAGTCCAGTGGAAATACGATCCACCCAACAGCACATCCAAGGGTCATTAATTAACATGTCCACTCAAAAATAAAAATGCAACCAAGTTACCAGTTGCTTAGCAACGGAGACTTCAAAAAACTTACTGCTTACAGGCAATGTCACATACACTGCCCCTCTTGAGAAATAGCATCTCTTTTGGGTTATGTTTGATAAAAAACATTAAGATTCAGATGTGATACAGGGAGATTTTGCCTGCGTGTAAAGCAAAGCAGACCAACCTCTGGCTGTGAGATCATATTTGTCACACAAACATAAAAAGGAAATCAGTCTTATCTAATATAAATTCGCTTAGATATTGAAATCTAATAAAAGCAAGTTGGCTTTAAGTGGACGGAATCATCTTAGTCCTCCACATTTAAAAATGATAAAATGACATTTTGTCTGTAACAATTACACAGGATAGACTACTGCCCTTTTAGTTTTCTATTTGTATGAGGAGCATTGTATTCTGGTCCTCTTGAACTGACATTTTAAGCATTTACCAGTATAACTGTTACACTATACTTCATTTTGCCTCTATCAGCAGGAAACAGAAGGTCTATTTGGCACATCTGGCAGGTATGCATGCATCTTGGCGCCAGGAGAGGCTTGGCAGTGACTCTGCGCTGTTGTGGTGACAGATTGAGAACAGTGCGATTGATTAATATGATGTGCTGCAAACAATGTTCACTGCCTGTGGGTTGGCCTCTGGAAAGCTGCAGTGTAAACCCAGGTGTGGGCTCAGTTTACCTACTGAGTCACTCAATATTTCAAGTAATTAGAAGTGCACAGAGCAGAGAGGGAGCCAGCTAAGCATTCTGCTGTAATGTCAGATACTGAAATTAAGAGCTTTATTAAGGCTTCAAAAGTGGGTCAAACCATAGTGTGAGAGAGGAGATTATGCTCTCACCCATACCATTATGTGCACTTTGGAAGACTTTAATATTACAGGACCTTTTTTTGTTGTTGCATGAGCAGTGTGTAGTTTAGATGAACAAAAAAAACAACCTACATTGATCTTCATGATCTCACGGATGGTTGCATCAAACTCTTCAGAGTTATTGAAGTCGATGGTGATGACATGTGGCCTGCCAATATACTGCTCTGCATAGGGATGCTGAGAGGACACCTGTGGGGGCATCAATTAATTCACAGTCACAGGAAGCCTTGAAAGCAACTTTTGCACAGTGTAGGCATAATATGACTCCTTCTGTGAGTATTTACCTTTCTGGAGGTGGGCTTCCCTCTAAAGAACTCGTGATTGAGAGAGCTGTGGGGAGGGTTAAACTTAGGTTGCAGAAAAATGCACCCGTTGGCTATTGCCTCCAAAGGGGCGGGTCCTTCATATGGAAAGCCGAATCCAATGAAGAGCTTGCAGGAACAAAAGATGATTACAAGTGTATTGACTATCCCTCTCATCCAGGTCAAAAGTTGAATGTAAATACTGCATGCAATAACAGCCTTGGTAATTCAAGCTCACCTTAGCTTTCCTGAGGAGCTGCTGCAGCTCCTGCTGAGGCAGAAGGCCATGGTTCTTCACAAAAGCAGGCACCTCTGGTGGGCGCTGGGTCTCATAGTACACTGTCCCATGTATCTCCATGTAGCGATGCAGGATAGCCAGGAACTTCTCCTTATCCTTTGATATACACAAGAGTCAGGCAGAAGAAGAGGAAAATGGTTAGTTGTTTTTGCCTTTTTTCCAGTCCTCAAAATCCCTGTCAACTAGACTTATCTTAGTGTTGTGCCTGTATTAACGAATCAGCTATCACATTAAAACCAAAGACAAATTTGATCTTCATCAAGGAGCATAACAAAAAGCCCGAGGCCCTTCACGAGCCCCCGAATGTTTCAGAGCTCGGTCCAACTGTGCCAGCATATGCCGGTCCCTGTAAGTCACAGGAGGACCCAGAGCATCTGCTGCCAGACAGCATCCAGGGATCATTCAGGACATGCCCAGAGGTCTTTTGTTCATTCCTCGATGCATTTGAGCTATCTTGGTGGCCTATATTATATAAGGAAGATAGCTTTTACGTTTTATCCAATTGGTGAAAACTGTTCTGGATTACAAAGATGTTTCTCTTATCGGACAATGCTGTGGTACAGATTTTAGTGTTTGGCATCTTTGCAGAGCAGATATTGCTCTCTCGGTTCCCTAAGAAAAAAAAAAAGATGTAAAGCATGTAGACTAATAAGAGTATTCATTCAAATAGTATTTATTATTGTAGTTTTATATTCTAACAATTATATAATGAACAGATTGCACTGAAACTGCTATCCAAGTTTAATCTGCTTGTATATTTGACGATACTGGCTGTGCTTTTACGTGCTCATTCTTGTTTTAATTTGTACCATATTGACTTTACACACTGTAAGTCACTTCTCCCGCAGCCTCACTCCTGCATTGACCAATTAAATGAGCCAAACTAATTCATCACTATCACACACACACAGCCACTGGGAAAGGGCAAAAGAAAAAAGCCCAAAGATAAAAATCAAGCAAGCAGAAGCAGATCTAATGAGCAGAGGCTACTGATGCCTGCACAAACATCATCGTTTTGGAAGCTAATGATTACACTGTACCTGGGCCCTTTTAATGCAAAAGAATTATATAGCAATTTGTTATACAGAGAAAATAAAGTAAATTAACGTGCATCCTCTGTGTTTGCCTTAGGACAATCTGTTTTTAGTTATAGTTTAATTCCGTGACAGATCTTATATTATGCACGCGCGCGCGCACACACACACACGCTGCTGCGCGCGGCTCCTCTATTAAAGACGCTAATAGTACTTCACGCACGCACGCACGCACGCACGCACGCACGCACGCACGCACACACACACACACACACACACACACACACACACACACACACACACACACACACACACACACACACACACACACACACACACACACACACACACACACACACACACACACACACACACACACACACACACACACACACACACACACACACACACACACACACACACGTATGTGCAGGCATCAATCCTTCAGATATGCCAGTTTAAGACGAGCAGCATCCTGTGCGAACTAACATGGAACGAATAACAAAAAGGCTTCCAGTTGTTTGTTTGTGCAAAGAAGCACAATTGTGAGCAACAGCTGTGACTAGATGTTAATTGAAAAAAATGTATGAGAATTAAATTAATTACATTTTTCAATGATTAGAATAATTAAAATAGTGTGATGGAATTTGTAGGTCATTATGTGAGTTTTATTCCTTGCTCTATTTATACTTATGGCACTCAAGTGGATCATCACATATAGTTTGTTAAATTGTCTTTTATCTCAGGGTGGCTGGAGCTGAAAACGCAGATATCCACATGTTGGTTTGGTATTCTTATAACATATTCATAACCAGGGCTGTCAAGTCTCTGTCAAGGATTGAGCGTGAGACACGCATTTCAATAAGTTCACACACCACACACGGCATTTCTTATGCTGGGACATTAACTTTGTGGCACAGAAATCCCAACAGCCCATCTTACACACGAGTCAACCTATCAGCAAATCAGAAAATAGAATATTCTGTTGCCAGGTAAGGTCTGAGTTTCAGCTTCAAGCGTTCCATGAATGCGTAGGGGACTTAAGTCACAACACACATCACCCTTAAACAAACACCCACACACACACGGAATAACCACCACAGTTTAAGGTGCCAATTTGGGGCCGAATGTGTTGTACTTTATTTCAATTTTAGTTTTTGTTTTTTTGTTAAGAGCAGAATGAGACCACTGCTGTTCAAGGGGCCCATTTGATTTTGTTATTTGTATTTTATATTATTATTATACGTCACTAAAACAAATTATTTAATATAGCATGAATATTGTGAAGAGACAATGGCCACTACAGTGTTTTCCTTTGTTATAGAATAAATAAAACTGTGTATTTTATTTACATAAATTCGGGTGGCATTCTTACACGCGTGCACCCCCTCCCAAAATAAAAACTCCAAGCATTCTTCAAAACTTGATTGCGCTGACCATAACTATGGGAATCGCCGTAATCTCAGACAGTTTTTTAAATATTTCTTCCAGTACGTTTCAGAGCAATTTTTTGCCTCGCATGAGCTGAAAAATTGCAAATCATACAACTGGATTTAAAAGAGATCCTTTACGCTGTGCTAGCATCGAAATAACCAAAAGGCTTCCAGTTGTTTGATTAGTTAGAGAACGTTTAGTGAAATTGTATCTTCAAGTACAAGTATACCCAGATACTCCTATGACAGCAACGCTAGCATTGTAACCCGTTCATAAAGAACTGTACTTCCTTGGTTCGACCACCAGGGGGCATGTTCCCATTTCACACAGATTGGTAAAGGGCCTGGTGAAACCCCGTTAGAGGGGCATCGAGTATCCAGATACACTTTTTTTTTTGTCAAATTTCAAAACACATTTGTCGGCATGTTTTAACTTTCACTGCACTGTTAAAATATGGATAGCTTGGCCACAAGCAGATAAATCTGACCCAAATCAATTGCTCAGTTTGCTTTACAAGACATCTAGCTGAAAGCCTCAGCTGTATGGCAACACATTAAAGTGAGGTAAGGAGACAAATGCAGTCTGCCACAATGCACGTTTGTAATGTGGTCAACCACAGTGGCACAACAGCCACAAAAAAAAAAAACACCTGGATACCCGGATTATAGGCTCATCAGTTCAATAAATAACATACTGATTGTATTGAAATGCAACCGTATACACAAGCTGCCAGCTTTCCTCTTATCGCTGCAGTCCCCATGATGGAGTTTTTTGTATTCACAGTTTAAAGCCTCTAAACTTACAAATGACATATACACTTGGTTCTTGTTGGTTTAAAATGTTCAGGATAATAGCTACTTACAAGCTTACCCTTAGCTTTGCAGTCCATGTCTGACATAACAAGAAATTTGAAGTTTAGGTACCGTAGTTGGATTCGGGATAAGTGCATTTATTTTTAATGGATGCAATCATGCGCTCTCACCAACCACTTTATTAGATCCACCTGGTATTTATACAAGTGTATATACATAAACCCACCACTTTATTAGGTTAACCCGTGAGTGTATTTTGTAATATAAAAGGACAACAGACAGTATATTATATGTGTTCTAACAATACATTTACAACACTGAAGCTCTGGAGCTGTTGTTCAGGCCAGTCAGACAAGTAAAACTCTTGGTTTAAAGTTTGGATTTTGGGAAAATCAATAAACCGAGTGAAAAGCAAGCGTACTTACTTGAAGCTGTGATGATCCATCAATGATGCATCAAGCCATGAAATAATAAAGAGCAGTACAAATTATAAAACAAAAGACAGGAGAAACAAATCAATTGAGGCAAAAGAGAAAAAAGGAATAATGTGCTTGAGAATGTGTCATTTATCCTGCCTTAAGACCTTTACAAATCCCAAATCTCTAATGTGGACCCTAAGCCGAGTTAGAGGAGGATGCTGCTCTCAACGTGCTGCTCAATGTTTGTCCACAGAGACCTCTGCACAACAGGCTTTTTTTGACTTCAGTCTCTCTGATTTGCAAACGTTACTCTTCAGCTCAGCTTGTTGTGAGAAAAAGGTAAAATTACAGCAGGACAGGAACAAAGCCCCAGGCAGAACCGAGCAAAGCAAACCTTGAGGGAGCCTGCGATACACTTCAAAGCAACAGTGAGAACGAGAAACCTTGGCTGAAGCTCCAAGGGAAAATTTACTCTAAACAAAAGCAATCGTTCCTCTAGCATGTTGCTTGAGGGCAGATTCCTGGAGGACAATGTGTTTGCAGCAATAATAAAATCTTGTGTAGCTAATAGAAGTTATCCCAAATTAAAATGAACCTTAACATATTCAGTAATTTATGAATACAGCACAATATTATAAACGATTAGCTTAATAAAATTAAAATGCCACAGAAACCCAATCAATGTATTGACTTTTACAAGATTCCTTGTGCCACACTTGCCTTCCACATGCTGGCATCTTTGCCATACACAACAGCCATGTTGTTGACCTTGTTCCTCTGAATGTACATCCTCTCCGTGTCATTCAGCTCCTCTGCCACGAAGCCCATAAAGGAGTTGTCTGGAGTGTGGGCTGCCAAGGACAAACAAAGTTAATTGGAAACACAATGCTTCAAATCCATTTAATGCGTGAAAAAAGTGACAAGCAAGAAAGGAGATGTGTGTGGATTTTAAAGGCGTAAAAAAAAAAAAAAAAAAGCTAAAGATGGTGCATATGTTGAGAGTGAGGAGGCTTTCTGCATCCTAATGTTCAGACATTCAACCGCACAGGAGAAAAACGGAGCAGGACGGAGTTATGGACTGTTGCCTTAATGATTTGCAGACAAGATTCCCGTGAACACAGACAAAATCTACACACTTCTGTGTTTTCTCCGTGTTTCCGGTCAGCTCCTACAGTTCTCCGATGAAAGCCGACTTCTTACAAAGTCAGGCTTCGTGAGAACAGAATTTTGGACACGGAGGGCTTGAACATCGTTGCTGAAATTTTAATCTTCCATCAGTTTCTCTGAATCTTTCATGACTCTGTATGTGCGCGTGTGTGTGTGTGTGTGTGTGTGTGTGTGTGTGTGTTTCTGCTTGAGCTTGCCCAGCAGGGCTCAGCCAGAAGCAGGCAGCCTGAAACATCTGTGAATGCACATCTGCTATGAGCGAAGTCTCTACATGGCGGCTCTAAGCCTGTGCTTGTGCCGTTTTAAAACCCAGAATCTATTTACACTTTCGCTTGCCTGCACTAGCGTGTACACCTGTCCGCATGCATGCATCAAAACAAACTTTATTATTTATAGCCATCAGCCTCAATAAAATGCAACGTGTGAATGTGCGTCAGAAACATACGGAACATGGTCATGTACTGCTGGCCGTGCAGGTTCCAGTAGCCCCAGTTGGTTCTGTAGCCGTGAAGCGTGGCGTACTCCTCGTGGTTGTACGCCGGCTCTGTGCCAAAGGTGTCGATCACTCGGATGTGGCACCTGAGAGAAAACCAGAGTCTTTATCATTTAAATGTTTAGAGACAGCCACCGAACAATCCTCTGCAGTTAAATAGACAGAACCTGGATGGGTCTAAACTTAAACATGACAGTTAGAGAAGGTTTGAGACTTATTAGCACTTTATCAGTAGTGAATACATGTACAGAGAGGTCAAAAATCAGTTGATGTGGTTGAATGTTAACAGATTTATCAAAGGTCTGCAATTGTACTGAGTACCTGGGCTTAAAGTATTGAAAAAGTATTGGTCTGTCACTCACAGCCAAGGAGAACTGCTCAATCAGCGGGCCTCGGACGCATGCTAATTCAATTTGGAGAATGACTTTGCTGCTGTCATGCATAAAGGGATCAGGGTAATCAAAATAGATAATTGTGAAAAATGTAAGTATTTGCTCCTCAGAAGCCCGAGAAAAGCTTCATCAGTGTGGCTTTATGATTTTTTTTGAGTAATGGGATAGAAAGAACCCACAAGAAGTGACATAATATGCATTCTAACCACTTTTTACACCCCTGGTTATTATTTTCCACACTGATGTAACTTCTTTTTTCTCATCTCTTTTTGTTACTGGCAAGAGTTGCAGACTGCAATAAAAGCCAATTGCTTTCTTTTTCTTTGTTTGGATTAAAAAAAAAAGAAGAAAAAGGATGATTTTCTGCTGCTGCTTTACCCAGCTGAAGGAATAAGTGTAAAAACTTCCATCAGCACGAGTAAATGTCAATGAACAAAAGTCGTGTCTTGGAGCAGTTAGATTCTACGATAAAAATTGCAACAGTAATACGGCACTTGTGTGCTGCAGCCATTTTTCTTAGCACATAAACGAAGCTCTGATGCCCTGAAAGACTTGGCGACTCGAAGAAAAATGTAGTGACGTGAACAAGTCAGGAGCCAGCACCTGGGCCATTGATCAGTGTTTAAAGAGGCTAAATTGGAATGGGAAGATTCTGCTGATGCACAGAGGAGTTTGTACCGCTGCCAGAAAATGAGCCGGTACTGAAAGCCAATTACTATTAGCCACAAGGAACACAATAAACAAAAGCTGTGCTTATAGCTTAATAGACAAAAATAAGTTGAACTTTTTGACAGGAAATATGCACACACACACAAAAAAAGGAAGAAAAACAGACTGACTTGTGCTTCTTCAAAGACAGACCCATGTGCTGCTTCATTTGCTGCAGTCCGTGGTAGTCGGTGTAGATGAGATCGAAGGGCAGCGGCCCTGTCAGGGGGCAGCTTCCTCTTCCTGGGGGGACCCCCAAAAAGCTGCAAACATCACATTTGCTTCCATTGTTTCATTGCACAACACGCACAATACAAAATGCAACATTTCAGTGAAAAATCTATTTTAATAGATTCAAAGTTTTATAAGAGGACATACACCAAGCTCTTCTGTGTGCAATGTCCCCGCAAGCCGAGCTTAGTTTGACCTTGTAGCTATATAAAACGGGACACAACAATCTTAATAAAAGCAAAAAAACACAAGGAACTATAGTTTGGAGAAGCACCGCTACCCTGGCCAGTGATTACCAGCAGCAGCGCAGTTATCCCAGAGTTCCATTCAAAACAGAGTGTGATGGCTTTTGTGAGTCATGCCATATGATGACTAATACAATCACTTGCTTGACTAGGTCCATCTGGCATGGGGCCTTTTTTCCATTATATTTTAAATCACACCAGGATGCAGGAGATGTTATAACTAAAAACTATTCCGTGATGGTGACAGCATTATTCATTTCCTTTCTGGTATCAATAATTCATTTCAATTAAGCTCTGGCTTTAGTTGAAAGATTTACAGACTACAAAATTAACTGGATTAAATTGATATTAATGTCTCTTGATTCAACACCTTCTCAACTTGATTTCCCTGTGTCATCACCTATTCAGAGTCAGACCGCTTCACTCATGCTGGAGTGAGTGGTCGTTCTTCCCTTAGTCGTGTTTGCAAGCACCGTTTTAATGCAATATTATAGAGGATTAAGAATGACCTGTACTAAAGGTCTCCGGTGTGGGATTTCTGTGAGGTTCATTTTTTGGTTTTCTGAAGACACTGCAGAAGACACTTATTAAAGGCACTGCAGCTTCCCAAACTTTCCGGTGCTCTAGCTGTAACTTATTTCAAGCGTTATTTCTGGATATTTCAGTTGAGCTCTTTAAAAATATGGTCTGATCCTTTGTCCAAAATTTCCTGGCGGCTCATTAAACAAGGACTGGTTTATCCCCTCAGACTAAGCTCATAACTGCTTTCTTGATCTTGATCCTGTAGGTTCCTGGGATATAACTGCAAATGTCAGTAATCTTCTCCCATTTGGCACAATAACCATCTCTTACTAAATCTTTTTTTTTTTTAACCTTAGGCTGCGATTTGCCCTCAAGGCATATGAGGTTACATGGGATAGAAACATAGATAACCATCCTCTTCTTGAACATTTACAGAAATTGAAAACCACCAGGGGTTTGGGGCTTATTTGTTTAATTTATTTAAAGATAAATCTCCTGCCATACGTGCTTCTTCAGTTTGGTTCAGGGAATATTTCACACTTGGCAAGAAGCCTGACTGACACTAATGTTTTCTCATCTTCCAAATGTCTGGTTCATCAGTGAATACATTTCAAGTTTGCCCACAGGGTTTCACCATGCAGCGCATACTTGATGAAACTGTAACAAATGACGCACAGGCTCTAATATGATTTACAATGGCCACCCACTGTCAACTTTTGGAAATGTGTTGTTAAAATATTTGATGTCCTTTTATGTCCAAGGTTACTTTTACTAGCAAATGACTCAAATTTAAGGTTGAGCAGAGGAGGATTTTAATGGTGGCCTTGATCAGCTTAAAAAAGAAAAAAATCTGTTTTGAAATCCTAGCGTGAGCCTGATATTTATCTCTCAGCTGTCTGGCAGTCCTACATTTTAATTCTTGGGCATGCCACAGCAGGATTTCATAAAGCCATGCCAAGAACAAATCAATAACTGGTCAGCTGCTATAACTTTCTTTGAAGAATTGTTGTCATCATTATCATTTTATGTATATATATATATATATATATATACACACACAATATATATATATATATATATATATATATATATAAAAATATACTGCAGCAACTACTTTGCCTAAAGCCCAACAACATAGACATACTGGGGAAAAAGACCATATAAGAGCAAGTGCTCCCATTGATGACAAGGCTTGACATATCTGGAGAAAAGAAAACCTTGCACAAACTCTCTATGTCACAACAACAAAAACACTTTCAGCTAGATTATATCCTGCACTTCATCGTGATCAATTATTCTGGAAAAAAAACGCCTACGCACAAGTAGACCTAATGGAGAGCTGTCCATCATGAGTTCAATGATTACAGTAATCATTATAATGAACCAGTCACAAAGGCATACATACATACAATGTTAATGTCCAAATCAGCAAAAAATACTATTTTATTTAGATTTTTAGTTCAGATAAAGTCAAAAATGTAAAATGTGGTCACTTCCTTTTAATTGGTGTTCCTTTGCAGTTATATAACAGTCAATCTACTCTGATACTAAACTAAGTAAAATAATTGTGGGAAGGTGCTTGTAGGGAATGTATGTGAATACTGTCCTTGCATAGGAAAGTTCAAATCCATGGCTAATGAAATCTGCATGAGTTCAGTGTAGTGGGGAAAGGAACAGAGGAAAGGCACAGGAAGAATGGAGTCACATTGCGAGGCACATCGGTGCTCTCAGCGAGACGGCAGAGCTATCCGACCAAACATCACAGAGCTCCGCGCCGCCAGGGAGCGCCGCCTCACAATGGGGAGTCCCCCAATTTGTCTGCAGAATTGGCCGGGACCCACGCTTGTAACCGCACATTAGCTCAGACACACGGCCCGATCCGTTACACACTTAACTAAGTTAAGTCAGGAAGATACAAAAGACATTTCTTTTTTTCTTTCAAGCATTGCTGGTGTAAATGCTGCTTTTATCATGATGTCATCTGATGCAGTGAAATGCAGAAATGCTCTTTTTCAAAGTGCCTAGAAATGCACCTTCTGTATGTTTTTCTTCTTTACAATTATTTTTACTATAATGAAAGAGGTTTTTGTCTCAATTTGCAGATTTAAAAAAAATATATATATATTTGAAGTGCTGTGATTCAGAGGGGACAGAATGCTTTGTACCCGTTTTGATTTAAGAATCTGCTGCATGGAAAAAGAAAAAACAATAAGAACCTAAGTCACCTAGATCAAACATGATCACAGCAGAGGAGAGCCGTCAGACAAACATCCAGGTTACAGAATGAGCAAGGCAGCGGATGTGAATGTGTTGTCTGGTATGACCGATACTTCGTTGGTTCAGAGCAGTCCACTTTCAATCAAATCAAGATAGCAGTCTGAGAAAACACATTCCAGCACAGTTTATTTTCTAGAGACAGACAAATCTGTCCATCTAACACACTGGATGTGTAAAGGATTTTTTTAGATCAAACAGAGAAAGGCAGCATGAAAAAAAAACTAAAATCAGCAGAAAAACCAAAAGCCATTCCATGATAAATAAAGGAGACAAAGACCTCCTACAGCAACTACTGCAAAATTACAGATATGTTACAGATATGTTGCAGCTGTTGGGAAAGTCAGGCTTAAAAAACCAAAGATCCAGAGGGAGATTATTCTTATACAGGGCAAAATAACGGACCGAAGCAACTTTGGAAATCAGTTGGTTAACATACTAACTGACTGACTGAGAAAGCCAGAGATTTAACTCTCCGAGACGAGACCTATTTTTAAGATTCCAGCTTGAAAATGGCCAACCTAATTTAAAATGGTTTAAAATGAGTGCCTGCAAGGTTTATTTGAGTAGATAAGGGAAGGTAACATGTGTTAGAACAGAAGAACAGAAGTGTGAAATATACATGTTACCACTCCAGAGTAAAATAAAGAGCTATAGATTGTTTTTTTTTAAAGAAACACAATGTTTGATACATTATTCCAGTTTGAGAGTGGATATCTTTTTGGATTCGTGTCAGGAAAACTAAACTCTGCATAAAGCTATTGGATCTCCATAATTTCAAATCTATATTTACCAAGACAGATTTCCTGTTGCGTAACAGTAAAACAGCGTCTGGAGACGTTTTTGAAAAACAAACAATTACAAAGAAATTGGTAATTTTTGCGCATTTTGGTATAAGTTGCCAAACTATACAATGTGTTTTATCTGATATATATCATATGGAGAGAGATAGAGAGATAGAGAGAGAGATAGAGTTAGTTGACCTGTGCTGACCTCTGTTGAGTCTTTGCATTGAACTGACATCACACTAGCTTCTCTAGCTACCGTATAGAAGCTGGTCACTAGTTCTGGTTCACTGGGAAACATTTTCATCTTTTATAAAATGTTTACTAAACCACTAGGGGTTGGAATTGTGCTTTAGTGGGAAGCTGATCTCTGTGTCATCTCCCTGTGGATGTGGTTAAATTACAGTTACGTTATTACAGTTTACATGTGGCTCTCACATTTTACGCTACATTACATTGCTGCTGCAGCTTTCAGCTTGTCTGTATTACAGCTTGAACCTTCTACTAGTGCTACTCTGTCAAACCTCAGCTGGAGTAAGATGTGACGTGAAGTTTGTGTGTATACTGAACCAAATACTGAACTGCAAATCTGCTGCTCCACGCTGAATGTCCACTAACAGCCATGAACCTTGCTAACTAACATGCAGATAGGCTGCTTCGGCATGCACAGAGAGGTTTGGATTGTAACGCTTTACACAGGACGGGCTGCTGCTGAAAATAAGACTCCGAATATCAAATATGATAACATAATCTTTTAATGTTGAGAACTGTCAAATCGCTTTATGGTGCTTGTATCACAGCATAAACAAAAGCAATCTCCTTTAAAGTAAAGACATGTTGATGCTCACCTGGCACCTCTGTCACTGTATGTGAGCAATCAACAACCCGACAGGTTGTGTACAAATGGAGGAAATTCAATTCTTTGGGTACCTTCCTGACGAGTCCCCAAAGAATAAATATTGCTCAAAGAGCCAGGTGTGCAGTGGTCCGTGAGGTCTCAAAGGAACCAAGCATCTCTCAAACTGACCAATGTTAAAGTTTATTAGTCCATCATCAGGTGGAGACTGGGAATCAGTGGTGCGCCTAACAGCCTCAGGAAGGAAGCCAAAAAAGAACATTGCTCTCTAGTTGAAGATCAGTGGGACAAGCAGGAGGTAACAGATCTGTGATTTTTCATTTCACTGTTCTCAGCTTTTAGTGTTAGATATTGTTCATTTATATTACCATTAGTATTATTCTTATGAAGTAAATTTATTTTTTGAATGGTAACTTTTACTATTTTTGTTTTATCTGAGCAAAAATAGCAGAGCTTGGGTCTACGTATCTACGTGTGAGAGTATTTCACCAGTGTGTGTGTGAGAGATTTCACGTGTGTGTGTGAGGTTTTCAGTATGGTATGTAAATATGTGTTTATGAACGCTTATTCAGAATCATGTCCCTCACGGCACCTCATACATTTGTGGTCAAAAATCCACAATCTTAAACTTCTTCTTTTGCTACATGGGTCAAAAACAAGCCAACATTCACACATAAAAATACCTGTGAAAAAAAGACTTATGGATCTTTTCTTGGACGGTGAATGTATCTTGTCAGCACTGCAGCTTTGTGGAAAAGGTTGTGGTGTTGGGTTCCCATAAAGTAGTAATGAGCAGGAGAGTGTAAAGCAGCTGGTTTCTTCAGAGGATGTTTGGATATCCAGACATATCAATACTTGCACAAACAAAGATTTCCACTTGAAAAGGCTTCAGTATCTGCATTTCTGTTCTTTATCCAGGGTGTATGCACCCATGTGAATACAACACAGTCCGTCTGACGGAAAGGCCATAATTCAAGCACAATCACATGTCATTTATTTGGGATGGGCGTTTAATATAAAAAATATTTTGCTACACCCAGAGGATAGTTCGGACAGGCGGCAAATTGGGTTTTACGGTATGTTATCAAGTGTTTTACCATTCTTTCTTTCTTTTTTTTTTTACTATTCCTGCAAAGTGTGCAGCAGTATGGTCTCATGTGTGTTGCACTGACATCACTGACAGCATTTTGCCATCCCAGAGACTGGCTTTTAAGTTGCTAATAACAGTCAGGATGGTCCTTCTTGTGTTTGGTCCGGAGCCCATAGCGTCTATCAAAATTGCTTACAAGGAGACAGAAGGCAAAGGGAAATGTAAGAATCACAGAGGGGTTTTTTTCCCCTTAATTTGAAGCTTGTACATTGTCCCAAACTTCTTTTGCTTTGGGGCTACATCAGTTTACTGCATCAGCATGACAGTTACTCATTTGCACTACAGAAGAAGCTCCTGAGAATATCGTTAGTTCTGCAGGTGTTTGGTGTGAAGCTTAAACCTGAAGGTAGAAAATTAGATAAATAATAAAAAGCAATGACTACTCTGCTCAAAAGCCACCCGGGTGCATTGAAATGAGGCATGGAGTGTTATTTTTAAAAACCTTTGGCCCCTTAAATACTTAGCTATGCCCTTGCCCTGCTGCGAGACCTGCTGCTGTGTGGATGAGACCACGCAGGCGGGAGTGCAGAGAGTGAGCTTGCAAACTTCTGTTGCTAAATAACCTTCCACAGCCCACCGGTGATATTTTCACTTATTTTTAAGTTCAAGTCAAGTTAAATTTATCTGACCAAGTTAAATTTCAACCAGGGACCAACCGCCAAAGGCGACGGTTCAGTCGGCCTGTTAATAAGAATTCTGACTTTAATCTCAGAATTCGGACAAAAATTCTGACTGTTTTCTCAGAATTATATTTTTTTTCTTCAGTGGCCCTAACATCTTCCATAGGGATGCACCAGTGTAACCTATTTTAAATTTTAATGTGTTCCCCAAAACCCTCCAAGGAGCAGCAAAAAGAAGTTTACACAGACATAAAAATGTCCTCATACTGCACTGATATTGTCCCACGCCACCCTGTCTAGACCCTCTGCCACCCCTTGGCTCCGCCACTGGTACCATATTTAATGAAATATCAGTTTGGACCACGGTGTCGGCCTCTGGAGGCTCGCCAGGCCAGAGACAGCAGCTTTACCTCCCACAGCCTAACATAGCTCTAATATACAGGCCTTAACTCAAACATGTATTCACACACACACTAGACGTGTTCTGCGATGTATAGAAATGCATATGCGATTCCCATCTCTGCAGATTTGCTGACCAAAGCTTCGTATGCAATTTTCATGAGCAACTTCTCACATGTGGAGTCAAAGTTTGAATCGTGGCTTTCCTAGGTTGATGCTTCAATATGAGAGCAGATGTGTTACAGTCACTGGAGGGAGCGTGGCCTTGCTCCTTTCAGACTAAAGCATCTGCTGTTCAGAGGTTTAATTGGATATATGTAAATCCAGAGAAACTTTAAGGAAGGAGTAACGGGATTAAAGTGAATTAAGGAGCCAGAAGTGTGGAAATGAGAGGTCTCTCTTGCACACAAACGGTATGCATACACATGAAGACGCCGGAAACTCCCCATATCCCTGAAACATTCACGGCAAATGCGTGAGATTAAAGGATAAGGCCGGCCTTATCTAATCGTTTTATCATTATCAACAAATCCTGTGACCAAACCCACCAATGATTTATCCCTCAGGTACTGTCTGTGCAGCCGATAGAGTTCCTTTCTCCATGATATATTCTCCATTTGACCCTAAAGACTATTGTAGAGACATCAATGAAACATGTCATTGCTTAAGGATGACATTTAGCTGTATTATGGTTTTCCTCAGCAGTGTAAACAGTCCAGATAAGTACTCATTGTTGTTTCCCTCTTACTAAGCCACTCCTAAAATGCAGCCTGAGTTGTTTATTTATAATCACATTTTCATATTTTTTGCAGAAACATTAGGCCTAATGTTGTTTTCTAGGGTTAGTAAGACAAATGTATATTTTACACATCCAATAGAAGGAAAACAGGTTTTATATCCCACACATGCAAATTGGGTGTGAAAATGAGCTCCACAGAAAGGAGGAGGTGAGTTTTGCCAACCTGCTTAGACATTAGAGAGGAAGCATAATCTGTGAAATGAGGACAGCTCAAAAGGAAAACTGCAAAGAGAGAAGGGAAAGGTGAGGGGACTTGCATAAATTTACTCCACTTGACAACCAACCACTGCACAGAATTTCTCTGTTTCACAGTTGGCCACTGGAACCATAGCAACTCAACAGTTTTGTGGAGGAGAGAGAGCCGCAGAAACAAACGAAGGAGGGGAACTACACAGCGACGGCGCATCACTTCTGTAAGGGAAGGGCATGAATGTCCTGCAGGGAGGGAAATGACAAGTGTATGCGAGGTGCTGAGGCTTGGGGTTGCAGGGCAGCTGGAGAGAGGACTCACAGTGTGAGAGGAATGACATGCCCGCCTGGCAGAGGGAGAGGGGTCTGGCATGCTAATGGACTACTTGAGACAGGAAAATTGCAGGTGGAGAGAAAATCTCAGAGGCTGTCGCTGTTGTGACGGGAGACGGCTGCTCCACCAAATCAATCTGCCAAATCTGGCTCAACATAAACAGAAATTAGATTTGGAAACACATTTGAAATGAACAGCTGGGTACAGCTTTAATCAAAGAACAAATTGGATTTTTAACCATTTCTTTTATGTATTGTAAAGGAGACTGCAAAATAACCAGCTCATTTATCCTCATTAGTCTCATTATGCTCGACTCGCCATGGTCTTTCTGAGCTTTCAACATAACTAGCCGACATCATTTCCTTAGTTTCCTCCGGTTTCACTAAAAACGCAGTTTGCTGACTTGGAGAACAAAACTAAAATGGGAAAACTGTAACCTTTTAGCTGATTTTTGTTTCAGCTTAACATTTATTCTGCAATATATAAGTTCTGCAGATGAACTCTGACCTTAGTCACGCATCGTTAATGCCTTGTCCTGAATATTTGTGAAAAAAAGTATTGATAAAAAACACTGTAAAACATAGGATGATTCATAAAATAGGCTCTTTTCATTATAACTCAACAAAATAACCTCTCTGCTGTTAGGATTTAATGAAATTATTGAAGCTCAAAACTGTCTAAGCTCTCTCTTCAAAGTAATCTCATTCTGATTAAGAGCAAAAGGTTTAAATTAGATTAGAAGTGAAATACAATACACATATTGTTGGAGAGGAAACGGGGGAAAAAGGCGACACCTTAAGGTGACTTTCCTTGAAGCTGGCTCTTCCAATTAAATTAATTAGCAATACACATACAATTTGTTGAGAGAAGACAATGGGCAGAAACAGATGTTTAGCATCGGGGGGTCTGATCTGCGGTCTGGTTTGACACCTCAGATGGGAGACAGACAGTAAAGGAAATGTAGAGCTGGAAGTGACAAAGTTCGGGGGTTCTTTCCCGTAACTGATTCCCTCCACCAATGAAATTCACTTGCAAAGAACATCCTCCTTTTAGAGTATAAAGTCAACTGGACTCATGAAAACGGCGTGCATTTCTCTCCGACCCAACGTGGTCTAACAGAGGTGTACCCCGGCCGGAGACAAATGTATCTCCGACCGGAAAAAACCTTGTGCTTGACATGATTAAAAGTTGTTAACCTGTAATTCTTTCCACTAGTCTTTCTTGATTCACCAGACAAAAGAACACGTATCTTTCAATGGTGACCCTGAAACGTGATCTGGTTGTTTCCTGACTGTGGAATTCTGGAGAGGAGACCTGGAGGAAGTTTTCATGCAGACAACCAAAACCTGACTAGTCAAAATAAGGTAAGCAGAAACCGCTGATGAGTAGGAATTCTGCACATTGGATTTATCAAATTAATATTGGTTGTCTGATTGAATTCTTCCCAAGCTCATAAAGATTAAAAATAGGTTTTGTCTTTTGATATGTCATGCACAACGTTAATTTTTCTGTTTTAGTTAAGTTGTTGGTTGGAGTCCATCAGGTGGAATTCCTGTAAACGGTGTATTTTTCTGTTTTAGTTTAGTTTTATAATGTTGGTTGGAGTCCATCAGGTGGAATTCCTGTAAACGGTGTATTTTTCTGTTTTAGTTTAGTTTTATAATGTTGGTTGGAGTCCATCAGGTGGAATTCCTGTAAACGGTGTATTTTTCTGTTTTAGTTTAGTTTTATAATGTTGGTTGGAGTCCATCAGGTGGAATTCCTGTAAACGGTGTATTTTTCTGTTTTAGTTTAGTTTTATAATGTTGGTTGGAGTCCATCAGGTGGAATTCCTGTAAACGGTGTATTTCAGAGTCCCCAGGTGAAATTCCTGTAAACGCTGTATTTTTCTGTATTAACGTGGTGTGAGACACTCGCTGTATTATCACTGCTGGCGCGCCTGCGTTTGTATGTGTGTAAATCCTTCTGTTTAAATTTGGGGAAGTCAGAGAAGCACTTAAAAAAATCCGGGTTTAATTCGGTCAGCTGTTAGTAGTTAGTAAGATAAATAAATAATTGTTTGTTTTTGTGGGTGGTTGTTTATCCGATCTGATTTGATGGTTCAGTGTATGAACTCATTTTATATGAGAACAGAATTGCTGCTCCTGAACAGATCGGATACACTGTCGGGGATTTTTTTTTTTTTTTTTGGGGATTGGTGTAGTTAAAAAAGGGTATGTTACTAGGGTGATGTATCCAGCTGTTAAATAAAGCTGGTGGAGAGTCGGGTTACCCTCAATGATTGAGCACACGGAGTGACTTCGTGTTGAAACTTCTTATCAGACAGCTCCATCCAGGGAAATTAATCCATTTGCAGCTGGACATACCACGTGTACTAAAATGATCGATGTGTGGTCGAAGTGTGAATCCGGCTCTTTTGAATCGATTCTGTATTCGACTCTGACCAGGTGGTTAGAAAAGGTTCCCAAATCTGATCGTAACAATGCCCGACGCAGATTTGTATTATGGGTTGAGGAAATGCAGAAGCGTGGCCTGTTCCCCGACACAGAAGGAGGGCCTGTTGAGGTAGACACATTTACATCAATTATTCGACAAGCTGCAGAGAGCCTAAAGGCAGCTTGTTTGGAAAAGGAGAAAGCAGCCATCTTGAAGAAAAGGCGGGCCGTCAAGGCTGTAAATAAGGCAGATACATTTTATTCAGATTGTCAATGTTTCTTAAGCGAGTTAAAGTTCACGATATCACAAGAGGAGAGGGACACAGCTTATCTCCTGAGAGTACGGGAGTTATGGCTTGATGTATTGGTGAAAAGTCAACTGGGGGAATCTAGGGATGAGATCAATGATGAAAGATCTGAGAAGCGGATGTTACAAACTAGAGACCCCCACCCTGGCCCTCCCTCCTCCTTTCTCCCGACATCTCAAGCCCCCCCCCACTATGACCCTTTGTTTTCTCCTCAACAGTCAGAATTCTATACACACCCCCACCACTCTGGGGTGAGACCACATTCGTTTATGCGTGGTGTACCTTTCCGGGGACGGGGAAGACAGACAAACAATACACGATCTGGTCAGAACTTGTGTTTCCGTTGTAGACAGCCGGGGCACTGGCAGAGACAATGTGGAGCTCGCTTTGCTGGTCAACCTCATGGTAGTAGGGTTCGACTGTAGGTTTCTTAGTAGAAGTAGACTATAGTGGAATCGGAATATAAATATACATATGTGTACACGTGATACCATAGGGAATAATAATATTAATGCCTTAACGTATTGATGAATAGAGTGTGTCAAGTCCGTGCACGGCTGGGTAACTTTGTTTATGATTCTGAAGTTCAGATGATTTTGGGACCTCATCTGGAATGACGTTTGCAGTGGTTAACCACACCGATGAGCAGACAGGAGGTTTTGTTTCTGGAAGTCTAAGCAATCCTGGGCCCATATACAGAGATTAGCAGTTTTCTGCCTTAGTTATTGGATTGCCTTAAACTACCCGTAACAAGCGACTCCCATGTCTTAAAACATTCTACTTGTGTTAAAAGTATTTAAAGTAGTCAGAGATTCGATTACTTCAGATCATAAGTAAAGTTTGAACACATAAGGACACACTTAAATGAAAAGAAATGTCAAATAACAGAATTTTGTTGTCTATTATTGTTTTGCTTGTCATGTATAATGTATGTCTGTCATTAATTTGCGCTCTCTCCCCCTGCGAGCCCCCCCCCCCCCTTTTTTTTTTTTTCTCCAGGACTGACAATCAGTCCTCTTTTGTTTTGTTTTGGGAAACGTCACAGTGGGTGGGAAGCGCCCCCACCAACATTTAGAAAGCCAGAGAGGTGACAAACAATGACCCCCAAGAGCCCCCCCCCCCTAATTTAAGGGGCCAGAAAGGGAGGAGAAGCCTCCTTACAGTGTGTCTGGTTATTCAGAATATTCTTGGAGATTTGTTCTCTTAATGTTTTGGTAAATGGAAAGGTGTGGTGGTATCAATTTGTATTGTAATGGCTGTGGTTGTTCTTATTTTATGCAGATGTTATATGTTTTTTGTTTTTTTTTTGATTTTAGTAGGAAAAAAAGAAAAAAAAAAAGAGGGTGGAGGATTGATGACCCAGAGAAATGTGGTGTGTGCAGTGTGCTAAGTAGAGCTGCACTGGTTTCTGTGGGACCTTGACTGGAAAGTTACCCCTGGTACAGAACCAGGTACAGAAATCAACTTCAGATCCATCTCCTACGCTGCTTCAATGTGCAGCACTGTCCGTCTTCAGGTCAGAGACGACAAAGCTGTGTCGGCTGATGATATGAACTTCATCTGAATACGAGGTGGGCTTTCGCACAAGACTCTGACAAAGAAAAGACTGATGGATAACGACCGGGTCTTCTTCTAAAAAGGTGCAACTGTATCTGCCGAAACTATGCTTGGACACTGGCGAAGGTCTATCTACTTACAGCTCTGGGAACAGCCTGTGGTGCTGAAAGGCCGAGGTTTTCTGCGGATGCCTGGTGTTGCAGTATTGGGGTGATTATGGGTATACTGCACACACTCATTTCCTACTGTTTTGTTCCAATGGGTCATCGGTTTTACATACTTTTTCATAGAGCTGGTTGGATATTATTTTACGATTTTTATATTTTATTTTATGTTTTTCGGGGGATTAGTTTGAAAAGATGGTTATCTGTCCAAAGTGTGCCCATGCCTGTTGAAAAAAAAAAAAAAAAAATGGGGGGATAGTAGACAATGATAGAAGACAATGTTAATACGTCAGAGGAATACAAACTACTTGCATGCCATTTTTCTAATAACTAACATCTGTTGTTTAAAGTTGTTACAAAGGGGCAAGGCTCAACTAAGATTATAGACAGATATCACTGTACAACCTGTCCGTTCTGTTTTCTGAGACATACAGGGATCATGAAGTGGGTGTGCTTTCGTCTCCAGAAGAACAATGGATTATTTTTTTTTGTTGTCGTAAACCTGGACACCTGGATTTACCCATTTTTGACTGGGATGTATAACGGACTTTACACATGGTTATACTGATTTATTTGGTTTATTTGTGAAATGCTCATCCATTAGGAGATGTACAATGGTTTACAACATGAATATTCAGACTTCCACAGCTTTAAATTTATGATTGTTGTTGAATGTATTTGTATATTAATCTGTATGTATGGTTCTTGATATTTGTGGGTTTTCTCTTCTGTTGCTCTACTTGTATCTTCACATCTGGTGGTCATGTTTAATATTGCAGGATTGGGACTCTGTTTTGTCTATACAGCTAAGCAGGGTGTTCTATTTTATAAGAAAGGGGGTACAAAAACAACACATATATTTTTATATCCCAGTGGACATTTTTACATGGTTGATTTGAAAAACATGAATTAATCATGTTTTGAGTGGAAGTTGTTAGGATTTAATGAAATTATTGAAGCTCAAAACTGTCTAAGCTCTCTCTTCAAAGTAATCTCATTCTGATTAAGAGCAAAAGGTTTAAATTAGATTAGAAGTGAAATACAATACACATATTGTTGGAGAGGAAACGGGGGAAAAAGGCGACACCTTAAGGTGACTTTCCTTGAAGCTGGCTCTTCCAATTAAATTAATTAGCAATACACATACAATTTGTTGAGAGAAGACAATGGGCAGAAACAGATGTTTAGCATCGGGGGGTCTGATCTGCGGTCTGGTTTGACACCTCAGATGGGAGACAGACAGTAAAGGAAATGTAGAGCTGGAAGTGACAAAGTTCGGGGGTTCTTTCCCGTAACTGATTCCCTCCACCAATGAAATTCACTTGCAAAGAACATCCTCCTTTTAGAGTATAAAGTCAACTGGACTCATGAAAACGGCGTGCATTTCTCTCCGACTCACGCGGTCTGAAAGAAGTGTACCCCGGCCGGAGACAACTGTACCTCCGACCGGTAAAACCTTGTGCTTGACATGATTAAAAGTTGAATTAACCTGTAATTCTTTCCACTAGTCTTTCTTGATTCACCAGACAAAAGAACACATACTCTTTCACTGCCCTCCCTAAACCCGCCCCTTATCTGTGGTCTGTGGCCATATCTACAGCATCAAATGTCTACAACATCTGCTAATGAGCAATCAGACATAAAGAGATCCACATAATCACTTA
This sequence comes from Cololabis saira, assembly GCF_033807715.1. Lineage (NCBI taxonomy): Eukaryota > Metazoa > Chordata > Actinopteri > Beloniformes > Belonidae > Cololabis > Cololabis saira. The sequence goes on along the minus strand of NC_084607.1, from coordinate 24,412,888 downwards.
GCAAGACATGATCTCTAGGACACTATTTTTTTTACCACCTTTCTTACAACTGAATGCAATATTTCCAACAAAAACAACTACAAAAATCTTTTAACGCAATGCCTCCCAACCCCTGTTGCCTCAGTACTCCAGCTCGGCTTTAGGATTGCATGAATGAGGACGCTGCAGCTCTGTATTCAGGTATGAAACAGAGTTAGGAAAGCTCAAGTCGCTGTATGTTAGTATCCTCATTGTGAAGCAGCAGTATTTTGTCCTGTGCGCCAACATAGATAAAACACATTCCAGTAAAAGATTGAATTTAACAGTATTAACAGTCACAAAACCTCGGGTTTTGACAATTGAATCAAACAATCCAACTCAGAAGTGTCATATCATGCAGTTCTCAGAAAAACCACTAGGTGCTGGGGTCACAAGTGAGTCATTTTCCATCCATGATTATATCTCCTTTTTTTCTAATTTAAATCCTTATAGCTACTTAAGTAAGTGACTTAACTTTTGAAGACCTTATGAAGCATAACTATTTTTATTTCAAAAATAAGATGGACTGCTATGGCGTTTGTTTTGCAAATGGACCATCAAAGACTTCTGTTGTCATTTTATTTTTTAATTTCTGATATTTGATGGTCATTTCATGATAGTAAATTGATAAAAAGATATGGATTTTACCTCTGTTTCCGAATACCTCAAAGAGCATGTTTGGTACATCAGTTTAACATCACCTTATAGGCAATGACAGACTCCCACATCCTTTCAGGTTGAGACTGGTGAGAGCTGGAACCCCCCATCTCTGCTCAGGGGATTCAGCTCAGTGGGCCAGCGACGGCTGCTGAGAGTTTGGGTATCCCCCTGTGAGACGTTTCCCCCTTGTTGATCACCAACCCCGGGGCACATTATATCTGTGTTGGTGCAGCACAACGCGCTCTAGATTGACGAGGGAGGAACCGGGGACAATGGTGAATCATGACTCCTCAGGTGGCTCGAGGCTGCTGAAGAACTAAGACGCCTGATCAGACCATCACACCACCAGAAACTATGTCTTTTTGAAATATTTCCTCTTTTGCCCCGGTAAGCTGGAACATTAAGAGGTAATCAGGCCTTGCTAAAACCCTGAAAAACAGTCTCATATCAGGATTCCTCCTCCACTAAACTTGGCACTCGCTGTCAGCCACGTAGCATTCTATCAGTATCCATCAAACTCAGACTCATGACCCATCTGACTGCCAAACAGAGAAGCCTGCTTCATCCCACAGAACACATTTCCACTGCTCCACAGTCCGGCGTCGGTGGGCTTTACACATCCGACCCCTGGCATAGGAGTTGGTGATGTCCACACAGCTGCTCGGGCATGGAGACTCATCCTATGAACCTCTTTTCACAGTTTTTGGTAGCACATTAATGCCAAAGCCCTGGCAGCTTTTAGCCACCACATGCCATAGCAGTTGTTGGCCCCACTCTGAATTATTGGGTGTTTAAATTCACGGCAGAGTTACTGTTGTTCCTAATGACTAACAATTAGACTTCAAATCAGAAGAGTATTTAGCCTTTAAAAAATCATGTGTATTTATGTAAAATGAAATGTGAAAAAACACCAAGACCCTGGATAACAACATACTTTTCAATATACAATGGTCCAAAGAAATCCATTGTGAAAGAATATAATAATCCAAATAATTATAAGTATAATTAAAACTGCAAGCAGCGATGAACGGGTCCTCGCGCTTGCAGTTTTAATAAGTCAAGGACTCAAAACTAAGTCCGATGACACCACCCATGACTCTTTATGTCAAACCATTCAAAAGTTATGGCAGAAAATAGGATCTATGAAATATCGACCAATCAGAAGAAGGGGCGGGGCTAATTAATGCCAATGAAGGTCAAGTACCCAAAACCGAGTCCGATGACACCACCCACAACTCTCTATGTCAAACCATTCAAAAGTTATGGCAGAAAGTAGGAACTATCAAATATGGACCAATCAGATGAAGGGGGGGCGCGCCTTTTGGCGTCTAGCGTTGACTGAGAAAAGTAATGCCCATTGTCACAGCATTGAGACACACATTTTGATGTATAACACACCTGGGTGCACGTTACGGTTCGGGCGAAGAAGCGGCCGAAGAAATGGCATAAATTGCGCCAAAATTACACGATTAATTCAAAATGGCCGACTTCCTGTTCGGTTTCGGCCATGGCGCCAAGAGACTTTTCTTTAAGTTGCGACATGATACAGGTGTGTACTGATTTTCGTGCATGTACGTCAAACCATATTGTGGGGCTTGAGGCACAAAGTTTTCTAGGGGGCGCTGTTGAGCCATTAGGCCACGCCCATTAAATATCAAATTTTTCGCCAGGCCTGGCTTGGTGCAAAATTTGGTGACTTTTGGGGCACGTTTAGGGGGGCAAAAAGGCCCTTATTTTGTCGGAAGAAAAACGAGAAAAACTAGAAAAAAAAACACATTTCCTACAGATACAATAGGGCCTTCGCACTGTAAGTGCTCGGGCCCTAATAATAATAATTCCAACATGCATCACAGCTGCAGTTTTTCCTTGCTTCATCAATACACTAAAATACCTAACGTAATGAAAAATCCTCCTCATGTCATCTCACACTGGTTATTTTTAACAATGCTGTCATTCTGCTTTTCATCTAGAACCAAAGAAACTCCAGTCAGAAGGCTTCAGGCTACAAGCGCATCAGCATTTACAGAGATGCACAACCTGACAACTGAAGTGTGACAGAGTTCTTCAAGGGAACAGCAAAAAAGACAAAAAGTATTTCCCTCCTGCAAGTTGTGTTCCACACATCACCATGCCTGCACGCATCCGTCATACCTTCCAGTGTTCAAGTGTGAGCTGGGTGATTACAGACACCCTTGACCCCCAATCTGACTTCTTCTAAAGCATTTTCTTTCTTGATAATCATACAGTTGAGCCACATTGTTGTGTTTGTTGTAAGTAAAGTGATGAAATGATGAAGCAGCAAAGTTAATTAGCCCTGTCAAGTGCTCTGCAGATCGCTTGTGTTAAAGCAAGTCGCACTCACATTCTGCACACAGCTGTAGGAGAACTGATCTGAGAACTGAGAGAGCGTCTGAACAGAGTGTGGAGTCATCCTGGGAGAGATGGTGGGGCTTCAGGTGCTATGCACAACAAGGAAACTGTTGTTTTTATTCCGATCATTTCTGGATGACAACACCATTATGTAGGAGAGTGTGTTTATTTTACTCCTTCACTCTGCTAATGGAAGTCTCGGTCCTTGACAGCGTGCAGCATCGGGCTACTCTCTCTTCTTCGTCTTCTTTCTCGCTTCAATGTCGTGAGGCCACGCTCCGATGCAGGCTAATTACCTGTGGCACTCTGAGAGAAGATGAGGGGAGATCCCCGAGCAGAAGTGACAGCTGTCGTTGCCCCGCTGCAAACTGCCCTAAGACGTCCTCCCAGCGCGTCTCCCCCACCACTGAGCCCGAGACAAGTACAGGCATTAGGCTGCTGACAGAGTTCATGTCGAAGGTGTATTTCATTTTCAACATCAATTCAAGTACGGTATATCCATGAATACAGGCAGAAACTGCTCTTTTCTAAATGTTCTTTTATATGGTTTTATATAGATCTGTCTTTTTGCTTTTCTTAAAACTAATCCTACCGCAAAGGGCAGGGGAACAGCAAAATGCCGTAAGAAAACGTTAAAGGGAACATAGTACATAAGTAGTAAGTTTTTTATTCCTGTAGGATATGACGTCCAAAAAATGCTGACTCAAAATTACACTGTCACTTTGTTTGAAGAGGTCGTCTTCAATTAAGCAGTCGAGGTCAGCAAACCTAAATCAGTATAATTTTAATCATGATTTAAATTTTGACTCTAAATGATCACAAACGTAACGCAAGTAAAAATAGCAAAAAACAATTAAAGGGACAATAATTTTTGCCAAATATTCTGTCCTAATGACATGAATTACACATGCTCACCAGTTACAGGCTCCACTTGACCACTGGGGAGGGATTCTTTCCTTTTTTGTGCTAAACATGAAGGAATTTATTCAAGTAATATCAAGGTCATTGAGGGGCTTCTGGCCACAGCTGAAATAATTGGGCAAAGTTGGCATGAATTTTTTTTATTTAGTCTGAAACTTTTATTTAGTCCTAAATTGAATTAAACTTTGGAAAACTTGACAGTTTTGTGTTAAGTTTAGTAAAAAAATACATGCCTTAAAAGTTACTGAATAATAATAATTTGAAGTGTCATATCATGCAGTATAATATATAATAATAAATGAAGAATTTTCAGGCCTTAAGTTTGATTTAATTTTTAATGTCAAATCAACCAAATATCACAGCGAGTAACCCTACCTTACAACTCTGCCATAGCTTGACATGCACCTCTCTACAACATGTTACAACATGAAGCCATAGACTGCACAACATTGAGCAAGACTGTCTGTGACGTCTGAAGAGAGGTTTTAAAGCCTCTCTTAAAACCCCCTCAAAAAACCTTGTACAAAGCCTAATAATGTTGTGAATTTGGAAGAATGGCCTGGTAAGCCAACTGGAATTTGCCAACATGTCAATCACAGTTAGCCATTTTAATTTAAATTTCAATTCAGTTTATTTGGGAAGGGACAGTGTACATTCATATACATTTAGAATTAAAAATGCAAATGCACCCAATTTTAGCTACAGAGCTAGTTTCCATTGGCAGTCCCCCGGCTTTTAGCTTGGCTGACTTATCTTTTGGTAACCAATGATGCTAATCAATATCACTTTACATTCTTAAATGTAAAAAAAAAAATCACTTTACATTCTTATTAAAGCTGTCCAAAGATTCTCATTTCAAGTTTCGTTACCAAAACTCCATTGCAAACAAGTGCGTCAGCGCTTAAACAAAGACGAACTGAGCAGCCCAAAGACCCGTGATCGTTGGACCTTCAGCTGCCGCGCTCAGGCCTGTTGCAGTCAGACAATTAGATCGTGGCCCATCAGACTAAAATAATCCCCCCTGAACCCCGGCTCCTTCACCGGATACAAACGGGAACAGCTGCAGATGTCAGTCAACTTCAGGAATGACAGCTGTGTTTAGCCAACAATCAGTTAGCGCACGACGTCTGCTCGTAATGGACAGCTGCTCTCCCCAATCTTTAAAATAAGAATGATTATGGTCTGTTGGGTCTTTGTCAAAAGACTTGTTCATCAAAGTGCTAAGATGCTCAGTAGTAACAGCCAGCCACCTGACAGCACAAGGACAATACAAGCTCAATACAGCCATAATTCAAAAGAAAAAACACATTTTTATTACAGTAATTATGTGTAAAATTGGGGTTTAAAATCATTTTAACTGATGGGACACAAAATGCCCCACCACACGCTCTGGCACTTCCACACCGGCATCAGCGTTACGAACTCAATCTGCCTCCATGGTTACGCTGTATTCAAAGCTTGTTCCTAAAATATGAGCTGGAGAAGGTCCAATTGTGCTCATTATGCTGGTTTTATATTGTACATGAAATCAGCATAATCATTTACGTACCTACAAAATCAATGGAAACTACCAAAATGTAAGTGTGATTACAAGAAGATGTGAAGATCGCTGCATCCCTAGAGAGTAATCTGAATTTGGGGGAAGAAAGAAAAACACTTAAGTGGAGCTTGCATCTTTCCACTGAGAAGGAAATCTGGCTAAAGATGTGACATGTGAGGATAATTGATTTGTGTGAGCAGAACAGTGAAGGGAGGATGCAGACCAAATTGATTGCTAAGTGAAGCCACGTGAGGGAATGAATGTTGCCAATCAGAGGCAATTATGTGATGCAACACAACAGCTTCTCTCCTGCTGTAACTAAATTCCCTGCGTGGCTAAACTGCATAACAGAGGGAACGGCAAACATATCAACAATCTTGTCGGCATGAGAACCACAGCAGGTCATCCGACGATATTAAGGTCCTTTAAAGCCTGGGTAGAAAAGTGAAGGGTAGCAAATGTAAATAGATACAAGCCTGAGGGAATCTGTGGGAGCGCAACCCACATAACGATCTGTCAATTTAATAGTGTGTGGGAGAGTAAGAGCCGAGATAAAGAAAAATGTTCTGTTTTTCTGTTCATCAAGAGTCACAGAAAAAGGATGTTTATGGATGCTTATTCCAAAGGACATAAAAAGAGGGGTGTTCATATTTTTTGTGGGTTAGAATGAAGTCAGTGCCTGATAATCACTTTGTTGCAGCTTAGCCATCAGTTTAATTTGCATACGAGTGAAATACACAACCTGCCTTGATGTTATACCACTGCACCCATACAAACACCTACAGTGATATCTCAATTATCGCTTTCTCTTACTGCAAAACAAACTCTGCACACGTATCCAGGCACTTGAAAGGATCCACTCTAGTCTAGGCCAACACATCTTTGTTACTCTCTTTCAAAACTACTATAATCTTCTAACCATTTCTGATGTTGCTCCCAGCGGTGATGGGCTCCAGTGGCACAACACACCACGGCACCAATTAGTGGAGTAAACAATGGCACGGGAAGCTGAAGGGATCCCAAAGCGGCTTCTCCACCTCACTGATCTCTCTGGGCCGGCCTTATCAAAGCAGATTCCGAGTCTGAAATTCGAGATCAAAGGCGCAGCTCTAACACAGCCGTGCTCATGGCCTCTTCCCTGCAGCAGTGGATAAAGTGTTCAATAACTGGGAAAAATTCTGTCATTAATGGTGAAAAAACGACGGCAATTCTTGTCTTGTACACGTTTGTTTCTCAGGCCGGTATGAAGCCAGGGCAGAACCACTTCCAAGGATGGATAGGACCTGTGCACTCTGAACTATTCTCTTTTTTTTTAACTGTTGCATTACAGAAAACGGTGGTGCATTCAAACAGATTTTGTCAACAAAAAAAAAAAGAATCATAGACACGGCACTATCAACCAAATAGGTTGACAAGGACGATTTTGTGCATGAAGGTTGCCCAAAAAAGCTTTTTATCCCAATTCCCTACACCCAACATTTAAGCATCAAAGGGACACTATGATGTTTCTCGCAGCCATATTTTAGAAATTGCTTATATAAGAGCCTTTACTACGAAAGTGGTTACTGTTTTAAAGCCAGCGCCTAATTTAGGACCAGTTCCTCATATCTGACAGCCAAGAAAGCGCTGGTACAGAGGCAAGAAAACTGGGGTCCAAAACCAAATAAACTAGCAGCGGCCCTGTGGTTGTTGACTGAAGTTCATATAAAGTTTGATGGTGCAGTGAGACACCGAATCTGACTTAAACATTTTAACTGCTGTATATAGAATAAAATATAATCCACTGTCGCTTCTAGACAGCTCGAGTCGAAAGAAAAGAATGGAGGGGAAAGTGCTTCTACTGTACATGGCTGTAAACTGGAAACAGAAGTGTACAAACATAGAAAACTTTTCGAGTTAAAAAACTCCAGTCAGCATTCTTGACGATCGTTTGCTGTGCTGCATAAAGCAGCATTTACAATAGCCATTTTACAGAGAATCCAATAACCACTTGCTTCCTCATTAATATACATAACTTGGTGTTCCAGTATCACTTGCTGATGTTTATGGATCTCACTTACATCGGCAGCTACAGCTGTTAGTCTGTTTGTGGAAGAATTCATCGAAAACCAGTCGGCAATTGGAAGTGTCGGTCAGGATAGCGAAGAGCGTTAATGAGCACCAACTGGAGCTTTCAACGATCTTTAGAAATGCAGACTGGCAGTATTAGATATTGGTCGGGTGGTAGAAACCTAATAAGTAATGTAATCTGTGTCCACGGCGGTCTTCTCAGGAAATTCAGAGGTTCAAAAGAACTTTGTTCTATAGGCTGAGATGCACACAAGTCTTTACTTGAGGGCCAGTCTGCTGGATATTTGACATGTTTCCCTGCTTCAGTACAACCCTGACAGACATGGCTGTGTCACCTACAGAGTTGTGTAGACCTTGATGACATGCTAATGGCGACCAGTGATTAGAATCAGGTGTCTTGAAGCATGGAAACACCTAAAAAGTGTAGTAGACTGGCCTGGAGTACCGGCTTGTGTGCACGCCCATCTCTAGGGGTCTTTGAACATGAAAACAAGTTTTTATAGGGTTCCAGAGCAGAAATAGCTCTGACCTGGCTCTGGCACCAGTCTAGCACCTGCAGCATTTTCAAGTTGGTCAAGAAAGGGTACAACAGCACTGGACACTATCAGTGTTTCCCCAATTCTGGTCACCAGGGCACCCTGTCCTGCATGTTTTACATGTTTTTCCGGCTTCAACACACCTGATTCAAATTAACTGTCCTCATTAGCTTGTCATCAAGGTCTGACCAACTCTGTTGATGATACTTGTACCAGTGTGCTGAAAGCAGGGTAGCATCTAAGACAGGCAGGACAGTGGGCCCCGAGGACAAGGATTGGGAAACACTGCACTAGATTCTTCCCACTGATGCACAATTTACAGATTTCTATGAGTAAAATAGTTCAAAACTGACGCCGGTTCTAAATATGATTATGTGCTTTAAACTAACAAAAAGGAGCCGCTTTTCCTCACCCCTCTCTTTAAAAGGGCTGTTTTGCTCACCACAGCTTGATAGCACTTATTCCTGGCCAAAGGAAGATAGACTTGAGAACATATATATTCAATTTAAAAAAATAAATGTAATACTTAATAATAAATAGATGAGAGTATTGTCTAGCTCCAGCATATGTGCATACGCTGTGAAGCATTAGTAGCTGTGTCTGTAATGAAATATGACAAGCTCATTTTCACTTCCAGTGAGCAGCAGCAGGAAGGAGCTGCAGAGGCTGAGGAGGAGCCCTGGAGCTTAAACGTAGACTCTGCAGTGGAAAAATCATATCTGTGAAGGTGTGAGCACAGATAACAGTGTGTGGGCCACAGCGGCCAAACTAGGATGCTACACAGCATCCAGGAAGAAAAGCAAAGCCTTTGCAGTGAGGGAAGAATCTGACGAGTAATTGAACTCACTTTTATGAGAGCAAACCATTCAAGAAGAAGTGACTGCAGCACTTATGCCATTGTGTCCAAAAATAATATCAAAATCTGATAATAACCCCCAGTTTCCGCTTACCCGTGCAGCTCCTTGAGAGAAACTGAGATCTTTACGTTGTGGCCGAGCACATGGAGAGACGTTAGGATGTCTGCCCATTGCACCATCTCACCCAGAGGACCTCCTTTCAGCACCTTGGGACTGAAAACATCCCCAGACTCCTCTGTCAGAAAGCCGACATGGACCAGAATCTAAATGCAGAAGGATAAAGACAAAAGTCAGAAAAGGAAATAGAAGAGAAAAGAAGCGTGGACTCCTGCACCGCTAGACATTTTGTTGCTGCTCTGCATGGATCATTGGTTTTCTTAACTGTTGCATTTCAGCTGCAATGGCCTCTGTTGTCACACATAAAAGCATTTACTTAGGATATTATATTTTGCAACAGTGAGTGATGTCACATTCCTAAAATAATTGAGTATCTACTGAATGGAGAGAAAAAAACCCACTGACAGCCTGTTTGCACTAACACAAGCCTAAGTCTGCATGAAGCTGAAATAAAAATCGACCCATGGAGTGCTAATTGATATGCAGAGCGATACATGAGTAGTTTAATTGCTGATGGAGATGGAGCTAATCCCCAGGCTGTTAAATAATTGATAAAGTAAGATTTCTCAACAGATGGTGGCACTTTCTTTTTCTACTTCTCAGTTACATTTGTCCTTCAAAGAAAATTGTTCATCTGCCATCCCACACTCGTAATAGCCAAGATTACTCATGCGTTTCTTTCATGCAAAGTTATCCTGTTTTAGTCACCGCCATACGGCAACGATGCAAGATCACGACTTTCCATGCGCACACATTGAACAGGAAAGATGAACTATGCAAAAATGGCATTTAGTAGCTGAAATGCATATTTTCCTCTCAGCTGTCGAGGAGCTGGGCTTGCAGAGAGAGTTGAAGTTAGTTTTGATGATCCATTTACTACGTAAAGCTGGTTAATAGTCATGTTGAGGCTGGTCATAGTTAGAAATGTGGAAAATACAAATCAGTTGCTGGTACTCGTGCTGAAGAGTGAAAGCCCCATAGTTCAGCATCAGAACTGTCTATAGTGACATTTACGGCTACATTTACACACTATTTCACGTGCTGCAGCCATCTAGTTAATTAGTAGTCCGGCCTGCAAAGTGCACTTTTCCTCAGTGAACGATTGTTTTGTCACTCTGTCATCAAGCTCGGGAGCAGGATTAGACGTGTGCAAGCGTCCAAAGGGACTTTTTAAGTCTTTGACTGGTGTTTTCTGCAGCAGGCAAGCTATCTGCCACTAATGCTTAGAAATAGCAAAGCAGGTGGGTTTTTTTTAAACAAATTAATACAAGCTGAACCCTTTTTTACACCCTTTTAACAGCATTTAATTTGGATTGCAGTAAAACATTAATGCACTTGCAAACCATTCTTATTTAACCATGGACCAAAATACCTTGTTTTTCGTGCTTCCAGCATAACGACAACCGATAGTAAACAGAGCAGCTAAATCACTAATGACTCACAACTAACTCCAGTCAGATGAATTAGAGGAGAAAATGGGAAATGGTTCTGCAGTGAAAACACCAACAGATCAGAGGACGGGAAGAACAAAGCAGTAAAGAAAGCGGATGGACAGCGAGAGGCTGAGCAGAGACGTTCTGTGAAACATCTCTCTTCCTTGACTCGTCTATTTCTGTTTCCTTAACAGCACTCTGCTTTTGAGCGACACGGGCCAAGCCTGAAGGGGCGGACCGACGGACATTAAGCATCACTGTCAAACACACCATTACAGCAAACAAAAGCACTTTGTCCAGAATGCAGGAAACAATCATTTGGGGAAAGGATGAAGTTTGTAGGAGGGCTGACAGATTTCAGGAGAACAGTAAAAACGCCTAGTGAAACCCGCTCTCAGAGCCAAAACTGGTTTTAGACCTGTGCATAATGAAATGTATTAAAACGTTAAACTCATTGGGAAATTAGCCAGAGAAGTACCGACACAGAGAATCCACAAAAATGCATAAAAACTGGGAGCTTTGGAGTAAATTCAAGTATATGCTCTTCAAACTGCACAGTTCAATAATAAAAGTGACTCTGAAAGCATTATTCTCTCTCAAATTGCAAAAGGCTTCACTGGGTTAACTTTATTAACGGCGTTGCACCTTGTAAAGGTTTAAGCACATACACCGGGACCATCTAATGTCACGGCTATTCCATCAGACGCGTGCTCCAGCAAGGAAAGCTTTCTTGACACTCCTGTAAATGTCAGCGGTGAAAGGGTGCCAAAGCCAATGAACGCCTGTAAGATGTTCCTCTTTGTTATTGTCTTCAAATGCCTTTAATTCAGCAGTGTGATTGACACCAGGTGGCCAAAGATAAAAGGAGAAAACATTAAACCAAGAAAATGTCAAACAGCCGTTCTAGTAACTTAGTGGCCCGGCTCGTGAGCAATAAAAGACGGTCTGCGTTTATCTTCAGCTTTTGATCCAAAACGCTTTGTGCTCCAAGATCCACCATGTTTATTTAAATGAAATGAGAAGGAAAATCTGTTGAGACTTTATACCGGCTGATCTGTTGTGACCTCAACAACTTGAAAATATGGGCCACCACGGTGATTTGTGACGCGTGGGTCCCCTAGTGAGTGTAGCCAAATTGTCTGTATGTTTAAAAGCTCCTCGTATTCACCCTTTTTTGCTCCTTCCAGTGGTTGCGGAGCTTGTCATCCAGCCTTCGAGCAGCGGCGGCCCACTGTGCCGCCAGCCTGCGTATGCGCCTCTTCATGAAGCTGAGAGACTCCTTCCCGGTGCCCACCTGCTCCAGGAGAGTCCCAATATCAGACTGGAAAGTAGCCTGCATGACAGGAAATGATACAATTACTACACAGAATCCTGCAGTAAGAATGGACAGCGTCTGCTACGTTCTGTTCACAAGCTGAGGTTTTAGAGAAAGTGCAATGTGAATATAACAACCACTGTGACTTAAAGTGTAGAAACATGTAGAAAAAGAAATAAAAAATAAGCTAAAGGGGCAACAATCCAACTAAGACAGGATTAACAATCAATAATCCACACATGAGGTATTTACACTGATTGAAAATGTAAATGCACACACGTCCTTGTGATTTTGAGCTTATAGGCCTCAACAACACCAGGAAAGGATCCAAATAAACGACAGCTGTCAGCGAGAAAATAACTCTGAAGAGAACCAGTGGAGAATTGAACTGAAGAGTCACTAATGTTTACAAGGTGTGCTAAGTTAACATCTAAGGTAACATTTTAATACTGGACTATAAAGCAGATACAAAGCTACACTAAAGGATGATAAAAGCAACTGAACGGATCGTACTGTCACTTGCTATCACTCTCTAACAACTGTCCTGCATCATCTCATCTAATCGCTGGTGAGATTTGCCCTCTTTTGCGTCTCTGCACAGCTGAGCCGACGCCGGCCACCATGACGCACGAGCGGCGCCGCACACAGGCAGGTTTGTTGTAACAGAGGCTACATTGAAGTTGCAGGAAAGCTAGCTCCCTTCGGTCAGGAAAACTGGGGATTCAATGTCCATCATTCTGCACATCCATTCATCCCACAAAGTTTTAGACGCGATGCAGATCTGAAATTAGATTTTTCTTTTTCACAAATAGCAGGCATTTCAAATAAACAAGTTGGCAGGTGATGCCCCCTACCCGACTCATGAAATCATCTACAGCCCTCCAGAAATAGGCTTAACATTCCATAAATCTGGTCAAAATTGTTTTATTACAAGTAAAAATAACCTTGTCAAAGGGTTAACAAATATTTTATTAATCAAAAATCTAAAAATCAGTAAAAGAAAGTCTACAATAGTCTTCTAAGTGGGTTCTTGCAGTGTATCTGGTTGCTAATAGATAGGTCGGTGATGTTGTTCGACCTTGCTGCCTTACTCCCTTAATAAATAAAAAGAAGAAAAATTACAGCAAAGCATCCCTGCACAACACCCAGTTAAGCACAGGTCCCTGTGGCTGTCAGTGCTAATTGGTCCCACATACTGGGGTTTGGCTTTGCAGCCAGACTAAGTGACAATTTAAACTGGATATATGGAATTTTTGTTTCCTTTGAGAGAAAAAGGCGAGTTGAAGGAAGATACTGTCTCCTGATGCTGCAAGACGAGAGTCAGAATACACACGTCTCAGATACAAGCTCAGGTGCAAGGAAAAGCTCTTTAATCATAAACCTCAGTGCAGAATGAGCACCTCTAGAAAGGAGCCTCAAAGGATATTCTTACATCTAGTCAAATTGTCTCTTATTAATCAAAAATGTCTTTACCTCTGGTGTAAGAAACATTTTCTTGACTAGAATTCTTAAAAGTACCAAATAGTCTGGCCACTAGACAAAAAGTCTTTTTATTTATTACCTTAGCGATGACTTTATGCAGTGCAAGCCAAGTCTGACATCTCTAAAGTATTTAATGTCTCTGTGTGAGACTCAAAGCTGACACGGTTTATACTCTTTGATGCATCGCTGCGATAACAAAAGCGGTAAAAAGACTGACACAATTGATCTCAGACTGTCACAGAGCAAGCAAACAAGGACATATCACCAAATGTGTTATAATGCCATTTACTTATCACAGTTGGTCAGAGAAATCTCAGCACTGAGAAATAGTCTCTCCTTTCACTTCATCCACACAGGCAAAAGTGGGTAATCGTCACCATGTGAATGCTTTATTGACTCCAGAAAAGCTTTGTTTTTTGTTATCGTTCCCATGAAACATTACGAAGGTGAACACGACACATGCACAGATGAACAACAAAAGAATGGGCCTGGGTCTATTGCTGCATTCAAACGTAGCCGGTGCTGGTATCCAGAAGAGCTGCGGTGTCGGTAACTGTCAACCAACATGGAACAATGAGCAGCGATGACTATTGGTGTGTAAGGCATGAAGTAGTGTATTAATCATTTGTTTTTCATTTGAATTGATATTTGCTGTGTTATAATCGGTGAAGTCATCACCACACTTCAAACCAGCTCCCGTCACAAACTAAAAACAAGCTCTGAGAGCGTAATTACTCAAACACTCATCACTGTGCTATACATATCATTGGAGCAGAACTATTAACATACGTCATGTATGTCAAGTGTTATTGACAGCTTTAGATGCAGGCGCTTTGAGGCTCAGGGCCAAAGGAGTATTGGTCACAGTTTTAAGATGACTGGGCCCTTAAGTGCCCCTTGTCCTGTCACCCATGTGTCCTTTGTTCAAAATGACGATCAGATTATAGGTGCGCAAAGTTTCATGCCTGAGCGGTAGGAATGGGAATGCCCACCATCATCAAATCTCACAGATGCAACCTTTTAAACAAGAACTGTACAAAAAACTTTAAAAAAAAAACCTCCATGTCATTACCCATAGGTTTTCTGAAGAGAGCTTTTGAAGACTCTTTTTAGTCTATCTATGTTAATTTATTTTTTTACAACTGAAACATCTGAAATGAGTCCTGCCAAAGTTTAAGAAGAAGGACTGGGTGAGCTACCATTGAGCAACAGCAAAACCCTCAGTGAGCTGACGCTCTGCTAAGTGATGGCAACCTTTGAGTCCTTCCTGTGGAGCCTTGGGGTCCAGGCTGCTAGTCGGTCCCAAACGGTGCAAGCCAACCTTGGCGGTAGCTCAACTGGAGCATCTGCCCATTCCAGGTGCTGCTGGAGGCTGCTCACTGGCTAGCTCAAATAGCAGCCACTGATGAAGGCAGTAGATGAATGCTGTGTAACCAAGTTTCATGGTGGTTAACTGAGGTTGACTCCCTTTTGGGGCTCCTAGTGGTCAGTCAAGGAACTGTAATTTTCTGCACTTACTTTTTGGCGTCAGACTAGCAAGCTAGAGCCCCTTGGATTTCAATGACAGATTGTCATGTTTAAGACATCGTTGGAAAGCTTATAGACTACACCTTCAGAATCTGTAAATAACTCAAAATGACCCTCGGGAGACTTGTTCCTGGTGTTTCCATGGCTGGACACATATTCAAGTGATTAACGGTTTGTTTTAAACTCACATTTATGCAACCTGCATCCTGCAAGTTGACCTGTGCACAAAGTATGAGCCATAATAAATAGCCTGTAACGCAGGGGTCTCCAACCCTGGTCCGCAGGGCCCACTGCCGTGCATGTTTTAGACCTGCCCCTGCTTCAGTACACCCAGTAACAGTAACCTATGCAGACCTTGATGACACGCTGATGATCATTAATTAAAATCAGACGTGTTGATGCAAGGAAACATCTCAAACAGACTAAAGGACAACCTTGTATTTGGGTTACAAATTTCAGCCTGAAGCAGAACCAGAATGATCCAAAATGACTAGAACAAAACAGACATTATAAATCTGTTTTTCTATGAGAGAACTGCTTTTTTATGGGAGGGTTTAAAACTGTGTAGAGCCAAGACAGCCTGTCATATTATGTTATCTGTTTCTACCTAGGAGCAAGACCTCTCTGACTGGTTGCCTGAGGGAATCCTGGATTTACCTCATAAACAGTCTGCTCACATCTTCCCCTTCCTTTTTTCCCCTCACTGTAATCTCTGCATTACAGCAAAAAGTCTGTATGTGATGATTAATCAATGAGTTACTGCAGAGAGAAAGGCTGACACCCACGACTGAAAGTTTATCTGTCAAACACACATGCATTATGAGAAATTTAAATCCTCACAAAGGTGAGATCACCATGCAGGGCTGCACCGTAGTCTCGCAATGCAGATGCATCATTGCTCCCAGGAGCAACTTGTATACAACAAAGCAAGATGCACAGCGCCTTGGTGGAGACTTGGGATCAGCCTTAGTAAATTCAGGCTGGCAATTAGAGCAGAAGGCAGAGCTGCTGGGAGATCTCCCGTCAGGACTCATCACGCCAGCTGCACATAACTCTGGGGAAAAAGTCAAGAGGGAGGCAGAGGGGAACTGTGGGGTAGGCCTTGCGGAGAGACTGTGAGTTCAGTGCATCATGTGTTGACACTGAAAATGCAAACTTAAATGAGGCAGAAAAGCAAACAGCGGTGGAAACTGAGGGTGACAACAAGCACCCTGTGAGAGAGAATGTACAGCTGGGTACCCAGACGTTGCTGGAATCAGCTGCTCGGCAAAGATGGGCCTGTGAATCCCTTGAAATTCAAAGCACCGTCTAGCATCTGTGCATCTCTTATTCTCAATATTACATTTTTTAATTGCTATTTTATTCCATTTCCACACCAATTTAGTCATAAATCATTTCATACCTATACAATCATCCCATATTATTGCACATGCTGAAAACTGCTATCTTTTGGTGCAGCAGCTCATCATGAACTCTCGTGAAAAGGGAACGACTATCTCTCTGGTCTCTGTGCTTTCCAGGGATTGAGCTGCCTCGTCTGCACTACGACACTGTTGCCATGTCTTCTGCCGCTGTGCCCGCCCCCCTCCAACTAACTGTTTTATTGCAAAAATAAAATTAATGATGTGGAAATGTTATCTCACCTGTTTCTTGGGGGGAGGCTTCAGGGTGGGTGTAGCGGTCTGGTTCCTCCAGCTCAGCGGGGGGCAGAACCATTCCACTTCGCTCAGGTAGATGAGAAAGGAGCAATCGGAGCCGTCAACGCCATAAAAGGCGTAGCAAGGGTCCGAGGTCCAGCGAACACGCATCCACTGGAAAGCAAAGCTCCAAACTGTTATTTCAAATGATGTGAACACTTAGGACATAATTACAATATGAACCAGCTTCTCCATCTGTGTTTGATTTCATCCTCAATTTGATGCAGCTTTGATTACTTTAATTAGTCTAATGGGTCCTAAAATGAAAAGACATGAAAACGCATGCGTGCGGTCCCCATCAACTGAGAGTTTCTGAGGCTTCATACTCGTGAGGTGTGGGTGTGCTAGAAAAAAATCATATGATTTTCGAGGATGTTAGTTATATACAACAGCATACCGCTTTTAGCTTTTTTTCACTTTGCAATTTTTAGTTAATTTTTAGTCTCAGTGCGTCCATAAGAATCAAGAAGGTAAGTTGCAGCCAGGTGTTGATTAAATACACATCGGCAGATGTGCAGATGGCTGTTTCCTGGTCTGAAGCATCCAGCTGTGCGTTACCACAATGCCAAAGGGAAAAACATAAGCAATGGCCTTAGAGAAATAATTATTGCCACACATCAATTTGCAAAGGATTACAAAAACCATTTCCAAATAATTTTGAGTTCAGTGTTGCACAGTGAGGAAAAAATATCTACAAAAAGGAAAGCATCCAGTACAGCCAGTCTTCTTAGGACTACAGTAGCTGCATTAGAGAATTTACCTGAAGGTCAGACCCTGTAACACTGAGAGAAACACGCAATATCTCCAAGAATAACATCACTGACCCTGCACACCTCACTGAGCATGTTAACAGTTAAAGTCCATGACAGCACGATTAGAAGAAGACTGAATAAGTACAGCTGGTTTGAAAAGGTCGCCAGGAAAAAAAAGAAAAGGGAAGTAGGACTGAGGTATGCAACAGTGAATGTGCACAAGCCACGGTGCATCTGTTTGGCCGTGAGGTCCAGCAGCATGTTTGGAGAAAAGCAAAAACACTGCTGCAGCAGAAACGTCGCAGAGCTCGAGTCAAGCCTTGTGTAGTCGCAGGACTTGGACAGCAAGTTCTGCTGAAGTTGAATGTGAAGTTGAATGTGAGTGTGAGCCTCTCAAAAGTATTCTCGGGACAACTGAGACCATTTTTTTTTTTTCCTTTTTGGCTTCGCTTTTCTAAATTCCTTATGTGAAAAAGTTATAAAAAGTTGTAGGTCTGAGGTTGTACCTGCCTAGTAAGGCCTTTTCTTTATGGTTTTACACACACACACACACACAGGGAGGTACTAACCTTTGTACAACCTGATGTGTGACACTGACAAACATATTATGAAGGCCTAATATGTGTATATTTACTCCAGACACACACACACACACAGACACACAGACACAGACACAGACACACACACACACACACACACACACACACACACACACACACACACACACACACACACACACACACACACACACACACACACACACACACACACACACACACACACACACTTTACTACATACAGTGTATGTGTTAATACAGCCTACGGTACATGTGTTAAACTGTTGTCTGTAAACACTCTTATCTTTCAATATGTTGTATATTGTAGAAGTTTCACTAAGATGATGCCAGTGAAGCAGTTTGCATTTCAGAGAGATATGAAGACTCACATCCATCTTGCTGGAGCAGTCTGGATAACGGGGATCCTTGGGAATGTCACACTGTCCAAAGGATCTGTCCTTAACTGCTAAAAAACAAATATATATATAAATATATACAGTATTTGTGTATATACATAATGTTTATCAACGGTCAGGCACACACACTTACAAAAGGCTACATTTTTCAAGCACCTGCCAGGGAAACCCAGCAAAAGAATGAAAGCTGTATTTTTCAGAAATGTCTAGGCTGACACCTCGAACATACACGGCAAGGTCAGATAAACGTGCTGAGGTATGTCCAAAATACCAAACGCTTTGTGAAACCAAAATAGTAACGCCTTTCATGATTTAGTCCTTGGAAACTATCAGAGCTCTCGAGGCCCTCACATATAATATACGCTACAAATAAATAATTCCTGGACCTTCTATACATCTGTACAACTTAGTGTTATAGCTACACAAACTATTTAAAATGACAGTAGAATTGACTGATTTAAAGCAGCACTATGTAACTTTCCCACCGTAATATAATATTTCCAGAGTCATTGTGATGGTACATGAACTTCCAACAGGTTTAATGACACCTCTGTCATGGTCTGAGGGGTCTGTATCGCCTTCACTGGCACTACGTAACTTGGAGGTGGATGGTAGGAACCCTGCCACACTACTGGTAAAGCACTACCGCTTTTGTCCAAAGGAGGCGCCAAACTCAACAAAAGCTCAAAGTCACATTGTGCTGCTTTAAAATGCCCAGGCTTGTTGACATTGTAAAGTGGGTCGGTAAGTCGTTCCACAGCTTTGGACCTGCTACTGCAAAAGCACGCTCTCCTTTAGTTTTCAGGCTGCATCTTGGAGCAACAGGGAGCAACTGATCAGCAGACCTCAGAGCCCTCCTCGCGAGAATATCTTTAATAATTCTGTGAGGTAAGGAGGAGCAACCCCACCCAAGACTTTAAAAACAAGCCATAAAATGTTTACAGTAAATCAATCCTAAAAAGGAATTGCACGCCAGTGTAGAGAGGAGAGAGCAGGGGTCTAGATTTTGCCTACTGTGTAATCGCAACACGGATGAGAAGCTCCACCAGCGGTAGGACCACGAATCAGAAGCTCGCCTGTGCGATTTAACTACACGACTGCTCCAAAGATATATCTAATATATATCCTGCTGTTCTCCCTTAAAAATCTGTCCCCATTGCAAATGCTCCCTCACCGTAAAGCTGCATTTCTGCACTCAGAATCACTGCTGCCTGTTTAAATATCGTGGGCTGCAATTTGGCTTCTCTTTCTTTAACTCAGCCTTCGTCTATATGATTGCAGGACTTTTTTTCTATTAGTTTTTTCCACAATCTGGCAATGATGTTAATGCATCCTTATGGGTTTGCACGATTAACATAGCTGCATCACCTTCAAACAATTACTGGTTATCCACGAAAGGGGTTCAGAAGATCAAGATTCCCAACAAAAGCCATTCCAAGGAACTTTAAAGAGAGAGTGAGGAGAAATTGGGGTGTCAGTGCACAGCCATTTTCCAATTTCAGGTCCAGCCTCCAGCTGAGTCACTCCTGGGGTTTCATAGTGTTTTCCTTAAGTGCTTTCTTGGCAGTCTGCTTCAGGTTTCTTTCTCTTTAAATGTTAACTTTGGCCTCTATTATGCTGAAGACTATGGAGAAGGTTTTCCCTCAGGATTGCACCATATTTTTAGCATCCATCTTTTCCTCTAGTCTTCCAGGCTCTGCTGCAGAGGCATGATGCTGCCGTCACCATGCTTGACTACAGTTACTGAGGAAAGATTCAGGTGTGGTTTCTCCACAGACATTTTTGGAAAATCCAAGACAGCGGTCACGTTGCTTTAAGTGAGGAATGGTTTCTTGCCGGCCGCTGTAACATAAAAGCTTGAATGGAGTTTATTTTTCTTTTTTTTCCCCCCCCATCTTCATAAAGAAATAGTGGCTGTCATTCATAGTAACCAGGGACTTGTTATTTGTCTAAATAAACCTCTTCATCCCCCATTACTCAGTCTGTGGGGGCGGCTAGGTCTAGGAAAGTGTTAACAAACACCTTCTACATATCTCATATATATTCTCAGATGAAAAAGAACGATATGGATCCTGATCTTATCCAACTCTTCGTGGGAGTATGTTAAACTGAAGAATGGGATTCATTTAATGGAAGAAAACAAAGAGGTTTGCAGACGGGAACAAACGTGCATTTGAGGCACGTAGTTTCTTATGGCCGGCGAAGGAGTCCAGTTAAGATTTAGAACCATTTCAACAAACAACAACTGGAGCAACTGGATGCATAAGGTGGAAATGTATTAGAAATCTGTATAAACAGCATGTATGAAAGGAATAAAAGATCAGTGATCTACTGCCCTCACAATGATTGCTCTGGGCTTCTGCATTTAGCGCTGCAGTATAAATCCTCCTTTGGGGTAAGTGGAGGTAAATTAGACATTAAGGCCAGATAACAAGCTTGTATAAAAGCTCGGTGTCCCCTGCTGAATGGACAAGTCTGTTCCAACCCACACAATGAATTTACAATACATACACTGAATCAACATAAATCATAAAAATAGCAATAATCCCTCCTTTTTCTTGCCTCATTTTTCCACTCTTCACATCTTTCCTCTCTCTTTGTTACTCAGCAGACTATCTTTCCTCTCTCTCTCTCTCTCTCTGCTCCCCTTCCTTTTCCCTTTGCTTCATCGTGAAGCCCAGCATAGTAAGCCTAATTAAACGGAGCTTCAGCTCCTCCACCAGCATTCCGCCAAGTGTCAAAGAGCACAATCACAGACAAATAATTGCCAGCCAGTCTGATTAGCATGATAACGACAGACCTCTCACAATGAAAAATGCCACTGTCTGCTGCTGCCAAAACTTTTCATGTCTCCTGATTTATTTTAATGATATCCAACATTATGACAACAGCAGCATTATCTGACATGTCTTAATCAGACAACGTGTTAAACTGTGGCCTGTCGCTTGCACATTGGCCATACAGAGGAGCTGAATTTGCAAATTCAGTCATAGCGTCTTGACTTGTCCTCTGTGCCCAGTAAAGCTATTAAAGAGAGTTGACATAACCAATGGATCCCATTAAAGAGGAAGTAATTCATCACTGTGATTTAAAGTCCTGCAGTAGAGACTGTACTCTACCATATGGCAGCAACTATGCTGTGCTGTGTATTTGTTGCACCAGAGATCCTCGAGGCTGACACAAACGCAATCGATTTGAAATGAAACAATCTAAATGTAAACAAACTGCAGACTTTCAACTTTAATTTGGGAGCTTTCACAGAAATTCTCAAATTAAGAATTACAGCCATTTTAAGTAAATTACCACCACTTCCTAGGATGGTGCTTTGAACAGTTGATTAAAAGAAGTCAAATGACCAGATGAGGTAGATTCCCTTGTTTCTTCAAGACAAATGAAGCAAATATGGTGGAAAAACATTTTAGACAACTAAAGTGAATAATCACACAAGTCTTTCCTTGGTGAATAAAACAACATGCACAATCAAAAGACACCATTGAAGTAAATGCAGAGGGTTTACAAGGTTCAAACCACTGGCAACATCCAAGAACAGGAAACACGGTTTAGTCAGAAAGCAATTAAAAAGACTCAGATCCATTGAACAGGCAAAGGAATGGGATAATTCATGATTCAAGATGTCCAGTGTCAAACATGGTGGAGGCAGTGTTGTGGTGCTGGTGTTTATGGATGATGTGACTGCTGACATAAGTGTCAAGATGCATTCTGACTCTGTATGGGGCTATACAAGTGTTACAAAACAGTCCAAATACGTCTGGACCTGACTGTACGTGATCAACCAGCAAGAGCATTAATGTGTCCAACCACTTCAGAGTAGGGCTGTTCGATTTAGCCCAAAAATAAAATCTCGATTTTTTTCTCTCAAAATCCGATTTTCGATTACGATTATGATTATTTTGTGAATTGACAAAATGCAAAGAAATTATTTCAAATATGCTGTTTTTTTATTGAAAATTTGCCCCATTGGGCTTTAAGTGCAAACTTTGCTCTTATTAAACAAAAAATTAATGAATAAAGTGCAAAACTCTGTAAAATAAGTTGAAAAAAGTTTTAAAAAATATAATAAAATATAAAGTTTTATCTCTGAAAAAAAAATCAGCAAATCAGCACTTGCAAACATACAGTAAGTTATATTTCCAATTAAATAAAACAAGACATTTTCTAATTAAACTAAACTGGGTCTTTGCATGCTAAATAATAATGCAACCCATGAAGGAGGTAGAGGTGTGTAATGTCAGTCACACATTTGCTATTCACATTTGCAAGTTTTTTTGCAAGGAACACGAGCCGGTTTACCGCATCTGGCTTGAGGGATGCCCGGTGGCATGTTACAACGCCCCCTCCTACACTAAAGAGCCTCTCCGATGGGGCACTTGTCGCAGTTATTGAGAGGTATTTCCATCAATCGTTAATATGTGTCCAGACAAGGTAAAAAAATAAAAAATAAAAAAATAAAAAAAATAAAAAGTGAAAAATCGATTTTACGATTTTCACGTTTTAACATCGTTCTAATTACATAATCGCGATTACGATTTAAAATCGATTAATCGAACAGCCCTACTTCAGAGTTTGACAATTTGGCTGAAAAGCCACAGCTGTAGTGAGGGATCCCCCTGCGTGTTTTAGTGTGTTTTAGTGCATACCTCTGTTACCGGCCATGCTCCGTTGCAGGATCTGCTCCACCCTCACTGCCATTTCAGACATGTTCTGGGCTATGGCCTGGATCCTCTCCACCAGTCCTATGGGCTGAATCCTGATCCCCGTTCACATGCACAGAAAACACACAACCATGTTCAAATTACTCAAGCTGCAGTGAGGCATCTTCAAAAGAAAGTGGAAGCCATATGTCTATTTCAGCACCAGGAGCATTTCTTCGTTCCCCTCCCTTTTCTGTGAGCATCAATAAAGGGAGGAAATGCTTATTAAAAGGAACTTGAGGCGTGAAAACAGCTTTTTAACACTGGCAGAGAACATATTTGTTTAGATAAAGTCGCTCTGCACATTTAATTTGGTCCGGTGAGGGACATGAAACAGAAGACAGTTAAGTTTGTGGCGGATATAATTCACCGCATTTGACCTCTGTGACCTAAAAGCTTGTGGCAAAACAATCAAGCATGCCTTTATGGAAATGTGTGTAATAAAAGAGAGAGAACAAAGGGAGGAGGGCGTTTGAAATGTAAATGATACTGCAGTTTTACGCTCCCAAGTCATTCTGAACATCTGTAACACGTCAAAAGGATACAATGAAACAGGAAATTATCTCAAACTTTGTTCAGGAAGGAAATTTTGTCATAATTAAAAATTCATCCCGCCCTTGAGGAAAAATGATTAAAATCAGTGTGTGTCAGAACCGATTGTGCTCTGAATTTTGAAAGCATAGCTTAAATTCAAATTATACTCAGAAATAATTGCAAATTAAATACTTGTGTAAATTTAATAAAAGTTATCTAACAGCAACCAAAAAGACGTCTTTTATGTACAGAAAAAGGGGACTTATGAAGAACAAGGATCACTTAGGAATGCAGCAGCATATGTTTTTGATAGCAGACATCAAAAAGAAAATAATTGTATTAAGCTGGACGATATTTTTTGATTAAATTCACCCACTGACTCAGACTGAACTGGAATGAACTGGATTCAATAATAACATAACAGGATGTATTATATTATTATTCAGTCTCTACACAGCCGTGTTTTGATTTTTACACTCATA
Organism: Cololabis saira; assembly: GCF_033807715.1. NCBI lineage: Eukaryota > Metazoa > Chordata > Actinopteri > Beloniformes > Belonidae > Cololabis > Cololabis saira. The sequence continues at coordinate 24,388,892 of NC_084607.1, read as the reverse complement.
CGTCACTGTGTGTTCATTTTCCTGCCCATAGACCCTTTTACATGTAACAGGACTTTGGATCGATTAGGCAACCTTCCCATTCGGAGGCAACACTGACCCATGACCCCCCAAAAGAACGGGGTTGGTATTGTGTCACAGTATGTGCTTATCAAACCCTAAGTGTGCAACCAACAGCACAAAAATGAATAAATAAATAAATGAAATAAAATGGCTGAAAGAGAAAATATGCACAGTTTTCAGCTGACCGGCTCTACCTCAACACTTTCAGCAAACGCCAAGGAGTATTTTCACAATGAAATATCAGTTTCAGTTTAATTTGAAGGAAAATTGGATGGCTTCTTGGAAGTACCACTTGCCTCCTGTGATTTCCCATCTATGCTATCTGCAAAAACCACCCAAAGTGTGTTTTGATTTCCATCCCGGTCATTTCCTATGACTCTTATGACTTCACCACACTATCTGACACATCAGCAGCGATGAAACTATGGTCATGTTCACAGCTACATAGTACGTGAAGAAACTTACACCAAAATGGTCCGGCTGTCATGGCCCGTCGTAGAACAACTATACCACTGCAGAAACGGAAGAACAGTCACATGACCTCTTCCAAACGCTTCCACTAATGTGGTGCATTTCATTACAGTAATTATGTATGGTAGATTGCCTAGTTGCACACTGGAAGTTTTCCTGAAAGCAGGTACTACTCCTTTGTTCCAGGTACTTTTCACATGCAGCAGATTGTACAACTGTTCTCAAAACAGCCTAGTGCACAGATGCACAGTGGATATAAGGAAATTGATAGCAATGACAGAATAAAAAGGTGAAGTAAAAAAAAAGCAAGTGATCAAAGAGTTAATTTCGGACAGTATCATAAAAGCATTCAATCTCCTTGTGAACAGGGGGACGGTGTGAGATAAGATTTGCAGAAGTTCCATTGTTGTCACAAGGTGGTTTGTTGAGGATCCAAACGCAGGAGAGCAGAAGGCAGGAGTTCCAAAAACAGGGTTTATTCAGCAAAAACCAAAAGTGCTGCTGGGCAGGATCAAAATAGAGGCAGAACAGAACCAGGGATCCAGAAACTACGGGAGAACATGGTGGGAGCAAACAGTACGGACAGACAGGGAGCAGGGGAAAGACAAGACTAGATATACACAGGGGATAACGAGACACAGGGGCAGACAATCAGGGCAGATTGGAAACAGGAGGGGCAGAACTGAAAACTCACAGCTGGGGGAAATGTCAAACCCTGACAATTGTGTCGTTTTAAATCCATTTGAAAGCCTTTGGAAGAAGCTTAAAAGAAAATGAATGACAGGGAAAATTGCCAAAAATTGAGCCAGGAAGCTTCAACATGACTTTCAACATGAAAAATGTCGAGGTTGTTGTTGTTGCAAAAGCATCTGTAACCGTTTAAGTTAAGTCTGCCAATAAATGCGCCCAGGATGTGTTTTATTTTTGCACTTTCGTTTCACCACAGTCTTTTTTTCCACTTTTGATTTTTTTTCCCATTGTATTCGTTTTTGGTTTTGTGTCACAGTTAATTCTGAAAATAGTCGCAATTATCTGTCCTGAAATTAAAGGAAGCTATAATTGTTTAACTGGAAACATCATCACAACCAGACAACTGATTTTCAAGAAGCAAACACTGTTCATCTAAATCTTTTTTTATTTCACAAAACACTTTCAGAGGAAAGAAAACAAATGTTTCCAAATGTGCTGTAGCATCACAAGTTTTTTTTATTGCTATTGAAGATAAATAAATCATAAAAGGGCTGGTCTAGGCAGTTAGACAGCTCCATGTGGAAAGCTGTGCTGCATTTTATGAAACTGCTGTCGACTCAAATAGTTATTAAATGGCTAATTAGTGCAGCTTTCAGCACAACTAACAGCTATTTTGATTATCAGCTGATCCTTTGATTATTTAGTAACAGAAATTACTGAAAGCAGCAGATAACGGTTCCCCATATGCCCAAACAATCTTGTCTTCAATTTGTTCTTTGTGTCAGACATTCAACATGAAAGAAAAACTAAATGTTCCTATTTCAAGAGCTAAAACAATCAAATGTTTGACAGGTTTGAGAACATTCATAAGTGGTTTTGATTGAGAGAGTAACCGTTTCAGCCAATGGTGTAAATTAGAGGGATTTACAGGCTGTCCATTCTTGTTATGTTAATTGCTGTCATAAGTTTCTGCCGTAAGTCCCTTCATTTGGATATTTGTACTCCCTGCAGTGGGATTAAGGGTTTCCTCAGCTCAGCGTTACTTACCACACGCAACAACTAAATGTAAATGTAAATCCTGACCTCAAAATTTTGCATATCAGCACCAGAGTTTAATAAAGGCTGCAGTCTGTATTGTAATAAAGTAATCCTTAGTGACGGAGCAGCTGTACTGCAATGTATCGTTGCTGTTTTACATGAAAACACACACTCAAATGAATTGTTTTAATGAGCACCGTTGCATTGTGGTATGTCTGAATTTAAATTGCTCATTAAAATAGCTCTGAATGCTTGAAGTAGAGAAATTCACCAAAAGGAATGAAGCTGTGGTCCACAGGCGGATAAAAGTCTGATTTCACAATGTTACCATTTATCATCATTTCATATGTGTGTGCGTGCGTGTGTGTGCGTGCGTGCGTGTGTGCGTGTGTGTTGGGGTAAAGCAATCCAACTGCATCTAAATGCATAATTTAACATAATCCTAAAGCCCAGTTTTATTTACCTTCTTCCCATGCAGAAGCCGGGAGACCAGAGCTAGCCAAACACCATCTTCTCGAGTTTAGATTGCGCGAACCAGCTCAAATTAATTACTATTTACCGGTACACTTTTGGTAAAGTACTTACAAAACATACAAACACAGAAGCTTTCCCCACGGTGAACCGGCCAAATCTTGCTCAGCTGAGAGAGCAGAACAGCTACTGTACTGAAGAACATTGAGGTGAACTTCATTACTTTTTTCTTCCATATATCAGGTGAGCAAAGTGCTCTGCCTGAAGCTTCACTTTAATATCGTGGGTCAACTCTGACCCTGGGCCAGACAAGGTGAGATATTTTCACACCTAAGTAAAACTATTTGGCCTTTGTCCCGGCAACATTTCCAGGTGAGTCCCTGAGAGGCCAATTAAATGTGTGTGGCTCAGAGTGTATCCACGGGGCTTTCTGGAGAGAAAATTAAATTGTAGGTGCAATATCAAACTGTGGACAGAGAGGTTCATTTGTAGACTTTGAGCCAGGGTACAAAAATGTTTGCAAGTATATGAAAAGCAGAAAGTCCGTCCAGCTGAGATTATATCAGCTTTCATAATTTGCAGTAGGACCAGATACACATCTACTACACTATCTCTCTGTACATTATGAGATGTACAGTATTTATATTTCTCTGTAATGGTGCAGATATTATAGTTCATTTTTAGAGGATAATTCCTGATTGTGAACAAAAGGAGAGGAGAGGGAGGTGGAGCCCAGAGGGTGAAAACTAACAGCAAAGTGCAAACAGGAGGGAGCTTCCACTGAACTTAGAGCAGGTGCGAGCAGTGCAGAAGACCTGTTTCCAAGGAAACCACAGAGCACACAACTCTGGGCTGCAAGATTCAACCAGCAAGATACCTGCTCTTTGATTTCTCCAACTGCCCAGGAAGAGGATTACAGTTTGTTTTAACACAAGCCTGTTTTTAGAGACAGTATTGGCAATATTAAGCCATTTTGCACAACTCTGATCTACTTTGATGAGATCCATCAAGGCTCAATACTTGGCCTTGCCTTTCTGTTCACACAGACCTGTCCACGCTGTAGGTACAACATCACAATTTAACTGATGCAGATCCTTGTTGTTATCAATACTACAATAGAGCCAAAGGATGCTTCAACAAAACATTAATTTCATTAAATCATGGACAGAATTAGTCTTTTTTAACCCTTGTGGTTGCTTTTTAACCATTTTGGGTCATTAGAAGACAAAAAGTCCTCTCCCAAAAAGTGCCATAAACAAATTACAGATTAATACTTTTTTTACGATCTTTCAGTCAACTTCAGTCCTAATAAAACTACCAAACATTACATTTGAAAATGATGTTAACTTTTTAAATGGCAGTTTGATAATTGGATGTAACATTTTTCAGAAAAAAGAATCCATGTTATAGATGTTATAAGGCTGGAGATATTTTTAAAAGATCAATCTCACACCAAAGATTAGTAATAACATTGCTTTTGATGTTAGTTTTCCGCAGTGTCAGAGGATTCAAAAATGTATTTAATTATTTATCTCACAGCTGTAACACATATACATGAGGTGTGTGTATACTTATTACATCCACACAGAACATATCCTTATTACAAACACAGCAGCATGCTTGCAGGTGTGATACCGTACCGGTCCAAGGCTGTGCTGAGCTCATCAAGTTTGTGGATGTCAGTGGTGTTGCCCAGTTTGGACAGAGTGTCCATCCTCTTCATGATTACCTCCAGCATGTCACTGATTTTCCTCAGCACCCCACGAGACTCTTGACCACCAAGAACTAAAAAAAAAAGAAGCAGAAAATAAATGGCATGTAACTTTTTCACAGTTTTGTCATTTATTTAAGAAAAATTCAGCTAAAGAAATGAATCAAATTCGCCGTATTAAGTATTCCTGCGTGTTTCTGCAGGATTTAAGAGGATGAGCTGGAAACAGGTGCTGCTAGGCATTACTGCTTGATGATCTGATCATCAGCAGCCGTCCATAAAAGTGTTTTATGTTGTATTTTTTTAGTGAGAAAGATTATTCACAAATGGAAAAAATTGTCCTAGCAAATGTACTCCAAGAAGAGACCCAAGGAGTGTACCTTACACGCCTCACTCATCCCATCAAAATTAAAGTCAATGACGGTACAAGAAGAAGACTGAACAAGTTCAGTTTGTTTCTGTTCAACTTTATTTACAAAGCACCAAATCATGACGAATGGCACTTTTTGGAAAGGTTGCAAGAAAGTAAGACTATTCTGTTTAAAAATGAAGCACAACTGAGGTTAAAAAAATGCCATCCAAACAAACCTTAAGGCCGCGTTCAGACTGCAGGCAAATATCCGATTTTTAGCCCGTCCAGATTGAAACTGGATGACTCTTTTGAAGTCCGAACAGTCCCAAACCGCATGATATCCAATTTTTGCAAACCAGATCGAAACCACCTCCGGGAGGTAGTTTCATATCCGATCACTATCGCATTTGGGCAGATGCGTCTCAGTCTGAACAGCTCCAAACACTCAGATCGGATATGACTGTCCGTGACGTCACTCTACGCGACGCCCGGGGGGTATTCCAAGAAGGAGGTTCAACAAACACTGAGTTAAAGTCTCATCTTTAGGTTACTTGAACCCATGACGACTAAACCCGCTCAGTTGGTTTCGGATGCATTTAATCTGAAAAAAGAGAAGAGGGCCCTTTTCTCTGCGCTCTCTCCCCGATCTGCTGCACTGTGCGTCCCGTCACCGTCTCCATCACCAAGCGGTTTCCCAAATCCAACTCAGCCTGGATCATTTCTTGTGTCTTCTGCTTTTTCCCCACATCCAAGTAATGATCTGACATGTTTGCTGCATGTAACACCACATGCCGCTCACTCCACGCTGTTTACTGTTTGATTGTGTCACTGTCACCACACACACCGTTATTAATTGTTCGGTTTTTTCCCCACTTATTTCCCCACGTATTCCACCGAATAATAAGCTTGTTTTCTGTTTAGAAAGTACAAACGTAGGAAGATTACAAGTAATCACCCATCTTTTACTTGTCGCTTTACTCTTTTAAGAGTTATTTTAGGGGTTTATTTCAGGAGCGCACGGACGCACGGTCGCACGGTCGCACAGACGCACGGACGCGTGGTGCGGTGAAAAAAGGCTGATTATGGTTCCGCGTAAAATTCACCGTGAGAGGGTGATAAGACCACGGTATGACATTTTATCTTTCCCCGATGAGTAGGCTATTTGCGAGAGCGCTACCGTTTTTCAGCAGAATCCCTGATTTATTTGAGTTACCTTCTCCATCCATACACTGTAAACCCTAATAAGTTCACAGAACCCAAAATGTTTTTCGTAACTGATTAACCAAAAATATTGTAGTGATATTCTTAAATGTTTTAAGTTTATATAAAATAAAAATTACACTTAAAGTTGCTTGCACGGACGATTTGGGCTTCTATGTGTAACTTGCAGCAGCCCTCCTGAACTTGCGCTTAAATACCGGAACATAACTGGGTTATCTGAACAAAACCTGAACAAAACCTACCCCTTACCAGGTTAGGTTCAGAGCCTATGTTACCATGGTAACTTACTTAACCTGACCATTTTGGAACGGAAATATATTATATAATATATATTTTGATATTTATATTTTTTTATATATATTTTTTTTATACATATATATATATATATATATATATATATAAAAAAAATAAAATTATAAAAAAATAAAGGATCCCCATTACCTTTGATCGGGTGGGCTGTGGCGTCCTGAGGACGCCACAGCCCACTCCTGCCCCAAAACCAGCCTCGAGTTCCAGTACACACAGAGGTCCGACGGGAGGATTAGAGTGAGATGGGGCAGTCTCAAACAATTTAAAATATTGCACAGTGTATGCCCAGCTTTACAGGTATGGAACAGCATGTGAGCTGGCTCCATATTGTTATTGTTTTTGATGTCGCAATTAAATGACGTCACACAATACACGCGCTGGGTGAAGCCTCCGCTCCGACACCGTTGCTACGGCAACCCGTCAGATCAGTCGATGATGTGGCCCAGTCTGAACAGAGCCAGATCCGATATGGACACTTGCTAAAAACAGTGTGGACAGTCAGCCCTGAAAATCGGATATGAGAAGGAATCAGATATAAATCAGATTTCCCTGCAGTCTGAACGCGGCCTAAGAAATGTGGAAAAATGTCCTACTGACAAGTGAGACCAAAGCCAAGCTGTCTTTGTTTGACCTGAATGCCTAGTGCCCGTGTTTGATTAAAAACACACAAGATTTCATCAAAAAGATGTAATTCCCACTGTCAAGCACGGCAGTGGAGGAGATAGTGGTACTGTGAAAAATGACTGGGGTTTACCTTTAAACACAATTTTCATCTGTCTCATTACTAAACCCAGTAGTGTCCTGAGAGATGCCAGAAAACACAGGAATCAACAAATACCACTCACTGTTTCCCTTCTTGTCTGGGATTAGGGATAAACCAGAAGGGTGCCATAAACAACACCTGGTCAGTTACTAAGCCTCCAGCTGAAGACAATACGGCCCTAGCACGTACCTTAATGCATCACCAGTAAATCCTTCCTGACCCTGTGCCATGTTCTTTGTTCCCGCTGAGCTCAGAGCTAATCACCAGTACTAACATGTGGCCGCATCAGCTGCTAAGCGAACACAATTAGCTTTTTGCCTCAGGCACAAGATGTTAAGTAGATTCTGATGAAGGAAATCTAAAGACTCTGATAAATGTGACTCTTGAAACTCTGGAGGGAATTATTTTGATCTTATTCCTTGAGAATAAAACAAATAATAGCAGAGACCAACAGCCTTACATTGTTGTTGGTGAAAATGAAGCTTAACCCTTTCCTCATCAATCTCAGCAGGCCTCTGAAACTGCAGTGTGTGCACAGTTACTTTACTTGCTTGTCAGAGTTCATTAATCATGAGCCGGACAAAAGTCACCTCCCTCAGAAAAAAAAAAAATTGTATTACATCACCAATAAATTAAATAAAGAGAGAGAAAGAAATAAACAACTCCTTCTCCTTCCACTCTTTGTGCTGTGTATTTTAGACGTAAAAAAAAAAGAGCATTCACCACCAATGATGCAACGATATTCTTTAAAAAAACATGAAAGTGAATTTTTGAGTCAGATGCGCCATGAATTTTTGTTTCTTTATTGCATGTGTGCTTGCTTCTTTGGCTCAGTCATTCTCGTATCCTTAGTCTCTAAATAATTCAGCAGTAAGACAACAAATGTTCACACCATACTCACAAATAATGAATTAGTCCTAACTTGGTTCTGCACCTCCTTAGGAGTTGTTTTTAACAGCACATTTTGGCTATAGGCTAATGATAAATGGGGAGAGATTAGACTGTTTTATGGGGGGAAATATCCCAAACCCTGTTAAAGAACATCCCATTTTTTCATATTTAACTCTCTATAACCAGTTTACCACCTTAAATTGATACATTCTGAGAATCCTTCTTGAGTTGCAGTCATCTCGTTGCAGCCTAAAAGAAGCCTCTTGGCTGATGTGTGGGGAGGACTCCATTCTTTACAGTAATGGCCCCTACAGACACTGTGCTAGTAAATCACTATTACTGACACTGAACACCCATCTTACAAAGTGGGTTTAGAACTGAGCCTTATAAATGCAATCAGCGGCTCGTCAGACATCCCTTTATTCCTGCTCTTGCCTGTCTCTAAGGAGACATTTGGTGAGGACATGATGGTGGCCACGTTCAAATCCAGAGCTTCTTCTGTGTCATTCCTCATCAGCTGCTTAGTAAAAGTTCATTTAGCAGAAGATAATCTCCTTTAATGATTCAATTTCGAACATGTCACAGAACAATCAATGATAAGAACTAATTTTAATTAGATCACAATTTGTATTGTAGCCCTATATTCATTCAGAAGTATTCACCAGAGAGTCGATATATAAAGGTTAGATCTTTTTCCTTCAGCCCCAGTAACTTATGTTATGTTACGTTGAACTTATGTTGAAGACTTCCTTTTTATGACTACAAAGCAATGACTCTTGCCATGTGAAGCTTGCCCTTCAGGTCTTTATTAAGTGCTGATAAATGCATGTCTTTGACTGTGTGGGATCCAGTCTGAAAAGAAGGATTTACCTGTGCTTTTAGAGAAGTCTTTCAGCAGTTCATGCAAGACCTTTTAGCACCAAATTCAAGATTAATACAAAATTACATGAAAAAACTCTCATTACTATCAAAGATTCAGCATAGCTGAGTTTTCATTAAAACCTCCAAACAGAGTCAGAAAAAGCACATTTATCTTTAAAAGGCCATGATTTAGAGACCAAGTCAGAATAATAAGCAACTGAACTTCAAGTTTGGAATATATTCAATATAATAAATTGCATAGTATGCAGTATTTTCCTAAAATGCCCAAGGTTACTGGACAGAACTCGTGACCGATATTTTGTTAACCAGCACTTGCCTGCAGAAATGTTGGCAGGAATAACTGCATGTAAATGTTGCTTGTGAGCATCTGGAAGCTTCTGGCACCTGCCTGCTGCTAGTTTCTGTCCCACTTCCCTTGTGTTGCATTCAAGTTCTTAGGCTGGAAGATTTCCTTTTTGCAATGGCCAGTTCAAAGCAGTTTGTTCTTGTACATCTGTGAGTACAATTTGACATAAATCCTCTCTTTACTGAAAAGCTACTCTGGATAAACAAACGGCATGCAAAACATTTGATCGATATGTGAATGCCAATTAAATCACAGACTGGCAACACCTACCCACCATGAATTAATTAGCATAAGTGCCCATTCAGGAAACACCATATAAAGAGGTGTGTAAAAGTGTATCCTCAACCTGCATGTCCACCTGTGAACATGGCACTAAAACTAGATACAAAGGAATCAAAACATTGTAAATGTTGCAATGGAGATCATTTACTGAAGTGGAGGAAATAGGAATTATTTTATTTAGTAACCTACAAGTGTGACAGGGCCCAGCAAGAGAGAAATGCTGCATCATCTGTCCAAAGTATTCAAGAAGTGAAGCAAAAATGGCTTGATACTGTATGAAGTTTGAGACAAACAACAAAACAAACAAACAAAAAAGCCTTGTCAGTGCTTGATGAAGTGCCTTATACCACAATGCATTGTGGCAGCCAGGGGATATATTGATTTTTAACAACATTTTAAGAAACATAATCTGAAACTCCCATATGTAAGAAATTACCATCAATTCAAATAAATAAGTTACATTATCTTAATGTATTATTCTTTATGTTTAAAAAATGTGTTTTAAAAGGGATCTGTAATTACAGACCATATTAACACACCAAGTTTATGCAAAATTCCTTAAGCACACATTTCATAAATAAGGCTTAATGTGTATTTTCAGAATATGTGCTTTAGGTCACTGAAAGACTCCAGACTTTTCATCTAATTTCTATTTTTCTTTTTACTCAAAGTAGAGCATTTTTATCTAACATCAGTAACACCTGGTTAGACAGGCCTGACAGAGCAGGAACAAAGGAGACCTGCAGCCTAAAACCACCACCACTATGTTTTACTCTGGGCCTGTTACTTTCTATTTATAAGTTTCATTTTGTCACCCTTAAACAAGCTTAAGCATTCAAATGAGCTCCATTTTGTTTCTTCTTGGCCGTTACCCGTCCGTCCATCTGTTTTCTTCCACAGACCACAGACACCCTGCAGGAAAAGGCCACTTGTATCCACAATCTCATTCGAGAACTTTGCATTTTAATCACAGCTCTTTTTTCACCACAACAAACTGACGCATCTGCTGGCGCGGCACCGATCCACCTGTCAATATCCTGCTTCATTCTTCCGTCACGATCGATCAAGGTCCCGAGCTACTGAACTCCTCCACTTGTGGCAGGAGCTTATCCCTGACCCAGAGAGTGCACTTCACCTTTTTCCAGCTGAGGACCATGGTCTCAGATTTGGAGGTGCTGATTCTCATCCCAGCCCCTTCACTGAGAACTGCTCCAGCGGTAGTTGCAGGTCATGGCCTGAGGAAGCCAGCAGAACCACATAGTCTGCAAAAAGCAGAGACCTAATTTGGAGGGCACCAAATCAGACCCCCTTCACTCCTCGGCTGGAGCTGAAAAATTAATTTCATAAAAGTAATGAGCAGAATCGATAACAGAGGGCAGCCTTTCCGAAGTCTTACCCTCACCCTCCAATTTACTGCCGACAATGCAGACCAAGCTCTGACACCAGATATACAGAGACAGGACATAAGGGATTTAGGCACCGCATACTCCCAGAGTATCCCCCACAGAAGTCCCTGAAGGACATGGTTGAATGACTTCACCAGGTCCACAAAGCATGTAGACTGGTTGGACAAACTCCTTCACCCACTCCAGGACCCTACTGAAGGCGTACAGCCGCTCCATCATTCCACAGCTAGAACAAAAAGCATACTGCTATTCCTGAATCTGAGATTTGAATATCCGATGGACCCTCCTCTCCAGTACCCTGAATAGATAGTGTTGCAGTTCAACCTGAAGACTTTTGTTACAACAAGCATTGAGCTTTGCAGACTTAATGTTTTTCTACACTAACTGAAATTCTTCTCAAGCCTATTTTATTCATATTTTTTATTACTCCAAAGTTTATTGTAAAATAAACATTCTAAACTGCGGAAATGCTAAATCAATTTTCTTAATAGTGCCTCTGATTTTTTAGAGGGCTCTTTCATCATTGTAATTGTGAAGTTTTTTTTTTTTTTTTTTTTTTTCAATGGAGAAAAACATTCACTGTTTGATTCTGGTTAATAATTCTTTATGTTTATACTCAAAAAGTCAAAAAGTTCTCTCAATTCATCCATGTCTCTTTTTCTTTTTGTTATATATATTATAACTGATCACAACATTTTACAGAAATTACAAATTACTACAGAAATGTGAACATGTTATTGGGATTAAGGTACTGTATTAGACTGGTTAAGGTCCTCACATACCAGACTTAGCCACCGAGTTCTGCAGGGTTATGTGCTTGGACAGATTATTTTAATCTTATATTGCTTCTATTCGGTAATAATATATAGTAAGACAGTATTTCATGAATATCCATTGCTATACTGATGATACTCAGTTATACCTGTCGATGATACCAGGCGAAGGGATTCAGGGACATATTGTCTGGCTATATAGATAATCTAGCTGACATTACTTTGGCCTTTGGTATTACAGTTAGAAACCTGGCAGTTATTTTCTAACCAGAATCTGTCCTTTATTTTGAATATTAAACAGGTTTCCTGGACCGCCTTTTTCACCCTCATAATATTGCCAAAATTAGGAACAGTTAGACATGGCTCAGGTGCCCTGAAACATCCTTTAGTTATGCAGCTATAGGCCTAGACTGGGGACCACCCATGATGCATCTCTTGTACTCCATCTCCATTAATGACAATATTGTTGTAGTTATTAACAAGACTGATGTTAACATTATCATAACTTTACTAACAACATGTTCCTTCTATGTTCCTTCTTCCCAGCAGGTGCTCCTGATCTGCTGTTTTTGCTGTTCTCTCTTCTTTCCTGTCCTCTCAACCTCCAACAGGTCGAGGCAGATGGCCGCCCGGCCCTTCCAGATTCTAGTTCTGTCAGTTTTCTTCCTGTTAAAGGGATGTTTTTCCATTCCACATTCTCCTGATGCTTGCTCAGGAGGGGGGATTTTGTCAAGAAAATTATTGATGCAATCTGTTGGTTTCTTTCGCGAAGCAATAGTTATTACCGTTATTATATTGGCTTTTTATTAATTCAACTAATGTGGAATGAGATGTACTGTATTGTTGAAGTGCCTTGATAATACATTTGTCTTGCTGTGAGGCAACAGTGCTAACCACTAAGCCACCGTGCTGCCCTAACTGAATTCAATCTAACTGAATTATTCAACTGTTAAAAAGGCCACGTTAATTAATTTTTGTCACGATTGGTGTTTGTTGAGGACCCAAACGCAGGAGAGCAGGAGGCAGGAGTTCGCAAAAAAGCAGGATTTATTAACCAAAGACAAAACCAAAAACGCTGCTGAGCAGGATCAAAACTTGGACTAGGAACACAAACAGGAAAACTGACGAGGAGAACATGGAGGGAGCAAACAGTACGGGAGCAGGGGAAAGACAAGACTAGATATACACAGGGGATAACGAGACACAGGTGCAGACAATCAGGGCAGATGGGAAACAGGAGGGACAGAACTGAAAACTCAAAACTGGGGGAAATGTCAAAACCCTGACAAATTTTAGTGCTGTCAAGCGATTAAAAAAATTGAGTGATTAATTAATTAAGATCTGTAATTAATCTCTTTTTTTAATTTCACCTAAAAATTGCTGAGAACTTTTCTCATGTTGCTGTGGCAACACCATTGCTGCTAACGTAAGCTGTGGCTGCGCTCATGACCGGGGGCTTTGCGTTTATGTGGCCAGGGCCGTTCCTGACCCATTTGGCGCCCTAGGCAAAATATTTGCTGGCGCCCCCCCACCCCGTTCCTGTCCCGTCCCGTCCACTACCACCACCACCACCACACACACACACGGAATGGCAATTTCTTTAGGATGTATTAAATAATTAAATATATAATAAATAAGTAATACAACAACTCAGAGCAGCAATTAAATAAAGAAACAAGTGCAAACACAAACAAAATTTCAAATAGTAAAATAGGTCAAGTAAAAGGTATTGCACACAAATAATAACAACTACTACCAATAATAACTATATACAAAATACCCTGTAAAAACCTCAATTTAGCCCACAACATCTTACAATAACAATTTTAACAACAATAACAACAGCATTATATCCATTGACCGGCTAACATGTAAGCATCGCTCCCGTTTTCCCAACAATTATCTAGATTTTCAGCAGACAATCAGAAGTAAGTTTAACAATAAAACGTGAGGATTACTTAAATGCACATGATTGTCAAGGTCAGGGGCGGAGCAGGGGTCCCAGCCTAAGGGGGGTGAAGCATTCTAGATGGGCCCTTGAGGCCTAAACATCTCCGTTAAAACATAATCGCTAAAAAAATGCCACAGATCAGGCCCAACCAACCGCAATTCCAACAGCAGCAGCGACATGGTCAGAACCATTCACCTGAGGTTTCAGCACCATGGATTTACCAGTCATTATGTCAAACCTAATTAAAAGCCTAATGCAGACTTTAAGATATAAGTATCAAACTGGAGATAAAAATCTAATGACATCCAGTGATGTTTATGGAAGCCCATTTCCGCCAGTAAAAGAAAAAAATAATATGAAATCTTAGCCTTAAAAATAAAAATATCCCCACGGTAAGTCATAATTATGACATAAAAAGTCATAATTTCTTTTTATCTCATAATTATGACTTTCTATCTCATATTTTCGACTTTCTATCTCATAATTATGACTTTATATCTCATAATTATGACTTTCTATCTCATATTTTCGACTTTCTATCTCATAATTATGACTTTATATCTCATAATTATGACTTTCTATCTCATAATTATGACTTTCTATCTCATAATCATAACTTTCTATCTCATAATTTTGACTTTCTATCTCATAATTATGACTTATCGTGGGGATATTTTTATTTTTAAGGCTAAGTTTTCATCTTAGCCATAGATGTCGGATTCGCTGAATAGATCAATTCAGACACACTGTTCAACCTACACAACAACAGTTTACAATGTGCAACGACATGTATTTAACACAATAAGACACGGCGGTCAAACAGCAACAGGCCATATATTCAGGGTCATGACAATGTTATCAGAAATAATTAATATAATGACAGCTTACCAATGATGGTTTCATCCAGGGTTGGGCAGAAAACTACAACAAAACATATTTCCTGCTTTGGCTCCACTTCTGATGCGACAACTGGCTAAGGCTGATTTATGGTTCTGCGTTACAGCAACGCAGAGTCTACGGCGTAGACTCACGCGAGTGAGTTGAGGTGAGGGACCGCAGCAAAATTAATTGTGGCTGCCAGAGAGGCAGAAGGATGCAGCCAGGCAGAAATTAAAATTAAAAAAACGATTTCATTATTATTTAAAGACTTTTGGCTGTATATGTACTGTTGTTGTTTTTTAGTGTATTCATTTCTAATTTTTAAAAAGTTTATTAAAAAAAAAAAAAAAAAAAAAAAAAACAGCTGGTTGCATGGCGCCCCCTGGCAAGCTGGCGCCCCTAGCATTTGCCTAACCTGCCCTATGGGCGGAACGGCCCTGTATGTGGCTAAACTTGAGCTTCTTCGGTGGTGAGCAAAGTCCTTTCCAAAAAGAACATAAATCACTTTACCTTTTATCAAAGGTGCCGTCGGGGCGTTTTAGAAATGTAAATTCCCCATTCACTGGACCATCAACTTTCACATGCTGCTCCATTTTCACCTCTCTTCTCCGCTACTCCCCCCCTCCCTCACCTGTCCAGCTACAACGGGAGTCTACCAGCGTAGTTAGCCACGCCCACACACAGTAACAGCCAATCAGTGTCCACTTCAAGGTGGGACTCACCATTGTTTTCCACCCCCAACTCAAGCACGAGAAACCCACCACACAAACACCAATTTCATAATAAAGGCAACTCACAAACAGAAAAAGTAAAGTTAGAGATTAAAAATAGATTAAGCGATTAAAAATAATGAGCTAAAAATGTCCTTAATTAATTAAACGAATTTATGACCTCCTTTCCTTATATTACAGGCTACCAATATAAAGCCGGATCTTAATGCAGGCCTGACAGATGCATACACAACAAAACATAAGATCTATATAAAAATAAAAGTCAGATGGAAAAACTAAATGAAAGAAACAAACAAACTTAAAAATCTAAGTTTACCAAGAAATTAAATTCATGCTGTTATCATCAGGCTTTCCAACCCAAGGTTGGGTTAGGAGTGTGGACTGTCAGTAAAGAATATACAGAGGCAAAAAAAGGATGTAACTACTTGAAATGTGCTGTTTTTTCTATTAATGTGACATATAAAGTGTTTTGTTCCCCATCTAAGTCCCAATGAAACATTTTTTCTTAAGCAGCAATGACATTTTGCAAATGTTTTCTGTATCCTGGAATCACATGTGCACAACCTTCAGGAGGAATTTTTGACCATTCCTCTTCATAACTGCTTCAGCTCAGCAACATTTGTAGGATGCCAAGTGTGAACTGCTCTCTCGAGTTCATTCCACAGCATCTCTATGAAGATTCAGTTCTGGGCTCTGCATAAGTTATGCCAAGACGCAGCTCTTCTTTTACTAAAGCCATTTCTGTGGTGGATATACTTTGATGCATAGGATCATTGCCCTGCTGCATCACCCAGCTTCTACTGAACTTCAGCTTGTAGAAAGCAACCCTCTGATTTTCCTGTAGGAGACTTTGGTGGGCTTGACAATTAATTTCCCCCCTCAATTTTCCCTTCAAAAGATGTCCAATCCAGATAATCACTGCAGGTTATAGGACTCAGGCAGTTACAGCAAACATGAAATGCTTTAACCATAATGTAGCTGGAATAGTTTCCAAAATCATCTGTGCTGCATCTGAGCTGGAAGCAGGGGCGGATCTAGGATGTCAGGAGATCCGGGGCTTAGCCCGGGGCGGGGCCGGGGGGTTTCTCAGGTGGTGAAAATGTGAACAAAAAGCACTGGACAACAAATTCAGACCTTTTTACAATAAAAATATAGTCAGCAGCTGCTTCAACTGGTTTCTTTCGTCAGAAAAAGTAAAAAAAAAAAAAAGATTTTCCGGTCTGGCGCCGTTTTCCCACTCGTTTGGACGTACAGTAGCCTACAGCTCGATTTGCAATAGCTCTCTACCACTACCAAAATTTTTCTACCACTTTTAAATACACCTGGTATGTCCAAATTTTGGGAGATTTCTCTTCACTTTTGTCCCTTTTTATTGAGGTCACGATAGGCCTGCAGTCTTATATCCCACAGCTCCTCACACAGACTCACAGCATAATTATTTTTTCTTCAATCTTGATCGTCTCTGATCTACAACCTGCAAGTTTTTTTTCACCCTCCACCACCTTCTCTCCTTTTGGACGCGCCGAGATGTCGTCACAGCGCAGCACGGTGAAATAAAAAAATGTTCAATTTGGGCGCAGGCAAATGTTTTAAGATATTTAGATAATTTTAGAAATTTTGTGGCGCAGTATCAGGCCAGCAGAGATCATTTTAGATGCTTCCCGTGCCCTGAATACATTAAGTGACGGGAGCATTATTTGATAGGATGTTACTAGACTATCAAATTATGTTACCCCTGAAATATTGATTTAAAATGGATGAATTGAGGTATAAGAATGCTGAGATTCATCCTGCAGTGGCAGTGAGGTGATTAGTATCTTACCTGAATGCATTAAGTGATGGGAGCATTATTTGATAGGATGTTACTAGACTATCAAATTATGCTACCCCTGAAATATTGATTTAAAATTGATAATATGGGATGTTTGAGTATTTGATCCTTCAAAATACACCCATGACATTAATTGCATTACATTTTGTGAACATTATACGATAAAGAGGAAAAAAAACTATTCTAATGCTTTATTTGATATTCATTCAGTCATTCTCCTTTATATAACACATTCTTATTTACAATAACAGCCTGGCAAGAGACAAGTACCACTTGGGGGGAAATTAAGTGGTTTAGAGAGTAAAACACAGTAAAATTGTATCTCTACAAAAGGTAAAAAAAAAAAAAAAAAAACCATTAGGGAGCTTTTTCTGATCGGGTAGCAAAAATCGACAGACAGACGCTATCTGTTTATGCCGTGGTAGCATTTTTCGACGAAGCAGCAGAAATCGACAGAACACCGGCAGCGGTCTGCGCTCTGCACCCAGAGCGACCGCTTCCCCACCGAGCTCGGCGGCGCGAGAGACGGACCTGCCGCGGTGTTTGCGCCGCGCCTGCGCCGAATTGAACATTTAGACCAGACGATTTTTTTTGTTTTGTTTTGTTTTATCAGATCCGGGGCTTTTGGAAAAACATTCGGGGCTTGAGCCCAAGTAGCCACCCCCTAGATCCGCCTCTGGCTGGAAGTGAAAAATGGAACACCGGAAGAAAGCAGAAGTGATAGATGTAGCAATCTCAAGTGACAGCACCATCAAGAATAAGCTGAAAAATGCCAAGGTTTGAAAGAGGAAGTCGAAAAGATGTAGAAAGTGAAGGTAGCGGGGATTCCAGAGGTAATTGCAGCAGACTGGGAGAGTGACTGCAGCAGATTCCACAATGTACATGTATGCATGTGATAGGTTATTTAAATATAGATAACATGTCACATAAAAAAGAATAAACATCAATGCTATAAAAGTATAAATATCAGTCTTTCTCAAATTTCCACATGAAGTAACTTTTATTTCAACCTAGCTCTTGATTGCTGCAGCATATTTTATATGATTAGTATTCAGAATTTCTCCCTTATTTCTTCCTAATTAGACCACTGAAAGCAACAGAAAAAAACATCCCAAGCTTTCTTCATGAGGACCAGACCTCTGCTCTTTGCTCAGCACTAGTAAAGAAATTGTGCATTTTTTCCTGCTCGGACGTCCGCTATCCTCAGCAAGCCTCATTGCTCCCAATATAAATATTCATCACAGAGAAGGCTGATTGAAACTGAATTGCCCTCCTCTTTTTGGCATCTATGAGGGAGCCTATGGATCCAGAAGCTATCACAGCCAAAAACCTCTGTCACTTATCCTGTGTGCAGCTCCCACCTCTTATCATGCTCAACAACCTAGAAACAGGGAAGCCACCTGCACCTTTTTTAAAAAAAAACAAACATGGCTCTATCTGCCTTCAGTTTCAACCTTGATCTACTTCTTTCCTTAGTGAACCTCCTTTCCCTGCACATAATATGGAGATAGACTGCTTAGCTAGAACCGTCGTAATGTTTTGTTTTACTGCACACATCTGAGACACTGCTGTTTTTTGACGTTATTACTTCACAGCAGGTGTAAACTGCAAGCTACTGCAATTCGATCTGCGACACACGTAATTATCTTTTTCCCAACAGCATACAACACACAGTCTGCTTGTATAGACTGTGTATTTAGACAATTACACTCGTTTTGGGTCCTGTGGTGGCCTTAAGTACATTCAACTGAAGACAAAAAAGAAATAAAAATACTATTTATGAAGTATCGACCTGGTTTCAAAGCAAAGCATGAAACAGAAAGTGTCAATTACATCCTGTTATACGGATGTTTTGGTCGAATCTATTAATATAGTGGATTATAAGGTGGAGAAGGAGAAGGTGTTATAAGGTGTAGTTTTAAACAACATTATATATGAATATTATATTAAATTTGACTAAACACCAGCTAAAATTTAAAAAATAAATCTGTTTTGAAGGAAATTACTTTGAAGTTTTCTGGAAATTGACTTAAACTAGACTCCGTTACCAACTCTTCACGGTACAAATGTTAATTTCGTTTCCAAATAAATGTGATAAATAGTAACTTTTGTGGCATTTTCACGAAATGAAAAACATTAGCTTTGCAGTTGTTTTTTCAGGCAGCACCACAAACCCCCAAAAGGTGCCTCTTCCAAATCGATAAACACTTAGCAAGCTTTTGCTGCAAGACTTTCATTGACACAGCACTTTTAAGAGGTAAAGGGAACATATTCTCCTACTGACTTTTAAAAGGCTTAGAATTGTCCTAAACTGTCAAAAAAACTGATTCCAGGCTGTCTTGTTGTCATTTTAAAAAGCACATGATTGATTTACCAATAAATACAGGCGCTAAAAGAGCAGTCAAGAGCCTCCAAAGATTTATTTTTTTTCCCATCGCAAATAAAATATCTGCTTAACGTGACTGGCTGTAGCACATTTGGTTAAGGAAGGTAACCAGGGATCCAGGAGGAGAGATCCCAGGGTGCTAAACTCAAGCCTCTAAACTGAAAGTGTTGAAGC
This sequence comes from Cololabis saira, assembly GCF_033807715.1. NCBI lineage: Eukaryota > Metazoa > Chordata > Actinopteri > Beloniformes > Belonidae > Cololabis > Cololabis saira. Next base: position 24,369,274 of record NC_084607.1, on the reverse strand, counting down.
TAACACTTCAGGAAAATAAAAGTGTTACTCTTCAAATGTTAACGTGTGAAATGCACCTTCAAAAACAGGACTCAATCTACCTGGAAATAAAGTGTAAAGTGTGGAAATTCTGACTGTCAAATCATTTTCCCAGATGGGAGTTCCACTATTTCGTTCTTTTTCTTTATTTATTTACACACAAAAACGGATGTGTATGAAAAATCTGCATAAAAACAAAAAACAATAAGAATAGAAAATGCATCTTCAACCATGAATGGAAGATTTTTTTCCTGACCCAATTTACAGTTTACTTCTGTAAAGTCTGATAGAAAAATATACAACTGCCATCAATCTTGCATTCTGTGTGTTTTAGATATGTTGCTTTTGTTTATTTTACATGCACTGACAACCATTTCACTATCAGAAGCTCCTTCTACAAAGTCCTAAATAGAACTGTAGGACTTAATAGCCACAAAGTTTCCATTTATTCCTATGAATTAACTGATGGGATGAATTGCAACCAACAGCAGCAGTAGTACTCAACAGTTTGGTCTACTGAAGACTAAAACAAGCAGATCTGTTTATAACCCAGGGCATAAACACTACAGATGTATGATTCATGTTAAAAGTATGTCAACTGAAATAAAGTACCATCTGTGCATCAGCTCATGTCTAAGTGTTAAACACCTCTTTTAAACCCATGCTTTTTTCTTTTGTTTCTATTGTTTTTTTACAGAAAAACATTTTTCCAAATCGTCTGATTATCGTGTTAGTGTTAGGCAAACCTTAGACAAAACACAATATATAACCGTTTCCACCTCAGCATAAATCATTTAAGAAACATGAAGCCAAAAAGAAACTTCAAGTATTTCTTTCCTGTAAGATTGTGTCAGTACCTTGCATCGTGGATGAATTTTGCACCATTCTTCTTTTCAACAGTGTTTAACGTCGACATTTAGGCACAGTGCTATTTAGGTCCCACCACTGTCTTTTAATTGAACTGAAGTCCAGACTTTGACCAAGGCTTAGAGTATGGACAAGTAGCTTTAGTATATACGGGAGCTCATAGTCAATTTAATGACTGCAAGATGTCCAGGTCCTGCAGCAACAAAATGTATCTCACAATCATTACTCCTTCCCCTCTTCCCTGATCTGGCACCTCTTCATTGGCTTCCAATAAAATGTTAATAAAATTTTGTTAGCTTCTCTTTGAACACCACCTTATTAAAATGGGCATTACATGTTTCCTGCATGTAAATTACAGTATATTTCTCGCAGATGAACAATGAACTCCAGGTTGTTTGTAAATGGTTTTATAACCTTTTGCAGATTGATGTGCAGAAACAATTGCTTCTTTAGACCACTGCTTATTAGGGGTGTAACGATACACTAATCTCACGATACGGTACGATACACGATATTGAGGTCACGATAACGATACGATACGATATTATAGCAGTATTTTTTTAACAACCTTGATAGAGGAACATATGACTGGAAAAAAATGTATTTTATTTGAAAGACACAAAATACAAAACAATGCTGTGCGTTTGCCCTATTTTTACAGTTTGTAATGCTTTATAACTGTTTAAGTTTTAAAGAGAAAGCCAGGCCAACCATTTTCCACAAACTGAACTAAAAGTAAATGTCAGGTTTGCATTATGCATCTTCAGTTTCATACAAGTACAAATATTTTGCCACAAACTGAATAGTTTCCCTCATGTATGATTTGACTTTTTTCTTTTCCAGAAATTAAACAACTACAATTAAATAAATAAATAAAAGTTAACAAATACATACAATTTTACAGTATAAAAAAGATTGATTCATGCTCACCTTATAAGTGTAAGAGGAGATTTATTTGTGTTAAGAAGGTTAGTTTGGTAATTCAGGGTTCATTATTTTATAAATATATTCTTTATATTCTGTAAATCAGGGACTATAATTACACTAGTCAGTTAATCTGTAGTTGTTAGTATGTTTTAGATTGGGCGGAGTGATACAGCACTAGGTGCTGTGTTGATGTTCTAAAATCCTACACTGTTGAGCGGACATTGAAGTACACTGGAACTCACGCAGAAGTTGTCCCCGTGTTTATCCTACTCACGACCAGAAAAAGGTTTAATCTAATAAGGTAAGGCTTAACCCTACACCAGACTTACAAAAGTAAAGGTTCAGACCTCAAAACGGGACCGCAAAATGGGACTAGTTACTTCTGAGCGGAGTAAGATTTTGGTCCGCGGGTTGAGGCGCGGTCGCGGTCAGATGCGCGTCTCTAGTCAACACAATAGATTAATATTAATAACCCAATATCGCGATACACTTTGTCACCTCCACGACACGTATTGTGAAGTTTTTGTATCGCGAAATTTCGTGGCACGATATATTGTTACACCCCTACTGCTTATGTCTTTCCCTCTTGGCATTGTATTAACACTTACACCTGAATATTCCAGGTGTGTGTCACAAGACTGTATATACTGTATACCAAAGGACTGAGTGAGTACAAGCTAAATGCAACAAAACTATAAACTACAAAGTGACAAGAAACTCTGAAACATGTCAGCTGTTAAACTCTATGAAGTATAAACTGCCCACCTAAACTAAAATTACTGTCAGTGTTGTTGTACCTGCTTCTGAGTTTATGAGAAATGCTCCGACCTTTCCCCCAGGCCATGGCAGATTGTGAAAGTGTCCACAACAAACTGTCCCTTTTTATTCACACCCCTCTTTCTTTTGGCACAGAGCCAAACAGTCACCCGCACATTCATTTCCACTTCTTCAATTCTCGAAGTTCCATCAGTGGCAAAGGTCGCTTTATTTTATTCATAATATCTGCACTGAAGATAAATTGCCCCCATTTCAAGTGCATTATTTAACCAATTTTTCATTCAAACGAAGAGTTGGCATTCACAGCTTTGGGGGACCCGCAGTCACCCCACCCTTGTTATGAGCGATGTCAAAAAACGACTCATTCTCATCCGTCACTGGGTGAAGGTTGCTGAGCCATGAAATACAAGATTTCCGTCAACGTCTCTGATGTTCACCACGCTGCAGAGAATGATGTGCCACACGATGCTCCTTGTTGCACCTGATGCTCTGAAGCAGCTTAACAAGCCATTAAAACCACATTTTATTTCGTTTGCTCTCCTGTGAGTAATTCTGATAGAGAATTACTCAGAATTCTGATAGAGAATTACTCAGAGGCAACATGCATGCACAACAGTAAATATATAAGGCCAAAGGTATGGATTCAATTACAGGGAAGGACTTTGAAAAAATTATCTGAGAGATATGCAGCAATTTGCAGAAAAAAAAAAGCAGCAAGCACGTTAACACTTTTTACTCTTCCTTTGAGCAGGGTAAAAATTTAAAGCAGCCCTGGTTTATTTTTCTCTTTATGGCTAAGCTGCACTGAGACCCCTTTAACGAAAGGACAGACTATGAAGGTGGTCTTCAAAGAGCCTATTAAAGAGCAAGAGTGCACCTCTGGAGCCTTTAAGATATCGAGGATCAAACACCTCTCCCTTTCAAGCTTGCCACTCTTGTAGACATATATTCTCTCTCTGTCCCTCGACATACTTTTCCTCATCATTAGTTTACTGGACCTTCAAAGGGAAATAATGAAGGGGATGCATGCATTCAAAATCAGGACGCAGCCTTGTATCCAAACACAACCCCATGGCCCTCTACTGCAGCACATAAAGGAGGCACATCCTTTGAGATATGATCTCAACTTTACTGTCTGTCCAATCAACGAGGCCTCCACCAGAGCTCTGACAGCTGGGACTCAAAACCTCTCCTCATAAAACCTATGGGTGATGCTACAGGTCTATACAGTCAAAGAAAGAAATGTATAACACTGCAAAACAACAACCGACCCGGCCATTCTGGTGTTTCCCAAGGCTTTACAACATTTTTAGCATTTGTTTATGCTGTTACATATTGCTGTTAAGGGAAACAACATGAGCAAGCGCTGATGCATCTCTGCACAGTGTTCAGCAGCAAAGACAAGGTGGGTGGGTTCAGTTATGAACACCATCAAGGCGCTGCGCCACTGAGCGATGCATCCCAACTCATTCATTATACCAACTTCAGTACCCCTAATCCTTTCTCAAAAACATGAACATCAACACAAAGACTTGCATAGAAAATGAGCATTTGCATCACTGGTCTCTCTCTCTCTTTCTCTGGTTAGCAGCAAGGCAGTGTTTAATGAGCTTGAGGCTGGATGGCTTCCCTTGACTGCAGGCTGTGAGTGCTTAATTAATCAGACAGCTCTCCTGTCTCACACCAGCCCCCTCTCCTCCTTCTCCTCTCCACCTCACCCTGGAGCAGATCCGTCTATAAATGGACAAGATCCTTGAAACGGTCTCCCAGGTTGATACCTGATATACCTCACGACCAGACGTCCTGCTGCAATTACCCGCTTCAGCAATGATTCCCTGTTAAAATCTTTAACAATGACACGTCATCGGTTAGCCAGTATCTTTACATCAATCACAACAAACGGCCACACAGCGACACGCTGTTGACTGATTGGCTCTGGGACAATCAGCAGTCAGCGGGGATGAAATGATTACTCTCGCCTCATTTGAAAAGAAATAACAGTGTAACACGCTGGCAACTACTGGTGTCCTTGGATGGGTTTTGATGGATAGGAGCATCACTGCCTCTCTTCCCCGCTTGTGTCTGTGTCTGCAGAGAATAACATGCAAAACATATGTGCCAGGCGGTGATGAAAAGTTGAGAGACAACCGTCCAAACGCTTGATCCTCCTGAAAAAGCTTGTCTTTAGTGGCATATAGCACAAACTCAACAAAATAAATAACTCTTACGTGGTTCTCAGCAGTTTTAACTTCTTTCGGAGTTCCTTTGATTTGCTGGTCTCTTACGAGCAGTAAAAAGAACTCTATTTTAGCATTGCTTTGTAATAACTGCAGCTGACAACTTAAAATAGAGGCTTTAGTGGAGAAAATCCTCTCTCATTGTCACATTATGTTCCACATCACAGATTCAGGGCTGTTATTATGAATCTACATATTTACAATCTTCATGGCCAGACTAATTAATTTTGGAGACAATTCCTTTGTGGTTGATTGAGTTTGCAGAAGGTTTCCAAACAAGAACTCGCTGCACTGTTGGTGCATCGGTGCTGTTCATCTATAAATGGGATCAAAGACACCAAAACCTGCGGACATCAGTTTTAAGGCTTATGTACTCTGGGAAACATTTGATATGCATTACTATTATTGAACTGTCTCGCGCTGCCAGTAGTGGTAGATCCCCTGTGCGACTACCACTTACATGGTAGCAGGAGTTGGTTGGGCTTGACGTGCCGGGGCAGCTTGTACACAACCCCAAACCTGCCTGGTCTCATGTGGTGTGAGTCTTTAATCCATTACCTGGAGGGCAATAGGACTGGGGAAGAGGACTAACAAACCAACTCCACCCCCCCCACATCCGACCAATTATGGTCAGTGGTTGGACATAAGGCTAGCAACCTTATTCTGGAAAAAAGTATATGCTACGAAAACCTCAGTGAGAAAGTCTCAACCTGCTAGAGCACAAACTCAGAGCGGGAAGAGGCGTGTTGACAGTTCTGATGACACCCCTGGAGGAGGACAGCCAATGACGTCTCATGGACCGAAGCTTTTGTCCCCCAAATACCGTACTAACATTGCAACATGGAATGTTAGAACCCTCTACCAAGCTGGAAGAATTCACCAAGTAGCTGCAGAAATGCGAAGACTGAAGATAGAAATAGTTGGATTAAGCGAAACAAGATGGTTAGGAAGCGGCAAGACGACCCTACAAAGCGGAGAAACTATCATATATTCTGGCCTCCCTGAAGAGCACCCAACACATGTGAGAGGAGTAGGGATCATTATGTCAAAGACAAGTGCAAGGAGCCTGAAGGAATGGGAACCCATCTCAGAGAGAATCATCATAGCAAGGTTTACTTCCCGCTGTCAAGACACGACTATCATACAGGCATATGCCCCCACCAACGATGCAAGCGATGCAGAGAAGGAATTGTTCTATGAACAGCTACAGGCAACCATGGCCAAGCGCAAGAAGAGAGACATCACCATCCTCATGGGAGACATGAATGCCAAAGTGGGATCAGCAAATAGCGGCAACGAGAGAGTGATGGGGAAACACGGGGTTGGAACCATGAACCACAACGGAGAGCTCTTTGTTGATTTCTGCTCCGTAAACGACATGGTAATAGGAGGCACACTGTTCCCACACAAGGAGAACCACAAAGTGACCTGGAGATCACCTGATGGATCATATGAGAACCAGATAGACCACATAGCGATTTTTAGAAGATGGCGAGGAACTCTACAAGATTGCAGAATAAAGAGAAGTGCGGATGTTGGCTCGGACCATCATCTGCTCCTGGCTCCCTGTAGAATACGTCTCGCTGCCTGTAGGAGGAAAGAACAGAAGACATTTAAGTACAATGTGCATAGGCTGAAGAACCCGGAAATAAAACAGAAATTTGTACTCACCTTGGCAAACCGTTTTGATGCACTGCGCTACAATTCAGACGAGGAAGAAGAGGAAGGAGAGGATGACGTCGAAGCGGAATGGTCCATCATCAAAGAAGCATATACAAGCACATGTGAAAAGGTGCTGGGAAAGGTTAAGAGAGAGCGGAAGGAGTGGATGAGTGATGACACGTGGGAGAAAGTGGAAGAAAGGCGCAAACTGAAAGCGAAGATCGACACCTGTAAAACCAGGAACCAGAAGACCAATGCCATGGAACACTTCAACCAAGCAGATCGGGAAGTCAAGAAAAGCTGCAGGAGAGACAAAAGGAAGTGGATATCTGACAAGGCTGCAGAAGCAGAGGATGCTGCTTCCAAACAAGACCTGAAAACCCTGTACAGCATCACCAAGACTCTGAGTGGAAAAAGAAGGCAAATGAACAAACCAGTAAAAGACAAGGACGGAAAACTGCTGGCAACAAAGGAACAACAAATGGATCGCTGGAGAAACCACTTCAAAGAAATCCTCAACCGCATACCCCCACTGGATCCACCAACAGTGGAACCTCCAACAGAAGAGCTAGGTATATGCACTGGACCACCAAGCAAAGCAGAGATTGATAAAGCCATCTCATCACTCAAGAATGGGAAAGCGGCAGGATCTGATGGGATCCCCCCAGAGGCATGGAAAGCGGCAGGAAACCTTTCGGTTGAAGCTCTACACCCGTTACTTAACAGAATTTGGCAGGAAGAAAAGATACCTTTAGACTGGAGGAAAGGCACCATAGTAAAAATACCCAAGAAAGGAGACCTGACTCAGTGCAAGAACTGGAGGGGCATAATGCTCCTTTCAGTTGCCAGTAAGCTACTTTGTAGGATAATTCTCAACCGTACAGCAAACGCCATGGAATCCAAACTGAGAGACAACCAAGCAGGCTTCCGACCTAAAAGATCGTGCAGTGACCAGATTGCGACCCTAAGAATTATCGTGGAACAATCTGCAGAATTGAACTCACAACTGTATGCTGTTTTCATAGACTACGAGAAAGCGTTCGACTCAATCGACAGGACTACACTGTGGAACATCCTGGCTCACTACGGAATCCCCTCAAAGATAATCAACATGATTAAAGTATTCTACACCGACTTCCAAGCACAAGTATCTCATGAAGGAGACCTGACAAAGCCATTCAACATGGCCACTGGAGTGCGGCAGGGATGCCTCTTGAGCCCGCTGCTTTTCATAACGGCGCTGGATTGGGTGTTGAGAGAAACCACCAAAGAGGGAAGGTTAGGGATTCAGTGGACTTTGACGACCATGCTAGATGATCTAGACTTCGCGGATGACCTTGCCCTCCTGAGCCATACCATCAGCCAGATGAGACAGAAGACGCAAAGATTAGAACACAGCTCAGGTCAAGTAGGTCTGGTCATAAACGCAAGCAAAACCAAGGAGATGCGAGTAAAAACTCTGGGGAATGCCAAACCTGTGTGTTGCAGAGATACAGAGCTAGAGATAGTGAAAGAGTTCACGTACCTAGGGAGCGTCATCAGCAGTGATGGAGACACATCCAAGGATGTAGAGGCACGCATAGGTAAGGCAAAGGCTGCCTTTGCCCAACTAAAACCAGTCTGGAGGGCCAGGAACATCTCCCTCAGAACCAAGCTACGGATCTTCAATTCCAATCTAAAGACCATCTTGCTATACGGGTGCGAAACCTGGGGTCTAACACAGCTGAACACTCATAAACTTCAAACCTTCATCAACTCAAGATTACGCTACATCCTAGGCATCTGGTGGCCCAAGAAGATCAGCAACCAACACCTCCTAGAGACGACAGGGCAGGAAGCAGTAGAGATCACAATCAGGCGTAGAAAGTGGAGGTGGATAGGACACACATTGAGAAAACCACCATCATCCATCACAAGAGCTGTGTTAGACTGGAATCCCCAGGGCAAGAGAAGGAGGGGTAGACCCAGACTGTCGTGGAGGAGAGGAGTCAAAAAGGACCTAGAACACGCCAATACCTCATGGCATGAGGCGCGGAACATCGCTAGAGACCGCAGCAGATGGCGACACCTAACTGAGGCCCTATGCTCCAGACGGGGCAAAGAGGATTAAGGTAAGGTACTATTATTGAAAAGTGCAACAAACATGTGACTTCTGATATAGAATTTAATCAGTTTCATTATATGGTGTTTTTGGTCACCATTAAGTTGGCTGCTAACATAGATCACAGACAGTGATCTATAGGCTAGAAAGTAAAAATAAAAAAATAAATGTATTATTTCTATTCCAAATTCTTTTTTTCTTTTTTTTATATGTATATATACTGTGGGATATCCAAAGGAAAACCAGGAGATAGTCAGGAGAATAACTACATTAAGGAAGTTACTGAAGGAGCAGGGAACGGCAATCATGACAAGCTCAAATAAGCCAAGGCTGAAGTCACACATTGATCAGGTTATAAAAACATACTGGTGATGCCCTCTTCATTTTGCCTCCACTCTTCAGCTGTGCATTCACCGTGATGATATGAAGGATAAAGTACTTCTTCTCCAATGTGCACTTTCACAAAGCATTATGGCGTCCTGCAATCTAACGAGAGTCCCTTTTCAATACAGCCAGCAGCAGGAGTACTTTATTCACTCAGCATTGAATAAAACATGGTGCTGTAAAAAAAAAAAAAAAATGCAAATAAAAGAAATATTTCTATTAGATAGCCCACCGGGCCATGTCTCACCTTCCCCATAACCAACTGGTTTCATCCTCTACATGGAATTTGCAGCCATCCCCGCACCCCCATAACACCTTTCTACAATGCAAATTCACACTGCACCCATTTCACCTCCATTACAGCTCTATGACTAACTCCCAAGGCCGTGCAGCTGTGGAACTAAATGCGAGTCTTAATGCACCCATGAAACATTTTCTGTTACTCTGAAGAAAAACATCTTCTACCATTTACATTTTTTGCTAAATGGATGAATACAAATCTGAAAATGAGTTAATCAGACCAAACACTGGCCATGAAAATCACCATCACAACACAAGTAATACAAAATAAAAGCATGTAGACAGTTCGATCAACATTAGAATATTTTAACGATACAAAGAAGTTTCCTTGTTAATTGTCGACGCGTACATGACGGTATTAAATGTGAAGATAAGTATCAGATAAGTCTTCATAATGAACTTATATTCAGTCATATTGAGTCTACTTCTATTTTATTTTATTGTGTAATTTGCACATTATTGTCAAGTGCAGCACAACACACTTTCTATTGCCCCAGGTTGTAGAGTAATATGTAATAATCTGTCCTTTTTACCCACATGCTCAGCATCTGGGGCAGTAATGGTCTATCTAATTGGCAAAATATATTACTTATATTCAGGGAGTGAATGCATAGAACTTAGAAACATAGCAGACTGATAGATATCACGACAATGATAAACTATAAATAAACTGTGAAGCCCTTTCAGGTAATTCTATCAGTGCATGGCTGCGACATGGAGGAGCAATAGAGAAAAATAATACCAGGGACTGAGGTAGGTTTAAAAAAATAAATAAATAAAAGGAGCCAGCCAGGCAACATGCCCCGAGCCTCCCTCTCATTGCACTCCTGATGGGAAAAGTGAACAGGTCTGTCAGTTGGATAGCAGCAATCAATGCATCCCCACGAAGCTCCCAGTGTGTTTCCAACCTGCTCATTACCACCGTAGGACACAGCACTGGAGTCACAGGCTGCCGAGCAGCTCTGATGCACGACCGCAGGCTTACCTTCAGCTCGCATTGTGAAGGGGGAGTCCCCGGGCCGCTTGGCCGAGAACTGGCCCCCGAGAGAGGTCATTAGAAAACACAGGCTGAAGAAGCCGACGCCCACTACAAAGATCCTGCAAGAGGGAGAGAAATGAATGAGGAAGTCACAAAAGAGAAAATGACAATGTTAGAGTTTATCAAGCAGATGTTGGAAAAAATAAAATGATAAATAAAAGCATTTGGTATAAATTCACAGCGGGAGAAGGTCAACATGAGTTTCAGCCGAGCTCAAAGACAGATTCCTCAAAGTTAGGACTGTTAATCAGGCTTCAGAAATCATGACATGATCATCTCAATTGAATCATTACAACGTCAGGTTTTCTGCATCGCACTGAGCTAAGGTGGCAAACATCTAAAATAAAAGTATTAATTCACAGGCAAATAGCTGCATCTTGGGGGAAGTGGTGAACATGGCAAATATTTCCTAAGATCTCAAACCATGTGGAGTGATCCGCACAGTCAGAGAGTCATGCTGAGAAAATGTTTAGAACATTTTTTTCATGGACCAGACCTGCAGGGCAGATTGTCACATTTTCTAATTCTTCTATTTATTTTTATAAAGCTGAAGGCTGACAACATCAGGGAGGCTGCAATCAGTGGAGCCCGACAGCCTGATAGTGCCACATCCAATATATGAGATAACAGTGAAAAGTTGCTTTTGCTCACGGAAGCATGTGTGTGAAATCACAGCCATGATTACACAGTAAGACATCTTCTCCGTACCCTCCACTGAACTCCATGCAATATGAATGTGTGAGTTTCTCATTGGCTTCTTATACATTTAAAGTAGCTTGGGAGCACTTAAGGTTTGTTTGACATCAGTGCAAAAGCTACAACTCCACGGGAAACTTGAAACCTCATACCAGTGAGGTGGAGTTCTTAAGTTTAGCTTACAGGAGTTTTAATGATGTGCCTGCTTGGTTTGCTCTCCCCGTTTCACTGCTGCTCTTCACAATACTGTAGCTGAGTAAGCAAAGCTTGATTAGAGCTCGCCCTGTGCCCTGTTTTCCCAATCAATCACAATACTCTGATGCTGCAAAAAATGTATCAAAGTGAATCAAATTAAAGTAGAAAACCTTGGCTATACTCATATGAATGTGTTTTTATTCTGATCAGTCAAAATCCATCAGTTAAAGCCGCAATGACATCATCATAACTGATGATATTCATAAACCAGAGAAAGTTGTCATTTCACAACTTAATACAAGGCTGATGAAACGTATTTAATGGTATATTTAATTATTCGTATTTATGTAAATGAAGCAAATGCTTCCAGAAAGGCTGGACTGCAGGAAAATGAAGTTTAAAATAAAATATATATTTGTTTTAACGGACTGATTCAGATAATAAGTGGCTGCGGAGATATCCCTCCAAGTAAAGCCTGAATTACGGCTCCGCGTTAAATCGACGCGCACCGTACGCTGTACGCTCTGCATCGGTGTAACGCGGAACCATAAATCAGCCTTACCGCGTGAATCCCAGTGTGCGCTTACCTGAACGGCTTGAAAGTGACGGGGCATCTCCTCACCATCATGGAAAGCTCGCCGATGACCGCAATCATTTTCCACGCGTGAAGAAAGCGCCGGCTCCGACCGGCATCGCGCTCATCTCCGAGTGTCCGCCGGCGCCGCGCACGCAAGTTTCAGGCGAGGATCCGAGAGAGCGACTCCTGATCTCCACAACTGCAACTTGAGCGGGAACGCTGCCGGTGCCTCCCTGGAGTGGCTCATTCACCCCCAACACTCTGAAGACGGGAATCACACGGGGATTGTTGTTTAATAACTTAACAAATGACAGTCACATGTGTTGTGGTCGTGGACACAGCAGTGGTGTCTCTGGACTGAGTTCAGTGAATCCACAGAGTGGATGATCTCTGCTCCCAGTACAGGAGCAGTTCCCTGGCTGTGGTTACTTTACCCGTAGCGCCATCTATGGGTTCATTCTTAAATGCAAAAGTTGATTTATTCACTAACAGTACCATAGATCAGGGACGAAGGAACAGAGCAGTGATTCCAATTTAAAAAAGAGCCTCAATCAAGATTTAGTGTAGATTTTCAAGCATTTATAAGTCATGCAATACAAGGGAGATCTATAAAAGGAGTAACACAGGATGATAGAAGCTGCATAAAGTGAGTAAATTATCCCTCTTGACATGATCCTACCAGGCTCCTGGAAAATGGAGATCTAATTTTGTACTGTATTATTGTTCTATCACTGAAGTGTCCCAGCGAGCTCTTCTGTAGTTGAACAGAATTAACCATAACAGTCAAGAACCATCCAAGTGTGTCCTGTTGTGGTGCTGGGATGTTAACAATGGCTGCTATGGATCCTGTGGGATGTGGGGAGGGGTCTCTGTGGAGTTGTATTTCTTCCCACAGATGGCAGAGATTCCCCTGCTGGGTTTATTGAGCACTTCCTAAAAACTTTTTAGGTCCCCACTGCTGATCTGCTGGGGATGAAGTTACTGTGTAGGGGATGATGTTACTATGTTGGTACTATGTGACTGGTCTGCAAAACCATCAATCCATCCATTATCTATACCCGCTATATCCTTTGCAGGATCATAGGGGTATGCTGGAGCATATTCCAGCTCATTACTGGTGAGAGGCAGGGGTTCACCTGGACAGGTCGCCAGTCCATTGCAGGGCCACATATACAGACAGACATACTCACACTCACACCTACGGGCAATTTAGAATAACCAATAAAACCTACTACACATGTTTTTGGACTGTGGGAAGAAGCTGGAGTACCCGGAGGGAACCTATGCAAACACAGGGAGAACATGCAAACTCCACACAGAAAGACCCCATCGGGCCAGGGAACCGAACCAGGAAAGTGCTAACCACCAAGCCACCGTGCTGCCCATCTGCAATACCTTTTTTTTTAATAGATAGCAAGAGTAGCAGGATGGCTTGCTGGTTGAGTATTTCCTCTCAGTCAAGAAAAAAAAAGCATGTTATGCCAATTTGTAGTTCTAAATTGCCCATAGGAGTGAAGGTGAGTGTGTGTGGTTGTTCATCTACATGTGATGAAGGACATTGGTTTTCCTAGTAGAGCAGTGCATTTTGACAAATAAGTCCGTTTTAATCATTTTACTGTCAGTTATTTAAAAGTATATATATATATATATATATATATATATATATATATATATATATATATATATATATATATATATATATACATATATATATATATATATATATATATATATATATATATATATATATATATATATATATATATATATATTTTTTTTTTTTTTTTTTTTTTTTTTTTTTTTAATTATTTATATTTAAATAATGATGGATATAGTTTTAACATATGATAATCTGACACTACGATCCTTCCCATAAAAACGTGTCTGTTATGGTTAGATTAACGCATCTCAGTATAAACTGACCATAAAGCTGGTGTTTTATCAATTGAGAGAATACAAAGTTAAGACAGAAAAAAGTGTCTTTCCTCCAGTAATTTTCACAATTCAGAAAGTGTTTGAAGACCATATAGTTTTTGTTTTTATTTATTTCCCCTAAAAGCTATGGTGTTTGTCTTAAATTAGGAATTATTTAACATGGTAAAAATAGTTACTTTTTTGTTTACCGCTGATGTAAGAAACCACCTACTGACAGCAGGACACATTTCAGCACCGTGGACAGCTCCACGCTGCTGACCGCGGCTCCACAGCGACACCCAGCGGACAGAACACATAATGCAGCTCTGTCCTCTTGTGTTTAGGATTTATTGCAGTTGATGCAGAATTATTACTATAATAAACATTGCACTGGCAGCTTTGTTCAAATCTAACGTCATCAGACGTCATAAATAAAACTCGTATCATAATATTTTATGCAGCTGTCAAAGTTAGAGTTAGGCACAGTTTTATAATATTAAAGGTTTTTCATACCTTAAAGTGTTCTGTCACCTTGTATTTTAAGGCAACAAAGGGAAAATCATTTTCTTTCAAAATAAATATAAGCTATAAAACAAAAGTTTAGAAATGTAAGTTTTGCTTATGTGCTTATTTTGAAGGGAAAATAATATTTCAGTTAAAAATTAAATGAATTAAGGGAGAGGGAAAACTGTTTTTATTTGATGTTTACTGGCAACATATGAAAACATAAGAAGTGGTGTAAGAAAGAGAGAGAGATACCAAAAAAATCTATAACGTTTTTACCCTGTATTGTTTGTGATTTGTAATATTTGTATCGCTGTTCTATGTGGTTTGATATTTAAGGAGGATGGAAGCACAAAACAGCCTCATTGAAAGACAAAACTAACTAACACAAAAAAAAACCCCAAATGTCTAGGTTTTTTCCAATGGACAGCGAGCTATTGCATCCTCCATTACCATGGCAACTGCATTCATGCTGCTAAATCTTGGCTGTGTCTGACACTAAAGCAAATTCAAAAAATATATATATTTTGTTGAAAAGCACTTTGTTGTTGCAGCAGCACAACATGCTCATATACATCCAAAAGTAGATAACTGTGGTTTATACATTCAATATTATCTGATATCTATAACAATTAGTAAATTAGTAAATGTAAAGTCTTAGAAATTAGAATTAACCTAACATGCAGGACTGTGTAATGTGCAAGCAAGTTTGAGTAACTGCAGGAAACCCTCACATGCTCTGAGAGAACATGCAAACTTCACACACTACCAAATATCACAGGAATTAATTCATTTTTTTTGTGCTTTTTTATTTTCTTGTACTCCTATATTTTGCCATGTGGAACACTTACTACGAGTCCTGTATACCTAAGATTGTGTTGCTTGGATGGATATGTGAGGTGTTTGGATAAATCTTTTACTGGACAGGAAATTCACTCTCTTTGGTAGGGTTTTATGCAGATACAGAAAAGAAAAATGTTAGTTAGCCTAAAGCTTTTGGACATGGAAGGACGAGATGAAATTCTAAAACAGAGAAAGGCGCCACAGGAAACTTGTTGTCATGTCACTTATTGTCATATATATCTATATTTATATGTATATGTATATGTATCAGAATTTGATTTGGAGCATTTTTCCAAGCTTATTTTTTCTTTTGTTTAGGAAAATCTTCAGTATAGTATTAAAGTTGTTTTTTTATTTGTTTGCTTTTTCTATTTGTTTTAATTAATCATTCAAACATGCATTTTCAAACTGTCTTTGGCTATTTTTCATTTTGTTAAAAAATATTCACACCACCAAAACCTCCAACAGGAATTTTAACACCCTCTCAATGAAGAGATTAATCTTGACATTTGCAGAGAGTTTAAACAACCACAGAACCACTGGTCACATCCTCTTGGGATATTCTTTATCTTCTCTTTTTAATATCTGTCTCTATAATTTGCTTTCCTCCACCCCTGAGGGATTTTCCTTGAGTGATTTTTTTTCCTGTTTCTCATTTCTTCTTTTTTTATTGTCACTCCTACCCATATTCCTCTTTCCTCTGTCTCAGGTTGACCTCTTTACTATTGCATAATTAAGATGTATATATTGTTTTATTTACACCCCTTATTTGTATCTTAAAATCTAGTTTTGTTTCGAATCTAGTTTTGACTCTTAAATACATCACCTTTATGCCAAACAATGTATTTATCCTGAGCTAACTGGGTCAAAAGGGAGATATGAAAACCTACGTGGGAAGAAATGTATAATCATGTTCAGTGAGCCTTGTAGCTGCAAGACTAGTAGAAATCAGCTCTTACTGATTATTGAGTGCATGTAGTTTCTTTGAGTGTTTGTGTGCCAGGAGATATCTGAGGAATAGAATACAAGCCTGAATACTATGAAAATGAAAAAATAGTCAATGTTGTTTTTTTGTTTGGTTGTTTTGTCCATATTTTCTCAGTGATCCTTTGCAAAGATCTTCTCATCTGTCTCATATCTGTGTTTTGTCCCTAACAATTTCAATTTAATTTTATTTATTTGGTAAGGAGGGACAGTGCACATCATTATGCGTTTACAAAATAAAAGCAGATGCACCCAAATGTAGCCTATTGGCTAATTCCCATTGGCAGTCCCCCCTGGCTAGGATATAAAATCAGGCAAGTTTAAGAGCAATACAGTGTTCAGTTAAAAAAAATACAATAGTACAATAACCAATACAACAGTAATACAACCAACCACATAACACATTTCATAGTATTTTTACATTTATAAGTTATAGTTATAAGTTATAGTTATAAGTTATAGCAGCAGACTAAAGTAAAGTGCAAGTGTCTATGTAAAGTGCTGGTGTCACAGCTATAAAGTGCAGAGTAGAGGTATAAAGTGCGTGGTGTATGGGACTGTGGACTCGAGAAAAGAAAGAACGAGAAAAAAAAAAAAAAAGCGGTGGGGGGATGTAGGTGGAATGGGGTTGCAGCAATGCAAGACCGGGTCATGCTATTGGTTTAGATGTGTTGTTGAAGGATTGATTTTAGTTTTAGTCATTGAACTGTGGGAATGGGGCAAAAGAAGAAGAAAAAAAAAGGAAAAAAAAACAATACAAAACAATATTAACTAAAGGAGAAGTAGTAGTAATAACGGTATGACAGTGCTAGATGATAACAGCGGTTACGTCAAACATGGTCACAAGTTTGTCTGTGTAGCAACCATTTTTTCAGGTTAACTTTAAATGTTGCATATGTGTCACATTCTCTTATGGTAGTTGGTAGACTGTTCCATATGCGGCCACCCCTGAGAGTACTGCCTGTCCACATGATGTGCGTCTGTGTGGGATCATGCAGTCACCTCTTGCAGTTGCCCTCGTGGCATGGTGGGCATTAACGTTTTGCGTGACGTAGGCAGACATAGGAGGTGGTGCTAGGCCCTTTAGTATTTTATATATGGCACAGGCATATTTAAAATCAGTGAAGTTGTTGAAGTTGAGCAGACCATATTTTTCTAAGTGTATGACAATGGTGGTATGTTACCGTTTTTTTTGTCAAGTATATTTATTGCTCTTTTGTATAGTGATTCTACTTGGTTGAGTGTCGTTTTAGTGGTGAAAAACCAGTTGGTGAATCCATATTCGATGTGTGACATGACCATTGCGTGCATGAACACTCTGGCTGCCTCGGTAGTGAGAGATGGTCTTATAGAGATGGTCTTATAGTTAACAAAGTGCAGTTGTTACACTAGAATACTTCTCTTTCTTTAGTCTGCAATGTGACTCACCTAGTTACCCAGCACTTAGAATTAATTTTAATATGAGTGGCCAAATTTTTGAAATGACAGTCATCAGATGATGGTAATTGCTTCGGGCCAAACAATTCAGACCCATCTCTTTTTGAGCCTGAAAACACAAAAGAAGAACTGCAGGTTTTGGAATATGATTGTAAACAGTTTTTCCAAATCTGTGTTTGCATGTTACCTGGCCACAGTGCTGCTGCAGGCAGACTCGTTGGTGCTTTGCCTGGATATAGTCCTTTATATGCACCTGTTTATAAGAATACTGCTCCAGACCTGCAAACTGCCAGAGCTTCAGGACCTGGCTGCCACATCAGAATCAGGATCAACTCTATTTGCCAGGTTTGTGCAAACAAACAAGGAATTTCAGCATCTCTTAAGGCTGAATAAAAAAGTAAATAAATACTTAAAAACATAAAATAAATATAAATATATAAATGAATTGATAAATACTCAAAAGATGTGTACACCATATACAAGACAGAAACAATATTTACAGTCATGAAGATATTGAACAGATATTCAATACTGGGACTACTGAGTGACAGCCTGGGGGAAGAAGCTGTCTCTGTGTCGAGTATTTTTGTTGAGCAGTCCTCTGTGGCGCCTACCAAACGAGAAAAGTTTGAAAAGTTTGCGTGCAGGGAGTGGGGGGGGTGCAGAAAGGCTCTCCACAACCGACAGTGATAGAAGAGCACAGAGCAGACTGGGTGATAGCAGAGTGGAAGGTGGTCAGCAGCTCCTGGGGCGGGTTAAACTTCAGCTGGGTGAGCTTCTGGCTTCCAGTTGAGGATTTCGGGAACGATGGCATTGAACGCCAAACTGAAATCCACAAACATAATCCTGGCGTATCTCTATTGGCTCTGCGTCGATTTAACGCATAACCATAATTCAAGCTTCACCCATTGCCGCAAATCTTAACACACTCCTCAGCAGAAATTTTTCTACAAAACGGCAAGATATAAATCTACACTTTTTACACAGAATGGAGAGAAAACACAATAGGTTTCGAAATATCTAGCTCCCATTGGTCATTTATATCGTTGAAAGAAAATAGAGGTTATCTGGCACAGTAAAATGGAAATTGAATTGCAAGAACTGAATTTGAATTGTGAGAACTGAATGTAGATTCAGTTTTTCAATGCAATGATTCAAATTAAACAATACAAATTCAAATTATGTGATTCAGATTCATTTTTTTAATTCAATTTTTCAAGTTGAGCAATTCAAATTCAAATATGAATTATTCAAATTCAGTTTCTAGTGGCACATATTTCTGCCCATATATCTCTCTTGGTAGTCTTGCTGCAGGATGTAGTGTAGCTTCACATTGACTGGATCATCCGCTGACATGTTTGCTGAGTAGGCAAAACTGCAGGGGGTCCATAAGGGAGTCTGTGATGTCCTCCAGGTGGCTCTGCACTCGTCTCTCAAAGGTCTTCATGGATACAGACATCAGAGTAGCAGGCCTGTAGTCGTTTAGCCCTGTGATGGAGGCCTACTTTGTAACTGACATTATAGTGGAGCGTTTGCAGCAGGAGGGAACTTCACACTGATACAGAGTCTGGTCACCAACCGACTTCAATCCACATCCTCCTTGCACATCTTTAGTGCAGGCAGGGGGCCTGATGGGATGGGTGCGAGGTAAACACACAATTTGGATGGTTTTAAAACTGCTGTATTTTACCTCAATTTGAATTAAATACATAAATACAAGTTTGAATTTAAGAATGTGACTTTCATGATAACATCTTTTCTCAGGACTTCATTATACATTTTTCAGCAAGACGGTGCAACACCTCATGCTGGAAAAAGACATGGCCGGGGAAAACCAGATTCCAGGTATTGTTCTGTTGAAAATCTATATTATTTTCTCTAGAGAATAATTAAATGGGCAGGTAACAAAGCAACCACAAATCATAACACAGCTGAAAACAATCTTGCTCTCCATCAAATAGCTCTACAGTTGACTTGGCCAAATAAATCTCTCTTTGCTTACATCTAGGCTTGTGGCTGGAATCATTACTGCAGTAAAGTCTGCAGTATGCAGTTCATATGCCTGTACAGTTTGCACACGTATACACATCGGTACAAGGATGGTCTTCTTCTCTGGCAGCCTCTCTCACATCACACCTTCTATTAACTCTGTTATAGAAGGTTCATTGTTTTCTGCTTTTCCTGCATGTTCCTCTTCTATCCACCAGGTGTCCTAGTTGCACCTCACACGGTATCCGAGATGAAGGAACGGTTGCTTAATGTTTCAAGGATGCCTATTTCTCCTTAAACCTGCCAGCTTGAAAACCCACTCTATCTTGCCAAGTTTTCATAATCCAGGATATAATATGTATAAATTGAGAGTCTTTTTATTTCCACCGCCTGCTGGTATAATGTTCCGCTTGCAGGGAACCGTTTGAACTTGTTCTGAATTCATCAGACTACCGGTCAGTGAACTCTCATCCCTGTGCAATCAGCAGACCCTCAGAACAAGGATTCTGCAGGCCAATTCCCACACTCTCTTCCCTGAGTTTGATTGGCTCCCCTTCAGGGCACAGATTACAGATCCCTCAGCTCAGCTCTCCAATTCACAGACTCCCATTCCCATCTGCCCAACTCTCCTGAGAGGAAAAGAGTGAGGACTTGAAGCAGGGCAATAACGTTAAAGCACAAAGGGGTTTCATCAAATGATTAAGCCGAAAAGAAAAGATCTACATGTTTAGAAAGTGGAAGGTAAAACAAATTAGACAAATAAATAAACTAAAAAAGGGAACAAACCTATCTATATAAGTGGCTGTGTATGGAGACAACTTCTTCCTGAGTGAAAAGGTTGGCAGACTGATCCATTCCAGAGCAAGTCAAGTCATGTTTAGGTGCAACCAACACCCACTTTCTCTTTTAAACACAGGGCACACGTTTCGCTCCTCCGTTCAGTGAATACTCTTTATTTCTAAGAAAAGGGGAGAGGGTAGTGTGTTTGGGTTAGCACTGCGGTAGGTACAGCAAGTATTTTTCTCCACAGTAAGTATTTGCTTTAATCTGTTTTGGATAATGCAGAACGTTTTGATTTGAATACAGGCCAGAGCAATGAGCTCCTTCTTTGTTCCAAGGATGAATCGTGGTTTTGTCCAGATTCTCATTTTCTGGTTCATCCCAGCAGTCTGCGATTCTGGTGAGTCTGTTTTGAGCTTCAAAACTTCAAAACTTAGCTGCTTATGTGAAACCGGGTCGCGGGGGCAGCAGTCTAAGCAGAGATGCCCAGACTGACTCCTCAGATGTAAAGGAGCAGCAGCAAAGAGGGTTTCTTGTTTTAAACTGTATGTGATTACATCATAAACACAATATGAGCTCATAAAATCTGATTTAATATAGTTTATGCCAGTAGTTTGAGTTTTGTTGTTTTAATTTTCTTGGTTTTTTGATGTTTTCAACTGACTGCTTAACAAAGAGTCGGAAGCTAAAAGCAAGCAATTAGATAAATGTTTGAAATACTGTGAAAAAGTTTTACCATCAAATTGGTAAACAAATGACAACACGGCAGCATTCAGTTCAAGAGGCTACATTTGATTGCTGTTAAATTTGATTGCAGTTACTGGTAGACATATGAGTAATAATGTCTTCGACGTGCTAGTTTTTTTCTTCATTAATATCCAGGTAGGCTTACATGGTGATAAGTGAAACCTAAAATCACAGGTGGGTGGGAGTGGGGCAGGTGACCTTGAGCACGTGCCTGGAGGACAACATTTTAAACTCTTGAATTCTTGAAAACCAGCATCCCCAAACAAACACATTTACAGCATGTGTCAGTATTGAGAAGATTATTTTCAAACCAAAAATCAGTAACTAAGAATACTTGCCTGTACTGATGTTTTAACTGATAAGCGTGATTTCGCTGGCAGACACAGAAACTGAGAAGAGAGCAACAAGTCAACTCTTGTTCTAAGATAGCAAAGCCTCCTGTGGTTCTTCTTTTAAACTCACAAACAAAACAGTCTTTTTTTTATTACCTCAATTCTATTAGACAAATTAATTGCATTCATTTTCAATAGTTATTCTTACAAATGTATTGTGGGTATACTACCACGTGCTGCAGTACATAAGTCAGGTTGCAGGCAGGAGGACACATCACGTTTTTTTATCACTATTGCTTTTGAGAGCTGATTGGTGGTAAAATTACCCCTGTATGATTTAAATCATGAATTTCAAACAAATCCTTAGCTTCAGTTATTAGCTTTCATGTACAAAGATGTGGCATTTAAAGGAGCATGAGGCTCCTTTTAAGAAATTAGACTCTCTAGCGCCACCCTTCGCCACGACGGCCGTTGGGGGTACTGCAGCCAACAGCAAAGCCGGCACGGGAGAACGGGGAGAACGTGCATGCAGCGTCATGTGACGTCACATCCGCAGCCCAGCGCGGGAAATTCGGGCCCACAATTGCAGCACATTTTGCAGCACACAGCCTGTTCAAGGCAAAGGAGAGATACACTAGGGGGCTCATTCTTTTTGGTTTGGAACGCTTCATCTGACATTATTACTAGAAAACTTAAAACGTTGACGAATTTTTTTCATAAATCCTGCCTCAATCCTGCCTCAAACTCCTTTAAGTAGAATGATCTTTATTTTGTATGTGATTTGAAGGAATTATTCAGTGCCATGCTCTAACTAACTTTTTTGTTTGTTTATTTGCTTGTCTTTTCATCAGCCATTATAACGCTAGAGACCAAACCCCATGTGGAAGCAACATGTGGAGAAAATGTTACCCTGACCTGTAAAGCAAGCTTTTCAAACCAGGAGAATGTAAAGATAATTAAGTTTCAGTGGCTGCATGCAGGCAGAAATATGTGTGCGAATGAAGACAAGGACACTGATGATCTGTTTCGGTGTGGGAGGACAAACACAAATTCCCATCATGAACTCACTCTGATTCTCACCAAAATAAAGCCGATCCAAGAGGGACAATACCTCTGCAAGATCCACACCAGCGTGGGAGTAGAAAATATCAAAGCTAATGTTGTTACTAAAGGTGAGTAAACTTTAAATATGTTTTTTTCCACTCCAAAAATATATATACTGTGTATATTTTTACAATAACTGGATCTTTACAGATTGCATAGGAAATTCTACCACCTCCATGAACCAGACTCATGCCACCTGCTCATTCAGGGGAAATTACCCCAGCGGCGTGGTCCACTGGTTCCAAGGAGACGTCAACATAACAGACGGGGTCAGCACACAAGCAGAGAGAGACGAGGACGGGTTTTATGATTTCCAAAGTACATTAGATACGGAGGGGAGAAACCTGAGCCAGCCTCTTAGCTGCTCGCTGTGGATGCCCTCCATGGGCAAGTACGTCGTCAACTTGAGATCCAACGCACTAAGTTCATCAGGGAGTATCATCCAACTGCAGTGGGTCTGTGTTCTGCTAGAGATCATAATGATGAGTTACCGGATGTAACAAAACTGCCACAAAATCAAAACAAGTCACAGACTTATTCTGGCTTATGCAAGTAATATTTTGTGTTTTAACAAACCTGAACCGGTGACTGAAATGCGTTCAGTGACGGGGTAAGTTTTGTGAATCATATTTTGCTTTCTCAGAAGGTAATAAAGGAGCATCCACTGATGAGCAAATCTGACACTGGAAAGGAGGACTTTCAGGCCTGCATTTTAAGAATAAACACATTTCTCCAGAAGCCATTTTAGGATGCCCACTTTTTAGGACACATTTGAAATCACATTTCATGCTCGGTCTTCTTTTACTGACAGTTTTATGCTCACTCTGACCTGGTGGCAGTCAGACAGACTCAACTGCCATCCCCCAGTTCTCTCCATCTGAACAGCATCAGCAGGGCACGGATGGATTTGAACTCTTAGCCAAAAGGAGGCAGCATTTCCATTCAACAGTAACTTGTAATATTGCTGCCTTTGTAGAATAGGGCTTTGTTTAGCGTTAAAATGGAAGGTTTATAATTATTTTGCTATTTTGCTGCTTTTATTTGTATGTTAAAGGACACTGCTATATTAGCATGAATGTATTTTCATTTGTCACCTTATTATGTATCAATAAGAAGTTTGAAGTGTATGATTTTAAGTTTCCTTTGTAAATACGCAGCATCAAAGTGTGAATACTAAGAAATAAAATCTTTATGAAGCTTGTGGTACTGAGGAATGCCAACTGCTTCTGTGTTTGGACGGATAAAGCCCTTATTATACCCAATATACTCAATCATCGTCTTAAGTGGTGATTCATGCTGACTGTGTGAAATGGGAGATTTTGACATGCTGTTATCTTTATTTAAAGGATCGACATCAGGGTTTGCAGAAACAAGAAAGAGAACATGGGGGGAACAGTCTGATGAGTCAAGCTCTCAAGCAACAACATGTTCAAGCATTACATTGCAAAGTAGCTCTCGCTCAGACTGGCCAGGGTTACAAAAGTGGAGATAAGCATTGTGATTTCCCAAACAAAAAAAGGAAAAGAAAAGAGTTTTCATGCATTGATATTGAATTTTAAATGTTACCGTATACTTAATCCCATCATTTTCTCTGTTTTCATGAGAATAAAAAGTGCAAATGTATTTTTATTGTCACCTGTCCTAAGTGAGACAGAATTATTCCTCCTGAAGCAGGAAAAGAAACGAATCCAGTTGATAGCCGACTCCTCTTGAATGTGAGGTTCAGTGATCTCAGCCTTCAGCTCTCCGTTTTGCGTACGATGTGGTCCTGTTGGTTTCAAGTCGTCACTTGACACTTGACGACTCGTCAAGTGTCAAGTGTCTCAGGGTCTTCTTCACGGGTGAGTTGGTGCAGCGCACATGTAGACTCTGTTATTGTGAAGAGAGAAATGAGCCAGTTTACTGGTCAATCTAAATTCCTACCCTTAGCTGTAGTAAAAGACTGTGAATAGTGACCACAAGAATGAGACACAAGTGGCTGAACTGAGGCTCCTCCATAGGGAGAATAGATGGAGATCAGATGAGAAGTTCCAATGATTGGAATGAGCTAGAAGTAAAGTTGTTGTTTCTCCACAACTAGGCAGGGCCTCGGGGCAAACCGAGGACATACTGGAGTATTATCTCTTGCAATCCTCTCACGGCGCAGAGAAAAGTTACCTAGCCTCTCGGAGAAACAAGGGAACAGAAACATAATCAAAAACTCTAAATCAGCTCTGAGCATCCAAAGACGTGCTCAGTCCCGTCATTATGTCCTTATTTGGAGAGACTCACATGCAGAAGACAGGTAAGAACTAGTTCAGACTTTATGGACTTACTAATCAAAAAACAAGATTGTGCAACTCTAGATATCAGCAACGTAGAAAAACACAAATTGCAATAAGAAAAAAGTGAGAAATAACAACAGCAATCTAACACACCGGAAAAGCAAAAAAACTATGCTGTGGCACCTGGTAAACATCACTGTTTTCACTCACTCTCATCTCACTCACTCATCTTCTCCCGCTTTATCCGTTCCCGGGTCGCGGGGGCAGCAGCCTCAGCAGGGATGTCCAGACTTCCTTCACCCCAGACACTTCCTCCAGCTCTTCCGGGGGGAGTCCGAGGCGTTCCCAGGCCAGCTGAGAGACATAGTCTCTCCAGCGTGTCCTGGGTCTTCCCCGGGGTCTCCTCCCGGTGGGACATGCCTGGAACACCTCCCTAGGGAGGCGTCCAGGAGGATCCGGTACAGATGCCCAAGCCACCTCAGCTGACTCCTCTCAATGTGAAGGAGCAGCGGCTCGACTCCGAGCTCCTCCCGGGTGACCGAACTCCTCACCCTATCTCTAAGGGAGCGTCCAGCCACCCTGCGGAGGAAACTCATCTCGGCCGCTTGTATCCGCGATCTCGTCCTTTCGGTCACTACCCAAAGTTCATGACCATAGGTGAGGGTAGGGGCGTAGATTGACCGGTAAATCGAGAGCTTCGCCTTTCGACTCAGCTCCTTCTTCACCACGACGGTCCAGTACATCGACCGCATAACTGCGGACGCTGCACCGATCCGTCTGTCAATCTCACGCTCCATCGTTCCCTCACTCGTGAACAAGATCCCGAGATACTTGAACTCCTCCACCTGAGGCAGGACTTCTCCACCCACCCGGTAGAAGGCATGCCACCCTTTCCCGGTGGAGAACCATGGCCTCGGTCTTGGAGGTGCTGATTCTCATCCCTGCCGCGTCGCACTCGGCGCAAACCGCCCCAGCACATGCTGAAGGTCCCGGTCCGATGAAGCCAACAGGACAACATCATCTGCAAAAAGCAGAGAGGAAATCCTGTGGTTCCCAAAACGGATCCCCTCCGGCCCCTGGCTACGCCTAGAAATCCTGTCCATAAAAATTATGAACAGGACCGGTGACAAAGAGCAGCCCTGCCGGAGTCCAACATGCACTGGGAACAAGTTTGACTTACTGCCGGCAATGCGAACCAGACTCCTGCTTCGATCATACAGAGACCGGACAGCCCTTAGTAGAGGGCCCCGGACTCCATACTCACTCAGCACCCCCCACAGAATGGCACGAGGGACACGGTCAAATGCCTTCTCCAGATCCACAAAACACATGTAGACTGGTTGGGCAAATTCCCATGAACCCTCGAGCACCCTGCGGAGGGTATAGAGCTGGTCCAGTGTTCCACGACCGGGACAAAAACCTGTTTTCAATCACTGTTTTCAATCTTTTATATTTGAATATGTAAAAAAGAGCTGGCCCAAGCTTAAATAATCTGTGATCCACAGGGGTGCAAATAAGAATATTCATTATCAAAAACTCTGTTACAAAGCACGGTGGACTTGGCAGTTTACTAACTTTTTATTTTAAAATAAAGTTAGTTAAAACCAACCCTGACACACGCTCTCATGCATTCTCATGCAGGGTTGTCTTGGTAACAGAGAAATGAGCGACTGCAGCCTCAAAAGTAGGGTACCCCTGAAAGAGAAACATGTGACGTGAAGGACTGTGTGAGAGTGTTTGTGTAAATGAAAAATACATAGTAAAGCAATTAGTACAACATATAAAAGGTTAAAAATGGCATTTTGTACAAATGAAGAGCATTTATATAGCTGCAATTAAGGGATGTATCATTACTGTGATCAATGCTCCTAAACAAGGAGCATCATTTTAAGAGATCATTATTAATATTATTGAGATGATCTATTAAGTTATTGTTCATGGAACATATATATATACTGTAGATTTGTGAAATGCATCACTGAAACTGCTGATTTAAGATCTGTTGGAAGATATCCAGTTCCGACGTATCCAGTTGGATCATTAAACATTCTCAAGAACCTTCTGCAATCTGATGTTCTGTAACCTTTTGGTTTGTAAAAACACCAACATTGAGCAGCTCTTCTCTGGCCCAGATTTAACTCTGTTGCCATGGTGATTCAAAACTGCTCAAGCCACGAGGAAGTAGAATATAAGGTCTTTTCTCTAGTTTTCTCGACACTGCGTTTCATCTCTGGACGCATATGGGTGAAAGACAGATAATTAGACTTGTTTGGCTTTGAAAGGCACTCAGGTTGAAGGGGCAGGCCGGGATCGAACAAAGGTTAGTCTCATTCAAGTCTGAGCAGCGTTTATGAGAAGGCAAGTTGTATTTGGTTATATTTGCAGCTGCGTCGGCCAGATTGCACCAGACCAAGGAAAAGTAAATGGTGCATTGAAGTCTTAATGCAGGACAGCCATCCGATACACCAACTATAATTAAGATTTGATTCTCTTTACATGACACCTGACCTTATGGAGACACACTTCATTAAATTTCCTCTCACTGCAGAGGAAACTGTCAGCTGCACCTGTGCCACTTGAACTCTGTCACGTATAACAACAGGAAGACACACAAGAACCTGTCAAGAGTTGTCAGGAATAAGACAGACCTCAACACAGCCACTATCCGTGCAGGACTGACAGAGGAGCCATTTAAGTCTCCACACTGTTGACAGACTTCCCATAAAGAGATACAAACTTAGCACAAAAAGTAAGAACATTTGTGTTTGGTAGATTATTTTATTGGCAATCTTCCATTGGAAGGCCTGTAGCACCCAATAATGTAATAATTTCCTGAAAATGTAATAACGCCTGAAAATGTAACGGATATTGTAATAACATTGTTAC
Source organism: Cololabis saira (assembly GCF_033807715.1). Taxonomy (NCBI): domain Eukaryota; kingdom Metazoa; phylum Chordata; class Actinopteri; order Beloniformes; family Belonidae; genus Cololabis; species Cololabis saira. The sequence continues at coordinate 24,341,710 of NC_084607.1, read as the reverse complement.
CGATAATGTAATACCTCGTATTGCGTTATTGGGAATTTATTACATGGTACTCAAAGTCTGCAATTTAACCCAATTCTCATTCTGGTGTTTCAAATCCAGCGTATATAACATTATTAGATACTTAAAACACAAAATGTAAAACTCTGGACTGAAAATGAACATATATATTACATTATCTGTCAAGTATTACATTATCAGTTTTGGGGGGGAAAAAAAGACCCACCTGAAAATGTAATAAATTCCCAATAATGTAATAAGGTATTACATTATCGGTAAAAAATGTTATTACAATATCAGTCAGGATATTTTATTACATTATTGGTGAAGTTATTACATTACTGGATTTTATTACATTTTCGATTGAGTTAAGTGCAAATTGTATTACATTTTCAAGCATTATTACATTTTCAGGAAATTATTACATTATAAGGCCTGTTTATTGCCCTATTAAATGGTGCTACATTTGTAAGGAAAGTGCATTTATGGGATGAGCAGCCGAGCTGAGTATATGGGTTGCACCCAGGAAAAAAATGGCAAATCTTCTCTGCCAATGTCAAACGGCTTATTTTGCTGTTGCTTTTGACTCTTGTTTTGAGCTTCTGGTACCTCCAGTTGCTACCAATCAAGCACCTGATTGTGAAGGAGCGTTATGTTTAGTGATGAGTTCAGATTCTGCCTACGGCAGTTGGATTGTAGGTCCAAGTGGGGAGAAGACGCAGAGAACGCTATGCTGATTGCTGCACTGATAGAGTAACATCTTTTGGTGGAGGTTCGTTCTTTCTTTTCTCAAGTCCACAGTCCCATACACCACGCACTTTATACCTCTACTCTGCACTTTATAGCTGTGACACCAGCGCTTTACATAGACACTTGCACTTTACTTTAGTCTGCTGCTATAACTTATAACTATAACTTATGAATGTAAAAATACTATGAAATGTGTTATGTGGTTGGTTGTATTACTGTTTTCTTTTTAACTGAACACTGTATTGCTCTTAAACTTGCCTGTTTTTATATCCTAGCCGGGGGGGCCTGCCAATGGGAATTAGCCAATAGGCTACATTTGGGTGCATCTGCTTTTATTTTATAAATGCATAATGATGTGCACTGTCCCTCCTTACCAAATAAAATAGATTGAATTGAATTGAAATTGAGGTAGTGTGATGGTGTCTCACTCACTGCCAAAATTAGGGTTCGACATCATTCGAGGCAATCTCGAAATTACAAGCTTTCCTTTCAACAGCATTTTTTTCTTTTCGGCCTGCTGGACTTATTTTCAAAATTATGTCAATGAATATAACATCATTCCTACTGAATAGTGTGATAGGCTACTGAGAATTATTTTTTAAGACAAATAAATAAAGATCTGAATGAAGCAAAATGTGCTATTTATTGACTTTTTTTTTTTCCTTCTCTCTTCATGTGCTGCTTTTGTAAAGTTTGATTACCTTGTTTACTTATTTGTATTTATCTCTGGCGAGAATCCTTCATAAGCCCACCTTGGGTTTCTTTTTGCTCACCTGCACTGCAGTAGTTATTGTATTGTCATTATTTCTTTGTATTCCTTTAATTTGTGCAAATAAATAAAACTAAAAAAGCAAAATGTGTTTCTCCGGACTGAATGACATCCTGCAAAAAGCAGGTGTCCACTGTCTGCTGGAAGAGCATCATTCTGTCGCTCTATCTCAGTTGGTCTACCAGGAGCTCGTGACATTACCATCCATTATTTCGCCGCATTACACATTCAAACAAAACCTCACATCGTGTCCCCAGAAACGCATTCACAACAGCCGCTGCACGTTCCCACTGAGGTTTATGATACTTGAGAGTTTTCACACTTCAGCTCTGGAAAGATAATAGGGGGTGGAGAGGATTAGCGATGCAGTTTGTGTGGTTTCCAGTGTACAAGTTTACATCTGGCAGCCAGTGAGCTTTAAGACAACGCAGCTAAACTGAACGACTAATTTAGTTGCTGATTATTTTACACACAGATTGGTAACCTTGTACTGTAATGCATAATTCACCAATGTTGCAGAGTGTATTAACTCATTTACAGTCCTTGAAGAGGAAGTTCACCTTGAAGAACGCCTTAGGGGGGACTCAATGCAAATTTGGGGCGTTCTAAACAACAGATGTCAGGGTGTTTGTCTCGCATGGTGTGGAATGCGCCAACAGTCAGAAAACATGCTGTTGGACATTTAAACAGTGATTCATGGCAGGTTCCCATGGGATGTGTTAGTCAACGTTTCCCTGAGATAGCTTGCAGCAAATGCCGTCAACGAATGACCATGAGTGGGCCACTGATGTTACCTCAAATGCGTAGGCGGAGTGTTTCATAAAACAGGATATAACACAGATTACACAACCGTTTTGCACCAGAGAAAGATATTGAAAATATTTCATTAGAAAGGGGTTAGAAAGTCAGTAACTCCATAAATGCTCAAGCCATGAGCATTTATCTAGCATTTAACTGGAACTAAACACCAGCAAGACCAAAGAGATGGTGGTGACCTTCTCCAGCAGACAGAGGGATCTGGCTGCTGCAGTCACCACCACCATCCACGGGAAGCCAGTTGAGACAGTCGAGGAGAACAAATACCTGGGCATCATCTTTGACAACCTCCTGAAATTCTCAGCCAACACAGAGGAGATTCTCAGGAAGTGTCACCAACGGCTGTACCTCCTCAGGAAACTCAACTCCTTTAGAGTCAGCACACACATCATGATGACTTTCTACTATGCCTTCCTGGAAAGCATCATGACCTTCTCCATGACGTGCTGGTTCCACTCCCTCAGCACCCAGAACAGGAACAGACTGCAGAGCATCATTATGCTCCAAAATCATCGGCCTGACGGTTAGAACTCTGTCAGGTTTTTAACCAACAGGCCCTCAGCCAGGCAACTAAAATGATCAATGACCCCTCCCACATACTTCACCCCGCATTTCAGGGGCTCCCCTCCAGGCGGCACCTCCGCTCCTCCGCCTGCAGGACTGAGAGGAGAAGAGCCACCTTTGTCCCAAAAGCTGCTCTGCTTTATAACTCCAGCTGCTAAACACCATCCCCCACATCCACAGGCCCCCCTCCGGACTCCTCTATACTCCTGTTACATTGTTTACACTGTCGACACTTTAGACCACTACAGTCACTCTATTTTACATTTTCAAATATTTTTATATTTTATATATTTTTTGTACATACCATAGATGCTTTATTTATCTGCATTTATTCTGTACTTTCTGTACTGCTTAGTTGTTTTTGCAATTGCCCCTCGGGGATAAATAAAGTTTTTCTGAATCTGAATCTGAATTTATGGAGTTACTGACTTTTGTGTGCCCGTATTAATCTTTAAAATACCATGTTTTTCACTCTGTAAGTGAGCATGTATACATTCCCATGGTTATACCATGCTAAATTAAATTAAGTCTCAGATCTATATTCCTCTTTTCGGGGTAATATCACATCAGACTTTGGCACACAGCTGTAGACAGTTGAATAGTGTACACTTTTAGTGTAACTGTGTAACCTTGAAGAACATGCGGTTTCGCTGACTCAGGGCCCGATTTACTAAAGGTTTGCGTGTGTTAAAACCTGTGCAAACTTGACAGCACCCGCAAACCAAAGTGCCAGCTGATCTACTAACAGCGTGCAAAGAGGATTGCGTCTCTGAAATGCGCAAAATTGCACACGCAATTCAGTTAGTACTTTTGCCCTGATGAATAATCAATATGGGGCGTACCCGCGCAGAAATCCTAAATACTGGGAGGGGAAGATGCAAATTGCTCCATTTACCACGCGCAATGAGATTTACCAAGCCTGAAAGTAAATGCGCGTATTGTGATTGCGTCTGTATTTAATACGTTTGAAAGGAAGGTGCTAATCTGCTGCTGCTGCCGTTATTGTGGCAAGGAGGCGACATCCAAAATCAAAGAATACGCAGAGAGAGAGTCTTTATTCTGCTGCATGCTATTTTAAAAACGGTTGCACAAGTTTTATTAAAGGCCACTTTTTCTTTAGTTCTCCGCCTTATATCTTGCCACCTTCTCTTATTGTGCCCCCCTCCACTCGCCCACAAGCAGGCCAAGCCTTTGTGACCCGCCGGGTCACGTAAACCCGACCAATTAAATATTAAAATCAAATTCGGTCCTGTGGCCCGTTTTTCTATTTCGTATTTTTGATCTGTGCCTAAAATTGAAATATGAAAAACCAGACGTTTTTCCGTTTTTTGTGTTACCAACTGCATTTATTCTATCGCAGGTTTTCTCCGATATTGCGTTTCTTTTGGTAATGTTTACATTTCTTTGGTGTAGTTCATGAATGTGTTTATTTGCCTCTTCCACTAATATCTCTAACTCCAACTCGTCAAATTTCATTTTGCGCTTGTGACTTGTGACTGTGCATTCCATCCACTCTCCATGGCGCAGAGTTTGCGCTCGCAAACCTTAACACGCAACACCTCATTTTAATACTGCGGTTTGCACCTGTTATCAATTGCGCAAGCAATCTTAGTTGATCACCCGCAAAACACACAACAACAGCACGCGCAAACTTTTTCAGTGCACACGCAATTTAGTACTCTTTATTTAGGATCTTAGTAAATCGGGCCCTCAGTGTATTATCCTATGATACATTAATTAATTCTGATCACATCTGCCCAGGCAACCTCATGTAAAGAGCTCCTCCCAAAGCAACATCCAAAATGAATGCTACCAGATCTGAATTGACGACTAGCAGAGTTCAACTGGGATCAGTCACCTGACCCGCTACTATCGGCAACATGGGCTAAAAGGCCCAAAATGATCCACTGTGGCTTGTGGCTACTTCAGTCACCTTTCAGTGCAGATCGTGTCTCTTCTGCCGACAGTGATCATTAACCCATAAGGACTCATCATTACAGTGGCAGGGACAATGCAAACCTCTTTGCATTAACGGTTTTCCCCATTAATTTGCCATAAAATGTGATCTAATATTCATCTAATTCACATCCATCCATCCGTTATTCTTACCCGCTATATCCTTTGCAGGGTCACGGGGCATCTAATTCCCAATAACACACAAATACAAAGATTTCCTTCATATGTCTTTTTAATCGTGCACTTATTGAACATTCACAGTCAATCCACAGCATAATTACTTCAACAAAATATAATTGGAGTCAGTAGTTTGCACATATGGAGATCAGGTGATGATGAAACGGTCTAGAGATGTGGTTTGGAGCAACTCTCACGGATTTAAAAAGTAATAACACACAAACAAAAACTAAACTAAACACTGAAACACTCAAATAATTGATCTGTGTGTTTTTCTTTACTCAGTCTGCCCACAAGTGACAGTTAGAGACAACTGGAGAGACAGATAGAACTAACAAGCAAGTAGAACAGGATTACATGTCTTTTTATGAATAAACCATATGCAACAGCCAGGGTGTCCATGGCAACACCATAGAAGAAGTTGGTGCTCTGCAGGAATAAAAAAAAAAAAACATTTTTAAAAATAAAATAATTGTTAAAATAAGACAGTATGCATGAAGACATTTGCCAATGACTATTTTGGTGACACAAAAGTTATGGGGTTTATGTTTTATTAACTGATGACCTAAAAATGACCCCCACTGGAAAATGTGATGGGGGAGCATCATGATTTGGATCCTCTGGGGAAAATTCATTTCCCAGAACGGCTGCACAATATTTGAGAAACATGTGATAACATAGTTTAAAATTGTCTTTGTGTTTTATGTTTGCAGCTTAAATGGACCATTGACAGTAAGCCGTCTATGCAAACACGAAACATTAATTGTGATAATGTTTTTATTACATGATTTAAAGAAAGAAAACTGACTAAACTGCTTCATACAACAACAACACTGTTCATGTAAACTGGTATCTGCACACACCAGCCACTTTATCAGGTAAACCCGCCCAACTGCTCATTAACGCAAATTTCTAATCAACGAATCACGTGGCAGCAACTCAATGTATTGAAGCATGTTGACATGGTCAAGACGATCTGCTGCAGTTCAAACCAGCATCAGAATGGAGAAGAAAGGTGATTTAAGTGACTTTGAACGTGGCATAGTTGTTGGTGCCAGACGGGCTGGTCTGAGTATTTCAGGAACTGTTGATCTACAGGGATTTTCACCCACAACCATCTCTAGGGTTTACAGAGAATGGTCCGAAAAAGAGAAAATATTCAGTGAGCAGCAGTTTTGTGGGCGCAAATACCTTGTTGATCCCTGATGTCAGAGGAGCAAAACAATAAAACCTGTTCTATTGGTTCAAATTGTTTCTACAATTTTATAATCTACATTTGTAGAAACAGAACAAATTTAGGGTTTCAGGATCTTGCTGAGAGACTGTGGCAGGGCTTGATCTGCTAATCTTGTTGGGGAATAACCTACTGCACCAGCAGACAGATGAAACTTTTAAACTTTTGTCCACCAGTACAGTTCATTCGTAGTGGTATCACATGTTATACGAGATCATAATCATTATAATTTAATTATACAAGTAAAACCTTAATAAAAAAATCTCATGATTGTAAGAACTTGCTGGACCAGTAACACAGTCATTAACTTTAAAGAAAATAATGCATACCGGTAAGTTATTGTAGAGAAAATAGTGTTTTAGGTTTATAATTGTCAGTACAAGTGTCTAGTAGCTGCGCTGGCACCCCTGCAAAATTTCATGATTTCAAAAAGTCATAAATGTTCAACTAAAGCTGATAAAACGTTGACTTGAACTGTCTCAATGTTTAAGAAAACAACTCAATCAGCTTTGTGGACAAGTTTTGTTTGAAAAAAATCCTTATTAAACATGTAAGCTGCTCTTATTCTCCTCTTATTTGCGTTATCGCGTTAAGGCAACGGGTTAGTCCAAACTGCTGGTTGCTTTACTAAGTGCGATAGCGTGGCGATTATAGACGAGGAAGTGATAGTGGCTGGCCATTGTCTGAGTCAACCCTCATTCAGTCATAGTAGAATTCAATTTATTCATTTTAATAAACTCTCCTGACGTGGTGCAGGAGATGGGAAGATTCACTCCCCCTTGTCATGGACATCAAATGTTTGAGACAAAACCAGCCTTTCGAACCAGCTCGTAAATAGGAAGTTAGCGTTGGTCCTTGGTCAGGACTGCAGGCCAGTCAGTCCATTATGGTTCTGGACAAGTCTTGTTAGAACAGAAGTTTGAAATTGGGTTTCTGAATCTGACTGTATAAGATGTCATAAATGAAGAAGTTTTTAATTGTTAATTGATGAAAATGATGTACAGAAGCTCTAAAAACTTGTTTAATCTTTTTTTGTTGTAAAAACCAGATGTTGCCTAGCAACAGGTGTGAGGTCCCAATACTCGTTTTAGAACCTATGAAAAAACAAACACAAAGTCACCCAGTATGCCACTCCAGAGAGCTCAGCATCACACATGTAAACAGTCAACTTGGACACTTGTGCTGAACATTTGAGAGAGGATCATTGAAAAGTTGGAAGAATGGAAAAGCATCAAACTTCCATGATAAGAAGAAACTGCAGGAACTCCAACGTAACGCCGGACAGAAACAATCTGTCTGGGTTACAGATGGACACTGCCACATTTTCCACTCGAGGCGAGAGTAACACCACGGACATGCAGGAGGTGCAAAAACATCACTGGTACCAGCTGCTTACCCACAAACGTGTACTCTCAAAATCATTGGATGATGAATTTGACGAGGAATTATCCTCAAAACATTTCAGAAAGGTCACACAGACAGTGCTGGGACTCAAGCACAGGAGACAAAAGGAAGTGACAAGTGTTTCATGAATGCAGACTGTTGTGGACTCCCATATTCACGTTGTTACGGAGACGCCTCCGGTCTGTGGGCACTGCGGAAACGTCACAAGTATGAGCTGCTCGCCCGCTACAGAGGGATCTCTGATCTAATAAACCAAAAGGAAGATGGCTCCAAGACTAAAGGTGAGACCAGGTCTTGTCAGTTTGATGCCGCAGAGGATTCACTGGTGAATACGTTCAGCAAGCTCTTTAATGTTTTACAACAAAGAAAGACACGCTCCATCTCCAGCAAGGATTCCTCAGGACTGTGGGCCCTTTGTTAGAACCGCAGGTACAAGCTGCTTGCTCACTACAGAGGAATCTCTGAACCCATCAACAGAGAAAAAGAGCAAAAAGACACAAAAAGCAGTACCACTGATGAGCCAAAGACATTAAGGAAGCTCATAATTCGCCGCTGTGGCAATAACCAAAGCTCGTTGCCACTGAAGCATCCTTCTGGTTTGTGGGAACTGCACGTATCTCACTGGGAACAGAAATACGACAAGATGGTGCGTGGCAGCAATAGCATCGCTACAACTAAAGAAAAAGAACAGGACAACCACAGCCCTGCAGACAAAATCATGAATGTAGGCAAGGCAAGGCAAGGCAAATTTATTTATATAGCACAATTCAACACAAGGTAATTCAAAGTGCTTTACATTGACATTAAAAGCGGCAAGACATAATTAGACAGTAAATCTACGAAGAAGAATGTAGAGAATGTAACGAAGAAGACATTCATTGTCCGCCATCAAGGAAACAGAAGTGAGCTTTCAAGATCTGGGCCACAAGGGAAGAGGCGATGGACAAGACATGCCACCTCTGGGGAATCCTGGAGGGACAGGAGGGGGAAAACTCACCCCCCTCACAGAAACCAGGGCTCATTCCCTCCCAGGTATTCTTCTGGTCTGTGGGAGCAGCGTGGGCCTCGATCCAAGGATCATGTGGCCACTTTCAAACAGAACAACCTGGTGATTGTGGCACAGAATAGATCCCATGTCCCCCAGAACATAAACAGGGAGTCAAACCACCACAAAGACTTCTCCCTGACACAGACTAGGAGGACGCAGCCCAGATATCCAGTCCAGACCAGATACAACATCCAACTCCACGGTCCGAAAGCAACGTTTGGTGTCGTTTGGGGCCACGGATACATGAACAATAAAAGAGTCAGGTCAAGGAAGGGAGGACGACTTCATCCCAAACATCAGAGATGTTAATTTGAAAAGAACATTTTGCGAAATAAAAAAGTATCTCTGTTGTATTTTGACCAAAGCATTTCAATAACATTTCAGTTTGACCTCAAAAAGGTCATATTGTGTTTCCTTTAAAGGCATTCTCCTTGATTGTCCCTGAGCTAGCAAGAATTTTGAAAATGGCACCTCTAAGCCCCCCCCCCCATTCGGTCCGAATTATATGGATTGGTCCAGGTCCAGGAAGGGAAAGAACCAATCAGATGTCTTCATTTTAAACCACGTCCCCCCGCCCTGTCCCATGCGCGCACTCGCTTCCAGCAGCCCGACGTGTTCACTTCCACGGGTCCTCCTGGGCTCACAGTGTCCCAGTGTAACCCCCTCCCTCCCTCCCTTCTGCCACGGACCCCAGTATATAGTTTTTATGTAGTTATTTCCAGAGCAGCTCGGTCCCCGCTGTGTGTAACCGGGGAGCGGGAGCCGTTAGTCCGCTGCTGCTGCTGCAGAGGCTGCTGCTCTCTGCCCAGCAGCCTCTGCAGCAGCAGCAGCAGCAGCAGCCCGGGGGGACACGTGAACAGCCGCAGCCGTGAAAAGCCGCAGGAGCTCCGGCTCGGAAGCTGTATGGGGTCTGTGGGGATATAGGCGTCTCACGGCGAGAGCGGAGAGCGCCGGTGAACGGCAGCGCGCTGCGGTGCCGTGCGGGCTGTGTTGCCGCAGCTACGCCGTAGGCTACGGCGAGCGCTCGTGGGTGGGGGCGGGGGGGGGCGGGGCTTAGAGGAAGCGCCACTTTCAAATCTTGCTAGCTCTAGGAAGTTGCATAGAATAACTTTAACTTATTCAATTATAATTATTACGCTTTAAACCCAAATTCGACTTTGTTCAGAGTGACAGCTGGGATATATCCTATTATCCTATCCTAATTAATGTGCTATGGACAAAGATTTTACAATTTATCAGTATTTTAAAGGACAGGATCAAAGTCCATTTCTCCCCAAACTGATTACACTGATAAGCAGAAGTATTTATTTTTTATTGCAGTCACTTACAAATCTATGAATGATAACATCTCAATGTTCCATTCTCAGTATCAATAATAAAAGGAAAAATATCCAGGTAATGTCTGACATGAATACAAATGACTGAAGATTGTGTTATATGAAGTTGAAGCCAGCACAAAATATCAAAGAAGACCAAAATGTGCAAAGTAAATCGTTTATTCACCTTTGCGCTTCTTATGCATCATTTACTTTATTAGTTTTACAGTCAGGTTAACAGGGTTTCTTAAATGGAGGAGCTAGAAAGCGCAAATGTTTTATCCTCAACTGGTGCTTCAGTCATGTGGACAATGTAAATACATTCATGTTATATGTAAGTACCAGTTTGTGAAAAACTATGTGCACCCCCTGACTTAATAGCCTCAAAAACCTTAAGAAATTCTTATCTTTATCAAGTCACTATTATAAACAACATCCCTTAGTTTTATTGTATGGATTCATTTCTGAACCCATAAGAACACAGAGACAATTCTACTTGAGAAAAACATATGGGGTGATAACAGAGATGATGTGGGCTGTTTATGTGTCAGGAACATTAGAAGCAGTGTGACACCAGTGTCACCGTGGGTCCTTATAGGAACTTACTGCTCACTATCTTTTCCAAAAGTGAGTTAATGTCAGTGACTATCATGGTAAAACACCCAACTTTACAGCAGCCTTATATTCAGTGAATTTCTACGTATCCCATCAGTTTAAAATATATTAAACCACACGTTTATGCCTAATTGAGGTCTCATTTTAAGAGTGACAGCTGCATTGCCTTGTAAATGGCTAGCTCTCATCACTTATTGCGCACTTTTGGTGAAATTGACATCTGCGCTCAGAGGCTGAGTGGAGCTCAGCCGTTTCTTCAGCAATCATTTCAGATGGTGTTTCGGCAGCAACACAGATGTAGCAACAGATTTTGTCACAGTGAATGTACGGTAAAGTTTGAATAGCGTAGCATCAGTTGAGCTGAGCTAAAACCACAAGCTTGGGATAATTGTCAGGCAGAATGAGGTCTTACTAAGATAGGATTGATGAGAATACCCATAAATGGCCTTTTAAAACTACTTTTAAAAATAAGCAGAGAGCTACTTGGAAGAAATGTCAGCTGAACTATTAATTCAGATGACCCAGTACTGAAAAACCTTCCTCTGTTATGGCGCAGGGCAACTGGGCAGTGGAGCTTATATGATGAGCAGTAGTTATATGTCCCTGGTGTTTAATCAGTGCAGACAAGCAATCAGGGAACAGGCAGCATTAGGAGCTGGATTTAGTGGAAGATGAGAACTGAATAAGGACAAAAGGCAATAAGGCAAGATCTGGATTAAATTAAAGAATTAAGGGAAAACATAACTTGGGGACATCACAGCGACAAACAACCCATAATACCAAACATCATCATTTTAACAACCACATTTATTGGCGGTTAAAGGAGCTTGAGGCCGGATTGAGGCAGAATTTATGAAAAAAAATCGTATACGTTTTAAGTTTTCTAGTAATAATGTCAGATGAAGCGTTCCAAACCAAAAAGAATGAGCCCTCTAGTGTATCTCTCCGTTGCCTTGAACAGGCTGTGTGCTGCAAAATGTGCTGCAATTCCGGACCCGAATTTCCCGCGCTGGGCTGCAGATGTGACGTCACATGACGCTGCATGCACGTTCTCCCCGTTCTCCCCGTTCTCCCGTGCCGGCTTCACTGTTGGCTGCAGTACCCCCAACGGCCGTCGTGGTGAAGGGTGGCGCTAGAGAGTCTCATTTCTTAAAAGGAGCCTCAAGCTCCTTTAAGTGTCAAAGTTAATTTTGTTAAATCCGGAACTCAAAATATGTAGCAGTGACACAACATGGCTCGGTGAATAATGCATTATAATAAAATCAGACTGTTACCTATGGTTGACGTCGTCTCTCTATACGTTTTTACGTGATGCTAGAAAAAAAACTGAATTGCTGCGTTGGCCTGAATGAAATTATAGTGATTTGAATTCAAACATAAAACATCTCTGGGTGACAGAAAATAAACTTCTCATAATCAGACTAACACACCCAGATGATATGGTTGAAGTCAAGTTAATCCTTGCAAGTAAGCATTGAACAAGACTTGAATTGTCCTGCTCACTGTGCCCACTCTCACAGTTCCCGCTCCGACTTTGACCAGGGCGTACAGTCGGGCCAGATCCTGTTGCCATTATGAGTGTGTTGTTTTTTTTAACTAGCTAAATCACACCTTTTTGTTGTTATTGTGATGTGTTGCATAAGCGGTCAACCAGAAAAGCACCTCATCAGCACCTATAAAGACAAGCTTTAGCTCGAGTAAACTGTGCATGTAAACAAACTGACTGTTTAGACATAATAATCTTCATAAACAAATGAAGAAATGTCTCAGATTCTTCTGTTTTTACTGGCATTTTCCATAAAGACCAAGCTTTTGATTTCACTATTCAACTGCCTTTCTTAAGAAACAAACTTTTTCCCAATATGCTTTATTCTTGTAGAGTTTTGGAGCATATATGAACCCAGGACCTTCTTGCTGTCAGACGGCTGCACTACCAGCTGCGCCACCGTGCCCCCCCCGTGTGTCATTATTTATTTAACTTTTTCAGATTCTGTTGTAGATTCGCTGATGTGGTTTGGACCACTTTCCTGTTGCATATGGAAGTTTTAGCTGTCAGACAGATGGTTTCATATTTGACTCTGGAATCCTTTTTTATAAAGAAGAGAGTTTGTTATTGTGTCAGTGACTGCAAGGTGAACATGTCATGTGGATCAAAAACAACCCCACATCAACACCTCAACGTGTCTGCACTGATTTGAGTTTTATAAATCAAATTTAAGTTTTGTAAAACGTGGTGTTTTGCTTTATGTTCAGGCAACTTCAGTTTGTTGTGGTCTATATAAATGACATTGTTCCAGAGGTCTTGTGGTCTGTTTGTTCAGTCAATACTTTGTGAACCTAAGCCATGCTGCAGACCTCTTTTCAGATGAAAGACGGGTTCTCCTTGCAGCTCTTCAGTCTTTTGCCAATTGTATTGTCATGAACATTTAACATACTAACTAAGGCATATTGATGCAGATTTTGGCTTCCTTATGGTTTCTCTGAGCTTTGTAGGATTAAAGCTTGGGCTGAATTTGCTGGGACATTTATTCTCCGGAAAGTAAATTAATTTTGGGGTCCACTCTCCCAGTTGTTGATGGCCATCAACAACTGTTTCTCTAAGAACATGGCTAATGTCGTTCCTC